>NW_026947504.1:64507473-65163938 GCF_034190915.1 Cavia porcellus | reverse complement strand
GGAGAATCATGTGTATTTTATGTTTTACCTTTTTTTTAAAATTTTAGTTTTTTTCAGTTGTAGAAAGAAAGTCAAGGTATTTAAAGACTGCCATCTATTCAAATTTGTATTCAAGTTTACTTCTTAAGACATTTAATTTACTTTTTTTGGTCTTTTCTTCAAAGACTCTTTTTTCTTGGGAGAGCATAAGAATGAAAAAGCCAGTAGACATACTTAAGAACCCATCGTCTAGAATATAAACCACCAAATTTGAAGCTATGACTATTATATGAAGATAAAAGGGCAAGAAATAAGATGGTTTTGTTTTCTGATTTTGTTTCTTTAGTAGCTCCTGCTTTTTACTCTACATCAGTCTTTAGGATTCTTTCTGTATTTTTTTTTTCCCAGCAATCAAACTTGAAAACAGATTTTTAAAGGGTAGGGTACTATGGTATTTCCATTGAACCAGGATACAAGAATGAAGAAATGGCATGAGATAGTTCAGGAAAATATTACCATGTAGTTAGAACATTTTGAATGAAAAGATAGGTATGAAAGTGAAATCAGTTATTTACTCAGCATCGTACTTGGTACTAAGAACATTTGTCTATATTCATAAGTTTGTAGGAAGTGGAAATCAAGCATTAACTAGAAAGTTTGAAATGAAAATGTACCTGAAATGATAGATTTAAATTGTCCTTAAAAGTAAGAATATATACAAAGGGAATTAGTAAATATTTTAACCTCCAGAGGTAGCATTAGTGAAGTATCAAAGATTGGGTATGCATATATACAGATTAGGGGAGAAAAGAATTGGAAAATAATTTGTTATAAGCATCTCTATTCTTTAGGCTGCCTTGAAGAAGCATGCACTAGGAAAAACTAATTGGTGCACTCAAAAGAGATTTGTTTTACTTCCCACTTTACCTGGTAACTAGAGGAGTGTCATGCTTGGTCAGTCTTGCTATCCATTTACTACTATTTCATTATGCTTCTCTAATGTAAATACTCTTAATATATAACCACCATATTTACAACACATTCACATAATAATCTCTTAGTGTAGTAACACCCAGTACCTGTTGAATTTTAGATTATTTTAGAGAAGTGCATATTGCATTTGGATTTATTTCTCTTTCCTAGACAGTCTCACATAAGTTTCCCAGCCTGGTCTCAAATTTGTATTCCTCCTGAGTAACTAGAATTACAGACATGTGCCATATATGTTGCATTTGGTTTTCATGATTCTTTAAAAGAGAACTTTTAAATGGAATGATAGTGTTTCCATTGGAGAGAGATAATATTAGTATAGATTCTGATTATATAGTCCTTGATACTATGGCAAAAAGTATAGGCTCTGATTAGAAAATCAGATATATAAGGTGAATATGTGAATTTTAGGAAGTTTGTATGACTAAGCATAGAAAGTCCACCTGAAAACCCAATGTAATTAGAAGTATAAAATGCAGAGTGGCAAAGAAATAGTTAAATTGAAATCTCAAAAACGAATCAGTTCTTTTGGTAGCTAATTTTATACAAGAAATGATTAGCATACAACAAAAGTTGAATGTGAAGAGAGAATGACAATGGGTACTTTTTATAGTTAGGACACAAAAGGGAATAAAAGAAAATAGCTATGATAAAAATGTGATGGTAAATAATATGTTCTTATCAAATGACACTTCTTGACTAACTTGTATATTCATAATTTAGTCATGCCTGGAAAGTAAAAAGTCATCAAATAAAATACATAAATGTTTGTCTTCTGCATAGTTTAATGTTGTATATAAGGGAACTTAACAAAATAATAACATTTGGAGTTTATATGTATGAACTTTCTAAAATAAATTGTCTTGATTAAATTCTGATGATAGACTTAAATTTTCCTTAAAGATAGGGATAAAAACAAAGGGAATTCTGTGTATTTTAACTTCCAAAAGTAGCTTTAGTAAAGAATTAAAGATTGCGTAGATGTATATACAGATTAGGGGAGAAAAGAACTAGAAAACTTTGCATTCAGTTAAACTCCAAATGTACATTTTTTTAAATTACAAAAGTTTTCAGATTGTGTCTGAACATTATTTTATTGCATGCTTATTCACACACAACACTGAATTAAAAGAATCTTCTCTAGTTAATGTAGGCTCTTTTTATTTTGTTTCAGTTTTTTATTTGAATGGTTATCTTTTTTTTAATCATTTTTTATTTTGAGACAGGGTCTCACTAAATTGCCTAGGTGAGGCTAGAACTTGAAATGTTCCTGCCTGAGCCACCCCCAGTGCTAGAGTTACAGGTATGCACACTGTGCCCAGCATGTAGCCTTTTCATTTGTAACCATTTATATCCAAGAAGCAAGAGCAAATTTTAATATGATCCTGTAAAGTTTATCTGTACATTTACTAAAACTTGGGACTTTGTAATAGGATAATGAAAAAATTACCATATCAGTGAAATTGTTTTAGTTATACCTCTTAGCTTAGACCTTTCCCTAAAGATATAAATGAAATACATTACTTAAAATTTTCTTTCAGATATATTACATCACTTGTGCATTATTCCATCCCCCACCTCCCCTCCTTTTTTCTTTTTTTTTTTTTTTTTTGTTTTGCAATACTGGGTAATTCAACTCATGGGCATTCTACCCAAAGATACATCCCCAGCCCTTTTTATTTTGACACAGGTCTTGCTAAATTCCATGCTAGCCTCAAAGCTTGGGGGAATCTTCTCCCAATTAGATGGAATTGCAAGCATGCACCACTGTGCTTGTCATTCCACTTTTAAGCAAAGATAATCATTCTCTGTCTTAGTGGTTATACATATCTAGTTTCTTAGAAATTCATGGGAAAATTTTGAAGCATATAAGAAGAAAGTAATCAGTGTTTGTAATTGTGTTGATGCTAGATTTAGTAAGATTAAGTATTCAAAATGATATGTCAAACAAACTAGCTGGAAAAATCTTCACATCATGTATTAGCATCTAAATATCCTTTGTGACAGAGGAGACAGTTTAAACTTGTAGTCTCAAGAGAAAGTCAGTAAAATAACCCCTTGTTGAGGCATAGAATGTAACCACTTTTGATGACTGTAATGCCTAGAAGGTAAATGGAAGGGTAAAAAAATCAGATCTTATCATACTGGGAAGAGATTACTACTGCTGTTGAATACAAGAAAGATGTACCTTCTTGTTTGACTGAACCTTTTGCTTTGTTAATACATTTAAATCAAGAACTTCTGTATTTTTGTGGAGTAGGAATGCATTGTTTCTAATAGTTTATGGTTTTCAGGTTTTCAAAAAGTTATTTTAACTATCTTAGTCGAAATTGAAGTAAAATTTAAATAGGGAGAAATCTCTGAAGTTACCAAAACATTCTACTATTAAAACATTTTTTTTGAGAAACCTTAAAATTGTTGAATGTAATTGAAAAACACAAATATGTATTACATTGCAATAGATTTATCTAGGTTACATATTAAAAAGTGCTGGCTGGAGATAGAAGCACATGTTAATAATCTCAGATACTTGGGAAGCTGAGGCAGGAAGATCCCTAACCTTTGTTCCATAAGTACATACAGAAACTTGACAATAATAGAGTAGTATATGAATCACTGATTGCTCAAATGCAAGGATAGCTATATGTACTTTTTAATAATGAGGAAAGTACAACATATTAATGTGGAATTTATGTCACTGCTTTGGTTATGAATGTCACTTTTTTATACTGTAATAGAAATAATGTGGATTTTGAAAAGCCATCTTAATAAGAAAGTTGAGGCAAAAAGGTTCTTGAGCCTTGAGTAGAGTTGTGATGGTTTTCTGATATCTTTTGGAGAGAGGAACACTGTAGGAACACATTCCTACACTGAAGAGGAAACTAGGAGTGTACTCTCTTTCTTACTGAATAGAGTGAGGTGGACAGGCATGACAGTGAGAGAATGTCATTCCAAGGCTTCGTAATCTGGATGTGTAACTACTCACCAAGTAATGCACAACTCAGAGTAACCATTCTAATGGGGATAAATGCTCAGTGCTAATATATAGATTTTTATAAAATTTCGGGGGAATGGGTTTGGAGCTTTGTATACTTTTATTATATTTTGTATTAAAATATTTCACGTGGCTTCTAGTCTTTATTTAAAAGTATGTTTTTATTTTGCCAGCCTACATTTATTGAAACTGTACTCTTGTATGTCATTTCATGTTTTTCCCTTGATATGAAGTCTTTACCTGTCCTGATGAAGATGTCTTTTAAAAGATATACAACAAGGAACAAAATGCAGTTTGTTAATAGCAAAATTCTGCTCTTAATAAGGTAAAAATAATTTTTATGAATCAATTTTTACTTATAAAAGGAAAACATACCTTCAAAAAATTTAAAGATTTACTTGTATTGCCTTATTAAGTTGGCACAAGAAAAATGTGCTTTCCTTTTCCTATTAATTCGTATTTCCTAACTTAGAGCACTATGTTGAACAGATGGTAGGCATTCTTTAGGTTTTGATGCAGAAATAAATTCTATTTAAAAGCTTCTACAGATAGTAATGGGCATATATCACTGTAAAATCTTTTAAACATGGATTTTTAAAATGTACTTTTTTCCTAATTTTTTTTTTATTCTTCAGGTACTAATGTGTGTTTAAAAAAAAAAACAACAAAAAACCTTGGAGTAAAGTAGCAGCACATAATGGTTTGTGGATTTTGAAAAGGTGCAGGCCATATTGTGCTGCCTCAAAAATACAAGGATCTGATCTTCTGAAGAAAATATATTTCTTTTACTTATAGCTCATATGATAGCAATGTCAGCAGTGCCTTAGCAGCACGTAAATATTGGTGTTAAGATTCTAAAATTATCTCCAGTATTAACTGTGCTGCTGAAGTAAGGTTGGCAATAATCTACAACTGTATCTTAAAGCATATTAATGTTAGTAATTTTTTTGAATTTAAGTGATATATTTTCAGTATCATTGATAATATAATATCCATTATTTTAAAATGTTAGTTATAACTTTCTATATTTATTATGTCTATTTAAATAGTAGACAGTTATTTCTTGGTATCCATGAAGGATGGTTCCAAGTATCCCATAGATACCAAAATCTGCCAATGCTAGAGTCTCTTACATAAAATGCTGTGATATTTGCTTTTAACCTGTGAACATCCTCCTGTTAATTCTAAATCATCTCTAGATTACTTATATAACTAATGCAAATGTTATACAAATGTGTATTATCAGTACTTAATTAGGTTTTTCCTTAAATATATTGATCCATAGTTGAGTTCATAGACACAGAATCCACAAATACAGAGTCCACTGTAACTGCAATTTAATAATTGTGTGGTGTGCCATTAGGAGTTTGTAAAGGACTAAGAGTGTTCCTGGTTTGTAGACCTAGCTTGTGCAAGGCCCTAGATTCAATCCCCAGAACCTTTATGTGGAATTACAAAAGGTTTCTTAAAAGAGCTTAGAAAGTATGAGAAGAATTTATTTTGGGCATTCAAAGCAAATACTTAGAATTTTAAAATGGAACAAATAATTTTCTCTGGTAATTACTTTAGGTATTTGCTTGTTTATAGATAAAGTATAAAACGTATTATGCATTTTTGAACAGAATTTAAAAGGTAATTTTTAGTAATATTTCTAAATATTTCATTATAACTGATGAAAGGGAAATCTAAATCTTGGGAGTTAAATTCCTAATCTTCATCTCAAAATGCACTTAATGATAAAAAAAATTTCAGTGCACTTAATCATAACCTTAAAAGTAGGAAAAGCCATACAGATAGATGATTGACCTGTTGATTGGGTAACAGAGGAAGCACAGTCAAATTATTTTGCACGGTTCACAGAACAGGGTCTTAATTCTTCTAACATCATAGTAGTCTATTATTGTCACTTGTTTTAAATTGTTTTAATTGTTTAATAGTCTATTATTGTCACTTGTTTCAATCCTTAGCTGAAGGTTTTTGTTTTACAAGTCAAAAAGTTTTGCTTTATTTTTTTTTAATGATACTTTAGGGTAATACCAATTTGTGATTTAATGTTAATTTTATAGATGTAAGTAATAATAAGATATTTTTAGTTTAAATTCAAAAAAATACTCTACTTTCTCTTTCTTATTTGTAGTTTTTTAAGTTATTAAGATGATACGATAAATCTAACAATTGTGTGTAACATGCCATAGATCTGGTGTTATTTTTTTCTACAAGCAGCATCTTACCCTTTTCAACTGTAACTGAAGAGAAAATGAACAAAATAAAAACAGTCCTTAATGAATTATTTCCAATAATTGTATTTTTGAAATCTTAAACTATTTTAGTTTTTATTGAAGGTATAAGACAAAACTTTCGTTTAAGAACAATATATGGCTTTTCTTGCAGGAAAAAAAACTTTTTTTTCTCCCCAAATAAGGAAGAATATATTTTACGTATGGTATCTGGGATTAAATGCCATCATTTAAATGGAGATAATACTGCCTTAGTGCTTTTAGCAGTCAGTCATTAAACTCTTAACCTATTTATTTCATAACCATTATAGGACTAACAAAATACTATAATTTTTGATTCTACTAAAATTATTCCAAGCCCTAAAATAGAAACTTAGAAATATTTATTGAATGAATTGCAGTTTGTCCAATATACTGTCCAGTATTTTCCAAAATAATCCAGAAGTTACTTTTCTCTGTGTGTTCTAAATGTATCTAAAGTCAGATTGTAGAAAATGGTGTTTAATGTCCTTTCAAAAGAAAAAAATCCTGCATTTTACATTTAGCAAGAGAATCTGTATCAACATATCCCACATTTGAGGGACTATGTGGTGTTATACTACATGAAAACTTCCACCTTCTTACTCCTGACAGTGAATTGAAGAAAAATCAAAATATTGGAAGAGCAAGCAAGAACTGGACTTGTAGCTCAGTGGTAGAGCATGTATTTAGCATGCAAAAGACCCTGTGTTCAATCTCCAGTCCAAAAGAAAAAACTATTCTAATAGTATGCAGGTTTTTAAAATGTTAATCTTAATTGAGCTATTTGCAAAGAAGAAATATAAGTGAGTATATGTTAAGTCTTCATTTTTCCGGTCTTCTTAGGTGAAAAAATCCTAATCCTTTACATTCAGGTTTCTTTTTAAATTGATGCCAGATTTTTCTAATATTTTTTAGCCTGTTACTTGAGTTTGGAGCTAAGGGGACTGCAGGCGAGTATCCAAGAGATAGAAGAATGTTCTAATAGTTTACCAATTCAACTTGCATCCTTATGTACAACTACAAATTTGTCAAGACCATAAAGATTTCAAAACTTACAAGACTCAATTCTATATTTAACATTAAAAATTTTCTCCAGTTATATATTCTTTATTGTAGTTATAAGTGTTTTTTAAGCCTAAGTATTATTATTGATAGTTTAGCCATAATCAAGTTTATACTCTTATAAAATATAAGCTCTTAAATTAATATTATTGTTTATTTAGAAATTGACATTGTAAATCAAATTGTATTTTTTTTTTTCCTTTTGCAGGTGGATATTACTTTCCCTTCATGGAAAAAGTTTTAAGTGTTCTCATTAAATAATATTAAAAAGGAGAAAAATTAATGTTCTAAAATTTTTAGATAGACTTGGCTGTAATAAGCATTTAGGTATATCATTTACATATTTGGGGAAAGAAGAGTCCATCATCCAGTACAGTCCCATCTACTAAAAAGTTTTATTTTCTCTATTAGTGGATTTCTTGTGGCTCGTGTTTTATTACTAATAGCACGAACTCCTTCAATGCAGAATTGACTTGCACCAAAAACTTAAGAGCGTACATCTTTATCGTGTCTCTGAAATAAAGTTCAGCAATTTCTAATTTTTTTCTTTCCTTTTTTGCAAGGCTAACCCTGTTTGAAAATTTAAAAAGAAGGCTGGGGATGTAGCTAAATTCTCCTTGGTCAAACCTTCAGTAGTGGGTGTGTATGGGGGCCTTATAATGCTTACCAAGCATTCTCCCACCACGCTTCTCCCTCAGCCCTGTTTCTTTTTTTTAAAGGCTATATGCAGTGAAAAACAGTTTGGCAAAATGTTTAGGCTTTTTTTTTTAAATATCAGTGCAAAATGATGTTACTTGCTGATTTTGTGTGTGTGGTATGGGTGTGGTGGTGTGAAGCAAGATACTGGCTGAGGATTAAATCCAGGGCCTTTGTAATGAACTGCATCCACAGGCAACCCCACCTGCTTTCTGAGACAGTATAAATTGGTAAGTTGCCTAGATTAGATTGGAACTTGTGATCCTCCTGCCTTACCCTCCCTCAGTGGTGGGATTGCAGGTATGCATCACCATGCCCCAACTCTTTGTACTTCTTAGGAATAACATTAACAGTTGTATATGCCTCAGTCTATTTAATCTTCACAAATAAGATAGTGTTTTTATGAATATGGTTCAAAATTAGAACCTCCATCTGAGACCATTTAGAGTCCAAAGGAAATATCTGAATAGGTGGTTAATAGTATGTAATGGTCAGGCTTTTATGAATTTACTCTGGTGATCTGAAATTGTTTTCCACTTGATCAACATAGCTGGAGTCAGAGTTAACAGTTCCAAGAGACACCCTGTAATTTGTTTATCTCTCATCTGCCATAATCTTCTGTTCTGTTATGTTGTTTTGAGACAGGATCTCACAAAATGTTTAAGGCTGACTTTGAACTTACTATATAGCCCAAGCTGGCCTCAAATTCTGTAGTCCTACTGCTTCAGCCTCCCAAGTGCTGGGATTGCAGCAGGCGCCAACAATCCTAGTTTACCACAGTCATTTTTCCTTTTTGCTATAACTAAGTACTTCCTCATTTCTTCTTTTTAGAGCATGTTGACCGAGGAGTTGTCTCTGTTTCAGTCTTAATTTCATCTCCTATATATACCACTAATTTAATCTTTTAAGACAGTTTTTTTCCTACATGGTGAAACTCGCTTCTTAGCTGGATTATTTGTGGTTTTGCTTTAGCCTTTTCTGAGTTGTTCAGTTTTCTTCAGATGGACTAGATTTAATCTTTTCATTTTCCTTCCTATATTTCTTTATCGTGTATCACCACTTTAGTTCTCCCTTAACTAGTTTCAATACCCTTTTAAAAATGAAGCAAAATCTCTCATGTGGCAAGTGTTTCTGTCCCTCATACACACCCACTACTGAAGATTGACCAAGGAGAATTTAGCTACATCCCCAGCCTTCTTTTTTAATTTTTAAACAGGATCTCACCAAGGTGCTCAGGCTGGCCTCAGGCTTCCAGTTCTGCTTCAGCTTCCTGAATAGCTGGAATTAGAGCAATCTTTTGCCATACCTGGCATATCTTGTTCTTAATGTTTTTCTCTCTCAACTCACTTGAGGCGTATACACTGGTCCATTAATTGAGCCTCTTTTATTTATATATATTAACCTTTCTGGTTATTAGCAATATGGATAAAAATTTAAAAACAAAAGACGTAATGAAATAAGCAAGTGGACTAAGACATCCAGAACTTCAGAATGTCACTCAAAAAAACTAAATGTCAAATTCCAAAGATCAAATATTAATATAGTCTGACAAGTGATCTAGTTGTGTTTTTTATATAGTTACACGCGAACCAGCTATAGTATGTTTTATGATTTCATTTTAACAAATACCTTCCTAAACAAGCAGTAATCCATGAATTTATTATAAAGTTTATAATAAGAAATTGGAAGCATTTTAAGCCTCTAGTAATAAAAGGTTGATAACTCAGTAGAATGTTGTACTACTGACTAAAATATATAAGTGAATATTTAATGAACTAAACTTTGCCTGTGATTGGACTGAAGATGTAGCTCCATGGTAGAGTACCTCAGCATCACCAAAAAATTGAAGTGACTAAAGGTTATCAAGTGTTAAGAATATTCACTATAAAAACTTTACTTGAATAAGAGATAAACCTTACTGGGATGAAAGGGATCTTAATTACTTGGGTACTTGGTTGAGAGAGATTTCACTGTTTCCATACTCATCCACCTCCTAAAACCTCAGAAGGTAAGTATTTTAGTTTGGAAACTGTACTAATAGTCTCAGTAAAGAAATAGAAGTATTTGATATTCAATGAAACTTTCAGGCCTAATTAACAGTATTAAAATTCTCAATGTTTCCTTAGCATAAAAATTAATATACATACAAACCTTGTAAAAGTAAAAAATCAGTTTAAAAAATAATAATTGTGACCAAAGACAACTATGATTCTTAGCCTTATATTCATATCTAATTGCATGTTTAGTGGGGTTTTTTGTTTTGTTTTGTTTTTTCAGTGCTAGGGGTTGAACCCTGGCCTCAAAAGTATTAGGCAAGTTTTCTACATCCTCAGCCTTTTTTCTTAATTTATTGTTCTAGTGATAAGAAAGAGCATCTATCAGAAAGGAAACATAAAGTGCTTCTGGCTCAGAATTTTTTAAGTTTTATTTAAGAAACCTTGTTATATCTAATGTGTAAAAATAAAGTTTAATTTTTCTCATACTTTAAAAATGTTGAAACATTGTTTATCCTTTTTCCTTTGTCATACCCATGTATCACCCCCAAAAGTGCCTTTCCAGCATCTTGAAGGAAGTGATCAGGAAAATATAATCAGTAACTCATGAAATAGTAAACTCATAACTTGTTCAAATCTGAGAAACAGTTCATTAAATTACGAGTTTGTTTCTTCTTTTGTACTTCAATAATCAAATTTATCAATGAAATTTCTGAAATTGTGGAATTCATGTTTGGTATTCAAAACATTTCTCACTGTTAATGACAACAGATACTTCATCCTAAACACATAGTCTTAAAATGTAAGGATGACAGTGGTAGACTAAATTTTTGACCTAGTACAGTGAATACTTTTTGTCAGACTACCAACATTGATTGTAAGCAAATTTTGTGTTTTAACCTATTTTTCTCACACCCCAACAGTTTATAGTTTAACAAAAACTTGAGAACTTGAAGAACAGCTGGATTAACAAAACTTACTCAACTGGCAAGCAAGCATAATGTGAGTTCGATCCCAGGACCAAAAAAAACCTTAAAAGTCTAAAATTTGACTATTTGAAAGGGAGGAATGTTTGTCACCACAAATCTATGATGCAGGTTTCAAATAGATTATGCTTTTACCCGTGTATTTTAGTGAATATTGCATTCTTTAGGAAAAAGACCCAAAAGTAAACTTAAAAGTTTCATTATAGTCACACTGTCATACAATTTTAAAATTAGTGATTCTAACGTTAGGTGCATTCAGAATTTGAAGGAACCTTACTAGGGTGGCAGTGCACACCTCTAGTCCCAGCACTCCGGAGGCTGAAGTGAGAGATTCAACTAGGACTTCAAAGTCAGCCTGAACTACATCCCAAGATCCTGTCTAAATTTTAAAAAAAAAAAGCCTGGAGCTTTAAAAATCGATAACTTTTAAAAAATAAAAATTGATAACTTGTTTTTTTTCTGGAAAATTGTATATTAATATTCTCAGGAAGAAAATGTTTCCTGTATTAAATTTCCTCAGAGTACTATTCCTTATTTTCAGCAATGCCAGGTTGTCTTGATTTCTATATAGATGTATTATAATTTGGGTTCTATAGGTCAGGATTCAATAAATTTCAAAACTAGCATGTAAATTTTCATGCATTCCAGTTAAACTGTCAATATTTGTTAATAAACATTTTCCCAAACCATTGTTAACTGTAAGTCTTGGTGTGTGGCACTTTGCCAGGCCACACATATAGTACAGATCTGAACCAACACATTACTGAAAGAATGGGAAAATGAATTTAGATGTCATTAAAATACTTACACTGAAGTACTAAGAAGCTTACTTGAAAATAAATGTGAGATTCAATTATTGCACTGCAGAGCAAAACTGGGGGATTAAGTTTCAGTGAGACAAAAACTAAAACAAGGGCTTTGTACTAGCTGTGGACTGTGCTTAAAATTGATGAAATAGAAAAACCAGTGTACAAAGCACTCAGCAGTCTCCCACCACACCTAGTCCTTAAAAGTCACTTTTGGCTGAACATTCCAGTTTTTCTTAGAAATGAGCATAGTTTCATCAGAATGTAGAGTATATAAGGAAGGAACTCTAAAGATGTTTAGTATCTTACCAGAAGCATATCATTTGCCTGAAGTGTATAAAATAATGAAAATACTAGGGATAGGGACTTAGTTGTTAAATATTTCTGAAAGTTTTTAGAAATTTGTCTTAAAGGAAATGTGGAAATCCATTACAGGACTAGGTCTCAAAGGAGAATAAAGGTGAACTTGCACCATACATTTTCAATTTGGAGCAAACTGAAGACGTTCATTGATGCTTATAAGATGAACATTAAGATGATCCATAGTTTGGGTTTATAGTTCCCATACTTAGAAGTTCTAGTAAAATAAGAGGGGAAGTTAGTGTCAGTTGGATCTTTCCTTACTTCTTAAAGCACATAATAGGTAGCCAGTTATACTAAGTGAAGTGTTCTAGACTTCTAAGTGAAGTGTTCTAGACTTAGTGTTCACTAAGTGAAGTCCACCAAACTGAAAGTGGCTTTGGGTCTAGTTTTCCTGGCATGTTTCATTATAGAAAAGTAGTACTATATCTCAGTTGAGAAGGTAATTTTATGACATGCTAGATCCTTACTTTTTATAGTTAAAGTACTTTTTAAGACTACTCTGCTACTTTTCCAAATAATACGTGAAATTCTTGACAATTGTAAATACTTTAATGAATATCAGCATTGCTGTTTGTTTGCCCCTTGCAGAAACAGGCAAATAAACTTTGAGTGTTTCTTTAATGAAAAATGATTGAGATCAAATAAGAATATCCAGTAAGGTGGTAGATTTTTCCAAAGTGTGTTTGAAAATCACTCAAGCTTTAAATGCTACTGTTAATGGTAGAAGTGATAATTGCTAGCATATTCCTTCACTGGAAACTTTCACATTAACTCATTTAATCTACACAACCGCCCAATGAGAGGTCATGATTATCTGCTAAATGTAAGAAAGTTGAATCATGCTGGTGTCATAAAACCACTTAAGTGGGAGAGTCAAGACTCAAACTCAAGTAGTTTGATTGCAGATTTCATGATACTGGGAGTTAAATTTACAGCTTCTGTTTTAAGACAATGGAAATAGCTATGAAAATATTCAGCTAAGTGCCAGGAGTGTTTGTGGATGCCTGTAAACACAGTGTTTTGGGAGCCTGAAGCAGGAGAATCATGAGTTCAAACCCAATGTGAGCAATTCATTGACTACAAAACTGTCTCAAATAATAAGCTAACGTGCTGAAGATAAGTGCTTCTGATTTCCAAAGTGCTTTTGAGTCTTAGGTCATCTTGTTTGATTCTCACAACCATAATAACCCAGGTCTTTGCACACTAATCTCTCCTCCCATTGCAGTAGAAGTCAAGAGGACCCTGGACTAGTTTTAAGCAAGGGGAAAAATATTAGAGAATAACAGACTGAAAATTTTATAGCCTATTGTTTTTGAATGTCTTAATTTGTTATATGTAGACATACTAAAATCATAAAGTTTTCAGTATTCTGTGATAGTACTAGAGTCCCACTGCCAAGGAAGCATGCACTTAGAAAAAAATTTTGATATGTTAAGAGGTAAAATATGTATGTAACCATGTTCTTTCTTATGTATTTGTTGTCCATGAATACATACAAGATACATGAATTCAGAACCATAGCAAACAAACCCCTAAGAAAACTATCTTTTTTCCACCTGCCCAGAGTGAGTGTATGTAATTTACAGATGATGGTTGGTTGTTTTATTTAAGATATTAAAGTACCATTTCTAGCTGGGGATATAGCTTAGCAGCATAAATGCCTGCCTGTAAGCACAAGGTCATGAGTTCAATTCCTGGTACCAAAAATAAAAATGCCAACTACCAATTTCATCTCACTGAATACACTCCCTGTTTAGAAGCTCACTGGAGTCTCTGAAGCTGGTATAGTACACCCCTGTTATCCCAGCTGCTTGTGAGGCTAAAGCAGGAGAATTGTAGATTTAAGGCCATGCTGAGCTACTTCACAAAACGGTTTCAAACAGGTCTTGTTATGCAATACGGAGTTCCCTAGGTCCAATCCCTAGTACTAGAAAAGGGAAGGAGGACCTTTACAGTAAAAAGACTGCAAATAACAATGATCTAAATGGTAAATTGATAAGAAACACACAGTACAATACTTGGTATTTTGTGTTACCTGGGCTTCTGGAATGAGTAATCATTAGTTTCATTTTGCCTTTAGAGTGATTCCAAGTTGTATAGCAAGTTCCTATTCAGTCTTTGGAATTTCCTTCACTATATTTACCTCAAAAAAATCAATCCTCCATACACAAACATAGAAAATAACTACTGTCACACTCAAAATGGTTTTACTGTTGTTTATATTACATCATATTGTGATTATGTGCTACATTATTTCTCTACTGGTATGTAAGCCTAATAGACTTGAGCCTAGACTATTTTAGCTTATTTGATGATGTAGTAAATAGAGTTAACATCATACACTATTCAGTAATGTAATGTTAGCTTCCTTTAATAGAACATATTAATGTAGTAGCTCAATTGAAAGCAACTTATTGGCAAGGTAGCCAGAAATTATATCTTTTTAGTGGAATTCTCCAGGGTGAATAGGCTAGATTTACAGATCACCACCATCACAATTTTATTGAAGGATCAGAGGAAAGTTGAACACAAAATGGTACTTACTAAGCAATGTTTTATATGCAAAATAGGTTTGTAGCAGGTCTTTACTTTTCATTAAGTGGCATGCTAGTTGAATAAATTTCACAAAGCTTATTAGCCCCCCACCACCAACAAATAACAAAAGCAAGAAACTAACCAACAGAGTGTGATGACACATGCCTGTAAGCCCAGCACTTCTGGGACAGGAGGATCACAAGTTTGAGAATACCGGGACAAGTTAGCAAAGCCCTGTTTCAGGAAAATAAGTCTAGGGATGTGGCTCAGTGAGCTCTGAATTCAGTCCTCAGTAGTGCAAAAACAAGTGGAAAATTTTTGTAAATTTTAAATTCTCTATCAAACAAATGAATTCCTAGATGATATCTCTGAGACACTATAAGCACTTGTGAAGTTAGGGATTCTAGTTAGCTTTTCTACCATCTTTAGATTCAGAGTTTAAAAAATACATATTTTAACAGGATGTAGCACAGTAGTAGAAAACTCAAACGTGCTGTGAAGTTACTATTTGATGAGTATTTTTTTCCTATTGCCTTATTCCTGATTAACTCTATGGTTTTGGGGTTTTTTGTTTTGTTTTGTTTTGTATTTTTGATGTTCAAGATAGTTCCAGAATCCAAGAGTCAAGCTTGTTTAGGCTGATGAATTCGTTAGCTTTTATTTAAGAATCTAAACAGCACAGTTTATAATTTCTCTTACATTTATGCCTCATCAAGTTCAAATCCAGCATGGTGGAGCATCTCTAACCCCAGAGATTTGAGAGGCTAAAGTAGGCATATCCCAAATTTAAGCCCAGCCTGGACAATTTAATGACTTAAACAGAACCTGTCTCAAAATTTTGAAATAAGGCTAGATTGCTGCAGATGCAGCTCAGTATGAATGCCCTAGGTTCTGTCCCTTGTCTAGCTAAATAAATAAAGAGCTGGGAATGTAGCCCAGGGATAGAATGCTTCTACATTTGACTCCTTTTGCCCACCACTGCGTTTGTGTCCAACTCAATTCTGCCTGCCTGCCATAGCAACATGTATCTGAATCCTGGCTGCCTAAATTCACAACAGTTCAGCTGCTTTGCCCTGCACTGGGAAAGCATCTGGTTTCTGGACTCTTGTTTATTTGAGAATCCAAGTGTATTTCCAAATTAACTTTATCTGTAACCTGCATATTGTAACTCCATGAACTGATTTTACATTATGCACTCTAGATGATTTTTTTTTTTGTTTTTTAAGACAGGGTCTTGCTGTGTAGTTTTAGGCAGTTAGCCTTAAACTCACTATGTAGCGCAGGCTGGCCTCAAACTCACTGCAATCTTCCAGCCTTAGACCCCTGAATGCTGGCATAGGTGTGTGCCACTACACCTGGCTGGCCTCTTTAATCTTGTATTCATTTATAATTTTCCTAAAATGTCTGTTGCTACTCATATTTAAGCAGTTTTATAAAACTAACAGCTTGCTGCTGGATAATATCCTCATTTTTAGACAATTGAAAAGTCTAAGATATTAGAATAAGACTTCGATACTAGGATACTAAATGCAATATGTGACACAGTAGTACCAACAATTAACCTTAGGTAGATAATGTTTCAATAGAATTTATCTGAAGTGAAAGAAACAATCTGAAGACCTGTCAAGGGAGACAAGAATGGCTAAGATTTCTTCTTGCCTTTATGTCCTGTCATATTATAGTCTTTTTATGTAAAATTATGATAATTTAAATTTTTACTGTTACTAGTCTCTTACCTTTCCACTGGTTTACAAAGACATGAAAATAAGATAAAAGGCTGTACTACAGTATTAAAAAAATTAGAAATACTTAGGTAGCTTAGTAGTTTTCAGGGGAATGACAGTATAAACAGAAGCTTAAACTGTTTCTATCCCAGAGAATTTGTGATCATGTTTAAATACTTGAAGATTTGCTCTGTTGTCAATGTAAAAAGGCCCTAACAAGCACATACATGCCTGCAATCCCAGCACTTGGGAGCCTGAAGCAAAGGGATTGCTATAAATTCAAGGCCACCCTGGCTACAGAGTGAGTTCTAGACCTGCCTGAATTGCATAGGGAGACCCTGTCTCAAAAACAAAGCAAAACTTGAAATTTTCCAGTGAGAGGTCAAACATGGCTCTGTTGTGTTAACCAATTTCTATAGCAGTAGAAGAAATTCAGACACATCCATTTTGCAAGTATTTAGTACACTGACATATTACAAAAGCAAAGAAGCAAAGTTAAATAATCATTTAGGTATATGTCCAAAATTTAGTATCACATAGAATTCTGGAAATTTTAAATTTAACATATGCAATATAGATAACAGTCTTGCATTTGTTTTTGAGGCAAGGTCTCACTGTGTAGCTGAGGTTAACTTTAAAAAAAAAATATAGTGTAGGCTGGTTTAAAACTTGTGGATATCCTTCTGCCTCAACTTTCTGGGTATTGGTGCATTTGTTTTTCTGACCCTTTGTTATTCAGACCTGATTGTATGACCATGTTTCCATAACAAAATGGAAAACTGTACCCACTGGAACTTGGTAGCACCGTAAGTGAAAAAATAAGCTTTTTAAAGTTTTTTCAGACAAAATATTCAATTGAATTAATGGTGAAATGTGTACTGAATGATTTAACAGATGTTTACAGTCAATATTCAAGCTTTGACTGTCTTTAAAAAAATAGTAATGTTTAGTATAGTTTCCTAAACAGTATACTGATTATTAAATTTTTATGAGTAAGAAGTTTATCAAGTATTATGTAATATGCTATAGTTACAGAAGTTTTAAGAATTGTACGGAATGTGTTTTAAATCCTTTAACAGCAGAAGTATATGATTACATTTTCTTCTGTGAATTTTTCCTTTGCTTGTCTCTTCTTCCCCTTCCATTTCCCTTTGCTTCTCCTTCCCCTTCTGTCCATCCTTCTTGCCCTCCCACTCTCCCTTTTCTTTTTAGTTTTTTTGTCTTTTCAGTGCATTGAAGGATCAAACTTGGGCCTTACACACCAGACAAGTGCTGTAACACTGAGCTAGAATCCCAGCCCTCATCTTTTTCATAAAATAACTAAGTGGAATACAAATACCTAATTTAGGTTAACTAAGGATTTAACTTAAGAATTCCAGTCTCCTGGGCTGGGGATTTAGCTCAGCAGCGTAAGTGCCTGCCTGGCAAGCATGAGGTTGTGAGTTTCATCCCTGGTACTGGAAAAGAGAAAAAAAAAAAAAATTCCAGTCTCCTTTAAAAGCAAACTTTGACCTGATTACAAACTGAACAAAAATATGTTGTATTCAAAATTAGCTATTCACTTGAAGGATGTGCAGTGAATTCAGATTACAAACCTCTTCAGTTGTAATCTATTGGTTGCAAGAAGGACATGTACTTAAAATTTTCACCTATTGCTAAAAATTGAATCAGAGGGGATTGGGTTATTCTGAACCAGGAGTGGTGGTCAACACCTGTAATTGTAGTATTTGGGAGGGAGGTCACCACGGAGGATCATGAGATTGAGGCCAATTTGGGCCACGTGGAGTTCAAGGCCAACCTGGCCTACATAGTGATACCCTGCACCCCAAAATAAAAGTGTCTGAATCTTTTTATCATAACCATTTTATGTATGGACTATACAATAGGATAGGTTTGCATATATGTATCTTTTAATGTAATATTGATATGGGGGAATGAAACTCCTGACTGTCTGTTATGTATTATATGTCTGCTATGAGTTCAAGGTCTCCAAAGTCTAAGAATGAATTTTAGGAACAACAGAGGTTAAGAGCAGAATATACTTATTGAGAGAAAGAAAGCTTCTGCCTAAGGGACAGACGGGGTCGCGAGCGAGCAGGTTGCCAAGATTCTGCATTTTTTAGGGTCGTTTATAGAGTAAAACCATGAGATGAGGTGGGTCTAAAGGGAAAATGGAACTCCCAAGGCAGATGGGCATGAGGTGGGACAGAACGAGGGTCAACCAATCAGTAATCGTTAAAGTAAAGTTGACCAAATTAGGGACAAGTGGGGAAGCGAGTCACCTAGTAAGTGAGCTTTCTAAACTGATCAGTGACTCTTCCTCTACGGGGTTGGGATGGTGACTCCTGGCTTCTCAAGGTGATTCATACTTATTCCCTAATGTTTATACTTAGGGTGTGGTTGCATTTGTTTTGCCTTCTGTTTTGAGATCTGGCCCACAGCAAGAGGTGTGTGTCTTCTCCAAGGTCACACGACCTTTGGTCCTCTGTGCTGGTTTCTCAAAGGCCTAGCCCTGTCTGACTGCCTATAATTTCTAACTAGCTCAGCTTCCTGTAACAATATGATATTTTGAGGTCTCAAAATGTGTGAGACTATTTTGCTTCATTAAAGTTACTATATTAAAGTATTTAAAATTTTAAATTTTTTATCAGTTTTCTATATGTATTTTTCAAATGAAATAACCTACATTATTAAAGGTATATTTTATGTCCAGTACTTCACTATAGTCTATAAAAGATAGTCCCTGCCAGGAAAAAACTTGTAGTCTAGGTAAAAAATATACTAAAATATGATAGCCGGGCGTGTTGGCTCACCCTTGTAATCCCAGCACCTGGAAGGCTGAGGTGGGAGGATCGTTGCAAGTTCAAGACCAGCCTGGGCTACAAAGTGAGCTCAAGGCCAGCCTGAACTGCATAGCAAGACCCCCATCTCAAAAAAGACAAAAAAAAAAAAAAAGTGTATATATATATGTATACTAAAATATGAAAAACAACTAGAGAATAATGGAATATAAATTATACTCTGCTGCCTAGAAGTATGGTAGAAGCTCAAAGGAAATGTGGACTTAAGATTCATTCAGAGAAGACTTCTTAGATGAAACAGAAGATGAGCTGGACTTAAGGGATTGTTAACAGATGAAAGACTGACTTTCATGTACATAAAACATGAATTAAGGCGTGCTCATTTAGGAAGAAGTAGATAAAATGGAAGGAAGAGAGTATTAGAGCACAGATAAAAAAGTATGTTCAAGATTGTTCTTATTTTGCATAATGTGCCCTTGTTTCTAATCAAAGAAAGAGTATTCGGATTTCATGCTGTTCTTCCTAAGAAAAAATGTGATGCTTTAAAGAAAAAGAATAGCTTCTTTGAAATAATTGGAGCTGGGCCTGGTGGCACATGCCTATAATCCCAGTATTCAGGAGACTGAGGCTGGAGGTAATCATTGCAGGAGACGAGCTGGATTACAAAGTGAGCTCAAGGCCAACCTGAACTCCATAATGAAACTGTCTCAAAAAAGACAACAATTTAAAAAATTGGAAGAAAAAAATGAGTGGAAGGGAACCTAGTTTTAAATAAGCTAAGTGGTTAGCAAGTCTGTGCTCTTAGTAAATTAGGTGAGAAATCTTGAGAAGGAAGCATTGTGCTATATATAGTCAAAATTTACTCAGGGTGAGGGCTGAGGGTTTAGCTCAGTGGCGTAAGTCCCTGCTTGGCAAATGTGAAGTTGTGAGTTTGATCCCCAGCACCAAAAACATAAAGTAAAATTTACTCATGGTGTTCATTTTTATTTTGTTTTTGTTATTGTTAACAACAGAAATCACTGAAGCAGTACTATAATAGTTGTTAAGTCAAAGAGACATAATTCTTTTCTAAACCTCACTGATGTTTATCCAGACTTTCACCTGTTACTCCTAAAACGTGCTTTCCCTCATCTTTATCTAAATCTTTTTTATGCTATCTACCCCCTCCATTAAATTTTCCCAGTTTACTTTTCCTCCACAGCAAACTATGCCGTTTCTCCCTTTTGTGCTTTGATGCCTGACTTAGAACCATTAATAAAGACATCCTGCCTTACAGGAAAAGGTTGTCTTATTCTTCATTACATACTCTGCAAGTCTTGCATAGTGTCTTAAAACATAGCAGGTGCTTGATAAATGACCACTGATTCTTAAGATCAATAGTAGTGCCTTTATATTAAAATAATATATTCTAAAAAGGCTGAATGCTACCTGGATAAATATAAAAATACCCAGATTACCTTGTTATGTAGGAGTTCACTTTTTAATACATCACTACTAGAGTTCCTCTCATTTGGTAATACTTGTTAATATTCACACCACAGCCATGTCTAGTGGCACACCCTATAATGCCAGCATTTGGGAAGCTGAGGCATGAAAAATCACCATTTGATGTCAGCTTGAGCTACACGCTGAGTTCAAGGTCAGCCTGGAATACATGGTAGACCCTGCCTCAAAAAAAAAAAAAAAAGTCAAGCCTCAAATACTAGGTACCTTAAATTGTCACTTTTAAAATGAAAGCCCGGAAAGCATAGGTGCGGGTACAAATAATACATTTAATACTGCTTTTGCAGTAGGTAGGAATTGAACTCAAGTCCTGTGTACTTCAGCTATGGGGTGTAATAAAAAAATACGGTGAATTCTTAAGTTTTTAAACTTTATTGCTGTAAAGGCGCACTGCCATTGATCCTCCTCTGAATCCTTCTCCCTTTGAGAATTCTTGATTCTTGCCCTATCTGAAGCAGTTCGCCGGCCCCTTTCCTCCGTGTCTGGTTGCTTTGCTCTAGTTGCCTCCGCGTCCAGAAACAATTCAAAACGTTTGCACTTCGTGGCCGTTTTTACTCTGGGGAAAAGCCAAAAGTAAAAGCATGTCACGTGCAGTTGATAACATGAACGAAGACCCCCGCGATGTTTTTACAAGCTCGCCCTTCTGTTAAATGGCAGTGTGCAGTGGCATTCACCATACTTTTTATCACACCATGTAAAGATGTGAAAGACTTCCAGGACTGCTTTACAAAGTGCCAAGAACCAGGTAACAGGAAACCCAGACAAATCTTTTGCAAGTTGATTTGGGAAGAAGACCAAGAGATAGGTGTGTATGTAAAAACAATTAAGACGTGCTATGTACTTGTACTGACTCTAAATAATGATTGTCCTGTGCTGCAGACTTGTACTAATAAAAATAATGTAAACAGGAAAGTAACAAGAAAAATGAGGTAAGTCAAATTGCAGTGGAGTGTTTTGAGAATTAATGGCAACGCATCTTTTTCTGTATTAGCTTTGTAGATTTAAACATTGATGATGTATTTCAGTCATCCTCTATGTGTCCTCAGCCCTTCTCTTATTTTTAAGACTGGCATTGCTGAGTTGTCCAGGCTGGGCTTGAAGCTGGAATCCTTCTGGATTGGTTCCCAAGTAGCTGGCATTATAGGTGTGCACATGTATATACACATGTATGTAATTAATGTAAAAGCTCATGCAAATGAATTTTATTTATGAGATAATTCATTTGTATGAGCTTTTACATAAATACAAATGAATTTTATTTATGATAGATAATTCATTTGTATGAGCTTTTACATAAATTACATACATGTGTATATACATGTACAGTGTTGAGAACTGAACCCAGATCTAACATTGGGCATTCTAGGCCAAGGTTTTACTTCTAAGCTTTTTATCACACCATGTAACCCCATCCCTTAACTGTATTTTTTGAAGTTTGTTGTTGCTATTGGTTTTGGTTGGCAGATGGTTGATACATTTTGTTAATCATTTAGCCAAGAGTCAGAAATTCAGCCAGCAATTAAATAATGGTTCCTGTGGTAAAGTTTTCCTTCTATCTTGATTTGCTTTATGACCTGTTTTCCAGGTATGAATTGTGACACCATGGCTGCCCCCACCACAATTACCAACCAAAAAAAATTTAAAAATTAAAAGGTGAAGACTGATTAAACCAGATATTTAGACCATCTGGAGAAAGGAATGAGTGGAATCAGAACTGACATTGAATAGAGCACAATGCCTTACAGCAGCTCACTTAGCAAAGGGCAGGAAGTACCACATGAGATGATCTGAGCACAAAACTGTAAGTACCTTTGGGGACTCACAGGGGAATTGGACAATAGTTCCTGTTGCCAATAAACCTGTCATCATTTATAATTTGTAGCCTGCCTGCCTATAGACTAAGATGCATTGAGTTGTCAAGTAGTATACTTTCCTCATTGTAAGAATTTGAGTCAAAATAGAATGCAGTGTTCCCCTAAAAGTAACCGGGGATCTGGGCCCTAAGAACGGAGGTAAAGGTAACATGAAATTAGATAACTAGGTTAGAACTAAGTTATGGACCTTTGCCTAGAAAATCAGTAGAGGACTAACCAAATAGGAAGACATCATAGCCTGTCACAATGGGTATGGAAGTTGACTGTTCAGAGATTAAGTGTGGCAGTGTTATACATAGAAATATTCTAAGGAATGAAGTCCAGGAACGAGAAGGCCGGGCATGTGGCTGCCCTAGTAGGTGAAGGAAACCTCAACAGAATAGTGGTAAAAGGACGGGGTGAAAG
This sequence comes from Cavia porcellus, assembly GCF_034190915.1. Taxonomy (NCBI): domain Eukaryota; kingdom Metazoa; phylum Chordata; class Mammalia; order Rodentia; family Caviidae; genus Cavia; species Cavia porcellus. The sequence continues at coordinate 65,140,967 of NW_026947504.1, read as the reverse complement.
AGTAACATGTATTTAGAGGTGGAAAAAACTGTGAAACATCATGATGATTTGGATAAAGAGGGATAAAGATTACACATTTTCTGTCCTGAACAACAATGGTGATATCACTGAAAGAAAAAAGATAATGAAGATAAACCGTGGAAAGACATGGCAGCTCATTTTTATAATGCAGCATTTAAGCTGATATTCAGGTATGCAGTCTGAAATGCGCTGGGTAATCAGAGCTGAAATTCTGTGCAAAAATCTAGCCGAAGAGGTGTACATGGCAGTTACTCACCTAAAGCCAGTATGGGGAGGTAAGCTAACTGGAGCTGTGTGTTAGAACAGTAGATCTTTTTCTTTAAAAATATAAGAACACATATTTGTATAAACCATTTTATTAGGTATGTAATTATAAATAAATTTTCCCAAAGTTGAATTAAAACTCTCCCTGTTTTCCATAGAAAAGCATCATCAAAAGTTTGTGCCTGTAAGAAAATCCCTACACCTGTGTCAGTTATGAGGGTCAGTGACTAAAATGTGTTAATACTCGTGAACCTTATCTTCTCTTTTTAATAAAACAAAGATTGTTCCTAGTATTAGACTAAGGGAATGAAATTGAGAACTTAAAGTCAAATAATCCTGTCAGTTAAAGCTTTGTAAAATGGACATGACTTTAATTTCTCAAATAAAAAGGCAAGTAATTGAGTTGGCGGTAATGTGCTAGTCTCCAATTTCAAGAAACAGTATAGCACAGAGATCTGGCTAAGAGCTGAAATAACAAACAGAAATTTGAAAACAGGAAGACAAGTTGTCCAAGAGTGCAACTGTAGCATTTTTAGAGGTTTAACAAGAAACTCCAGAAGATGGCCAAAAATAGGTTTAGATAATTGATATTCCTTATTTGAATACTTAGTTTTGATGAAGAAACACAGTTAGGAGGAAGTTAAGTTTCAGTCTAAGGCCTGAAACTTTTTCTCACCATAAATCAAGTTTGCTTCTGAAGAAAACTAGTAGCCAAAAAACCAAGTAGAAATTCAGCACTGCTTAAATTGGAGGAGTTCAAAAAGTGATCAGAGCAACACATTTTAAAAATGAATTGAAAGTCAATACCTTTGTTTTCTGTTAGGTAGAATTCCCATTTATAAAGCCAAAATACCTTGCTCTATTTACCCAGTTCTTACTTACCATGAAAAATAGCCCCCATAATTACTCTACATCTTTGATTTTAATGATTTTTAAAGAAAGCAAAAATGTTGCCAGGCATGGTGGCACATGCTGGTAATTCCAGCCCTCAGGAGGCTGAGGCAGGAGAATCACTGTAAGTTTGAGGCTAGCCTGGGCTACAACAGTGAGATCAAGACCAGCCTAAACTGCATAGTGAAACCCTGTCTCAAAAACAAAAACAAAAATCAGACAAAGAAAGAAAATACTGTAGTAATATGTCCTCGGGATGCATGAAGATGTTTGGGCATTTTATGTTAATCATTTAACCAATTGATCCATACAAGTTTGGTGAACCTCAAGTTGGGTTGCCCAGAACTAGAAATCTTTTTTCTTTTCTCTCCCCTCTCCCCTCCTCTCCCCTCCTCTCCCTTCCTTTCCCCTCTCCCCTCCTCTCCCCTCCTCTCCTCTCTCCCCTCCTCTCCCCTCTCCCCTCCTCTCCCCTCCTGTCCTCTCTCCCCCTGTCCCCTCCTCTCCTCTCTCCCCTCCTCTCCCCTCCTGTCCCCTCTCCCCCCTCCCCCCTCTCCCCCTCTCCCCCTCCTCCCTCTCCCTTCTCTTCTCCTCTTCTTTTTTTTGTTGTCCTAGTTATATCTGACTTGCATGCCTGGTCTGCTGACTTCTATATTTTCATAACTCCTAAATCATGGAGGTAAGGGAAGTTTTAATATCAATTATAGCCCTGAGACACTCATTCTGAACTTGTAGTCCCTCTCTTAATGTTTTAAATTACTAAGCATATTTGTAGCATTATTTTATTTTTTATTTATTTTTATTAACAAATTATGTATATTTAAGTCATGGCTGGACTATCTTACTGTGCTTAAATGTATAATTTTGTGTAACTTTCAATGAGTTAGGATTCCTGAATACAATCTATATATTTTCATCTCATTTTGGTATGGAATTATCCAAGTAAATTTCTAATAGAAAGCACCATAGGATTTTTTTCTGTGGTCTATCACTTGAGTCAGCTCTTCCAGACTATATATAAATATATTCTCATCCATCTTTGAATCTAATATAATTCCTGTTTTTCCAAGCACATGTTCACCAAGACTATAGCTTCCTGAACATTCAGTTTAGTTCATGAACCATTAGGTACCAAGAACTGTGGGGGATCCTCTGTAAAACACTACCCTAATTTTCATCTTAAAAGAACTCATAAAAGCTGAAACATTGCAACTACGCTTCTCTGGAATCCTGTTCTTGTTGTCATTGTTCTGGGAACTGACAGAATCTTGCTCATGCTTGGCAAGTGCTCTCTTGCTAAGCCACATTACAAAAAGGTAAGTGAAGCCCACTTGGGAACCCAGTGATGGTCATGCTTTTTCCAGAGAGCTGAGAAATTATAAAAAGCAACAAAGTACAAAGAGTTTGTATTTGATATGTTTTACCGAGATAATGTGGTAAAAAGCTATTTGTCATCATGATCTCTGAGTTAGAGGTATTGGTATGAAATCTGAAGGTGTAGAAAACTGCCCACCTGAAGGCCCTGCACCATTAGACAAGTCAGAGTACATTTCAATTTTAGTAACTAAGGCCCGTTTATTTTGCTCCATGTATAGTTCTTTATTCTGTGCTATACCTAGTACTTTTTTTAATGCCTAATACTATTTTTATCCATCTAAGATTTTACCTTTTTGTCCATTAAAACATTTTTGTGAGCCAGGTATGGTGGCCTGTAATTCCAGCACTTGGGAGACTTAGACCAGATTACAAATTAGAGGCCAGTAAGACCCTGTCTCAAAAACAAAAGCTGGGCATGGTGGTACATATCTGTAATCCCGGCACTTTGGAGGCTGAGGCACAAGGATCACTGTGAGTTCAAGGCCAATCTGGGCTTCACAGTGAATCCAAGGGCAACCTGAACTATATCACAAGTCTGTGTTTGAAAAAACAAAACACAAAAAAACGGACACCACAGAACAACACAAAACAACTTCAAAAAGATTTTTTGTGTTCTGTATCAGTTTAGATAAGTACTAAAATATTTTAGATGATGAGTATCTTAAAAATTTGTACACAATTGTTTATCTTTAATAGTTTCAATGGTAGGCGTAGTACTTCTTGAAATATAATTCTGTAACAAAGTTGGTGGGTAGTTATGCCTTTTTACTAGCTAATATTCCCCAAATCCAAGTATCTTTAGTAATATATTTTCATCTCTTCTCTGTATTTCTTGAGGTTTTTATTATTGTTGTTGTTGTTTAAAAACCCCAAATTTAATGCCATGTCACTCTCTTCTGCGGATTATTTGGCTCCAGGGAGTTAATAAAATTTCATAACTGTCCTCTGCAAAATTTCCTTAGTAGCTTCTGAGTTGCTAAATTTGCTGCTCCAGGCAACTTCCTGTATACATAGGAAGGTTAAGATGTTTTTAGCAGATCTTTATTACTTTAGCACAGCTCTGGTGACATATATCTCTAGTGATGTGACTATTTCTATTATTTTAGAGAATTAGCATAAAGGCTTATAACATAAAGCTGAGGTTTATTAGGTGTAAATGGGATGCAAGGCAAGTCAGAAAGAGCTTATATGTTTCCTAAAGCAGCGGTGGCCTATGGCACGTATGCCACAGCCAGCTGTTCTTATCATTGAAAGCTCTGAAATGTTCACTATCACTGCCCTAAACCATGTATTTCTCAAGCTGTTTTCCTCAACCATTATATCCTACTTCAAGCCTCTGATTTCAGGTGTATTTTAAACATAGCCTAAATTTGTTCCAACTTTACCATTACCTAAGAACTGTTTGTAATTATGGCTTAAATATTAAACTCAAGAGTAAAATTCAGCATTAGATCTCCTTTTCAGAAAATCTAGGAAGAACTTCCAATCCCTTGTAAGTTATTGAGGTTCAACAATCCCAAAACTGGGTGTTGTGGCATACCCCTATAATCCAAGCACTTGGGAGGCTGAGGCAAGAAGATTGCCTTGAGTTTGAGGCCAGCCTGGGGTAGCTACATAGTGAGTTCAAAATCAGCTTAAACTACATTGCAAACTCTTTCTCAATTAAACAAAAAAAAGTGGGGAGGGGGAATCCAAAGTTAAGGTTTTTGTTGCCTTGCCATTGTTGGTGATGTAAAGAATCTGAAACAAACATCTCAGAAGTGGGAAAATAGAGGAGGCCCCAATACAGTCGTCAGGACAGACAAACCTTAATATACCACTATGATTTATTAGAACAAGATTTTCAGTATAGTTGGCCAAGACAAGCTTCTGTCATTATTTCTTACACCTTAAAATAAAATAGACAAATTCATTTGATCAAGAAGTTAGGGTTAATTGGTAGGACTAGGGATATGGCTCGATGGTAGAGTGTTTGCCTAGCATACAGGAAGTCCTAGGTTTGGTCCCCAGCACCAAACAAGCAAACAAAGAGAACAAATTAATGCCCATACAAAAGTTTCTCTCTTCCCTTGCCCTCTCCTCCTCGTCCCTCCCCTTCTCTCCTTCTTTCCCCTAAAACAGGGAAGAAGCTTTTTTGGTTTTGCCTGTGGTGCATCTTATCTATTCCTATTTCCTTCAACTACATTTGCCTGTTTTCCTTTCCAAAACAAGACTCAATTTGTTTGCATGCCTAAACATCCCAGGTACAGTGTTCTGCTCTAGTTAGAAGCGAACACAAGAGACAGATGAGGTAACTTCTAAAATATTTATTGAAAGAAGAAAGTCTACCCTCTTTGAAAGTACTATATGCTCTCCCTAATGAAAATATATTTAAAATTATGAAAATATCTCCTCAAATCCTCTACATGTGAACTTATGACTTTGGGGAAAACATTTGAAAAGCTTGTTTTAATTTAAACTCATTGTCAGTGTTTTGAATCATATTTATGCTAAGCCTTGGAGGGGCAAGAACTCTTTTGTTCTGTGCAATAAGGATCTACAATGTTGAGAATAGTTAGCATTGGCACCTACTGAATCTCCATAAAAATTTAATGAATGAATGTTATGTATTATGTTTCTATAGGTTATATATTTCTATTAGCTCATTAAAAAGAACATTTTATTTCTAATCTCAAAATTGTTTCCTGTAAATGTGAATGACTAAGAATGCATTAATATCAGTTTAAACAATTCCTATATTGTTTCTTGCCAGATTGAATGTACACCATTGTTTGATTCATTATATTTTAGCCACCTAGCAGTTTTTAGTGGTCTTATCAGCAAAGCACTCTACAGAATAAAAGTGTTATATGTTAAACTTTGCCAATTTATGGGGCTGGGGGTTTAGTTCAGCGACATAAGCACCTGCCTTGAAAGCAGGCAGTCGTGAGTTCGATCCCTGACACTGATAAATAAAATAAAATAAAAAAACTTTGCCAATTTATTCAACTAGTTAAATCACATACATGGCAAATATTTATCAGAGTAGAAATACTGTAATCTAGGGCATAATGTCATCAAGGGAACTGGACCAAATACCGCATCCCCAAAATTAAAACCACCAATTTGGCTTTGCAGCAGAAAGAAAAGATTAAGCTGCTAAAAACAAAACAAATGTTTTCTTACAGCATTTCAATTTTAAATCTATTTTTGCCAACCTAGAACACGAAAGTCTTTAAGTAACCACTAGAAATTTCAACTTAATCATTAAGTGGAAGTATTTCACAGGAGGGGTGGGGGAGTAAGATCTGCGTGGCTGTGACAGGCGGTAGGTCACACTGGGCCGTACTAGCCGCCCTCCTTCCCGCCACAGGCAGTCTTTCAGCTGTGGCTTTTTAAAAAACAGGTGTACATCCACGTTGTTTCAGGAAAAGGAAATGGTCCTCCCACATCTAAGCCTCACTCACCCAATTCCCTCTCCACAGCCAGCTCCCATCACTGCTGAATGTTCTGCACTGATTTTTCAATGTTTGTATATTTTTCCATAAATAGAAACTGTACCTTCATTTTTCCACTTGATGCAGTTTTGTACTTTTTACTGGGCTTTTTACCCCACTACTAACATATTTTGACTATCCTTCCTTAGTAGCTTATAAACTCTGCCTCCTTTGATGGACTGCATAATAATTATCTGAAGCCTAAGTTACTCATTTCATGTGGAACTGAGTTTATTTTTAATTTTTTGCTATTATGATAATGCATCTTTTATTTGAATATAAGCTACTCCACAATAAGGATTTTTGTCTTAATCTTTTTATAATTCTGAAGAATTAACATCCAATTTTTTGAAATAAATTATTTACTTTTAAATGATATCAAGTGCTTTCATTCAACTTTTTACTCTGCAAAGCACTAAATGCTCTTTGACTTAGTGATTACTTTTCTAGGTGTTTTTCCTAGTATTTAAAATGACACATATTTAACACCTAGAAGAGAAACTACTAAGTCAAAGAATATGTATTTTAGATGTTGGCAGAGGCTATTCAAAAGCTTTTCACCAAATGTGGGTACTGACTAGATCAAAAAAATTATTATTGCTGTCACCAAGTGTTTAGCACAGTACTTTACACATAGTAGTATTAAAACCTTTTGGTGCTTACATTCAAGAAAATTGTGGTTTTGAGGGAGCATAGGGTTCCGAGGGTATGGGTATACAGTATGTGTGGGCATGGCGAGGCCCTGGCTTCAGTCCCCAGCACCACAGGAAAAGTTATTGTGCCCAAGAAAGGAAGAAAAGGAAGCCGCACAGAGATGCTGTTAGTGCTCGTCTGTTTGCATCCTCCTCGTCACCAGCGGTCCTGAGTGTCCACCACGTGCCAGGCAGTGTACTGACCACGTACGTCCTTTAATCCCTATACACCTTATGAAAGAGATCTTTACCATTCCTAATTAGTAGGTGAATATGTTGAAGCCCAAAGAGGTTAAGTGACTTGTCTAAATCACATAACTAATAAATGAGCAGGAATTAAAAATAAGCAATCTGACTCTAGAGTCCATTTTTGAAAGCAGTGTGGTCATGAAAAAAAGAAAAACAGGCACTGAATGTTGAAGGAACATATGCCAAAGCACTAAGTATATAGTGTTTTCTGAGAGCAGCAGGCAATTCGATGTGGCTTAGGCACTGTTAGGACCTAGTTGCCCAGAAATGGCATAATAGGAGATCAGGACAAAAAGTTGAGCAGAGTACAGATTTTACTAACATATAGGCTCTAAGTACAGGATTTTCAAACAAGAAAATGGCATTTTCCCTTTAAGAGGGAACTGACTGCATTTCTTTTGCTTAGGTTCCTCTGGCTTGATGGCAGTCTCTGATTTTCTTCTTTTATTCATGGCCAGGGCTCCAGGGCTTTTTATCTGTGAAAAGCTGTAGCATTCACTTTTGTCTTCAGAGGATACTGTTTTAGTACTGACAAGATGAAAACTTTCTGTTAACAAAGTATCAATCAGTGAGCCAGTGACATCTGTACCACTGACCAATTTTTGATTATCAGGTTTTATAGAAACATCTGGAGGGGCCAGGGATTTAGCTCAGTGGCATAAGCGCCTGCCTGGCAAGCGCGAGGTCCTAAATTCAATCCCCAGTACTGCAAAAAATAAATAAATACATACATACATACATACATACATACGAAAAAAAAACATCTGGGGACACACATAAAAAGATTAATTATGAAGCATCACTTTAATAACACAAACTATGCATAAATTTACTTCTAACCTGCACCAAAGACACTATTTTCAAGCAAATTGTTTGAGACTTCATTTACAAATCCAAATCAATAACTTAGAATACTGAAAATTGAAGACTTCATACAATTTCCAGTCATTTCAATTTCACATTTAGGAATGTAATCAACATTGATACAATGAGAAATTATGTTTCAGAGCAAATAATTTGATCGAACTAAGTTGTCCTAATTTTTTGTGTATTGTAACAACTGTTTCCAATATTTTAATTTTTTATTTTTTCAAATCCATATTATTCATAGATTAAAAAGAAAAATACTACAACAAAGTTTTAAAGTACATCAAGGCAGTATTTCAATTTTTTATTTACTATTAATCAATTTAATTGATCAAATTAATTGATTTAATCAATTACATTAATGAATATACTTTGTACATTTACAATAGTCCCCATATATCTGATTTTAACCAGTTGTTTGCACTAACATTATAAATTTTTTGGGGACTTATTTCTGCCAAACCCACTTTGCAAGTGAAATTTTGCAAATACGTCAAAAAGATTTTAGTGTGATTTTATTCAACATTGTCAAAGAGCAAAACTTGGGGCTAAAAAGCCTCTGGAGTGGAAATAGCAAAAAACAAAACCAAAGACTTTCATTCCCTTGGCAACTCCACAGAATTAATGCATATAATTCAGGGAAAATATTCCTGAACTTTTTTAGACTGACTGTATGTTGGGTTTACTGTCAACATAACTGCATACATGCATAATATACTGCATATATTAACTTCTTCCTTATCTGCCTTCAAGGATGTTATCTGTATCCTCCCACTATTTATGAAATGTGGGAAAAGGCTCATTTAAATTAGTTTAAAGGGCAAAAAGCTGCTTGGAACATTTCCTTTTTAAGATTATCCCTACAATGGAGCAGTCATGAGGCACACATTTAGAAACCCATCTTGATAAAGAGAACAGTTCAGTAATAACATCTAAGAATCATCAAACTACAAAGCATATTGCCAAAAAGTTTTATTATGTTTGGTATAATAAATTTTTAACATTAATAAATCATTTTATTTATTCCCAAGACCCAGATCTTGATTATATAGCCTAGATACACTTGTCAGAGTATTATAGAGTATCACAAAAGAATATACAAATAGTACATAGCAGTAACAAAGTAGAATGTCCTTAGAAGAAAGTACATCGATTCCCCTGTGAAGCTGAACTGAACAAGAAGATTCCAAGGCACCAAAAAGAATGGACTAAATGAAACAGGCACGCTGGAGACTGAACTTGGTCCTGGCGCGTCGCAGGCAGGCCTTCTACCACTGAGCTGTATCATCAGCCCTTTATTTTAAAAATTTTAAAGGCAACTGTCTTTTTCCTTTTGATCCAGTTTTAAAAGGGAGGGGCAACAAAGACTACCAAACAGACTCTAAAGCATGTAACTGTGACCTTGCTTGCTAACATGCTATAGCGTAAGTGGCCACCTGAAAGATCCAGGCCCGTATTTCTTGCACTGTGAACTTAAATGATAATAAATAAGCAACTTCCAAGGTATAAGTCAGGTTGGCATAGTGAACTATTTAGATGATAACACAGGATGAGGACCCCTTCAGGCTTACTCCACTTGAAGAAACATGAATAGATTCAGACCAGGGCATGAGCAAAACTCAAAAATGTTTGCTAATTAGGCTGTTCCACACTCAACAATGGGCCTTTTAAAGCCAAAATTTTCATCTAATCACCCTAGATCCCCATAATGTCACTTTATTCAGATTGAAACTAGCACAATATAAAAAATTATAGACACAGAATGAAAAAAAATCTGCTCTTAGAACAACTGAAAAGAATACCATATGGTGCTGCAAAAATAAAAACAGCTTCTGGTTTTGGAATTATCTGTTGTGAAAGTACAAATATGCCTTTCTCACAATTTAACAATCTTTCTATAACATAAGCATTTGACATTGTGTACACCCAATAATAGTCCAATTTCAGTTTCTAATGCTGCTTTTCAAAATTACTATTAGGGAAAAAATTACTATTAGAGCAACAGATGTAGTTCAGTGGTAGACTGCTTTCCTAGCAGGCCTAGGTTTGAAAACACACACACACACACACACACACACACACACACACACACACACACATTACTGTCTCCAAAAGCAATTTTTTTTTTGTACCAAGGATTGAACTCATGACCTCACATGCTTGCCAGGCAGGAGCTTGTGCTGCAGAGCTAAATCCTTGCCCCTTCCAAGTGCAATTTTTAAAGAGCGCTTAGTTCTAAGGTTTTTGTTTGTTTGTTTGTTTGTTTGTGTGTTTGTTTTAAACACAAGGAATTACATTTCTAAGTTCTAAGGTATTTTTTTAACATACAATTTTTCTCTTTAAAATCAGTGACACTACTTTCTTTTGGGGTTCTAACTCTTTGAAAAGGGATCTCAAAAGAGGTCACTACTGTTTTACCTTTTTGTCTTTTAAGACAGTCTAGCCAAGGCTGACCTTGAACTTGCCTAAATGTTGAGATTACTCTTGTACAGCATTATGCCTGATTCTTCACCAAATTTTAAAAACCAAATAATTGCGTTGTTTTTCTTTAAGTATCCTATTAATGAATGTAAGTAGTGCAGAGTTAGAACAGTTTGGGAAGGGCCCAGGATTTGGCTTAGTGGCACAAGCGCTTGCCTGGCAGGTACAAGGGCATGAGTTTGATATGGGGTAACAACAACAACATAAAAATAAAACAAAAAAACTAGTTTGGGGAAACAATCAGGTCTTAGATTTTTCTTCACAATCAGCCTATTAATTTGGCTCCCATTTCCCAAAATGGGAAAATTTCCACTTCAACCTCTGTAAAAGGATACTTCAGTAAGTGTAAACTATGTGTCCGGTCATACTGCCCAGTGTTCTCTTATGTGGTAAACGTGACTACGTGAGGTATATTACAAGAAAGGTAGACACTGGCATCCTTTGTGAAGGTCACTGCTCATTTAGCGATTTTTTGTTTTATTGTAAATGAGTATCAAACACATGCAGGCTTTTTTTCACAGCTGGTAAGTTAATGGTAGACCAGCCTTAAGACATTTTCATGGGGGTGGGGGAGGCGCTCAGGTCTGCAGGCTGGAAATCCGCTGGGATCCAGCCAAGGCCCTCGGGGAGAAAGTGAGCTACAGACTCAGGGACAGCTATCTTACTTACTGACCGCCTGCCTGACGTTCTGAGTTAAAAGCTAAGAATGTAACGGGACACTACATTTGCCTAGTAATAACACGTGCCTCTAAGGATGTTTAAAAATACTTTTCTCCACTGAAGAAAAATCAAAGTTCAAATTGTACGCACTGGTGTGCATAAGGAAATCAGGAGAAACAGAGCTATTCCTATAAAAAAAGCAATAATCTCTGAAAAAAATTTATTTCTAAATGAAATCATTAGAAACAGAATAAAATCCATCGAATTACTACTACCTGGGCAACCACAGTTCGTTTCCGCTAGGCAGCCTTGGTTTATGCCCATTGTCCCACGTAATTCCTACTGTTCCCGTTCCGAAAAACGTCCAGGTTTAGGAAATACTTAGTCATTCTAATCCAGCTTCACGTTACCCTAAAACATTAATGTGAATAAACACTTTTTCCAAAAAAGTTTTCAGCACGAGGAACTTTTAGTTATGAGGCAAAACAGCAGAAACTGGAATAGTAAAAACATTGTTCAAAGTACTAAACCCCTGATTCCAGTTGGGTTCTCAGCAGTGCTGTCAGCCAACGGTGGAGAACAAGGTCATGGCAAGGTCTTCGTGGAGGCAGCAGGAGGGTCACCCCAGGAGGGAGTTACTCCTCCAGGTCCGCACTGCAGGTTGCTCTACAAACACTGTGATCCTTCCACTTAGCATCTCAGCTGTTTTTCTGCAAAAGCCAAACATTCTACAAAACCTTGAGTGTTTCAGCTTAGGAAATGCACCTCCAAGACAGCAGGTCTCCGCCTCGGCAGGTGCTGGTTTAGGAGTTCAACCGAAGTGCCGAGTTCATAGAAAAGAGCTTCTCGGAAGCCTAAACTAACCTGAGAATCAGAGGGTAATAAAGTTGGTGAGTTCACAAAAAACCTAAGATGAAACTAAATAAAACACCATGTCTGACCACAAAAATCTGACCACCAACCACCCTGAACTCCTGATCTCTGCCACCTACCGTATGTGCCAGCTGAGGGGGGAAGCTGATTTATGGTAGAAAGCTTTGCTGTGCTGATCTTCCCTCCCTCGTTCACAGTGTCCAGTTCCTGACAACTCATTCTTCCCTAGTTTTAAACTAGAAGCTACAGACCAATTACCGTGAATGTTGCAGGTTTATATGCCTAAGATATGGAGAGCAGAGAATAATGAAACCTGAAGAACTGGCTGCAGGGCAACCACTGCAAGACAGACAGTATATCCATAGCTGTTTGCAAGCTGGAGTAGCCTGGGAACTTTAAGATACAAAACCAGAAACCAACATACGAAACTAGTTTAACTAGGAAACTGCCAGTTTTCTGAAGACTTTACCATCTGCTTGGGCTGGGGTGCGGCACGATGGTAGGACTCTTGCTTGCCATGTGTGAGCGCCTGTGTCAATGCTCAGCACTGCCAAAAATGAAATCTCCACGGTGTCCTGGTCCAGGTGTAAATCTTGTATTGGAAAAAAAATTACTGGGAGAAAAGCATTTCCCCTCCTCAGACTTATTTACTATGAACCTTCATTGCAGACCTAAGATTTACAGAGAAACTGTCTGGATTTCGTTCCCTTAACAACTCTGGTGACTAGCCACAAGTAATCTGTTAGGAATGAGGCAGCCTGTATCTTACCTACCAGTTTCCTCTTCACTTCTCATAGCTAGAAGGAAATTATTTCTCCTGTACTTTGTATTTACCGTTCCCCACCTCCTCCTGCTTACCTTTTCTACTCAACTAAATTAGACATTCTATTCTGTGAAATTCTACTCCACTTAATGGGCTTTCAAAAGGAATTCATTTCCATGACAGAAATAAAGCAATTCCTAAGACTGCTTTTTCATCTTAATTCTAAGCAAGTTTAGAAAATTAAATATTTTTATACCGTAGGCATCTTAAATCTGTGAGCAGACAGGACAGTAATTAGTGTTCACTGGTTAGTACTTTATTAATAGATAAGACTGTTTCATGACCCACTGTCAAATTAACCTTACTACACCTGGAATTTTGTAAGTGGACTGGTTTGGTTGTAAGGTTGCTGACACTTTAGAACAGAATCATGCTTAGCTACAGTAAAGGTACCTTTCCCATTTCCTGCTCACAGGTGTTGGATCTCTTTTAAAAAAATTCTCTCTTCACATAGCCACTCAACACTTAAGCAATTTATCACCTTTAGTGAAAATTAAACAAAGGAGCAAAGGGTAGGCTTAAACCACTACCCTCCTAAAAATGTAAACGGACCAGAAAAAATGTGAGATTTCTGTCTACATAAAATTTACTTTTCAGAGGCTGGCGATTTAGCTCAGCGTCATAAGCGCGCCTGCCTTGCAAGTGTGTGGTCGTGAGTTCGATCCCTGGGACCAATAAAAAAGAAAAAGACCAAGGGGAAAAAAAAAGAAAAATTTACTTTTCGGTGAGAAAGGAGTCAACCTCTAGAAAACCTTCGAAATCCAATCTATTGTCTTTTTTAAAAGAATGTTCACTGTCTGAGAAAATTGCTTTACAAGACTTCACTGCATGCTTGAAGGCCTTCATCAATTTAAATCAGGTATTCTCTCACCTCCCGTTCTGTCTGGTATGTTCTGTGACAGGCTTACCCACGTTGGTCCTGAGCTCCCGAGCTCTAGAGATCCTTAGCCTCCCCAGTGGCTGAAGCCACAGGCATGCTAACCTCCTCTCTCTCCCCACCTCCAATTTTTATCTAAACATAGCCAATATGGAATAGGGGGTATTTAATTTAAAAGCACTCTTTAGAAAGGAAAAAGTTCATGTCTGTGATACTGTATTTTTATGCTACTGAATATAAACAATGTGTATTGAGTATCAAACATTATTTTTGAAGGGAATATTTTTGGAGAAAAATACCTATCTGGACTGTTTTCCAAATTCTGAACCACTACTCTGATCTCTAACAATGTCTATCAAAAAGCAGAACACTACATGGTTGAGATTTTATAATAGTTTATATTTGCACACAAATTCTGCCACATTGTTCAGCACCACCAAAGTAAAACTCTTGACTCTTGCACTGAAAATGAGAAACCCATCTATCATTTGTTCCCAGTAAAAAACCGACTGTTCCATAAAATCAGCTGCTTTAGTCAGACAAGAAGTAAAGTTTGAAAAATGGTCTTTCCAAGTTGCCAATTCATCAAATAGAGACCATTCCAGGAACATGGCAGGACCAAAGAAAGTGAGGAGGCCAAGCAAAAGGATGACCACAAGCAACAGATAGAAGCTCCAGGGTATCTTGCTAATCAGTGTACCAGTGTCCTGAGGCAAAGCAAGTTTGTCCACATCTATTAATTTAATATCCTCCCACTGACTGGTATCAAAGTTCTTCATAAAAGGGCTTGTGGGCAAATTAGAGGGAGGTAAAGGAGTCTCCTTGATTACTTTGATTTTCTCCCTGAACTCCTGCATCTGTTGTAGAAATATGATGGGTTCTGACACATCTTTGAAAGCCTCAGCAATATTAAAGGCCATTCGTTGCTCCTGTAAGATTGTATTGAGCTTATTGATCTCTGGGTCATAGGCCTGCATAACTGCAAGTTTCATGGTCTCAAAGTCAGACAGGATTTCATTTTTCTTTTGATCTAATGTGTGTTGTAATTTCTCAAAAAACTCCTTGACTTTATCAGAATCTTTAGTCAGTAGCTGTAGGGATTTCCTCTTGCTAGTTTCCAAAGTATCCAAGCGAGAAAGAGCATCTCCCCGACGCCAGGTCTCAAAACTCTGGAAGAGGGACTCAAAGGCATCCCTCTCCTGAACATAGGCATCTTCAATAGAACAGAAGACATGCTTGGTGTGGTCACCACGAGTAGCACAGATCCCACAAATCAGCTGCATATCAGTTAGGCAGAAAATGTTGAGAGGCTGCCCCAAGTGTCCTTTACACACTGGCATTTTGGGAGAGATCTTGATTTTGTTGTACTTCTCCACAATACCCTTCAGGGAGTAATTAACCTGCAGGCTATTAACTCCAGTAGCTGAAGTTTCTTTCCGACATGTTGGGCACTTGAATGGAGCTGGTCTCCATAAAGAATTGCGCACATTCCCTTCTAGGAGACCTTCTAAGCATTTTTTGCAGAAGTTGTGTGAGCAAGGCAAAACTCGAGGATCATCAAACAGACTGCAGCAAATTGGACACGTGAGGTCTTCTTCGAGCAGCTCCATCACATCCTAACAGAGAAAACACATTTTATTCCAGGATCCCCTCTAGTAGCACTGTATAGTAATAAGCAGCGAACTTCACCTTAAATGATGTGAAATACCAGCCAAACAAAGGACGTGAGGGCTGTGGGAAGGGAATGCACAGCACAGCAGGATTAATGAGCAGGAGCAGAGGGCCACCGTGCGAACTTCCCAATAGCAGGCTTTGGCTAAGACAGAGTTAAAACTAGGACAAGTGCAAGTTGAACCAGCAGGACCCAACTGATTGTTTCAAAACAGAGAGCTGACTACTAGCTGTCAGAAACAAAGCTACTCAGTGTTTGTAATAGAATGAGTTCTTTACTGTGGGCCCACAAATGTAAAATGGTATGCTATTTAAAAGAGACAGAAATATAAAGCTAGGCATGTATTCTCATGTAAACTTACCAGGATTTGGCATGTTTTTTCTATCTTAAAGATCACAACTATTAAAATCATTTTTAAAAGCGTGAGAATTCCAATTTACTCTTGCCTAGAAAGTTAAATGAATTTTTTGGTTGTGTTTTATTAAACTATCGGAATAACAAAGCCATCTTGTAGCATCAGTTCTCAAAATGTAATGGTTAGAAACCTGATTGTCTGCCTTTAGGGAATCCACAAAATCACAGTCGTTTTGTAGCCTGCTCACGTCTGCATTCACACTGCAGAAGCGCTGGTGGGCAGATACTGTTGGAGGCGGCACAGGAATCGGGCAAAGCGGTCAGCAGCAGCGAACTGTGCCAGCAGCCACTGTGCTCCTCACTGTGCACCACAACGCATGGGGTGAGAGGTTTCACTTTTATTTTCAAATATCCTTGATAAAGCAGCAGACACTGCTCATTCTGTTAAAGTCTTGACGCTTGTCTACGTATCTTTTTAGTATTTTGTCTGACAAGAAGTACTCACAAAAGCACTTCTGCCTACCAGCAGATGGTATCTGGAGCAAAGCACTCACGCTACTGAGCTGCAAGGTAAACCAGCTGCCTTTTTTATGGAATCATTTTTACTTGGAGGCACAAAAGACAAACTGGATCTATTCAGATTTAGGTTAACTGACAGTCATTTTTTTGAAAATGAACAAAATGAGTTGTGTTACTCCAAGAGGGAAAAAATGACAGTATTTTTTGAAAAAATAATGAAAAACGTTGGGTTTTATATGAAAATTAGAATTTTGGAAAATATCTGCCACTGTAAGCTTGACAGCGTTCCACTTTAATTAAAGACTGAGATAGGTGGTAATATTACTGAATGTGAAGGCCATTTAATGAGGTAGCTCAATATTTAGAGATTTGTATAATATAATGAACTAGTAATTTTTCAAGTCATAATGCTTATTTATAAATCATGCTTAAGTAAAAGGCCCATCCAAGGCAAAGAAAATCTTTGAAGAACATGGAGGATACCCTTAACAGGGACAAAAAGAAATTTAGGCAACCAAATACGACCAAAAGCAAAAGGGAAAATGTCCCACACAAAACAAGTTAGAAGTAATAATCATCCCAAAGTCATAATCAAGTTACAGCTCTTAAAATGAACCTCAGAGGAAAAACACTACTTGAAGTCTCTTTTTTAAAATGCTTCAAAATTACAATAGATCACCTGTTCCATTTTTAGTGATACTGCTTACAAATTTTGGTTTATAATTTAAGATGCTTATTTTCATTCACTTTAAAAGACATACTTTTTTTTTCTTCCTTAGCTTTCTGTCTCCTTATACTCAAACTTTCCCTAGGACAAAATTATATTACACTTCCATCATTAACTCTTTTAGAGAAAACTGAGACAGCAGCCTGACCCAAGAAACCAGGCAGGTTTTGCCATATCAAGTTTTAAAGGAAAATATGTGAAAAAAAAAAAAAAAAAAAGATCTTCAGTCTCGTAAGTAAAGAACATTCATCACAGTAGTTTCTTAAAATATGGCTAAAACCTACAATCTGAAGAAATCAACAGTTTACTTCATTAACAGATTTCTAATGTGAAACATATATCCTCTCCAGTTCTTACTTTTAGCTATCTCCCACTTACATGTAAACAAACACAACTACTGTTTGTTAAAATCGCAAATTAATGTCAAGTTACCTGTATGACAGTCAAACGTTCCTCCAAGAGTAACTTCTTCCTTTGAATATTTCTAAATACCCAAAACGTACAAATTGTGAAGCACACTAATATTCCGAGTAAGAGTTTCTCAGCTGTTTTACAGCTGAACATGTATCAGGTTTCTAGCATCTCTGAAATCAGCCTCATGTTCCTACCACGTTTCTCCCATTACCAGAAATTTTTAAACCAACTACCAAGCTATCCAGCCAGAAAGACTACAAAAAAATTATTAATTCTATACTGAAATATTGAACAACTCCTATAAATATAACCACCAAGACATGAAAAATGCAAAAAACCAGTAATACACAGGAAACAAGTCATAAATGATCTCACTATGTAGCCCAGCCTACTTTAATTTGTGGTGATCCTCCTGCCACCATCTCCAAAGTGGTGGATTACAGGTGTGTGCCATCACACCTGGCACAATTTTATTTTTAAACAACTGAGCCAGAAATTTAGCTCAGCAGTATAAGCGCCTGCCTGGCAAGCACAAAAGTTGTGAGTTGATCCCTGATACCAAAAACAAAAGCAATAAACCAACCGACTAAAAAGAAATGTACTATAAAAGGTGTTTGTGGGTTTTTTTGAGTCAAGGTCTTTATATGTAATCCAGGCTGACCTTGAACTTGCAATCCCCTTGCCTCAGCCTCCTGAGCAGTTCAGTCACAGCAATGGTAGGATTACAGCTATGTGCTACACTGCCCCGTTATTCATTCACCCTTAAAGAAAAGTTAATATCCTACAGACCATCTGTATTGGTTACTTTTCTTGTTCCTGAAACAAAATACCTGACATCCACAAGTCAAAGGAGGCAAGATTTACTTAAGTTCAGTTTCAGAGGTCTGAGTCCACAGCCGGCTGGCTGGTTCCAAGGCAAAGGGCATCTCAGAAGTAACGGTCCAGGGCATACCCGTAGGAGCCAGCAGAGCAGCAAGCCGCACCGGCAAGCAGCAAGCCTGCCTTCCCTTTCCTCATCCCAGCTACTACAAACTTCTGGGGGTGCCACCCTCACCTAGAGTGGGGCTTCTGTCTTCGGTAAACCCATTCGGCCTCACTCAGAACCCTGCTAATTCCAATCAGTGGACTAGTTTAGTACCACCCACCCGTCATCCCAGTATCACATCCTTAACCCACATTCACACCCCCATATCCAGCCACCTCCAAAAACCCCACCTATGACCACATGAGGGTTGTGGGAGGGGACATCCAGATACAAACCATAACAACACCTATTAAAAAACTAAAAAAGGATTCTCATCACTCTGCATATTCCACTAGTTGTTGACTATATAGTTTTTGAGAGTATTACCCCAGAAATTTTCAATTCATATTAGCAAAGAAAAAGAAAAGGGTGTTGTGGCTTAGGATTTCCCCCCAGGGCCTTAAGCAATGCTCGGGCAAGCACTCAACCACCGTGCCACATCCACAACCCTTTACAGAGATTTAAATCAAACTTCTTTCCCTTAACACATCCTCAAATTTAAGACTTTCAAAAGTACCTAAGTTTTAGGTAACAGCAAATACTTATTTTATAGACATACTGTCTTAAATTATGCTAAACTCTAAGCCAAAAGCCTAGTAACTTAGAACAATGTTTTTTTTTTTTTGGCACCTGAGATCGAACTCACCACCTCACACTTGCCAGGCACTTAAACCACTGAGCTAAATCCCCAGCCAATGTTTGATTTTAAAAAAGAAAAAACGGGCTGGAGGTTTAGCTCAGCTGCATAAGCGCCTGCCTTGCAAGCAGGCAGTCGTGAGTTCGATCCCCGGTACCTGATAAAAAGGAAAAAGGCCAAAAAAAGAAAAAAAAAAATCAGTCATTATGAGCACCCCAGATCTTCATCTTACAACATACTTTTATGACGCTTAGGAAAAAACAAGGAGCAAGACCCTCGATACCATACTAACTGAGTTTAAAATATAAAACAGTTTAAGGCAGTTAGTATTAGCCTGCATCTGTGCATTACCTACATATATATCTTGAGAAAAGATGGTGATAAAAAGGGAAGGAATGAAATAAAATAAAATGCTGTACTTGAATTCATCTAGCTCAACACCTAACTTTAAAAATACTGGCCTCTGAATTGTACATCGTTAGTACAGAACCTGAGTTCTCCAATTCTTGCACCTCAGCCCTGTACAAATCAGTATTCTAAAGGGCAGGAGTGGGAGAGCATTTTATTTCCTATGCTCAAGGTCCTGGCCTCAGTCTCCAGCATCTAAAAAACAAATCAAGTATCCTCATTCATAAAATGAAGTTTAATCACAGCTCTTCCAAATGATTATGATTACTGTTATTTTTTAACAAATTAGGCAGTAAGACACACTCCAGGGAAGGAGAAAGAACACAAAACCTACTTCTGAATATGCACCTGGATTCAAGCACCATTTACCCTTCATGCAATAAGGAGTTTTTTTAATACTAACTTCCTCATACTGTTTGAGAATTTTGTAAATTGCTAAACTATGTAAGTGTAAGGTTTTCAATTACACGTAAAACTATAAATACTCATTTTAGGTATACAAGGTTGAAGGTATTAACCAAGAAAGGGTCTTAAAACAGACTTAGATTTGAACAGTAATTTCGAGGAAAGCCAATGCAAATGTTACAAAGTATATCATATCTAAACAAAACCAAGGGCAAGGAGGCCAGCCAGATAACCTATCAGAAATGTACACGAGGAAAAGAACAGTTTAACATTAAGGAAAGTCTTAGCAGGGAGGTTTAAAAAGTCAGATTGTACCTCCTCCTCCACAAAAAGTATTTTTTAGGGAAGGACAGGAGACTGAAGAAATGCTATCTTCTGGGGGTGGGGGGTTCAAGTCAATGGTAGAGCACTTGCCTAGCATGTGAAAGGCCCTGGATTCAATCCCTGTACCAAACAAATTTTTAAAAATAATAATGTATCTTTTGGTTGTGCAATAGAGAAATACAAGCAGTTAATAGCTCTAAGTTCTACTGGCAGGAGTGTCTATATCAATGAGATTCTGCTTTTAAAACGCCAAATATATATAAAGATCTGTACAATCACTAAAATGTAACCCTGTTATACAAGCCCCAGCAGCCTGACAATTCACCAGGCACGAGAGGGAAAAAAAAAAATACTGTAAAAGCCTCTTTTCCTTTCCAAGGTAAATATCTAGATACAATAATTTCCAATAACTACCACATAAAAGACTGCCAAGTATAAATTGTTTTTTCTGAGTTCTGACAATACGATAGGAACAAAGACCACCAACGAAAGAAAGAGAGGGGAAATATATATTTTACACACAGTGCAATTCCGAAAGGCTCTGGGCCTAACAAAATTGGGTTGTCTTAAAATATGAGGATATCACAAAGAAAAAATTGTTTACCTCTGTCCCCGGCAAGCAGGTGTATTTGGCAGGATTGCTACTTCCCAGGACAAGGCAATTGGGTTGTTTTTTACGTACTAGCAAACTTGTGGATGCTGCAGGAAAAAGAGAAGAGAGTGTTACGCGCTTATCTACCGAGGATCTGCACTCTTGATCCTCAATTTTTTCAATCGACTGACAAAGAGAGCCCGCCAGAAGCAGTGGCGGGCTAGGCAGCCCGCGGGGAGCGGCCGGGGCGCTTTGTGCTGAGCCGCCCGGCCAGGGCGCCCTCCCGCGGCACCTGCAGCCCGCCGGCCGGGCCGGGCGTCCACCCCGCGCCGCTCCTCCCCGCGCCTTCCGGCAGCCCCAGCCCCGCAGGTCCCCGCGCACCGGACCCACCCCCGCTGCCACCTCCCTGTCCCGAGAGGGGCCGGGCGCGGGGTGGTCTCCGACCTCCAGCACGCGGGGCGGCCCGCGCTGCAGCCTCCAGCCGCCGAGACGCGCGGCACGCGCTCGCCACCGCCGCAAGATGGAGTCGGGCGCCGGCCCCGCCCCGCGCCGCCGGCCCCGCCCCCGCGCCGCCCGCCCGGACGCCCGCGCGCTCCCCGCGCAGCCTGCACCCGACGCGGCCGCCGGGCGGGGCGGGGCGGGCCGGGCCGGCGCGCACCTTCCTTCCCGCAGCGCTGCGCGCCCGGGCCGCCGGGACGGACGTCTCCTCGCTGGGCGACGCGCCCGGAGATGGCTGGGTTTGGATTGTTGTACTTTTTTTTTTGTTCGTTGCATTTTAAGGAACAAAAAAAAAGGCCAACCCTTCACACCATTCATTTGCACCTCAGGAGCGAAAGCCTGGCACTGCCGTCCGCCCGTCGGTCCAGCCTGGGCTCCGGCCAGGCGCAACTACCAGGAGGTCAACTGCGGTCCCCCTTTCTCCAGCTTTATGTCAGTGTCCTTTCGATTTTTAGGCAGAATACCTTCGACCCAATTCTCGTTTAACGCTTGTAGGAGAAAGCACAATGGTTTTTGTCTTTGGAGTGGAGAAGGAACTTTAAATTTGGTTCTGACCGGACTCTCCTGGTGTCCACTGTGTATGGGGACCTGGCCACTGAAGGATCAAAGGTGAATGAAGAAACTGAGGCCGGTACAGAACCACAGAGTAGGCCCCAGGGTCGCTTTCAGTCCCACTAAAGAGTGGGTTTGGGGGGGAAATAGCCAGAGGCTTTGGCGAAAAGATGTTCAAAACCTACTGTGCTTAGTTCTTAGGCCCTTGATTAACAATGATTTGTAAAAACGCCCTCCACTTCCTGTTCGCCTCCCTTGCGCAGCAAGGTACACTTAGAATACTGGCTGCAGTCCTGCTCTCTCCTGCAGCACGTACAGGAAAACAGTTCCTATAATTTCTGTTAGACTCAAGGACACTGGAACGGGAATTCCGATTCTTACACTGTAAATGAGGAAACGGGTGAAATGACTTTAACATGAAAAACGGCTGAGGCTAAAATCGGATTACACATACATACATGACGCAGTCAGTGCCAATGAAAACGGCGCCCAGGCCCTCACTAAGATAGTATTATTAAAAATAAATTAGCTCACGGAAACATTTCAAACACTTACAGTGAAATGATACAGGAGTGCACATTATTATCCTTAATATAATTATATAACACATAGATACGTGGTTAGAGCAGGTCGATAGTGGATACTAATATACTTCTGCTCAACTAAACGTAAAACACCCATTAAATCTGCATAGCAATCTCTAGACTAAAGTTACTAAACAGCACGATATATTAAAACTCTTTAAGAAGAAGAAAATGGGAAGGGGAAAAAGAATAGCTTTCCCCAGGGAACTGCTTGCTGTGAGTGCTGAGCCTGCAGAGTAACCGCCGGGTGAAACCTGCAGGCCCGGCGCGTCCTTCCGGGAAGAGCACAGTGTAACTGGATCCCGTGAGAGCGGCAACCATCAAAACGCTTGTCACGCTGGAATTTCCTTCTATTGATCTTTCTTTAAAGAACTAAACAGCTGACACTTGAAATTCACCCATCAGTACAGCAGTAAGACTGTAAATATACAGTTTTATGCGTTTGTGCAACATGTACATTTTTACAGGGTAGAAAGGGAATACAGTATATGTACTTTCATTGTTGGACTGATTTATTCCATGATATCGTTTTTATCCTGGGACTTCACAAAGTTCAAAACTTCTTAGCTCCCTTCCCTACCTACCAAAACATAAGTGATAAAGATGTTCCAAGTTAGTGTACACTGAAATGAAAACTGTCAGAGGGAAATGAATTTAGTAATTAACTGCGGGGTGACCGTGTGTAGGGGAGGAGCCCCGGGGAGGCTCCTAGACATGCTGAGACGCTGTATTATTCTGCCCTTCCCTAAAGCTGTCGGTCAGGAAATGCAAGGCCCAGCGTTCCCCACTGAGGGGACGCACTAACCAAGCACCACACATGCACAGGGCAGTAGAAAGAACACAGGCTTTACAGTTAGTTCACTAGCCAAACTATTATTGCCACTTACTAGTTTTTCAGATAATTTCAGAGTATTCAGATTATTTTCAGATTATCCTAAACCTCAGTGTTTTTTCTGTAAAATGAAAATTGTGATACATTTGATTACAACTAGGTAGACATAAAGCAACCACCATTGTGTCTGACAGTGCTTAATAAATGGTTAACATGGAAAAAGAAAAACATGCTTATTTTGTTGCCTTGGATTTTACTTATTTTTTATTATTATTATTTTTTTGTCGTTACCAGGGATCGAACTCATGACTGCCTGCTTGCAAGGCAGACGCTTATGCCGCTGAGCTAAATCCCCAGCCCCGATTTTACTTTTTTTAAAGCTATATGTTTTAAGAGAAATGAATATTCAAAACATTCCATCCACGGCCGGGGATTTGGCTCAACGGCATAAGCGGCTGCCAGGCAAGCGTGAGGTTGTGAGTTCCATCCTCGATACCAAAAAAAAACCCACAGAAACATTCCATCGAAAGGCAAAAATCCGTTCATCACAAAAAAGAGAAAAATAAGCCTTGATGATGGTAAATGGATTGCTTCTCTAGTTTGAAGAAAATTCCAGATTCCATATATTTTGTTTTATTTTTATATTGATTTTTTTCCCCATATATATGTTAGTATGGTAAGATCAGTTAGCTTTGTAAGAAACTGAAAAACATGTAAGCAACAGTAAACTTGGCCTTTAGTTGTTTCAGTAGATGCAAAACATTTTAAGAATAAATTCAGGCAATTAAGGCAATGTTAATGTATGCGTATAATTTTAAAAATTATATAATCCTTAGGATTGTGTTAGAAACCAAAAGTGCCAGTCAAGGCATTTCCCAAACCTAGGCCACTGAGGCTTTCCTCAGGTAGCCCGCCTGGGCACTCTACGGTGTACTTTTAACTTGCTTTCTCCGTCCAAGCTTGCTCTGCAGGGCCAGGTTCTCCCTCATGTGTCACTGTTACTTTTTAATATAAACTTGTCAGTGCTAGAGAGAAGAAAGGAAAGAAAGAAAGAAAGAAAGAAAGAAAGAAAGAAAGAAAGAAAGAAAGAAAGAAAGAAAGAAAGAAAGACTGAGATTAAACAGAATCTTACTGTGAGAAACGGGAAGCCACTGATGAATAATTGTGCATGTAGCACTAGAAACATGAAAGCAGAATCTTTGGAAGATTAAATTGAGATCATCCAAGACTTAAGGGAGAAGAAAGTTCTTTTACTACTTCTCAGATTTATTGAAAAGTACAGATTTCTTAAGATGTAATTAAATGAAAGTATAACATGTTATAATCTTTTGGAACCATTTGATATAAAATATCTATTAAATTCCTCAGAAAAATATAATGTAGAATTAATCATGACAAATATTTTCTTAAAGCCCTACAGAAATTACATGTACTTACATATCAGTCATTTGTATAAACTTTTACTGTAATTGTGTTGTATAAATGTTAATGTGTTGCTTAGCTACACTTTAGTATCTCACTAGAGCTTTAAAAAACACTATATTGCTTTCAATCAGGAGAACTGGGCTGCTGAAGGTGAGTCCAGCACATCAGCGCCAGCCCAGGGGAATTTAAGATCATCGCTCCCAGTGGTCAAGGACCTGCCCAGATTCCAGCCACACAAGACTAGGCTTGGGAGGTTTTATGCCCAACTAGACCACACCCAGTGACCTTCTTCAATCAGGGCAGAAGAAGTAAGTTCCAGCACATCCTTGCTTGCCCAGGGAGAACTTTGGACCATCATCCACAGTGGTTAGGAGCCCGCCCAGCTTTCTGGAACACTGGAGGTGGCACGGGAAGGCCTGTGGACCTGACTGGATCACACTCAGCAACCTCCATTCAGTCCCAGGAGCTGAGGGCATAGGAGACGATTTCCAACATGCCCAGGGGAAGCTTTGGAACATCACTTGAAACACGGAAATATAGGAAAATGGAAAAAAAATGAAAGAAAAAATGCACAAACTTCCATCCCATCCCAAGAAAGCCTAGGAGCCATACACAGAAAAACATATATGCCATAAACATGAAATGCCTGACATAATAGCAACAGAAATACGGAAGCAACTCCAGGAAGCTGTAAAGGAATTCAAATTAGAAATAATCTCCCAGGTAAAAGAAGAAATGATAAAAGTAATGAAAGAGATGCTGAACACATCTAAAGAAGACACAGTTAAAAAATTGGAAGGACAAAACAAAAAGATAGAATCCCTGGATGAACAATATGAGAAACAAAAAGAAGACATGAAGCAAATTCAAAAAGATATACAGCAAATCAAACATTCCATTGAACACTGTCAAAACTGCCTCAACAAAAGTGAAGATAGAATTTCAGACCTCAAAAACAAGATTGCAGCTAGTGAACAGGAAAGGAAAGATCTTTTAAAAATAACAAGGAATCAGAAAATAACAATTCAACAGTTGCAACACGATGCGAAGAAAAAACAACATAAGATTGATAGGGATAAATGAAAAAGAAGGGGACAACACAAATGATATCAAGAGGCTATTTACAAAAGTAATAGCTAAGAATTTCCCAAACATGAGAATGGAAACTGACATTAGAATTAGTGAAGTGTATAAAACTCCAAATAGCCAAAACCAAAATAAAACTACACCGAGACATGTAACAATCACCATCCCAGAAATCCAACATAAGAACAGAATATTAAAAGCTGTCAGAGAGAAAAGACAGATCACCTATAAAGGAAAGCCTATCAGAATCACAGCAGACTTCTCAGCACAAACAATAAAGTCAAGAAGAGCATGGAGCCAGGTGTGGTAGCTCATGCCTGTAATCCCAGCACTCCGGAGGCTGAGGAAGGAGTGAGGGCATAGGAGACGATTCTGCAAGTTTGAGACCAGCCTGGGCTACACAGTGAGCTCAAGGCCAGCCTGAACTGCACAGTGAGACCCTGTCTCAAAAAGACCAAAAAAAAAAAAAAGAAGAGCATGGAGTGAATTATTTCAGATCCTAAAGGAAAATGATTTCCAGACTAGACTGATGTACCCCACAAAACTGTCCTTCAAAATCAATGGAGAAATAAGATACTTCCATGACAAAGAACAGCTGAAGAACTTCATGATCACCAAACCAACCCTGCAAAGAATACTCAAATATTCACATAGGAATATTTGATACACATAGGAAAATACACATTGGGAAAAGCCACTAAGGCAGACAATTAAACAGAATGGAAAGATAAAGATGCAACAGCAGAAAGATAACATATCAACAATAAACCAACATATAACAGTTATAACCATTAATGTAAATGGTCTCAATGCACGAATTAAAAGAAACAGACTGGCAGAATGGATCAAGAAACAACCATATCCTGTCTACAAGAAACCCATTTAACCCAAAAAGAAACTCACAAATTGAAAGTCAAAGGATGGAAAAGAATACTTCATGCAACAGGAACCCCCCCCCAAAAAAAAGCGGGATAGCTATTTGTTTACAGACAATGTGAACTGCAAACCAAGAATGATCCTAAGAGATAAAGAAGGTTACCACCTACTACTTAGGGCAAAACTTCAAGAGGAAGAGATAGCAATCTTAAATATATATGCACCAAATTCCAGAGCATCAAATTATACAAAGCAAGTATTAATAGAAACGAAACATCAAATAAGCAATAACATAATTATAACAGGAGACCTTAACACACCATTGACACTAAGGGACAGATCAACCAGGCAGAAAATCAGCAAAGAAATAGCAGAACTGAATCACACCTGTGAAGAAATGGACATGATAGACATATACAGAGTGTTCCATCCAACATCAGAATATACATTCTTCTCAGCAGTACATGGGACATTCTCTAAAATAGATTATATACTAGCCCATAGACCATATTTAAGTAAATGCAAAAGAGTTGAAATTATCCCATGTATGTTATCAGATCATATTGCCATGAAACTAGAAATTAATGATAACCTGCAAAAACCCCACAACCACATGGAAATTGAATAATACACTCTTGAGCAATCAGTGGGTTACAGGGCAAATTAAAGAAGAAATTAAACAATACCTACAATCAAACAAAAATACAAATACAACTTACCAGAATCTGTGGGATGCAATGAAAGTGGTCCTCAGAGGAAAATTCATTGCACTGAGTTCCCACATCAGGAAAACAGAATGAATACAAATAAACAACTTGATGCTACACTTTAAACATCTGGAAAAAGAAACACAAGTCAAACCCAAAGACAAAAGAAGGGAGGAAATTATAAAAATCAGAGCAAAAATTAATGCAATAGAGACTAAGAAAACAATCCAAAGAATTAATGAATCAAAGAGTTGGTTCTTGGAAAGAATGAATAAAATTGATAAGCCCCTAGCCAACCTTATTTAAAAAAGGGAAGAAAAAGCTCAAATTCATGCAATAAGGATTGAAAAAGGGGAAATCACTACAGACTCTGTGGAAATACAGAAGATCATCAAAACCTATTTCAAAAACCTCTACTCTCATAGATTCGATAACACAGATGAAATGAACAGATTCCTAGAAGCATATGAAGTACCAATTCTGGGTCTAACCCAATTTCTATTGATGAAATTGAAAATGCAATTAAGTCTTTACCTACAAAGACGAGCCCAGGCCCAGACAGATTCACTGAAGAATTCTACAAGAAATACAAAGAATTAATGCCAACACTCCTCTAACTCTTCAATGAAATTGAAAGGGAAGCAATTCTTCCTAAGTCATTCCTGGAAGCAAATATTACTCTAGTACTAAAACCTGAGAAAGACCCAACTAAAAAAGAGAACTATAGACCAATCTCCCTAATGAACACAGATTCAAAAATCCTCAATAAAATATTGGCAAACAGGATGGAGCAAATCATCAAGAAGATTATACACCAAGACCAAGTGGGATTCATCCCAGGAATGCAGGGATCGTTCAACATACATATATCAATACATGTAATCCACCATATCAATAGAGCCAAAAATAAGAATCACATGATCATTTCTATAGATGCAAAAAAAGCTTTTGATAAGGTCCAACACTCATTCATGCTAAGAAACCTTCAGAAAATTGGAAGAGATGGTCTTTACCTCAATATGATAAGGCCATCTATGACTAACAGCCAGCATCATATTAAATGGCCAAAAACTAAAGGCCTTTACTTTAAAATCAGGCACAAGACAAGGATATCCCTTATCACTGCTCATATTCAAGATTGTACTGGAAATACTAGCCAGAGCAATTAGACAAGAGAGAGAAATAAAAGGGTTAAAGATAGGAAAAGAGGAAGTTAAGTTATCATTATTTGCAGATGACATGATATTCTACATAGAAGACCCCCAAAACTCCATTGAAAGACTCCCAGATATAATAAATAAATTCAGCAATGTAGCTGGATACAAAATCAATACTCAAAAATCAATAGCATTTCTATACACTAACAACAAAATCACTGACAGAGAAATAAGAGAAGCCACACCCTTCACACTAGCATCCAAAAAAATGAAATACTTAGGAATTAATCTCATAAAAGATTATACAAGGAAAATTATAATGGTCTGAAAAAGAAATTGAAGATAATCTCAGAAAATGGAAAGACATCCCTTGTTCATGGATAGGAAGAATAAATATTGTGAAAATGGCCATTCTCCCAAAACTGTTATACAGAGTCAATGAAATCCCAATGAAAATACCATTAATATACCGCATAGATCTAGAAAAATCACTCCTAAAATTCATCTGGAACCAGAAGAGACCTAGAATAGCAAAAGAAATTCTAAGCAGCAAAAGGCCAGGCAGGAGGCATCATAAACCCTGACTTGAAGTTAAACTACAAAGCAACTGTAATAAAATCAACATGGGACTGAATTAAAAACAGATCTGAAGATCAACAAAATAGATTAGAAGATACAACCACAACTACAAACACACTCAACCACCTTATCTTTGATAAAGGAGCCAAGCAGGTTCACTGGAAGAACGACAGTCTCTTTAATAAATAGAAAAACTGGCTCTCCATATGTCAAAAACTAAAACTAGACCCATGTCTATCACCATGTACTAAACTAAAATGTAAATGGATCAAAGACCTGAATATTAAAACAGAAACACTAAATCTGTTGGAAGACAAATTAGGTAAAAATCTTGAAGACATAAGGGTAGGTAGAGAATTCATGAACAGGAATCAAACCTCACGGGAAATACTTCCCAGAATCAATAGCTGGGATCACATCTTATTAAAAAGTTTCTGCATGTCAAAAGAAATGTCCAGCATAGTAAAAAGAAAACCCACAAACTGGAAAAAAAACTTAGTGAACTGTTCTTCAGACAAAGGACTTCTGTCTAAAACATATAAAGAATTTTAAAAAATCAGACCCCCAAAATTCAAAGACCCAATCCAAAAATGGGCATCTGAGATGAATACATACTTCTCAGATGAAGATATACAAATGGCAAATAAATACATGAAAAAATGTTCATCATCATTATTTGTTAGAGAAATGCAAATTAAAATCACACTGAGATTCTACCTCACTCCTGAAAGAATGGCCAGGATCAAGAAAACTGCCAACAACAAATGCTGGAGAGGCTGTGGGGAAAAAGGAACTCTCCTGCACTGTTGGTGGGAGTATAGACTGGTGCAACCATTGTGGAGGTCAGTCTGGAGATTTCTCAAAAAGCTGAGATTGGAAATCCCATTTGTTCCAGGTATTCTACTTCTAAGCATATTCCCAGAAGAACTGAAAACATCATACCACAGTGATATATGTGCACCCATGTTTATAGCAGCACAGTTTGTAATAGCCAGATCTTGGAAACAAACTAAGTGTCCATCAACTGAGGAATGGATAAAAAAGTTGTTGTATTTCTATACAATGGAGTACTACTCAGCTATAAAGAATGATCACATTGAGATATTTATAAATAAACGGACACAGCTTGAGACCATATTCATAAGTGAAATGAATCAAACTCACATGTATAAATACCATATAGTCTCCATAGTGTAAGAAATGGTAAGAGTACATAAGAGTTTATGGTAATCATGAATCCCCATTACATTGCTTTGAAGCCGTATAATGTTTTCTTTCATTAGTTGAAATGGTTTTATTCTGGTTTGTTTGATTTTATTATCTGTGATGGTATGAACAGCTATTTTGAAGAAAACATGACATTATAATAGCCAGTTCTGATTTAATATCATCTTCCTTGGAAGTCCTACCATGCTTTTGTTCTTCTGTTTCCATTGGTTCTATCATGTTGTATCTTACTGGGTTTTATTATGTGTGATAATATAAACAAAATTTTTATGGACATTGAGATAATATAGTAGCCATTGTTGCTTTTCTGTTATTTGGTTCTAACACTTTTATTGTAACACTGTAACACTTTCATTCTCTTGAATGGTTTTATACTATTTTGTATGTTTGATACTATTGTATATGAAGCTATGCTCAGCTAGTTCAAAGAAAGAGACATTACTGTATTTCTAAATGTACTATTGGTTTGGTATTATTTTTGATTATTGTTTTATATCAAGTAAATGCTTTTAATTCCATAATATGTATTTTTTATGAAGAATAACTTTATAAGGGCCTTTACCAAATGATTAATTCAGGTACATTTGCAGTTGTTTGAGAACTTGATCTGCATAGGTTGTTCATTTTCAATTTTTTTGTTAGGTTGGCTAATCACTATATAGTTCATTTATTGTGGGAGACAACTGCAGTGACTCCCTTTGAATCCAAAACAATTACTGTGACTTTGATTATTTGGAGACTCATTTCCCTATACTGATATGTAAAAAGCTGGCAGGGTATTTCCTTCTCTCTTCAATTGGCTCTGAGCATTGCAAATAAGGCTATCTGAGGTGCTATTATGCAATCTCTATAGCCGACAGACAGTCCTGTTTCCTAGCATGGTGTTCTCCATGCACAGGCCTGAGCACTGGAGATGTTAGAGCAAACAGCTCCGGGAATGTCAGCGGGCACAGCCTCAAGATAGGAGGCCATGACTCCCCGGGGGCACAAGAGTTTGCATGTCAGAAATGGAAGTATAGCCCCCCAAAACAATCCCACCGCTACCTTAATTGGGTTATGTAGATTGATCCTTCTGCATATCTTTATCTCTGCGACTT
Organism: Cavia porcellus; assembly: GCF_034190915.1. Classification (NCBI taxonomy): domain Eukaryota; kingdom Metazoa; phylum Chordata; class Mammalia; order Rodentia; family Caviidae; genus Cavia; species Cavia porcellus. The sequence goes on along the minus strand of NW_026947504.1, from coordinate 65,109,723 downwards.
ACAGAGATGCCAGTCTTGCACCTGGCCAGCCAGCTCAAGTTACTCCTGCAATTCTCGCCTCCCCCACTGTCCCTCATCCCTGAGCCACCCCGCTTCTACACAAGATAATAAATGCTGGGAGAGGCCTAGGATCAAGGCCTTTGTCCACCTGTCCTTGTGAGGATTGGATTTAGGGCCCCTTGGCTGCCCTGAACTTAGAATATATCTTGGTGTCTTTACTCTTGCCGTGGGTTGGATTGGTGGTGGTAGATTGGAATTAACTTATTGGGATTCCAGTAACATCTCAATGGGATTACAAATATAACCTTTTGGATTGTGAGGAAAACTAAAAAGAGGATTACAATATTTGGATAACTGAAATCAATATTTGGATTTACAATAATTTTTATCTTGAAAAATTATTTTATGATGACAGAATCATATTTTGCTGGGGAAAGCCACTTGTATCTGTTATATGAGACATTTTTTGACTATTTGTTCAGCAAATAAGGTGGCACTGTGGGTACAGCTTCTGCAGGTTTCAGTAGCTGATTCCTGTACATCAGGTATGCTCTATCTTAAAGTCAGTAGGACATATACAATTTTGGTTCTGAGGACCTAGATTTATCAGAAATCTATACGGCACTTCACAAAAAATATATGCCATATATTTTTTAACATGAGCTAGGTCGAGCCTCTCTGATATCACAGAGTTTTGTAATAATTGCCTCATCAAAGTGTGTTTATCTTATACTGGTCTTGTTTATAACACCATGCAAAGTGTTGCTAGAATGCAGCTAGAGCTCCAAAAGTTTGGGATAGCTCTAAATCAGCCCACATTCTTCCCAACTGAGCCAAAGGCATAGATAATGCTAAATTTCATGAAACTGATTATACAATAGCAGCACATTTTTGGCATTTTGTGACGGTCATTGACCTCTGTGTTGCAAAATCCAACAGATATTTTTTCAGTTCTCATTTGCTTTCGGGTTTCTTAGTGGTATGCCGAGCACTAACACCACCTTCTTAAAAAGTCTGACTTTTGTGGCCAACTCCAAGTCACTCCTGGCTTCTCTTCCAACCTAGGAATGTGAACTTAGTTTCCCCTTTAAACTCGGGAAATCAAATCTCAGGTTTTGCTGGTTGGTTTGTTTTGCCATGCAGGGACTGCACCCAGGACCTCAGGTGTGCAAAGCGTAAGCCCTACCACTGAGGTGCTTGTGCCACAGCCCAGCTCTCAGTGTTAGGACTCCCAGGGATTCAGTGTCATTTAATGACTTTTATATTCCCTGGAGAGCAGGGATCACAACCTGATTCCTTGTGGTTATGGTTACACCATTTTTAAATGACAAAACTCTCTGAATTTGAGTATTTCAGGAGAGACATGCTTTCTCTCCCCTCCCACAGCCTCTCTGTCTGAAAGCATTGGCGACCCTTGTGTTGCCTAAGCTTGTCCTTGCCGCTGTAAGGCTCCTGCCACCTGAGTCCCCCTCACCAGCCACCTGCGCTCCTTATCTCCCAGTGGTAGCACATCTGTCTCAAGTTGAATTTCCAGATGTTTCAGACTACAAAGAGATTCCTGTTAATCATCTGATGCTGCCCTATACTCTGCTTTAACTGTGCATGCAGCAATGTGTTATATTTCCTTTATGCAATTATTTGAATATCATCTGACTCGCCACTTGACTAAATTCCAGAAGAGCTGGGTGTGTGTATATTTATCCTTGCACTCTCAGCAGCTAGCTCAGTTATCTCATGAATGTTTTAAGGAAGTAAACGTGCTCTTTTTGAAAGATAACTGATATATTTCAAACTTGCAAATATTAGCTATTGAGAGGGCCTAGAGTGGTAATATACTTGGAATTTTAATTCACTCGAAGTAAACACTGTTACATTTTATTAAGACAAGGTATCTCTCCACTCTTTGTTTATACAGCAAACTTTATCATTCCTCTTATATGGCCAGATTCCTCCTACAGTTTAGAAAGATGTGTAAGTGTCTTCATTTTTCACAGCATAGCACACTTCTTCAAAGGAAGGGTAACTTCCTGAATTAGTCCATCAGAGAACTGTCATAAAAAATTAAAAACCTTCTTTCTAAGCATAAACATTAACCAACATGAAGTTTCTAAAAAGACTGGGGGAGGCAGGGACAAGGCTCAGCAGTACAGTGTCTGTCTGACAAGCGTGAGGTCATGAGTTCAATTCTGGTACTAAATAAAATAAAATAAAAGACTGGGGCTGGGCATGTACCTCGGTCGGCGGCAGACCATGTTTAGCACTTACAGGCCTGTCTTAGTTATTTTTCTTGTTGCTGAGACAAAGTTAAGGAAGGAAAGTTTTGCTGAGCTCATAGCTTATCCAGGTGTCAGTCTATAATCAGCTGGAACAGGGGATTTAGCTCAGTGGCATAAGCACCTGCCTGGATCCCCAGTACAAAAAACAAAGCCTTCGATATAGATAATAATCAGCTGGCTCCCCGGCAGGGTAGCACATAGCAGAGGGGCAATAGTTCATGGCAGCAGGAGACAGCATAAGCAATGAGCAAAAAAGGGGAAACAAATCCCTTTCTGCCCCTTTTATCCTATCCAAACTACTGGGATTAGGGCGGTGAAAATCTAACGGTAGACTGATTCAGCTCTCAACCACCCTTAATCCCTACACCTTTAAACCCACCAGTGCGTTACCTATTAATCACACAGTCTAGATTCAGCTACCTCCCCAAAAACCAAACAAACAAATCAAAAACAAACACCACCATCTAAAAGTACACAAGGCTTTGGAGGTACATCTAGACACATGGGCCCGTGTCTAATCCCCAACACACACACACACACACACACACACACACACACACACACTCACACACACACACACACTCACACACACACACTCACACACACACTCACACACTCACACACACTCACACACTCACACACACACTCACACACTCACACACACTCACACACTCACACACACATTCACACTCACACACACACACACTCACACACACACACTCACACACTCACACACACTCACACACACTCACACACACTCACACTCACACACTCACACTCACACACTCACACACACACTCACACTCACACACACACACTCACACACACACTCTCACACACACTCACACTCACACACACACTCACACACACACTCACACACACACACACTCACACTCACACACAGGACTGAATTATGAAATGTAAAACTTTTTATGTTAAAAACCACGATACAGAGGCTGAGGATATAGCTCAGTGGCACAATGCCTGCTGAGCAAGTACAAGGTCTTGAGTTTGATTCTTGGTACCAATAAATAAATAAACCAAAATATAGCCAGGTGTGGTGGTGCACACCTATAATTTCAGCAGTTGGGAAGATTAGAAGGATCACATCTTGGTGTCTTAGCAAGACCCTGTCTCAAAAATTTTTTTAGAAAGGGCTGGGGAATAGCCCAATGTGAATGAATGCCCTAGATTTCATGACCAATACCACAAAAACAAAAATATAAATTGTATAGTATACAACTATTAAAAAGAAAACTGCATGTATTAAATTTGAGGTATGTGTAAGACACAGTCATGTACCAAGTCAAATATACTATGTATGTGTTTCCAGTTTTGAAAAGAAATAAAATTGGTAGAATATGCATAAGAAAAACATGTAGGAATATATACCAAATTTTCAACTTGAAATAATAAAATATGGGAAATTTTCAGTATATATTCAGTATTAATTTTTATATTATTTTTATGTTTTTAAACCGGGCATGTATTACTGTTGTATTATGTACCAAAAAAGGTAAATGTACAAAAAAATATAACTCAATTGGAACAAATATATGTCATCACATATGTATAGCCATATTACAAATGCTTCCAAATGAATAACAAGACAAACACCAAGATATATTTTTAAAAATAGAACATGTACATGAAAAACAGTCCATAAAGGAGGCATGGTGGCACACACCTGGAATCCCGCAACTTTGGGAGAATCACAAGTTCAAACCCAGCCTGGACAATTTAGCAACTTAGTGAGAGCTTGTCTCAAAAGTAAAAATCTGGGGATGTGGTTCAGTGCAAATGCCCTGGGTTCTATCTCCAGTACTAAAAAGAAAAGAAAAGAAAAAGAAGAAATACAAAGCTGTCTTGGTTACTTTTCTAATCATGGAGACAAAATACCCAATATCCAAGGTTAAAGGCGTAAAGGTTTATTTCAGCTGTTTGTAGAGGCTCCATTCCAGAGACGGCTGGCTTTAAGGGAGGGTGGCATGGGAGAGGAGCACTGCAGAACAGAAACAGTCCATGGCAAAGCAGGACAGGCAGAAGTCTCCCTGCACCGCGGCATCACACACCCTATATCCAGCCACCACTTAAGAGCCCCACCTATGACCACATGAGGCTTTAAGGAGACAGATACAAGCCATATCAAAATCACTGTAAGCATCAGAAAAGAATTTTCATGGATAATCAAGTTACAGGCAGCTAAATTAGATAGAAATTAATATACAAGTCAGGGAGGGACTGGACAGTCACAGCAGTCAGCAGGAAGAACAGACATCAGAACTGTCACTGAAGGCCCATCTGAAGACCAGGCCTCGAAGATGCAATGGCCAGACCACAGACCTCCCCAAGGGATAAACGGTAACTTAGAATCATACTATAATCAGCACCGTCTGGTCCAGAAAGTCCAGCTAGGAATCGGTCATCCAGGTAAGTTCCTTCTGTGCAGTCTCACTACATGACTTACTTTCTACTGGACCAATATTAGCTAAGCGGCTCTACCTGTAATCCTAGAGATTGACTGTAAAAATGTGTGCCCACATTTTTATCCATATTGTGACTTTTCTGTGTAAATTATCCCTGACAGTTGCTATTACCGTGGACATACTATCTGCCTGGTTTCAGCTTGGCTTTTAAGATACAGCATTTTGTACTGTAACTTATCTGTTTACGATGTTAAAATAATCATTTGGTATCTTCGCATAGTCTTCCAAGTGATACTTCCTAATGGCTGCATGTGAGAAATGAATTTACTGTCCAGATCGCCCCGCTAAAAACAAACTGGACTCCAGAGGCAGTGAAAGTGAAGCTTTAATCCAGTGGCAGTGAACCTACTGTGTACATGTTGTTTTTCTTTTAACACAAAAGATGTTAATGCATGAGTTGTGTTTTCTCAACTACAACCCCAGCATTCAGGTTCGTTTGCAGCATTGGTTGCTCTGTGATAAGTAAGAGGGTTTGGGGTACAGTCTGGGCACCATCACTGCTTTAGTCTATACTCTTGCAAGAGTGGTGCCCAGACAGACACAACAGAGATGAGGAGCTACGTGCTTTTAATTCAGAAGAACCTGTTTGGTAATTATCTCTTGCCCCAGTACCTTATCTCTGGCGTGAGTCTTTTTACAGCCTGTGGGCCATTGTTTACTACTTGACCCAGCTCACCCTGTGAATAAGGGCTCAACAGAGTGGTTAATTAAACATGGACCAATTAAAAAATTTTTAATCCATTAAAATCATTCTCTCTCCTTATTATAGGATCTTAGTCCCATTATTGTATTTATCTCGAGTTTTCAAATCTATCTACTGTTAGTTGACTTCCTTAATCCTAGACAATAAGTTGACACCTTCCTTTAATATCAAGAGATTATATCATTGATAGGCCACAATTTTTTTTTTTTTCTTTTTGGTCTTTTTGAGACAGGGTCTCACTATATAGTTCAGGCTGGCCTTGAGCTTACTTTGTAGCACAGGCTGGTCTTGAACTTGCAGCAATCCTCAGCCTCCCGAGTGCTGGGATTACAGGTGTGAGTCACCACACCTGGCTCAAATTGCATCTCTTGTATTGTTAATAAACTACTGCTGATTGTAATAGATACAGTTTATCTAAACTACATTTTTATTAATAATGGGTCACAAGAGTACTGACTCAAATCCAACAGTTATCTGAGTTTGTGCCTTCAATTCACCGGAGACCCCTCTGGGTACCCAGACTGAATCAATACATACATGGCAGTGGGTGTTAGAGGATCCTGGGAAAGATCTGAGTTCAAGAACTCTCTTATTCCGGGAGCTGATGGAACGTCAGGGTGAATGGAATGGGCAGCTGGACTAAGGGATACGATCTGTTGAAATTTAGGGGTAATAAACTATGGAGGTTCTTTTTCCCACAGTAGCACCAGACATCAGCCCAACCATCAAGTGGTTTTGCATGACCCACCAATGACATTTAAGACATGGGTGTAGGTAGCCAAGTCTCCCATGGGTTCAGTAAATAATTCTTCCCACCTAGGAAGGCAAGAAGAATAACTCAGATTCCCTACAGAGAAGGGAAGGGCCTCCTCTATGTTCATTTCCTGCAGCACAGACTCTTATAAGCCTCATTTTTCCAGACATCCCTCTTCTGATATAAGGCCACCACGCAAAGCATTCTGCAGGGTCCCGTCTACAGGGAAGGGAACCACCTGTGTTTGTGGTCTTGCCATGGTGCGTGCATACCAGCCATTTTTATTAAGAGCCTACGCTGAAAACCTCACCCACTTTGACCTAGGCGTTCGTCTTCTTCGGTCCTATCTTGGTCTCAGGTCCTTTATGTTTACTACATTTACCTTTTTAGGATCGTCGTTCTGGGTGTTAGGGAGTTAGCTGGGATAGCCTTTGGTCGAGATGAGCTCGATTCAACCATAAGGACAAGCCTGTCTAGAGGGTCTCATCCTGCAACTTTGCTCCTAACTCACACACTCAAGGTGCCACTTTATCTGGCCCTTGGTCTAGAATGGCTGGGTTGTTGATAGTTAGGAATATAAGGGTACACTCTAGGTCTTTCAGTAAGTTGGAGGGAGCCTTTGGATATACATGGGCTATCTTTTGGGAGTATCCAAATTAGAGGTCTCAGCTGTCCGCTGCTGTCCAACCCTGACATTGGTGGTCACCAGACATCACTCTGGCTACACAAGGAGGGGTGTGGTAACCAGAATAGGGTTCTGGGCAAAGAAAGAAAGTTTTTCACCTATGAGAGCTGTTCTGTAACATTTTACACTTAAACAAGACAGAGAACTGGTAGGAATCACATTTCAAATTTAGAGAGGCTGCAATTTTAGTTCTATTCCTTATCAGCCTAACAGAGTGACCCAGAGTTTCTTTTTAATTTGTCTACTCCCTAACCCCACCTGTAGTTGTTCATATCACAGCCAAATTAGCTTCCAGACAGGGGACCAGCTCCCGTTTTAGAATCAGCCTTAACGGTTTTTCAGGTGACCCCTATGGGTCCATTCACCTGAGTATAGTGAGTCCACCCTTTTTCAGCAGTCCTTACGGCCATCTCAGTGGTCAGAAGTACTTGATAGGGGACTTCCCAGGCCAGCTGGAGTTTGACCTCTTTTCAATTCCTTATCAGCACCAGGTCACAGGGGTCTGGGCCAGGAGAATCTAACCTTTTGATTATAGCTACTGTAAATATATTACAATAAACATATTAACATATAGTTATCTCAATAATCCTTTTAGATAACTCATGAGAATCAATCATAACAGTCATTTTAACAGTTAACTATATATATAATTTTTAAGTTAATATATATAGACAATAATATATATACAGACAATAATAGGCATTATATTTATAAAAGCAATTAAAAATTTTTGATTATCTAACAATCTGAAAAGAAACATGTCACCAGGGGGCTGGAGATTTAGCTCAGCAGCATAAGTGCCTGCCTTTCAAGCGATAAAAAGGAAAAAAGACAAAAAAAAAAAAAAAAAAAAAAAAAAGAAAGAAACATGTCACCAACTTTAAAAGCATCTTTACTTTTACAAACTGATTTAAATTGGCCCACCATTAAATTATATAACCCACAAATAAGTGTCTATTTATCTATAAATAAACTTAAGGGGGAGTTCTTGTAGGATAATATATACGTGAAAGCTAACACACAAAGAAACATATGCATAAGTCTAAGTCACATACAACATTTGTATTAGCAAACTTTAAGACTTGTATTTGTAAGGGCCCTCTAAGCCTATTAAACTTCTTTCTGTAATGAGCCTTATTCCAGTTCATTCTCTTAAGACCCAGAAGTTTATAAAGGCAAAAATAAAAGGAAAAATAAAACTGACATGAGCTAAAAAATCTTTAATAAAGCAGCTACATACACCTTAACCAGCTATTAAAACAGAACAACAGACAGATGAATAGACAAGATAGTGTACAGAATACATAAATACAGTTAAATTTAATCAGAGTGCACTCTTGAATGCCATGTTGATTATAATACTCTTTTTATAGTTATGGGCTTATAGCTATAAATACACTAGCCAGTAGAATCACCCAGCGCCAGAGTTATCTGTTAACTCTCCCTTTAAGTGTAAGTCATAGTATTTCCTTTAACATTTTAAGCTACTGAATACCTTTTTTTTTGTCATTAACATTATAGACTTATAACAAATGAAAGTCAGAAGGGTAACAACAGAGCATTGAAGTTTTCTGTTTTTACTTTTTAAACTCAACTTTTAAAAATCTTTTAACACAAAGGTGATGTTGAGACTAGACATTAAATTACCCATATTCATATAAGACTTATTTGGTCTTAAGATCGAGTGAGATCTCTCTTGAAAGATGAAGAAAAGAAAACCAGGTTAGGCCACATGTGCAGCCTGCCCAAGGAAGCAGCTCTGCCCTGTTTTCTGTCACTGACCAGTTTCGGCATCCCTGCTAGTCATGCAAAAAAGCTAATGTCCAGTATCAGCCTCGGAAATGAGAGCTATGGCCTTTGTCTGAAAGCAACAGTTAGCCCAGAGAGGAGAGCCGGGACCTGGGGAGGGGGACTGATGATCCCAGAGCCAGACACACAGCCCCTAAAGCAATGAAGAGCTTTCAGAAGAACAGCCTGTGCCCAATCAGACCAGAAGAGCAAAAGCTCAACTTAATCAAACATAGGCATCTTCTGCTCACCTGCATCCTTCACAAGCTTTCCTGAACACATCTGAGTCTGTTCTAGTTTTGCCCCAATAGCTCCCTTCCACCACCACAGCCACCATGGGGAAGGCAAACACCTCATATAAAATACGCTGTGTCTTATTACAATCTTTCTGTAAGAGTCCTGGCAGCTGCCATTTGAACTTTAAATGCTCTCCCATCCTTTGTTTTCACCTCTCTGGTCTCACGACGTTACAACTGAATTGGCTCCAAGGAGCCTTAACACCCTTATTTTTATTAAACCAGCAGAAGAGAAAATTAATCCTGTAATTTTAGTCTAAGAATTTACAATGCACAAGAAATGTTTCAAGCATATCAATGAAACAAAAATAACAAATCAAATTGGAAGCCAAAAGTGAGCTTCTCAATCACCTAAGCTTTATAACAATGGGATCTTATTAACTCCTTGTGTAGTCTTAAGTTTCTCAACCACTTTTTCTACAGTGAACCTCATGATTTTTGTATGTTTCCCCCCAGGGCACAAGAGCTACCTTTCCAGCCCTCCAGGGGTACTAAGCCCTTTAGGACCACTAAGCTTCCACACTTGTCCCGGTGGACTATCTGAGCTGATATCCCAGGAAGAACTCCGTCTCCCTGTCTGTCTCCCCAGGCACAGAGTGTTTATTTCCCATTTTTGGCTGGCCCTTGTGACTAAGTTTCCCCTCACCTGCTCTAAAGGAGGTTTCACACACACGCTGATAGCAGACTCATACATTCAACCCTCATCCACACCCACAAAGGAATTTTCTTGTGTACTTGCACACGCAGCCCTGCACAATGGAGGTTTTCATGTATCCATACACTCAACCCACAGCTGTGCAGACTGCTTGTGTACCCCAAACCCCATACGGCACCTACTCCCGCTGTGTACCCCAAACCCCATACGGCACCTACTCCCGCTGTGTACCCCAAACCCCATATGGCACCTACTCCCGCTGTGTACCCCAAACCCCATACGGAACCTACTCCCTGCTGTGTACCCCAAAACCCATAAGGCACCTACTCCCTGCTGTGTACCCCAAACCCCATACGGCACCTACTCCCGCTGTGTACCCCAAACCCCATACGGCACCTACTCCCTGCTGTGTACCCCAAACCCCATACAGCACCTACTCCCTGCTGTGTACCCCAAACCCCATACGGCACCTACTCCCTGCTGCGTACCCCAAACCCCATACGGCACCTACTCCCGCTGTGTACCCCAACCCCATACGGCACCTACTACCGCTGTGTACCCCAAACCCCATACGGCACCTACTCCCTCCTGTGTACCCCAAACCCCATACGGCACCTACTCCCTGCTGTGTACCCCAAACCCCATACGGCACCTACTCCCGCTGTGTACCCCAAACTCCATACGGCACCTACTCCCTGCTGTGTACCCCAAACCCCATACGGCACCTACTCCCGCTGTGTACCCCAAACCCCATACGGCACCTACTTCCTGCTGTGTACCCCAAACCCCATACGGCACCTATTCCCGCTGTGTACCCCAAACCCCATACGGCACCTACTCCCTGCTGTGTACCCCAAACCCCATACGGCACCTACTCCCTGCTGTGTACCCCAAACCCCATACGGCACCTACTCCCTGCTGTGTACCCCAAACCCCATGTGGCACCTACTCCCGCTGTGTACCCCAAACCCCATACGGCACCTACTCCCTGCTGTGTACCCCAAACCCCATGTGGCACCTACTCCCTGCTGTGTACCCCAAACCCCATGTGGCACCTACTCCCGCTGTGTACCCCAACCCCATATGGCACCTACTACCGCTGTGTACCCCAAACCCCATGTGGCACCTACTCCCTGCTGTGTACCCCAAACCCCATGTGGCACCTACTCCCTGCTGTGTACCCCAAACCCCATGTGGCACCTACTCCCGCTGTGTACCCCAAACCCCATACGGCACCTACTCCCTGCTGTGTACCCCAAACCCCATACAGCACCTACTCCCGCTGTGTACCCCAACCCCATATGGCACCTACTACCGCTGTGTACCCCAAACCCCATACGGCACCTACTCCCTGCTGTGTACCCCAAACCCCATACGGCACCTACTCCCTGCTGTGTACCCCAAACCCCATACGGCACCTACTCCCTGCTGTGTACCCCAAATCCCATACGGCACCTACTCCCGCTGTGTACCCCAAACCCCATACGGCACCTACTCCCTGCTGTGTACCCCAAACCCCATACGGCACCTACTCCCGCTGTGTACCCCAAGCCCCATACGGCACATACTCCCTGCTGTGTACCCCAAACCCCATACGGCACCTACTCCCGCTGTGTACCCCAAACCCCATACGGCACCTACTCCCTGCTGTGTACCCCAAACCCCATACGGCACCTACTCCCGCTGTGTACCCCAAACCCCATACGGCACCTACTCCCGCTGTGTACCCCAAACCCCATACGGCACCTACTCCCTGCTGTGTACCCCAAACCCCATACGGCACCTACTCCCGCTGTGTACCCCAAACCCCATACGGCACCTACTCTCTGCTGTGTACCCCAAACCCCATACGGCACCTACTCCCGCTGTGTACCCCAAACCCCATACGGCACCTACTCCCTGCTGTGTACCCCAAACCCCATACGGCACCTACTCCCTGCTGTGTACCCCAAACCCCATGTGGCACCTACTCCCTGCTGTGTACCCCAAACCCCATACGGCACCTACTCCCTGCTGTGTACCCCAAACCCCATACGGCACCTACTCCCGCTGTGTACCCCAAGCCCCATACGGCACCTACTCCCTGCTGTGTACCCCAAACCCCATACGGCACCTACTCCCGCTGTGTACCCCAAACCCCATACGGCACCTACTCCCTGCAGTGTACCCCAAACCCCATACGGCACCTACTCCCGCTGTGTACCCCAAACCCCATACGGCACCTACTCCCTGCTGTGTACCCCAAACCCCATACGGCACCTACTCCCGCTGTGTACCCCAAACCCCATACGGCACCTACTCCCTGCTGTGTACCCCAAACCCCATACGGCACCTACTCCCGCTGTGTACCCCAAACCCCATACGGCACCTACTCCCGCTGTGTACCCCAAACCCCATACGGCACCTACTCCCTGCTGTGTACCCCAAACCCCATACGGCACCTACTCCCTGCTGTGTACCCCAAACCCCATACGGCACCTACTCCCTGCTGTGTACCCCAAACCCCATACGGCACCTACTCCCGCTGTGTACCCCAAACCCCATACGGCACCTACTCCCTGCTGTGTACCCCAAACCCCATACAGCACCTACTCCCTGCTGTGTACCCCAAACCCCATACGGCACCTACTCCCGCTGTGTACCCCAACCCCATATGGCACCTACTACCGCTGTGTACCCCAAAACCCATACAGCACCTACTCCCTGCTGTGTACCCCAAACCCCATGTGGCACCTACTCCCTGCTGTGTACCCCAAACCCCATGTGGCACCTACTCCCGCTGTGTACCCCAAACCCCATACGGCACCTACTCCCTGCTGTGTACCCCAAACCCCATACGGCACCTACTTCCTGCTGTGTACCCCAAATCCCATACGGCACCTACTCCCGCTGTGTACCCCAAACCCCATACGGCACCTACTCCCTGCTGTGTACCCCAAACCCCATACGGCACCTACTCCCGCTGTGTACCCCAAGCCCCATACGGCACATACTCCCTGCTGTGTACCCCAAACCCCATACGGCACCTACTCCCGCTGTGTACCCCAAACCCCATACGGCACCTACTCCCTGCTGTGTACCCCAAACCCCATACGGCACCTACTCCCGCTGTGTACCCCAAACACCATACGGCACCTACTCCCGCTGTGTACCCCAAACCCCATACGGCACCTACTCCCTGCTGTGTACCCCAAACCCCATACGGCACCCACTCCCGCTGTGTACCCCAAACCCCATACGGCACCTACTCCCTGCTGTGTACCCCAAACCCCATACGGCACCTACTCCCGCTGTGTACCCCAAACCCCATACGGCACCTACTCCCTGCTGTGTACCCCAAACCCCATACGGCACCTACTCCCTGCTGTGTACCCCAAACCCCATGTGGCACCTACTCCCTGCTGTGTACCCCAAACCCCATACGGCACCTACTCCCGCTGTGTACCCCAAGCCCCATACGGCACCTACTCCCTGCTGTGTACCCCAAACCCCATACGGCACCTACTCCCGCTGTGTACCCCAAAGCCCATACGGCACCTACTCCCTGCTGTGTACCCCAAACCCCATACGGCACCTACTCCCGCTGTGTACCCCAAACCCCATACGGCACCTACTCCCTGCTGTGTACCCCAAACCCCATACGGCACCTACTCCCGCTGTGTACCCCAAACCCCATACGGCACCTACTCCCGCTGTGTACCCCAAGCCCCATACGGCACCTACTCCCTGCTGTGTACCCCAAACCCCATACGGCACCTACTCCCGCTGTGTACCCCAAACCCCATACGGCACCTACTCCCTGCAGTGTACCCCAAACCCCATACGGCACCTACTCCCGCTGTGTACCCCAAACCCCATACGGCACCTACTCCCTGCTGTGTACCCCAAACCCCATACGGCACCTACTCCCGCTGTGTACCCCAAACCCCATACGGCACCTACTCCCTGCTGTGTACCCCAAACCCCATACGGCACCTACTCCCGCTGTGTACCCCAAACCCCATACGGCACCTACTCCCGCTGTGTACCCCAAACCCCATACGGCACCTACTCCCTGCTGTGTACCCCAAACCCCATACGGCACCTACTCCCTGCTGTGTACCCCAAACCCCATACGGCACCTACTCCCTGCTGTGTACCCCAAACCCCATACGGCACCTACTCCCGCTGTGTACCCCAAACCCCATACGGCACCTACTCCCTGCTGTGTACCCCAAACCCCATACGGCACCTACTCCCTGCTGTGTACCCCAAACCCCATACGGCACCTACTCCCGCTGTGTACCCCAACCCCATATGGCACCTACTACCGCTGTGTACCCCAAAACCCATACAGCACCTACTCCCTGCTGTGTACCCCAAACCCCATGTGGCACCTACTCCCTGCTGTGTACCCCAAACCCCATGTGGCACCTACTCCCGCTGTGTACCCCAAACCCCATACGGCACCTACTCCCTGCTGTGTACCCCAAACCCCATACGGCACCTACTTCCTGCTGTGTACCCCAAATCCCATACGGCACCTACTCCCGCTGTGTACCCCAAACCCCATACGGCACCTACTCCCTGCTGTGTACCCCAAACACCATACGGCACCTACTCCCGCTGTGTACCCCAAGCCCCATACGGCACATACTCCCTGCTGTGTACCCCAAACCCCATACGGCACCTACTCCCGCTGTGTACCCCAAACCCCATACGGCACCTACTCCCTGCTGTGTACCCCAAACCCCATACGGCACCTACTCCCGCTGTGTACCCCAAACCCCATACGGCACCTACTCCCGCTGTGTACCCCAAACCCCATACGGCACCTACTCCCTGCTGTGTACCCCAAACCCCATACGGCACCCACTCCCGCTGTGTACCCCAAACCCCATACGGCACCTACTCCCTGCTGTGTACCCCAAACCCCATACGGCACCTACTCCCGCTGTGTACCCCAAACCCCATACGGCACCTACTCCCTGCTGTGTACCCCAAACCCCATACGGCACCTACTCCCTGCTGTGTACCCCAAACCCCATGTGGCACCTACTCCCTGCTGTGTACCCCAAACCCCATACGGCACCTACTCCCGCTGTGTACCCCAAGCCCCATACGGCACCTACTCCCTGCTGTGTACCCCAAACCCCATACGGCACCTACTCCCGCTGTGTACCCCAAAGCCCATACGGCACCTACTCCCTGCTGTGTACCCCAAACCCCATACGGCACCTACTCCCGCTGTGTACCCCAAACCCCATACGGCACCTACTCCCTGCTGTGTACCCCAAACCCCATACGGCACCTACTCCCGCTGTGTACCCCAAACCCCATACGGCACCTACTCCCGCTGTGTACCCCACACCCCATACGGTACCTACTCCCTGCTGTGGACCCCAAACCCCATAGGGCACCTACTCCCTGCTGTGTACCCCAAACCCCATACGGCACCTACTCCCTGCTGTGGACTCCAAACCCCATACGGCACCTACTCCCTGCTGTGGACCCCAAACCCCATACGGCACCTACTCCCTGCTGTGTACCCCAAACCCCATACGGCACCTACTCCCGCTGTGTACCCCAAACCCCATACGGCACCTACTCCCTGCTGTGTACCCCAAACCCCATACGGCACCTACTCCCGCTGTGTACCCCAAACCCCATACGGCACCTACTCCCGCTGTGTACCCCAAACCCCATACGGCACCTACTCCCTGCTGTGTACCCCAAACCCCATACGGCACCTACTCCCTGCTGTGTACCCCAAACCCCATACGGCACCTACTCCCTGCTGTGTACCCCAAACCCCATACGGCACCTACTCCCGCTGTGTACCCCAAACCCCATACGGCACCTACTCCCTGCTGTGTACCCCAAACCCCATACGGCACCTACTCCCTGCTGTGTACCCCAAACCCCATACGGCACCTACTCCCGCTGTGTACCCCAACCCCATATGGCACCTACTACCGCTGTGTACCCCAAAACCCATACAGCACCTACTCCCTGCTGTGTACCCCAAACCCCATGTGGCACCTACTCCCTGCTGTGTACCCCAAACCCCATGTGGCACCTACTCCCGCTGTGTACCCCAAACCCCATACGGCACCTACTCCCTGCTGTGTACCCCAAACCCCATACGGCACCTACTTCCTGCTGTGTACCCCAAATCCCATACGGCACCTACTCCCGCTGTGTACCCCAAACCCCATACGGCACCTACTCCCTGCTGTGTACCCCAAACACCATACGGCACCTACTCCCGCTGTGTACCCCAAGCCCCATACGGCACATACTCCCTGCTGTGTACCCCAAACCCCATACGGCACCTACTCCCGCTGTGTACCCCAAACCCCATACGGCACCTACTCCCTGCTGTGTACCCCAAACCCCATACGGCACCTACTCCCGCTGTGTACCCCAAACCCCATACGGCACCTACTCCCGCTGTGTACCCCAAACCCCATACGGCACCTACTCCCTGCTGTGTACCCCAAACCCCATACGGCACCCACTCCCGCTGTGTACCCCAAACCCCATACGGCACCTACTCCCTGCTGTGTACCCCAAACCCCATACGGCACCTACTCCCGCTGTGTACCCCAAACCCCATACGGCACCTACTCCCTGCTGTGTACCCCAAACCCCATACGGCACCTACTCCCTGCTGTGTACCCCAAACCCCATGTGGCACCTACTCCCTGCTGTGTACCCCAAACCCCATACGGCACCTACTCCCGCTGTGTACCCCAAGCCCCATACGGCACCTACTCCCTGCTGTGTACCCCAAACCCCATACGGCACCTACTCCCGCTGTGTACCCCAAAGCCCATACGGCACCTACTCCCTGCTGTGTACCCCAAACCCCATACGGCACCTACTCCCGCTGTGTACCCCAAACCCCATACGGCACCTACTCCCTGCTGTGTACCCCAAACCCCATACGGCACCTACTCCCGCTGTGTACCCCAAACCCCATACGGCACCTACTCCCGCTGTGTACCCCACACCCCATACGGTACCTACTCCCTGCTGTGGACCCCAAACCCCATAGGGCACCTACTCCCTGCTGTGTACCCCAAACCCCATACGGCACCTACTCCCTGCTGTGGACTCCAAACCCCATACGGCACCTACTCCCTGCTGTGGACCCCAAACCCCATACGGCACCTACTCCCTGCTGTGTACCCCAAACCCCATACGGCACCTACTCCCTGCTGTGTACCCCAAACCCCATACGGCACCTACTCCCGCTGCGTACCCCAAACCCCATACGGCACCTACTCCCTGCTGTGTACCCCAAACTCCCACGGGGACATTTGACTCCGCACTTACAGTGCAACTTTCCTGCCTTGCCCACGCAGGAGTTGCCTGTCACCATGTGTCTCAGTTAAGGTGCCTGTTTTATCTCCCCCTACATCAGTTTGCTGTCTTAGGGACAATAGTCTCAGGTGTTCTGTGACTTCTGGGAGGAGATGGGACTTTCTAGGCAGAATGGGCACTCAAAATGGGATGGCACTTTTTTCCTCTCTACCAGGACCTGGTCCGCGGAGGCACAAAACATCCCAGACCAGCCCCCCCCCCCCCCGTTTTGAGAAATAAATTTACTTGTCCAGCCCCCACAAAAACTGGACTGCAGAAGCAGTGAGAGTGAGGCTTTAACTTACACTCTTCCCAGAGCGACGCCCAGCTGCGAGACACACCAGCTGAGAAGCGCGTGCTTTTACTCCTACGGCACAGCGTCCCTCCCCATCTCCTGCGACCTGGACGCGGGTTCACAGTCTATCCCAAGCAAGATCTCAGCCCAACCTGTTATTTCTCTTCTCCTTTCCTCTTTTGCCCTCCGCCCCATTCCTTTTTGTAGGTATTTATGGCCATTTGACTTCTCAGGACCACAATTCAGGAAAACTCGCTTAGGGATTATCTCCTCCCACAGTACTTAGCTCTGGTATGTGTCCCTGTTCATTGTCTGACCCAGCTAACTCTGTGAAAAGGGGCTTATTAACAGTGGTTAATTAAATATGAACCAATTAAAAAGATTTTTACCTCTTAGACTGCATAATTCCAGTAACTAATCTTAGATATACATAAAGGAAAAAAGGCAGTTAAGTCCTGGAATGGCCATTCATACAAGTCCCTATTTAGGGCACAAATGATTAATCTACTTCTGCACAGTGAGTATATCACAGACGTTAATTATATGTCACTAGCAAACAGCTCCTCTACTACTGGGCATGTTAAAGGAGATATTCGGGTAACCAGGGAGGGAAACAGGAAAAAGTGGCATAGACATACGAAAAGAGGAAGAATTGCAAGATCTGAAGAGCTGCGTGTGCTCCCCCACCCCCAGTACTGGGAATTCAACCCGGAGCCTCTACACCAGGCGATATTCCCTGCTGTGTCAGTCATTTCCCATTGCCGGGTCACAATACCGGCCACCCACAACTAAAAGGGGAGATTGAAGTGGCTCACGACTCACGTGGATTCGGTCCATGGCCGACTGACTCCAAAGCAGAAACATCGCGGCAGGGCATGTCAGAGCAGAGCTGCTTAGCTTCTGGTGGCAGGAGGAAGGCAGGAGGACAGTGCTAGGGAAGAAGCAGTGAGGGACCTGAGAGAAATCCAAGGCCAGCCCTCCACGACCCACCCAAACACGCGGTTAGTGGGTGCCTGGCTGCCTCCTGCAGGGCCCACAGCCAGCCAACTTGACACTCAACAGTAACCACCACCTCGGCCCTTTTTTATTTTTTTATTTTGAGACAAATTCTTGCTAAATGGACTAGGCTGGGCTCAAATTATGATTGTCTTGCCTCATCCTCCCACAATGCTAAGAATACAGGCATGTGCCAGCTTGCCTGACTTGAGAGTAGTCTTAAACGCTGACAAGAGTAAATTAAATCCTATTATAGCATAGGATAACCATAGATAATGATAATGTACTATATATTTCAAAAATCTTGAGACAGAAAATACTGAATGTTTTTACCACAAAAAAATTGTAAGTATTTCAGGAGACAGATATGCTTACTCTGGTTTGATTTGATTTGATTTGCTTTAACTTTTGAGACAGGGTCTTGCTATGAAGTTCAGGCTGACCTTGGATTAATTGTGTAGCCCAGGCTGGCCCTGAACTCATGGCGATCCTCCTGTCTCAGCCTCCTGAGTGCTAGGATTACAGGCTTGCACCTCCATACCTGCCTCTGATTTTAGCATTATACTACATGTATCAAAACGTCACATAGTACCTCATGAATATGTATATTTTTGTCAATTTTTAAAAATTAAACACAAAAGGGGCTGGGGATTTAGCTCAGCGGTATAAGCACCTGCCTTGCAAGCAAGCGGTCGTGCGTTCGATCCCCGGTACCGATAAAAATGAAAAAGACAAAAATAAATAAATAAATAAATAAACACAAAGAATCCAAAAGTAAATTGAGCCCTGAAAAAAATATAGTCTTTCAATTAGGCTCCTAATGATTTTTTGGAAGAGAAAGTTTATTTCTGTATTTGGGTCAGAAGTAAGGGAAGGGAAAGGTTAAGCTCAAGTATCTACTATTTTTTTTTTATTCAAGTATCTACTATTATAGCTGAAGACTATTCTTGTATTGTTTCATTTTAGAAGTCACAGTGAGAAAACTGAGACTAGCTCAGTAACCTGCCCGTGGTCACTGTATTAGTCACCTACAACATAAAGCGGGAGAAGCTTATTTGGTTCACAGTTTTAAAGGACTCTGCCTATCGGGCTGGCTCCAAGGAAAAATGGCCTGGCCCAAAGTCCTGGCGGAGGAAAGCTGCTTAACCCTAGAGAGCTAAGAAAAAGAATGGAGGAGCCAGGACAAGAGCACCCTTTCAGGTCGCATCCCCAGTGACCCACCCCTCTGACCAGGCCCCACTGCTAACAGCACGTTCAGCTATGAATTTATCAATGGGTTAATACACTGATGAGCAGATCATCCCCCCATGATCTATCACCTTCCTGGAAGTCCCACTTCTGACCACATGAGACTTGCAGAGGTCATTTTAGACCTAAACCATTATGGTCACTCAGGTAAGGATGAGGATTAAGGAAGGAGAGACAGAGCTTGGGAGTATGAATAGTTTCCCCAGAAGCATGGTGGGGAAACAAAAGACAAAGCAATAATGTACAGCGACATAAAATAAAAAAAATAAGGCTCAACTCCTTGAAAGCCTGCTCTAAAAAAAACAATTCCCAAGGAACCCCAAAACCCTGTCCCCCGATCCAGAGAATCTCTCACATGACTATAGCTCCATCAGAGCCTCCTCTGGTCATTTCACAAGCATGAGATGACAAAAGAAACTTCCTAACATCAATTGAACAATTAAATCAAAGCCCAAATGGACTTTTTCAAAGTAAGAGTGATGTTTCCAAACCTTTCAAGGTCATAGAAAATATCCTGGATACTAATTTAAATATGAGAACTCCAGAGAATCCAGAAGTTCTGCACTGAGGATCTAGAAAGAGGTATTTTACAGTAATGCCAATTATACCTAAATTCCTGCAGGTCTGAGTATCACCGTGCTGCCAGGTAATGAGTAACATGGTTAGCATGAGTCTTTACAGCCTGGACTGTAACACAAGGCCTTGTCACCCCACCCTGGCTTCCAGGTTTTGTGTTGTCTGGCACATGAAATCTATGCTTCTTGGGAAAATCTTAGCTCAGAAGGGGCAATCCCCTTCTTGAACTTTAAGGTGGAAGAGAAGAAGACTTCTTTCATTGTTAATATTGTTCAAAGATGAGATTGTTCTCAAGTAGCATACTTACTAACTATGCAGTAGCAAACCATGCATAACAAAGACAAAGTCTGCTTTGCTCATTCCATCTGCCTCCTCTTGTCCCTCCAGCAAAGTGGCAACATGGTGGCAGCCAGCTGTCTCTCGAAGGTGTCACCAAGCTTAGTCTTTAGGTGCTGTATGTCCAGGTTCACCTGGGCTGAGCCTGACCTAATCCTCTGGGCCCACACTATCTCTGGTTTGGCATCTTTCATTCTTACACATTCACTCCCAGTTTGGACAACGATAAATTATATAGCCACTCTAGAGGTGAAACAACAGAGCTAGAAAAACACACTACCACAAAGGAAGTAGTTTGCTGGCAATTAACATAGTTATTTTCATTCACCAAGCAAATCATTCTGACACCTCATACATCATTTTAATCAATCTCACAGCCACCTCACAAGGCAGTTTTGGGGGTGTGAATTTTGCCAGTGAGGGAAATGTTAAGGACTTGACCAACTGAGAAACAGATATGGATTCAACTTTCCCTCTGTGAGCCCCTAATTCCTGCTCTTAACGAGGCCTCCCTGCCTCCTCACGGGATGTGCACAGGCCACACACCGATTTCTGATTAGGCTGAGAAATAGGAATTCCCAAGAAAGGTGGTTAATTTCAACACCAAAGCAGTCCTCTGAATATTCAGATAAACTCAAAAATAGAAATCTACTTGCTACAACTGTGTGTATAATTCAGCTCTTGTTTCTGTAACCTCGTTGAAGGAAGGAACACTTCCAAAAGAAGCAACCAAGCCTGGAAAGGAACAGTTTGACTCAAATGGATCCAACAGATTAGCAAATGGAAAATAACACTGAGGAGCAAATAATCATCCAAGTCATCCCCAAGGAAGCTAAAGATTGAAATGCAAGCCAGAAAAATGGACGGCTGAGCATCTCTGCTTTACATTTGCATAGCGAGAATCTTCTAAATTAGTTGTTCTTCCAAAAAAGGTACCTTAGTTACAGCCTTTGCAGCTTTTTTCACTTAGTATTTTAATTCGAAAAGCACCTCCTTAGTTCATTTTCTTGAAAACAAGTCACACACAGGTTTAAGAGATCATTGATCAGTAACCCTAGTCTCAGCCCTCTCCACTGTGCTGGATTTGGGCTTTTTTGATCTTCCAGATGTTTTTGTTTCTGCTTTTGTATTTTTTCAGTACTGGGGATGGATGGAACCCAGGGAATTGTGCATGCTAGGCAAGCACTCTACCACTGAGATACTTCCCTAGCCCTGTTCCATATGTTTTGTATTCAGAAAATTATTTGTCTGTCTTCTGCCTTTTCCAATAAAGCTTCCAATACGAAATATTTTCCATCCTCTTAACAACAGGAAGCTCCAAGGGGGTTGCACTAACTCCTCTCTCTAGCTCTTCTCTCATCGTATTTGTGGTTATTAGCAAAGGCCTGAAGTTGCCCCACTGCCTGAGAACCTTGGCTCCATCACCTGCCAGCTGAGTGGGTTCAAGTTCATCCACTCACTATTGGTTCAGCAACATGTGAGCCCCTTGCTGTCCTTGCATGGTCACCACTCAGGCCCACACCCCTCCTGCTGCTCCTAACTTGATGCTGAATCAGTCTCCCTGCAGTCTCCCTGCTCTTCTACACAATTTCCTCTCTCCCAGATTCCCAACAGCTCAAGTCCAAGTCCCTGGGAGTGTGCGTGGGTTTGTGTGATATCTGTGAGCCTGGTCTGCCCTCTCCTCCATCCATGCCCAAGACCTCTCTGACTTAGGCTTACTTGCCTTCTCTCTGTCCAGTTTGGTTTTCTTACTATTCCTCAAACATGCCATACATGCTTCTTCTTTAGAACTTCTGCAATTGCTCTTTCCTCTTCCTGAAATGTACTTCCTCTGGAATCCACTCGGCTCATTCCTTCTTAAGCTTCTGCTCAAATGTCACTTTCTCAGGAAGGCCCTGCTGCAATAAATAACGGCTCTTCACTGCCATTTTGACATTCCTTAATCTCTTCTCCTGGTTCATATTCCTCCATATTGCTTATTTTACCTAAAACACTATGTATTTGATTATTGTCTTTTTCTGCTAGAATATGAGTGTGGTTGGATTGATAAGCGGTAGTCAACTTGTAAAATCCAGCTGAACTGACTCAGTGTGGTGCTGAACATACATGGCCCAGCTGAGGATTGCTGTCAACATTAAATGGAGAACTGGTAAGGAAAAGTTTAGCATTGCGGGTTCTCCTTATTGTTGTTGGTCTCTGGGGTGGTGTTGGTCCTCTTGTAACTTGGTTCTAACGGAGGAGATTGCTGAGCTTCTCAGAACCTGATATTGTCCGAGGAGCTGGAGATCTTGTCACTGAGTGTTCACTTTGGGGGAGCTCTGGTCCTTACTTTGAGCATCGCTTCCTAGCTCCAGAGAGGAAGATGGTGTGCTGTTCAGTCCCTTGGAGAAGCTTGTCACACTGGCTTCCCAATATGAACGTGGTTGTTCTGATTGTCAGCAGATGGATATCGTACTTTTCAGGGAAGCCCTGGTCCTTACTTTGAGTGTCACTTCCTGGATGCACTGCAGAACCCTCAACCTACTGGTGTAAATCCTTCATCCCTCTGGCACAGACTTTCTAGCTTCTACCACTGACCTTTGGTCCTTCACAGCACAGATCTGTGATGAGACATTGCATGAGACATTGTCATGGGCTCTACGTCTTCAGCTGGATTCATGCAGAATGTTGCTGTGGGATCTCAGCCCTCAGCTGGATTTTCTAGGGTCCTTTTTTTTGGTACCGGGGATCAAACTCATGAACCTGTGCTTGCCAGGCAGGCACTTTTGCTGTTGAGCTAAATCCCCTGCTCTTTTTGGGGTCTTTAGTGTGTGCACAGATTTTTCTGCACTTGTTGTATTTAACTCTTTGGGTGACTTTTATAAAATAATACTATAAATTATGTGTCCCATTTGTAATCGTTTTCCTTGCAATCCCTGACTGCAACAATGAGCTTTGCACAAGTGCAATGTATTAACATCCAAAAGAATGCTTGGCACATAGAAGACCCTCAATAAACATCTGCTGAATGAAAGGATGAAGAATTTGCACTTATCAATCAGAAGCCTGACTCTACAGGGAAGTCCTGGAAATGACTTTGGGTTTTATTTTATCTGTGAAGGGAAGCTATTGGAGAATATGTAACCTGACTTAGTGTTTGAAGAGGTCATTCGTCACTGTGAAGAGAAGGGATGATTCTGCGGAGGGTAACAGGCATGAGGGAGGCCGTTTGAAGGGCAATAAAATGTCCAACCAAGAAAAATAATGAGAAACTGATCCACAGTGAAAAGTGATAATTTTTTAAAAAATATATTTGTAGCTATAGCTGGCAGATTTTGTTAGTAAGTTGGAAAAGGAGTTCTAAGAGAAAAAAAATTATTACTGGAGTCCTGGGCAAGAAGCCTGAGTCTGGAAGTCTCCAGTGGACCAGGTTCTGCCATCTGTCACCTCCAGAGATATGAGTAGTGGCCGTGCAAGAAAGGATTTTATTACTCACTGTGGCCACACTGGGAAACCGGGGCACTAGCTCCCCAAATCCTCTCTTAGGGTTCTGACAAGTTTTGGGGTCACAGAGCAAATGAACAAAGTATGCACAGTCAGCAGTCTTGACTGGCCTGGTTGATCGTTATCTCAGCTCTGGTTTGCCAGGTCTTCCTCATTCACAGAAAGTTGTCGTTGCTCGGTCAGGCAATTCAGTTGTCCTGAGATACTCCAGCTTAGGGAGGCAGCCTTGATTCTGTCATAAGCAATCCTTCTTGCTTAGGGGGCAGTCCCATCATGGGTGACTGGCCTGCAAAGCCAGAATCTTGAAAATATCTTACTCTTACCTTAGGACTTTAGTCTTTCTTTCTTTTTTTTTTTTTTTAAATCGGTACCAGGGATCAAACTCACGATCATGCGCTTGCAAAGCACGCGCTTATGCCACGAGCTAAATCCCCAGCCCCAGGACTTTAGTCTTGAAGGGAAATGAGAAAAGTTAAATAGATTTAGGGCTAACACACTTTTCATTACCAGTTTTTATACAGACATTTTTTACGTAATTAAGAAGTCTACATGTAGAGTTTAGCAGGAATCTGAATCAAAGTTTAAAGTAAAAAAGAAAACAGATACAAACATAGAAATGCCACACTTCTTATCCTGTTTTCAGTTACCCATCGGGTGGGTATTTATAGGTCTAAGTGGAGAGTTAGTGGATTTTTTGTTTTAGCAAATTTAGTTTCTAAGTTCCTGCAGCAGAATTGAAGATAACTTCCAGGTTTGGGACCTGAATACTGATTCTCAGCTTGTTTTCTCTTCCATGACGACTGTGAGAGAGGAGGGAGAGGATGTAAAGGGCTCACACAAGGCACACTGTACATCTTTAATAAACATTAGCTTTCATTATAGCCCCGAAGAGAAATGTGTTTTCCCTGTTTCACTGGTAAACAGGATTACAAATCACCCCACAGAGACCAGGGCTGAGTCAAGTAACTTTTTCAAAGGGTGTATTCTCCCCTCTAGTGGGTACACTTTTACTCTATTTAATGGAATACTTAACAGTGGTTTTGGAACATTTTACTTGCAAACAGATAAACAAAAGGATCCTTTACATTTCAAAAGACCTATAAGGTTCTTTTAGGTCACGTTTGTCCATTCAGTCCTTAGCAGAATTAACTAAAAGCTGAAATTACAAACCTCTGCTGATTAGAAGTCAATCAAAACATAAGATAAGTTACATCTTAAAAATAATGATTTTTTAAAAACAGGCCTTGACTGCTTTTGAATACTCCAGAAGCTAAAATACCACCTTGTCCAGTTCGATACAGGACACCTGGCAATGCTATTTGTAAGTGTAACTCAGCTTTCTGCAAAGCCAACACCCAGCCTTTCCTGGCTGCGTTGGCCTGTCCTTATTTCCCCCTAAAACTGTTTTAAACTTGATACAGATAACATTCGGCCTCTATTACAGTTAGCAGCACCTCTCAGTAGGTCAGCTGGTTTGGCAAGAGCTTGACAGGGGTACCCTCTATCTTTTTTCAAAACCTCCCAGTGATTGCCCCCAGGTAGCCTATGAAAAGCTGCCTTAGGGAATGTAGCAGCTCCTTAGAGTCCTTCAGAGACCTTCTTTCTAGCATTTTTCTCCCTGAATTCAGTTGGGCCCCCTATTTCAGTTGAAAATCAGCCATTTTTCTCCACGCCCAAGGAGGCTGAAGAAAGTCCCTACATCTGAGATCTTTTTCCTGGCCCCACACACTAACCTCCTCATATCCTTTAACTTTTGGAAACCTGCAAAGGCAACCTTAAATTTGAACTAGAACTAGAAGGATTTCGAAAGAATTTGACCCATGATTGAGTCTCTGGTTGGCAGCTTCTACTGTTTAGCTTTCTCCGTTCTCAGATCTGGAAGACTTCTTGCTTCAGAAAGCAGAGTCTAAGAACCAGCAACCTCCCCACGGAGGCTGTTAGAAATGCAGAGCTCAGGCAGGATTGTGGCCCTAGTGAATTAGAATCTTTCGTTTAAAAAGATCTCTAGGCTATTCTCAAAGCTTTTTACGGTCTTCTCTTCCCACTGGCTAGGGAATTTTTAAAATTTTTACTGTGTACCCTGGCTGACCTGAACTCCCAGGACTGTCCTGCCTCAGCCTCCTGAGCACTGGGATTACAGGTGTGTGCCACTACATCTGGCTAACAGTTATATCTTGTCCTGTTTAAGGATCATTAATCTTCAGCATCACTTTATTCTCCTTTTTTCCAAAGAATCCTGAGTTGTTTCCTTGTCAACAACGCCTTCTCTATCCTGTCCTTTTACAGCGAATGCCTCTTTTCAGGTCTTGTTTTCCTTCCA
Source organism: Cavia porcellus (assembly GCF_034190915.1). NCBI lineage: Eukaryota > Metazoa > Chordata > Mammalia > Rodentia > Caviidae > Cavia > Cavia porcellus. The sequence goes on along the minus strand of NW_026947504.1, from coordinate 65,083,479 downwards.
TACGACCGCCTTACACTCCTCTGCTTATGCCTTGACAGTAGCATTTTCTTTCTTTCTTTTTTTAGGGGGGGAGGTACCGGGGATGGAACTCACAACCTCATGCTTACAGGCAGGTGCTTGAGCCGCTGAGCTAAATCCCTGACTCAACAATAGCATTTCTTTTCTTTTTTTAATGGATTACATATTGCCATCTTAGAAATAATTGTTCAAGTCACAAAATTAAAGCTTGTAGAGTGGACGTTCCAACAATGATACTGCAAACAGTTCTGTTCAATGATCCAATAAAACTCTGTGATATCATTTTCTATCTTATACACTTAAATATACATGCAGTTATATAGTTTAGAGCACTTTCTTTTCCTCTCTTTTGTACAATGACTATTACACATTTTGGGTTTCATTGCTCCCACGGTTCTTATTGCTTTTTTGGAAGAGAGTAAAACCAAATGTGACATAACAGAACAGAATCGGTCAAGTCAAAAGGGTGGACATAATAGATAATATAAAAACATAATACAAGGTGATCAACAATGGTTACCATAATGCCTCCCACTATTTCTAATAGAATTGCCTATATCATTAGTTGTAATACAATTGAACAAAACAGTAAAGAATAAAACCGACAAAACCAAAACATTGGAGACATTGTAGGTCTTCAAAAGTAGATAAAAGTCAACAAGAATGGGCGTTATAATGAATCTCATTATCTTCTCAGCTGATGCCTAAACTTTCGAACCTGATACTATCCAGCAAAACAGAATAGGGGAACATCAGTCAAAACAAGATGGTGAGAGTAATACAGGGCTTCAAATCGAGATAACAGAAAATCAAAGTGGGTTACTATATTATATCCTGCTATTTTTTCCCTTTAATTAAACGGATAAAAATAAAAAAGTAAATAATGGAGTGGAGATTGAGAAAAAAGAGGGCATAACAGCGAAACAGGGCAGATCAAAACATAACCATTTAAGTAGAATAGTGTTTCACCACCAGATATTTCCGACCCAAAAGTAGTTACCATATTGACTCTTTCCTTGAAGTCCTTGAGTACAACTTCGTATACTGTAGCATTAAGTATATCAAAACAATGTAAAACCATTTAAGAGAATGACAGCATTATAGAGTATTTAGAATCGACTAACAGAAAATGAACAATGGTTTCTGTATAATCTCCTTGTCTTTAAAAGGTTTTTGCTTATACTATCGTACATAATAAAATTCCATAAGATACAACCTATTTAGACCATTGGAGACAGAAGGACAAAAGCTAGATGAGACTTCAAAACAAGATGGCACTAAATCAGTATTACCTATTAAGATGTCATTTTCTCCAAAATAGCTGTTCCTATCATCCAATCTTCTCTGTCTCATTTCTGTTGAGCTCTTTTTCTGTCAGTAGCTGTCAGTTTGTCTTCTTCATTTTGTTCTCTGCTCCATTCGTTGCAGCCTCCCCGCCACTATTTCTGGGTTCTTTGTATTTTTCTTTTTTTAGAATATCCTGCAATACTTTCTGTAGGGTTGAATTGGTGGTTGCAAATTCCCCCAGTTCCTCTTTATCCTGGAAGCACCTCGTTTTTCCATCAATTTCCAGGGACAGTTGTGCAGGATATCTCAATCTTGGCTGGAGATTATTATCTTTCAAAGCTTGAATTATTTCCCCCCATGCTCTTTGTGATTTGATGGTTTGTGAAGAGAAATCTGCTGTAATTCTGATGGGTGTTCCCTTGTAAGTAGTCTGTTTCTTGTCTCTTACAGCTTTTAATATTCTGTTCTTGTATTGAATTTCTAGAATTTTTATTATTATATGCCTGGGTGTTGCTCTGTTTGGGTTGTAGGTAGCTGGGGTCCTGTATGCCTCATACATCTGAGTATCTTTACCTTTTGCTAAATTAGGGAAATTCTCCTGGATTATTTCTGTGAGTAGCTTTTGTAGTTCACTTGTTTGTGTCCCTACTTCTTCTTTTATGTTCTTAATCCTTAAGTTATGGCTCCTCTTATCATCTTCTTGTCTTTGTATTATTGCTGTTTGTTTCTTTGTTATTTTTAAGAAGTTTTTCATTTCATTCTCCCATATTACAAGTCTGCCCTCCAGTTCAGATAGTCTGTCCTTAGTTTCTTTCAAGCTGTTATGCCAGTCTTGGATAGACTTCTTAATTCCTTGATAGTCCCTTTGAACCTGCTTCACATACTCAATGCTTTCTCTGTTTTCTCCATCAAGCAATTCTCCCCTCTTTTTCTGTTCTTCCATTCCACCATCTGTTTTTTCCTGGGTGGTGCTTAGCATTTCTCTAACTATTCTGCATACTTCTAGCTTCAGGTCGTTGATAACTTCATTCCTGAATTGGTCTATGAGGCTCTCTATATGGCGCTTAATGTATATTGGTGCGGTGTCCACTATTGCCTGTTTCTCAGAATTGGGGGCCGAGGAGCCTTTCTTGTTGCTTCCCTTTCCCATATTTTCTGTTCCTTATAAAATGCAAGCTTACATAGGAGGCCCGGCTTCCCTGCCTGTCAGCCACAGCCTGATCAAATTGCGCTGGCTAGGTGTTCCCGCCCACCACTGCACACCAGGGAGTTACGGACTAGGCAGCCTACGCGGGAGTCAGTCGCCCCTCCGGGCCACCGTCAGGCTCTGGGATCTGGGTTAGGCCAGCCTAGGGAGTCCGCCAGCAGCGTCACGCAGGCCAGGCACTTTTCACCAATCCCGTCCGAGAGGGGAATGTGTGGCTGGAGTCGCCACCGCGCCCTGCTCTTACAGGACTGCCTGAGCCCAGAAAGCCCTCAGCTGGAGTCAAACTGTGGTAGGGGGTCAGTTTCTCTCACCTCACCACCAGTCAGTTTTCGTGTATGCCTCCTTGTCCGTCCTGTTTTCGACTCGGTTCGCAGACTCCCGTTCCCAGAGCTTCTGCGTGTCTCTCCTTGCCGAGCCGCTTGCGGAGGCAGCCAGCCGCCGGGCGGCGGGAAACCCAAATCACGGTTTCCAATGGCGCGGGGTCGAGCCTCTACACCGAGTCTTTTCTGTTTCTATTTTAGCGCCAGGGCTGTATTCTAAGTTGGTTTCTCTCAGCCCAGTTCGTTCCAGAGTCAGCAGAGCATATCTCTACAAGTTCGTGTCTCCTTAGTCCGCATCATTCCTGGCCCCTGAGCCGAGCCTTTCAGAGAGCCTCCGGTAGTTGCTGTTGTCTATCCACCATGTTCTCCCGGAGAACAACAATAGCATTTCTTTAAGGGATTATTTTTTGCTGCGCCATTCCCCAAGTAGGCTCTTTAATGTCCATTAAAGTGCTGCCTCTTCCACACTTTTCAGAGCTGCCTCAACTTTTCCTGAGAGAGCCTCAAAGCTGGGTTTTTCTCCTCTGCTCAGGTCCTCCAATGGGCCCTGAGTGGGTCTCTTCTGGGCTGGAGGTCTTCCCTTGCCCATAGCTTACTTGCACAAGTTTATTATCCTTTCTCCTCTTTCCTGACAGCTGCACCCTTCAGACCCCACAAACAGCCAGATACAATCCAGCAAAGGATGCCTTCAAGTGGGAGACAGCCAGGGGAAGCAAGTAGGTGCTGTCAAGAGATAGCCTTGAAGAGCGCTATAGTGGTTTGGAAGCAAGAAGGGAGGGATGGTGGGGAGCATACATTAGAAATGCTTTAAGTATTTGATTTTTTGAGACTTTGGGACTATCATTTTTTAAGGTTTAGAAAGTAATTTTATGGGGCTGGGGATTTAGCTCAGCGGCATAAGCGCCTGCCTTACAAGCAGACAGTCGTGAGTTCAATCCCTGGTACCGATAAAAAGGAAAAAAAACAAAAAAAAATTAAAAAAAAAAGAAAGTAATTTTATGGATTGTAGAAATCAGAGCCTTGTCTGGAATCATAATTTTGGACTAACAGAGACTTGGAGGCGAGACATGCAGGTACTGAATGGGCTACTACAAGCAGGATAAAGTGTGGCCTTTCTGCATCCATGTTTTTGGTCACCTGTATGACCTTAAAACTTTGGGTCAGATCCCTGCTCGCCTCTGCAATTATGCATGTTAATTGGAATGTCTGTGTTACAAGGTTTACTAGCCCTAAATTTAATTTCCCTTCAACACTGAGAACACCAAGATAAGAATAACTCCAATGGCTTTCAGAATTTGCAAGGATGTCTAATTTCTAGCTTTTACAACATTTAGTTCCAGATCTCCTGAGCTGTGCCTAGAAGTCTCCAGCCATTGTGCTAAACTTTTAATCACCTCGGGTCATGGGGAAAGCTTGCTGACCTCCCCATGATGAAGTCAACTCCCACAGGATAACAATAACATGATGAGAACTGATGACACCTTCAGAGCAAGAGGTATCATTCACGATGGGAACCAAACTTCCTCTTCAAGTGATGATGGCTCATGTCACCTTCCTCACACAACTAGTCTTGAGATACTGATTGACCAGCCCAGACTTGACCAGGATTATTTACTTTAATAGCTATATAGCCTACCAATGTACACCCCTAATCCTTGCCTTTATTCTCCTTTTCTTTCTTGTCTTTTTCCTTTTTATCGTTACCAGGGATCGAACTCACGGCTGCCTGCTTTATAAGGCAGGCACTTATGCCGCTGAACTAAATCCCTAGCCCCTATTCTCCTTTTCTATGAAACCCCCAAAGCTTCTATCAGCCCCCTCAAGACAGATCTTGAAATCCTTTACATGTGTTTCTCAGAATGATCATGCTGATTAAAGCTCCACTCCTGCCCTTCACCAATGCTCCTCTCCTGGCATTACGGGATAGGTGGTCAAGCCCGGTCTATTGGGTACCCCAGAATCAGAGCATTTGCCCTCAAATCCAAGTAACAAGCTTTTTTTTTTTTGGCTCTCAGTATGTTGGTCAGATTGATTAATGACACATTTTTTCTATTATTTATTAAGCAAATGATTTCCCTCAAAAAAGATATTAAAAGGCTGTTTCTAGGAACTACAATCCCCTTCCCCCGTCTTGAACAAGCATATGAGCTGCAGGCCTGTGCTGGAATCTGACATCTGGATCAGCCTCTCCACACAGGGTGAGAACATCCATTAACTCCCAGTAAGGTCTACATTTTGCTTCCCTTTCACAGGGGGCAGCATAAGTGAGGACTAACCAAACAACCTCAGCCTGGGTGAGGACAAAGTCTAGGGACAGAAGACTGAAGCACACCCTGTGACTATTGATATTAAGCCCAACAGTCCACTAGAATCCCCTCTCCACGGCCTACATTCAGCAGAGACCAGAAGTCTGGTCACATTTCTCATGGTTGGCTTGAACTTCTTAGAAGCCTCAATGTAGGGTAAAAGGACAGGAGGGCTTTTGGTGCCGAGAAGGCACTTCAAAAACCACACACCCCAAAGCTGGATGGGGAAAATCATGACTAGATGAATGTCAAGTCTGCAGATATTGTAAAGAAACTACTCACTCAAAAACAAAGGAATAGGGGGCTGGAGGTTTAGCTCAGCGGCTAAGCACCTGCCTTGCAAGCAGGTGGTGGTTAGTTTGATGGGGGGGGGGATTTTTTTCCTTGACTTGATCTTTTAAAAATTTTTTTTAAATTTTTATCTTTTTCCATTAGATTTGTTTTGGGTTCTTTTTCCCTCTTTTAGTTTGCTTTTTTTCCTTTTTTCACCTTTCAACTGTTTTCCACTTCCTTCTTAACTTTTATATCCTATATTTTGCTCTGTTAATCTTTTTTCTTTCTTGCTTGTCCTTCCTCTGACTGTGCTCCACTACTAATTTCTTTTCACTCCTCAGTAGGACCCCCATCTCACTTTTCTCTCCTCCTTCTCATATATAACTAATTAATTCATCAAGATTTGTTTTTATTTTTTTGTTCTCCAGATTCCCACCTCACTACCTTTACTAGTATAACTACTAACCTCAATGGATTTCCAGATAGCTACTTAACATTTTTCTATTGCTGGTGAATACGGTTCTAGTCTTAGGAGAGGAAAAGTTTTTCTACTTATTATGGGTCAACAGTAGGTCAATACTTGTTTAGTTTAGTGTTCACATAATTACAGGTCTCCTCTTTGGGTAAAGGTGGTACATTTTAAATGTGGTACATGGGTACAGGTATTGACTTCCAGTAGGTGAGTACCCAGTTTCTATTTGATGATACAATTGATGCTGGTTTTATTACTATAGCCAACATGGCATAGCTGTTGCTATTAATTGGTTCTCCTGGAATTTCAGTATCTTGATTGCTGTCTTACTTTCTCATTGCTGATTCAAAATACATACTCAGAACCAACACATGAGGGTTAAAATTTTGGCTGATGCAATAAGATTGGTGTTAATGTTAATCAAACTATGGCAGGTTTTATCATGTGCTATCTTATTTATCTTTACAACAATATAAGATTATGATCCTCATTTAAGATTTAGAAGTTTCAAGTATTTTAGTTACTTTCTTGTTGCTGGGACAAAAATATCAAATATTCATAGGTTAAAAGATGAAAGAATTATTTTAGCTTACAGTTTGTAGAGGTTTCAGTCCATAATCATCTGGCTCCATGGCTGGCATGGCAGAAGAGTATAGAAGAAGAAAAGCAGTCCATGGTTTGGCAGGCAGAAGGCAGCACAACGTCTTTCCCTTTTTATTCTATCCAGGCTATAAGCATATTGGTTGGTGCCATACACACCCAGGATAAATCTTCCTTCTTTAATAAACACATTACCCACACCCAGAACTATGTTAAACTAATCAGTGGTAATCTGTCAGGCCAGCCCTGACAAAAACCTTTCCAATAAACATGGTGCCCTCTACAAACAAAAGGAATCCAGGCTGCCCTCAGTAAACAAGAATTAATGACCATAAAGAAATTTAAGACTAGACCTGCAGTCTCCCTGATGCTGTAAGACCCAGCTTTACATGCATACTGTGCTGATCATCCTTGCAGATGTGATTTCAAACATTCTACCCCAATTCCTTGGCACTAAAACTTTATGTATACTTAGCTTCCTCTCCAGATATTCACTGGTATTACTCCAATTCCAGCCTCCCTACATGGATGGAATTAAATCTAGTCTTTCCCACAGTCTCAGCCTCCCAGTGTTTCCTCATGTGCTGTTAATTAACATAATCCAGTTATCACATTCACAATTCATTATTACATGCCCATGATCCAGCCAATTCCCCAAAGCCTTGCCTATGAGCACATGAGGCTTTGGGAAGGACATCTAGATATAGGCCATAACATCCTGCCTCTGGCCCCCAAAAGACTCATGAATATTCCTTTACACAAAGTGCATTTAGTCCATCTCTAAGAGTTGCCAAAGTCCTAACAGTTTCAGCATTGCTGAAAAGTTCAAGTCCAAAGTCTCCTCTGTGATTTAAGGTAAACTATTATTTGGAGGCTCCTATAAAAATGAAAATAAAGTTAAACACTTCTAACATATAGTGGAACAAAATACTCCAAAAGGTACAAGTAGAGAGACAGAAAAGAACAGGACTGAAGCAAGATCAAAATCTAGCAGTGCAAACATTGAATCCTGTAATTGCATGTCCAATACCTGGGGCAATCTGGAGCAAGATGTGAACTCCAAAGAGGCTGGATGGCTCCATCCCTATAGCACTGCCAGTGATTGTAGCCTTTATGGCTTTTCTCTTGGGTTGGTTTTGCTCACTCCTTGCTATTTTCCTCAGACAATCCACATTGCTGGCTTCTGCAACCATCTGGGGTCTACACTGCATTTTTAGCTTCATATTCACAGCTTCACATCCTTCCCTCTCAGGGCCACACTTCCTCAACCTCCCAGGCCTTCTTCTGAAATCTGGATGGAAGACTTCCTGACCCCACAAATCCTGTATGTTGCACGCACCTAAAACAAGCACTATGTGGATTACCCACTAGCTGGAGCAGTAGTCAGAAGTAGTTCCTTCTTTTTTGGTTGTATAGGGGTTGAGAGTCTGGATTGCTGGAGTACTACCAGGTAAAAATTCCCTAAGTGAATGTCATTTTGGAATGTGGTGCCCTGGGGTTTTCTTCTCCAAGTAAAATCTTTCACTGTTGTAATTTTGTGAGAGCAAAGGGCAGAGACCAACTGGTTATTGTGATACCCTCAAGCCATATATATATACATATATATACATATATGTATATGTATATATATATATACCTTATATATATATATATATATATATATATATATATAAATTTTTTTGGCACTAGGGATCAAACTCACGACCTTGCGCTTGCCAGGTAGGTGCTTATGCCACAGAACTAAATCCCTGGCTCCTCAAGCCATCTTTTTTATTGCCCTGCTCCAAAGTACACAGCTTTTATTGCTAATCATTTCAGCAACCAAGTCCTCTGTTCCATCTTTGTATGCCATAATATTATTGGAGCTTTCTTTGAGCCAAACTCAAAATGTTTTCAGTCATTCTGCTGGGCCATTTGCTCTTGGTACACAATACAGATCTGGCTAAAAGCCCCCAACAGTAGCCATGCCATCACCTCAATAGTTTACTGGCTTGCAATTTCTTCTGCCAGATTAATTAGTGTGCAGCACTTAATGTCAGACTACGGAAAAATCTCTGGATGTGGGAAAAATTTAGACAAATTTTCTACCAAAGCATTATGCAAGTGATCTGGAGTCCAACTGCCAACAGTGTTACTTCCTAACAGAAACCTTCTGAGCCTGGTCTTTGTCATCAGTATTTCTATCACCATTCTAGTTTTATAAGCTTTGACCAGAATCTCCCATTAAGCTTTGCTCACAGCATGCCAGGGCCGCTTCTCCAACCAGCATCTCCAAACCTTTCCAAACTCCTCCCACAACCAGTTCCAAGGGCTTCTGAACCACACAGCCAGGAGGCATCACAGTAATGACCCTACTTTTCTGGTACAAAAATCTGTGTTAGTTATATTCTCATTGCTGGAACAAAATATAGTAATACCTCAGTTCACAAACACTTCTGCTTAGGAACAATTTGGTTCACAAATGGAAGCATTTGGCAAAATTTTGCTTCAGTTCACAAATTTCATGTTGGGTCATACTGAACCTTATGGAAAAATCTGATTCACTTCATGACCAAATCAGTTTGTGACCAGAATCAGGTAGAACTACATCCAACACCACAATTTGAAGGAGGAAAGGTTTATTTTAGCTCATAGTTTGTAGAGGTTTCAGTCCACAGTTGATTGGTTCCAAAGCAGGGAAGCATGATAGAAAGGCATGATAGAGGAGAACCATTTGATGTTGTGCAGCCAGGAGGAAGCAAGCCTTCCTTTGCCTTTTTTATGCTATTCAAGCAATAAGCCTGTTGACTGGTGCCATCCACACCCAGGGCGGCCTTCCAACTTTCCACACCCAGAACTATGTTAAAATAATCAGTGATCTAATCTGGTTATCACACACTCATAATTTAGTATTTCATGTCCGTGATCGAATCACCTCTTGAAAGTCCCACTGTGAGCACATGACACTTTGGTGGGGCAGCTAGATATAACCCATAACAACTGCCTTGGCACAATTCTGTGAACATATTCACAATAACAATAGTGTGGCACATTTCTAGTGAACTGGGTGCTGGACTGCAACCTCCTATCCCAACGGAGATGGCTGGATCCTAGGACAGAAGCAAAAGCCCAGAGAACATCACTGAAAATAAGCATCAACTGAAGAAGTTTTCATAGTAAAAACAAAGCTTTTTCACTACAATGAGCCCCCAAGCCTCAACATAAGAGGAAAAAAAGACAAGAAGACAACCCACATAATGTCTCCTAAAACATCCAACTCCCCCGAAGCTGAGTTATGGGGCTCTGAAGCGGAGGAAAGCAAAAGCCACACATGCAAATTATCTGAGATGATATCAGGGGGGATAAGCATCACACCAAGACATCTTGCAAGCTCCAAGAAGGTATGAGTAATAAGATATTGAGCTGAAAAACCAAATGCACACAAAAAATGATCAAGTCTAAACAGGAAACTAATAAAAAATCTAGAAGAGCTAAAAAAAATAATGAAAAATATGATAACCATCATAGAAAAAGAATTAGAGTCCATCAAAAGGTTTTGTATTGAATTCAAGAGATTAAAAATTCTATCAAAAGTATACGTAGAAGTGACCCATATGAGAACAGAGTGTCAGGACTACACGACAGGGTCGTTGTCAGTGACCAATTAATGAGAGAAGCCTTAAGAACAATGAAAACATGAAAAGTAGATCCAACAGTTCCTAGACAACACGAATTAATTTACAATTAATTGGAATTAATGAAAAAATCAGAAGAGAATACAAATACCATAAAAATCCTGTTTATTAAATAATAGCAGAAACATTCTAAATATAATTTAACATACAGATAATCAAGGCACATAGAACCATAACAGCCATGATCAGAAAACAAACTTCTCCACGATACATTATAGAGAAATTCTTGGAAATCCAACACAAGAACAGAATTTTAAAAGTGGTTAGGAAAAAATAATGAATCATAAAGTTAAACTCATTAAAATTATAACGGACTTCTCAACACAATCCTTAAAGGTAAAGAGAGTATTATAATTGATACACTGTGTCAACCTGAGAAGCTTAGACATTTAACCAAGAAACTCAGCAGGAAGCCTGGGTTCTTACTTTGTGAATATCCTCATGGTGTGCAAGAGGAAGGAATGGAAACTCTGTGTGTGGGCACCTACCCTGGAAGTGGGGGTGGGCTGTATACAAAGCAGCTCACCCCCCACCACTTTTGCTCTGGCCGCTTCTGTTTGCTGCTGCTTTGAGGTGCTGCCCCAGTATCATGCCACCCCACCTTGGAGCCAGCTTACTGTGGACTGAAACCTCTCAAAACAGTAAGCGAAATAAACCTTTCCTTCCTTCATTTTGGGTGTCGGGCATTTTGTCCTAGCAATGAGAGAAAAGTAACCAAGACAGAGAGCTTGTACTGAAGTGTTTCAGGCCTTGGGAAAAAAAAAAATTTCTAACCTCAGCTGATAAATCCTTCAAAACTATCTTCTAAAATTGATAGAGAAATAAGATTATAAGATAGAGAAATAAGATAAAATTGATAGAGAAATAAGATAAACAGCACCCTAAAAATGTTTGTGACCACCCAAACTAGCACCTCAAGTAATTCTGAAGTATATCCTAAAAAGAGACAATGAACAAAATGTCCAATAGAATGAATTCACCAGTAACGTGAGCAGTTAAGTAGGAAGGAAAAATATGGACTCACCAACAGGAAAATAAGCCAAAGACACATATGCCAATAACTATCAGTGATAAGTCTCAGTGTGGATGTTCTCGATTTGACTGGGGGTTTCCAGGAAGATGGCACAGTGGTAATCAGCCTCTTTAAGATTTGAAATAGAGACAGTGGAAAATAACTTGGGGGCAGGGAAGAGGAGGTAGATTCCGAGGACCCAGGAAGAACCTGAAGGGAAAACTGGAGCCTACGGATTGAAAAGAAATCACAATGCAGAAAAAGGACGGGCAGTTAGTACTCTCTCCCTGGTTCCTGGCTCATGACGTAAGAAAGAAGACTGAATCTACAGAGGCGCTGTGAAAGTGGTAACTCCAGAGGACTCCAGGGAGAAACAAACTAGTGGAAAGGAAGAATGGACCACCACAGCTGGTGAGTGACGCCAGTCCAAGTGACTGCTGTGTGCCCTGGAGAGCAGGCTAGGTCAGACACTATTTTACTTGGTCACCCAGACCAAGCACTCAGAGCACCCATGGACTGGTTTCATATTAAAGCTGTTATAAACTACCACAGTGACTGGATGAAGGACAATCATGGGAGATGTCCATGGTCATGGACCTTTAGGCAGCCCAGCAAGACACAGCCAGAGTGTTATAAGCTAAACAACTCATAAAACACATTCAAACAGATACTGGGGAGATTAAAATTTCTGTTGAATACCTCATAGATCTAGAGAAATCACTCCTCAAATTCATTTGGAACCAGAAGAGACCTAGAATAGCAAAGACAGTTCTAAGCAGCAAAGGCAAGGCATCACAATCTCTGACTTGAAGTTATACTACAAAGCAACTGTAGTAAAATCAACATGGTACTGGAATCAAAACAGAGCCAAAGATCAATGGAATAGATTAGAAGATACAACCACAACTACAAACACACTCAACCACCTTATCTTTGATAAAGGAGCCAAACAGGTGCACTGGAAGAACCACAGTCTCTTTAATAAATGGTGTTGGAAAAACTGGCTCCCCATATGCCGAAAACTAAAACTAGATCCATGCCAATCACCATGTACTAAACTAAAATGTAAATGGATAAAAGATCTGAATATTAAAACAGAAACACTAAATCTATTGGAAGTCAAATTGGGTAAGAACCTTGAAGACACTGGGGTAGGCAGAGAATTCATGAACAGGAACCAAACCGCATGGGAAATACTTCCCAGAATCAATAACTGGGATCACCTCTTATTAAGAAGTTTCTGCACATCAGGGCTGGGGGTTTAGCTCAGCAGCATAAGTGCCTGCCTTGTAAGCAGGCAGTCATGAGTTCGATCCCCGGTACCGATAAAAAGGAAAAACTAAAAAAAAAAAAAAAAAAAGTTTCTGCACATCAAAAGAAATCTCCAGCATAGTGAGAAGAAAACCCACAAACAGGGAAAAAAATCTTAGTGAACTGTACCTCCAACAAGGACTTCTGTCAAAAACATATAAAGAATTAAAAAAAATCAGACCCCCAAAATTCAAAGAGCCAATCCAAAAATGGGCATCTGAGATGAATACACAATTCTCAGATGAAGAAATACAAATGGCAAATAAATACATGAAAAAATGTTCATCATCATTAGTTATTCGAGAAATGCAAATTAAAACCACACTGAGATTCCCTCTCACTCCTGAAAGAATGGCCAGGATCAAGAAAACTACTAACAACAAATGCTGGAGAGGCTGTGGGGAAAAAAGAACTCTCTTGCACTATTGGTGGGAGTGTAGACTGGTGCAACCATTGTGGAGGTCAGTCTGGAGATTTCTCAAAAAGCTAGGATTGGAAGTCCCATTTGTTCCAGCTATTCCACTTCTTGGCATATTCCCAGAAGAACTGAAAGCATCATACCACAGTGATATATGTGCACCCATGTTTATAGCAGCATAATTTGTAATCGCCAGATCTTGGAAACAACCTAAGTGTCCATCAACTGAGGAATGGATAAAAAAGTTGTTGTATTTTTATACAATGGAGTACTACTCAGCTATAAAGAATGACCACATTGAGGTATGTATTTATAAATGGGCGCAGCTTGATACCATACTCATAAGCGAAATAAATCAAAGTCACATATATAAATACCGAATAGTTTCCCTAGTGTAAGGAACAGTAAGAATATATAAAAGTATGTGGTAATCATGATTCCCCATTATATTGCTTTGAAGCCTTATAATGTTTTCATTCATTAATTGGAATGGTTTTATTCTGGTTTGTTTGATTTTATTGTCTGTGATGGTATGAACAGTTATTTTGAAGAAAACAAGACAATATAATAGCTAGTGCTGATTTAATATCATCTTGTTTTGAAGTCCCATCAAGCTTTTGTTCTTCTGTCTCCATCGGTTTTATCATGTTGTATCTTACTGGATTTTATTAGATGTGATAGTATAAACAAAATTTTTTATAGACAAGGAGATAATATAGAAACCGTTCCTCGTTTTCTGTTAGTTGGTTCTAAATACCCTGTAATACTTTCATCTCTTGAATGGTTTTACACTGTCATGTTATGTTTGATGTTACAGTATAGGAAGTTACACTCAAATATTTCAAGGAAAGAGACACTATGGCAACTACTGTTATGTCGAGTTATCTTGTGGTGAAACATTATTCTATTCTGACCTATGTTGTTATGTCCTCTTTTATCTCAATCTCCTTCTTTTTAAAATTTTTTTAATAAAAAAATAAAATAAAATTTTTGTTAAAGTATATGCAGAGGAATCAACCAATGTGAAGAAAGAATATCAAAACTAGAAGACAGAGCTGTGATTAGCTGTGATCAAATGAAAGACTTAAAAATAACAAGAGATCACGGGAAAATTAATCCAACAGCTGCTAGATGATGCTAAGAAGAATAACATAAGATGAACTGAAATAATAAAAATGAAATCAGAAAGCAACACAAAGGACATTTAAAAAATTTACAAAAGTAACAGCAGAAAACTTCCCTAGGATAGAGAAGAAATTCGATATACTGATAAGTGAGTCATATAGAACTTCAAATTAACCATTATCAGAAAAATTACACCAAGACATAAAATAGTCAAGATTCCAGAAATTCAACACAAGAAAAGAGTATTAAATGCTGTTAGAGAAAAAAAAAAAATCATGTATAAAGGAAAATCCATCAGAAACACAGCAGACTTCTCAACCCAAACCCTTAAGTCAAGGAGAGCATGGAGTATTTCAAGCCCTAAAAGAAAACAATCTCTTAATCAGACAGATGTAGTAACAAAATTATATTTGAAAGTTGATGGAGAAATGAGGTACTTCTATGATTAAAAAAACCAAACAAACCCTGAGGAAACATGATCACCAAACCAGCACTCCAAAAAGCTCCAAAAGATATCCTAGAAAAACACAACGAAGAGAAAAAAGTCAGTGTCTCCCAAGAATTCACCATGCTGGGACTTGGAGGACCATCCAAGAAATCACCTAGTCAAGACTTTCTGGTAAGCTGTGAAAGAAAAGTCAGCACCTCTCCTGAGCCTACCCGCTGCCAGGTGAGAATCACACACCCTAAAACACCCCTCCGGCTCCCACTCCCATCCCCTCACCCCCCACCCCGTTAGCAAAGGGATGGTTGGGAGGACAGCCTGAGTTGATAGCAGCTAAGCCACATAAAGCAACTAAATGCTTGCATTGTTTGGTTGATCATGCAGGCTTGGGGCCAGTGATCTGAGCATCTCTTGGGAGGATGTTAGAATGCAATATAGCAAATATGGGGGATCTCCTTCTATCTTGTCTTTGAAGGCCAACATTGTTTTCATTTTTTTGCTTTGTTCTGATTGTTTTGCTTTATTCAATATTCTGTTTTGATTGGTTTTACAGTGTTTTGTTTTTAGTTTGATTTTGCTATGCCTGATGGAATGGACAACTATTGTGAAGATAACAAGATATACTATGGTCGCTATTATTGTTTTCCCAGTATCTTGCTCTGAAGTTCTGTACCAATTTTTTTTGCATTGTCTTGTTTTGTTGGATTTTACTATCCTTAAAATAAATGCATATACACACACACACACAATGAAAACAACAATTCCAAAAATCCCAATAGAATGAATCCACCAGGCAAGTCAAGTAATTAAATAGGAAGGAAAGAAAGGGGATCAACAACAGCCAAATAATATATTGACAAGAACAAGTTGACACTTTTTAGTTATAACTATCAATGTGAATGATCTCATTCACCCATCAAAAGAAAGATTGACAGAACAGATTGAGAAACAGGACCAACAATATGTGACATACAAGAAATACATATAAAAAGTAACTCATAGACTGAAAGTCAAAGAATAGAAAACAATATTTCATGTAATAAGAACCCAGCAAAGAGCAGAGGTAGCTACTGTAAAGAAAGAGGATTTAAAGTCAAGACTGATCAGAAATGATAAAGATCACTACATACCTGTTAAAGGAACAACCCAAGAGGAAGAGGTAACAACTGTAAATATATCTGTACCAAATACTGGCACACACAATATATATAAAACAAACACTAATGGATGTGAAAAATCAGGTAAGCACTAATACAATTATAATGGGGACCTCAATATTCCACTGACACAAATAGATCAACTAGATAACAAAAATCAACAGAGAAACATCACAGCCAAACCAAACCTTTGAACAAATGGACTTAGTGGATACCTAGAGTGTTTTACTCAACAACAACAGCATTCTTCTCAGCAGCATTTGGGACTTTTTCCAAAATAGACCACATACTAACTCACAGAACATGCAGAGCATAACACTGGGTTACATAAACACATACTACACTTTCCTAATGAAAATGTCTACTTTAGTGTTATAGCAGCCAGCTGTGCATTTCAGGAGCTGTGCCTGAAGGATGCAGGAAGCAATCTTTGTGTTTACCCACTTGGTACAATGAACAATATGGTATGTGTACATGTGCAAAAGTGTCAAACTGGAATTTTTATACACAGTACTCCATGTAATATTTATTGTGTATCCCTGAGCATTAAGGATGGTAAAATATACCTGCACCATTCACTGTTACGTAAACATGTGCTGTGCCGCGATGGAATGTGCTGGAACCCATCTGTGCATTCATCCATTTGGCAGATGAACGGCAAGGTGTACACAGGAACTCTAAAGCAGCAACGGGTGTGCATTTAGGAATTTTTAAAAAGATTTTAAAAATTTTTCTGGTAGAAGTAGCACAGATTTGGAAGTTTAGGAAGCAGTCAAAAGTGAATCATAGCCCTGTATGGTGGCACACACCTGTAATCTCAGCATTTGGGAGGCTGAGGCTGGAGGATTGCCATAACTTCTAGGTCAGTCTGGGGCTACATAATTGAGTTCAAGGCCAGCCTGCACTATATAGCTAGACCCTATCTCAAAAAAACAAGAAAAGGAGGCTGGGGATTTAGCTCAGCGGCATAAGCGCCTGCCTTGCAAGCAGGCATTCGTGAGTTCGATCCCTGGTACCAATTAAAAAAATAAAAAGTAAAAAACAAAAAACAAGAAGAAAAAAGTGAATCATCATGTAACTCCTGTAGGGATAACGATGTTAACTTTGATGTTGGCTATGTGAGCCAAAGTTCCTATGACAGTGAAATACAACAAGTATCAGCTGATATATAGACACTGGGAATGAAGACCTTCCTGATTCAGATGATGAAGAATTCAGATGATGAAAAACAGCAACGTTAGTGCACATTTACTGTTGAAATGGAATGAAATGGTCACAAAACTAATGGACTGATCCAATATCAGAACCAAGTTCAAAAATATCATGAGGATCTTGGAAGGAAACCTAATAGACAGAATGTCAGCACGGCCATTCAGTGTTGGAAATTGTAACAGACAAAATGCTACAAGATGTTGGAAAACATACAAATGATGAAATACAAGTAAAACATTTTGTATACACCCATAGCCTACTAAAAAATCTGTTTATTATGACTTCTCACTAGCTGAACTGACAGCATAGGGGTTTCTCATGGAAACTTCAGGAATGTAAATGACTCAAGAACATAAAAAACTTATGAGTGTGGGCTTGAGGTTTGTAGAATATCAGTGACACTGAGGACATTTGGATTTTCAGAATTGCCTAAGGTATGATGACAAAATCACCAGCCAAGAAACAAAAAGAACTGATTTTTTGGATTCTATCTGCTCATTGTTTGAGTTTTATTTCAAAATGTCAAGCAATTTACACACCATCTGAATACATTACTATTGATGAAAATCTTGTGGCATTTCACATGCCCTGTAGGTTTAGGAAGTATATGCCAAAAAGCCTTCAAAATATGGTATATAAATATATGCTCTGGTAGATGGAAAAACACGTTATACTTTCATTTTAACAATTTATCCTGGAACTCAGCAACCAGGCCTAACCCTAACCCTGAATAATCATTAGGGTGATGTTGTGTTTATGGCTGAACGGAGAAAAGGCAGGTGACTCACAAAACTTCCTACTCTTACAATCAAGGAAGCATGGATAATCATTATTGTGATGTGACATTTACGGTTGAAGGGAGGAGAAGGGAGTGACTCAGTTCCTTTTTTCTAACTGTACTAAAATCTCAATAAAACTGGTCTGAGATGGAAACCTTTTACAATAAAACCAAAGACAAAAAATATATGGTGCTAATGAATTATGCAGATGTCACTAGAAATCCAAAGAGTTGGCCAATGGTAATATTTTACTCAGACCTAAACATGTGTGGCATAAATAGCTTGATAGTTTAAAAGAAAATAAATGCAAAATATCACAGAAAATTTTCTTACAGGATTGGGACTGGAACCCAAGAGATCATTTACAGCAGAGAAAAAAAAATGTTTCTGCTCAAGGAAATATGCAAAAAAAAAATTGTGGCACACACTGGCGAGCTGACAGGTGAACAGGCAGGCACAGAATCACAAAAATCTACTATGACAATAGGAAAATTATGCCCTATTAAAAAGGACAGAAAACAAAACATACTTGTTGTCAATGTAAGCAACATTTGTGCATGAACATGCAGTTGTCATGTGTTGTATGCTTACCCATATTTATTCTTTAGAATATTTCTATGGTGAATTATTAATTTTATTATGTTAAACAATGAGTACTTAATAGGAAAAACTTTAAAAATAAAATATTGAAATTTTAATAATTATTGTTTATTTAAAAAGCACCAAAATTTTCAACATTGACTGCTTTTTGGTCCCAGGGGTAAGTAAATGCAAAGGAATTGAAATTATTCCAGCCATATTACCAGATCATAGTGTGATGAAATTGGAAATAAATGACAAAAGAAACCAGAAAAACTAGATAAACATGTAAAATTAAATAATACCATCCCAAACAACTACTGGGTCATGATGAAATTAAAGAAGAAATTAGACAGTTACTACAATTAAATAATAATGCCAATATGACACACCAGAACTTAAGAGACACAATAAAAATGGCCCTAATGAGGGAAATTAATATCAGTGAATTTCCACATCAGCAAAACAGAGCAAGCTCAAATAACCTAATGTTGAACCTCAAGCTTCTAGAAAAAGAAGGGCAAGTTAAACCCAAGAAAACTACAAGGAAAGAAATTATAAAGATCAGAGCAGAAACACATACAATTGAAACTAAGAAAATGATGCATAGAATCAATGAATTGAAGAGTTGGTTCCCTGAAAGATGAAATGAAATGGACACACCTTAAGCCAAACTTATTAAAAGAAGGAACGAAAAGACTCAAATCCATGTAATTAGAAATGAAAACGTGAAATCACAAATGATCCTTCGGAAATCCAGATCATTAGTACCTACTTTGAGAACCTGTCCTCAGGTTCTCAAAATTCAGAATAGACAAATTCCTAGACACATATGAATTACCAAAGCTGAATCGGGAAGATATAAAAATTCTACAAAACCCAGTATCAGTTAATGAAATTGAAGTAAAAAAAAAAATCTAACAACCAAGAAAAGCCCAGATCCCAATGAATTCACTGTTGAATTCTACAAGAACTTAGAGAAAATCTAATGCCAATACTCTTTAAACTCTAATGAAATTGAAAGGGAAATAACACTCCCAAAATCATTCCTGAAAGCAAACGTTACCCTGATACGAAAACCAGAGAAGGGCCTAACCAAAAATGAGAGCTACAGGCCAATCTCCTTAATAAATATAAATGTTCAGTCCTCAATAAGAAACTGGCAAACAAATGCAGCAAACCATAAAAAAAGAGTATGTACATCATGATGGGATTCAACCTAGGGATGCAGGAATGTTTCAACATATACAAATCAATGCATGTAATATCCTC
This sequence comes from Cavia porcellus, assembly GCF_034190915.1. Classification (NCBI taxonomy): domain Eukaryota; kingdom Metazoa; phylum Chordata; class Mammalia; order Rodentia; family Caviidae; genus Cavia; species Cavia porcellus. The sequence goes on along the minus strand of NW_026947504.1, from coordinate 65,064,012 downwards.
CACTAACAGAAGCAAAAACAAAAACCACATGATCATCTCAGTAGATGCAGAAAAAGCATTTGATAAAGACTTACACACTTTCCTGATAAATTCTATAAAGAATTGGAATAGAAGGCCTTTATCTCAATAAAAGCCATCTACGATAAACCAAAAGCCAACATCATACCAAGTAAACAAAAACTGAAAACTTTTACTTTAATATCAGGAACAAGACAAGGATGCCCACTATCATCACTCCTGTCCACATACTTCTGGAAACATTAGGCACAACCATTAGATAAGAGAGAGAAATAGAAGTAATAAGGATAGGAAAGAAAGAACTTAAAATATTGTTTGCATGTGACATGATACTCTACAGAGAAGACCCAAAAACTCTACCAAACAACTCCTAGAATTAATAACCAAACATGGCAGCATAGGGGAATAAAAAACCAACACTCAAAAATCAATAGCATTCCTGTGTAAGAATAATAAATTCACTGAGAGAGAACTTAGGGAAACAACACCTCTCACATTAGCATTGAGAAAAATGAACTACTTAGGAAACAATCAAAAGTAAGAATAAGACCTTTACATTAAAAACTTCAGTACTGGGGGCTGGAGGTTTAGCTCAGCGGCAGAAGCGCCTGCCTTGGAAGCAGGCAGTCGTGAGTTCGATCCCCGGTACCAATAAAAAGGAAAAAGACAAAAACAAAACAAAAAAAACCTTCAGTACTTTGAAAAAAGAAATCAAAGAAGAGATCAGAAAATGGAAAGATATCCCGGTTCTTGGATAGGAAGAACCAATATAGTGAAAATGGCCATACTTCCAAAACTATTATACAGATTTAATGCAATGCCAACAAAATACTAATAGCATATCTCACAGAACAAGACAAAACAATCCTAAAATTCATCTGGAACTAGAAAAGACCCAGAATACCAAAAGTAATTCTGGGCAACCAGGGCAGGGCAAGGGCATCATAACCCCCAATTTGAAGATATACTGCAAAGCGTCTGTGATTAAAAACAAAAGCAAGCAAACAATACAACAAACAAAAAACCAGCATGATACTGGAAAAAAAAAACGAACAGACCCAACAAGCAATAGAACAGAATCTAAGATGCAGAAACAACTGCAGTCACCGTCAGTACCTTATTTTTGATCCTTCCTGAAAAATAGTCTCTTTAATAAATGGTGTTGGAAAACTGGCTTGCTATATCAGTTACCACACACTAAACTAAAATCTAAATGGATCTAAGATATAAAAACAGAAATACTTAATCTACTGTAATATAGAATAGGTAAAACTCTGGAAGACATAGGTATAGGCCAAAACTTTATGAACAAAACCCTAACTGCACAGGAAATATTACAAAGAACAACTATAATTATATCAAATTAAAAAGCTTTCATACAGCAAAAGAAACCAACAGCAGAGTGAGAAGACAATCCAAAGAATGGGGAAAAAAATTAGCAGATACTCCTCAGATGAAGGTCTAACAGCTAAAATATATAAAGAACCCAAAAAAATGAGACCCTCCCCAAATTCAAAGACTCAGTCCAAAAATAGGCATCTAAGAAGAAGAGACACTTCATCTCAGATGCCTACATACAGCTTCTACAAGTGGAGAGGGGAAGAAGAGTTGAAGGAAGGGAAGAGCATAAACAAGTGAAAAAATGTTCAGCATCACTGGACACTGAAGAATTACTAATTAAAACGACACTGAGAGTCCATCTCATTCCAGAAAGAATAGCTGTCATCAAGAAATCAACTAATAACAGATGCTGGAAAGGCTGTTGGGAAAAAGGATCCCTTCTTCATTGTTGGTGGAGTATAAATTAGTAAAACCATTATGGAAATTGGTATGGACATTCCTAAGAAAGCTAAAATAGAGGTTCTCTTTGACCTATTTCAATTCGAAACATCTTGAAAGAACTAAAAACACCATATCACAGTAATATATGCATAGACATGTTTATACAGCACAGTGTATAATAGCTGTATCTTGAAAACAGCCCACATGTTCACCAACTGATGAATGAATAACACAAAGTGGCATTTACATAAGATTGAGTACGACCCTGCCATAAAGAATAAACTTGAATCATTTATTGATAAGTGAATGCACCAGTTGGCCATAATTTTATGTGAAAAAAAAATGACACATTTTTTCTCCTGTATAAGAAACTCAAAGTGTAAATAAGGAGCAAAATGTAGGACAGATATTAGGAAGTTGGAAAGGCATGTTTACATGGGAAAGGGACAAGGGAGGGGAAGAGAGAAGGGCAAAGAAGTTTTAAAAATGAATAATAGAAGGAAATACAGAACTACAGCTTCTACAAATGGAGACAGAAGAAGAGTTGAAGGAAGGGAAGAGAAAGGCGCAAAGAAGAGTTAAGATATACTATGTACGAGTACAGATAACCTCTGATGAGTGTCAGCACTGTGCATGACAAATGTGTGTTAGTAAAAAGTGTTTAATTCCCCAAATAAAGACAGACATGCTGGTACAGCTATCCTATATTCAGACAAGGTAGACTTCAGGCCAAAACTCATCAAAAGAGACAAAGAAGGTCACTATATATGGTTAAAATAACCCAACAAAAGCCAGCACACAAGAAATATTTCAAAACATCAACAATGGGGATCTCAGATTATTAAAAAGCTTTTGCACATCAAAATAAATCACCAACAGAGTGAAAAGACAACCCACAGAATGGGAAAAAATTTTAACCAACTGTCCTCAGACAAAGGACTTATATCTAGAACATACAAAGTGTTGAAAAAAATCAGATGCCTCGAATTTAAAGACCCAATACAAAAATGAACATCTGATATGAATACACACTTCTCAGATGAAGAAATACAAATGGCAAAGAAATATATTTAAAAATGGTCAACATCATTGGTCATTCAAGAGATGTAAAGTAAAACAGAGATTCCATCCCACTCCAGAAAGAATGGTTATTATCAAGAAATCAACCAATAACAAATGCTGGAGGGGCTGAAGGGAAAAAAGTAACACTTTTCCATTGCTGGTGGGAATGCAGACCCATGTAACCACTGCGGAAATCAGTAGGAAGCTTCTTCAAAAAACTAAGATTGAGGTCCCATTTGACCCGGCTATTCCCTTCCGGGTATCTTCTTGGAAGAATTAGAACATCATACCTCAATGATATATGTATACCCATGTCTACATCAGTAAAATTTGTAATAGCTGAATCTTGGAAACCACCCAAATGCCCATCAACCAAGGAATGGATAAAAAGATGTGATCTTTTTCTACAATAGAGTACTACTTAGTAATAAAGAAGGATCAACTTGAGATTTTTATAGGTAAAGTGAGGCATCTTGAGACCACACTTGTAAGTGAAATAAATCAGACTCACATGTGTAAACATCATATTTTCTCCCTGGTCTAAGAAACTGAAAGAGTAAATAAGATACAAAATGTTTAATAGATTCTGTGAAATGGGAAGAAATTTTTTAAAAGAAAAAAGGAACTAAGATGGGAGAAAGGGAAAGAGAAAGGAAAAGGAAAAAATATGAGATAGTTGTACTACTAGCTTATTCATTAAAAAGAAAGTTTGTGCTAATATTATTTGGAGAATTTTTTATGCCCATATCTTGTACTCTGAGTAACTAAAGATAACAATGTGCAATTTATTAACTATAGTTATTCTTGCACTATATTGTTGTAAAATTTTGTTTTACATAACATAAAAAAGAATAATCCAATGGTAAGAGATAATGATTATAAATATATATGTACCAAACAATGGCACACCCGATTTCATAAAACAATCACTACTGGATATAGTAGACCAGATTAACATCATTATATGGAAGGACTTCAAAATCCCACTATGACAAATAGCCAGATAACTAGACAAAAACACAACAAAGAAATACATGGCTTGAATAAAATCGTTGAAAACATGGACTTAATAGATATCTATAGAGTGTGCCATCCAACAACAGAATACACTTTCTCCAAAATAGAACACATATGAGCCAATAAATCAAGCTTAAGTAAATGTAAAGGAATTAATAATATACCATGCAATTTATCAGATCATAGCACAATGAAACTAGAAATCAATGACAAAAGAAAACACAGAAAGTATACAAATGCACAGAAACTATGTAATATACCTTAAAATAAAGAAATGATTACAAAAGAATTAAATAGTAGTGTCAGTAAAACATACTAGAACTTACAGGACATAATTAAAACAGTTCTAAGAGTAAAGTTTACATCTGTGAATGTCCACATTATGGTTGATACCTTGTATCAATTTGAGAAGTTTAACTAAGGGACTCAGTAGGAAGCCAGAATTCTTACTTTGTGAATATCCTCATCCTGCCCACAAGGGGAGGCACAGAGACTGTGTGTGTGCCACACCAGCCCTGTGGGGCCGCAGGTGGCCTGCAGCAGGGAGGGAAAGAGGCTGGCTTTCCCCCTGTCTTCGCTCTTGGTTCCTTTGCTCTGGCTGCTTTTGCTGGCTGCTGCCTCCAAGTGTTGCCCCAGTGTCATGGCACCCTGCCTTGGAGCCAGCTGATTATGCACTCAAACCTCCATAAACAACCAGTTAAACAAATCTTCCTTCCTTAATTTTGGGTGTTTTGTCTCAACAATGAGACAAAAGTAACCTGGACAACCCACATCATGAAAACAGAGTAAGCCCAAATAAATAACCTAATGATACACCTCACCATCTGTCTTAGTTACTTTTTACTCCTTGAGACAAAGTGCCTGATGCCCAAAGTTAGGGAAGGAAAGGCTTATTTCTTACAGAACTTGGAGGTTTCAGTCCATACTCAGTTGGCTCCAAGGCAGAGTTGGTGGGGCAGCCATTCAGGGCTACTGCAAACAGCAAGGCGTAAACAGAGACAGACACACTTTCTTCCTGCCAGAATGTCATATCCTGGCTCCAATCCTGGATGGGTGAAACACACCACCAATCCAAGTGCTAGACAATGAACCAGTCACAATACTAGATCTGGTCTCCTCCATAATTGCATGAGGTTTTGGGGCCACTGACATAATCCATGACACCATCCTAGAAAAACAAGAACAATCCAAATTCAAAGCTGGTACAAGGAAGGAATTACAAGGATCGGAGCAAAAATCAATGAAATTGAGACAAAAAAGAAAAAAAAAATCAATGAATTGAAGTTTGGTTCTTTAAAAGAATAAACAAAATAGACAAGCCCTTAGCTTATCTAACCAGAGAGACAGTCAGACAGGCAGAGACAGGACCCAAATCAATGCAGTTACAAATGAAAAATCACAATGGACACTATTGATATAAAAAAGATTAGGAAGGACTACTTTGCAAACCACTAAATTAGAGAATTCAGAAGATTGAATAGATAACTAGATAATTACAAATTACCAAAACTAAACCAAGATACAGGCAATGAATAATCCAATAACAGGCAATGAAATTGAAGCGGGGGGGGGGGGAACCTACCAACTAAGAAAAGCTCAGTCCAGATGGATTCCCTACATGCTACAACAAGGGAAGATCAAACATCAATACTCCTCATGCTCTTCAATGAAATTGAACGGGAAGTAGTACCCTCAAAGTCATTCCTGGAAGCTACAATTATCCCAATTCCAAAACCAGAGAAAGATTCAACCAAAAAGAAAACAGCAGGCCAATCACCATAGACAAATCTCTTTCAAGAATCCAGATGCAAAACTCCTCTACGAGATATTGGGAAACAGAATAAAATGAATCATTAAAAAGATCATACATTGACCAAGTATACTTCATCCCAGAGATGCAAGGATGGTTCAACATATGCAAATCAATAAATGTAATATAGTACATAAACAGTAGCCATGGAAAAAAGAACATCCCAACCAATGCAGAAAAAGCTTTTTAACAAAATTCAACATCCATTCATGATTTAAAAAAAAAAAACCTGAGGAAAACAGGACCCAAGGACCTTATCTCAGTCTGATCAAAACCATTTATGACAAACTTAACACCAACATATTAAATGAGGAGAAAGCCTGAAAGCTTTCCCTCTAAAGTCAGGAATGACAAGGAGATCCAGTGTCACCACTCCTGTTCAACACAGTATTCAAATCATTAGCACAAGTAATTAGACAAAAAAGGAATATGTATAAAAATGAAGTTAAATTATTCTTTGCAGGTGATTTGATCCTCTATAGAGAGGACCCAAAAATTTCCACAAAAAGACCCTTAGAATTAATGACCAATTCAGTAATGCAGCAGAACACAAAATCAACACAGAAAAATCAGTATCGTTTCTTTGGGGGGGGCTGTTTTCATTTTTGGCTTAGTTTGGTTTGTTTGTCTGTCTGCTTACTGTTTGTTAGGACAAGGTTTAGCTATGCAGTTCAGATTGGCCTTAAACTCACCATGTAACTAGACTGAACTCAAATCCACAGTGATCCTCCTGCCTCAGCCTTCCAAGTGCTAGGATTACAGGTATGTACCATCACGGTCAACTCCAATAATGTTCCTATATATCAGATATCAGTAATAAACTCACTGAGAAAGAAACTAGGAAAAAAATAACATTCACAGTAGCATCAAAAAAAATTAGTGGTAGCATGCTTGGCTAGCATACACAAGGCCCTGGGTTTGACCCCCAGTACCACACACATACACACACATATACACATGAAAAATACATTAGGAAAAATCATTTAGGAACTAACTTAAGGCAGTGAAAGAGCTCTTCAATGAAAACAGATGTGCTCTGGAAAAGTGAATCTTAAGGGAACATTAGAAAATAGAAATATATTCCTGTTCCTGGATAGGCAGTACCAACATACTCAAAATGGAAATACTTCTAAAACTGATGCACAGATTTAATGCAATTTCAATGAAAACATGAAAGTATTCTTCACAGAACAGGACAAAACAACCCTAAAATTTGTATGGAACCAGAAGAGACTCAGAATGGCGAAAGCAACCCTGACCAACAGGAGCAAAGCAGCAGCTGTCACAATCCTGGACTTGAAGTTATATTACAAAATTATAGTGATACAAAATAAACACATGAAACAAAATAAAATCCACAGCATTTCTACACACTAATAATGAAGTCACTGGGAAAGAAATTAAGAAACAGTACCATTTACAACAGATCCAGGAAAAATAAAGTGCTTAGGAATTAACTGAACCAAAATTACATCACTCTCAAAAAGGAAATCAATGTAATCAAAGTGGTTATACTTCCAAAACTGACATATTTAACACAACCCCAATCAAAATGCCAATAACATGTCTCACAGATCTAGAGAAAAATAACCTAAAAATTCATATGAAACCAGAAGACACCCAGAATAGCAACAACAATCCTGGGTAACAAAGGCAAAGCAGAAGGGATCACAATGCCAGATCTGAAGATATACCACAAAGCTATGGTGATTAAAACAGCATGATACTAACATAAAAACAGACACGAGGATCGACGGAACAGAATAGAGCGTGTAGAAACAACTCCAAGCACATTCAACTAGTTTATCATTGACAAAGAGCATAAAAATATTGGAAAGACAGCCTCTTTAATAAATAGCGTTGGGAAATATGCAGAAGGCTGAATCTAAATCCATATGTTTTGCTGTGTATTAATTAAACTAAAATCAAAATGGATCAAAGAACTAAATGTTTAAAAAAAAACCTGCTGCAAGATAAAATAGGTAAAGCTCTTCTGCTTTTATCTTAAAGATAAAACAGGCATAGGGGAGGACTTCTTGGTCAGAACTCCAATTGTATAGGAAACAGTACTGAGAATGAACAAATGGAATCACATCAAATTAAAAGTTTCTGCATAGTGGGGAAAAAAAGAACAACTCAAAAAACAATAACCAACAGAGAGAAAAGAAAACTGATAAAATGGGAAAAAAATTTTGCCAATGATTACTTAGACAGAGGCTAATATCTAAAATACAAAAAAATTAGATCCCTGAAATAACATAATCAATAAAAAATTGGTGGAGTGAAATGGATACCTCACAGAAGTCATACAAATGGCCGGTAAATACATGAAGAAATGCTTAACATCCCTGGCCACCATAGAAATTCAAATTGAAGCAACACTGAGATTCCATTTAACCCCAGAAAGGAGGACCATCATCAAGAAATCAAACAATAAATGCTGATAAGTTGTGCAGGGAGAGAGACCCTTCTACCCTGTTGGTGGGAACAGCAAGTACAACCACTGTAGACATCAGTATGGAGAGTCCTCAAAGAGTAAAGAAATTGCATACAACCCAGCTATTCCCCTCCTAGGTACCCTTTCAAAGGTTAAAGATACCATATTACAGTGATAAGTGTACACCCATGTTTATGACAGCAAAACTCATAATAGCTAAATCTTGGAAGCAGACTGTATAACCATCTATGGATGAGGGAATAAAGAAAATATGGTGCCTATACACAGTGGAGTACTACTGTCTGATAAAAACATAAACAAGTCCTCTGTGGGACAATGGTTGTACCTTGTGACCATAATGCCTCAGAAATCAGAAACACAGGCTTAAATATCAGATGGTTTCTCATATAAGAAATCCAAAGTATAAATAAAGAGCAAAATAAGACACTAGAAAGTAGGGAGAGAAATCTTTAATGGGGAGGGGATCAAAGATAGCAGAGGGGAAGGGGATGAGAATATGAATTAAATGTGTTATGTACATGTGCCAACTCCACACAAGGAATGTAAGCATTATGTGCTATAACTGTACTATTTGTTTAAAAGCTTACCTCCATTCAGCATGATGGTGAGGCCCTGTCTCAAAGACTAAAAAGGACCAAGGGAGACTCCGCTAGCAGAGTGCCTGCCTGGCATGTGGGAGGCTCTGGGTTCCCTCCCTAGTATGTGGGAAAAGAAGTCTACTCCAACCTTTATAACTACCTTTGGAATGCTCTCTGCATTCATTATTAAAATAATGTCCTCCCAAAAGTTTACAGTTTTTATATTTACAAACTGTTAATATAGTAACCTTTTTAGGTACCAAATGTTGTACTAAGAGCTTTACAAAGATTCTCATTTAATCCTTTAAATAATTAAAAAAAACCTGACAATTACCCTCATATATAGATGAGGATATAAAGGCACAAAGAATTTAATTTCCTCAAAACAACAGAATTAATAATGAACCAGAATTCAACCCAGATGGTCTGGATGAGTCATGGCCATATAGTAAACCAGTAGGCTGCACTGCCTCTCTAAAAGGCCTGAAAAAATACACATAGGTGTCTCAGTTGCTTTTCTGAAGGCTGAGACAAAATATTCAACACTCACAAGTGAAGAGAGGAAAGCCTTGCTTTGGCTTGCAGTTTTTAGAACGTTTATTCCATAATCAGCTGGTTTCAAGTCAGCTGGCATAGCAGACAGGAAAAGCAGTCAGTGATAGGCAGAAGATAGCAAGCAAAGAAGCAACAGTGACCAGCCTCTCTGGGCCGGTGTATCTTACCAGGCGGCCCTTAGGGGGGCAGCACTCACCCCTTCACCCTAGCACCCCCAATCCTAGCATTGCAGCGTGAATCCATGCTGAATCACACACCTTAGGTCCAGCCCCTCTGACTGCATGAAGCTTGGCGGGGACATCTAGACACAAGCCAATACATTAGGTGTCTATATATTATTTTATTTAACACATTACACATACATTTGATACCTACATTTTTCTTTGCTCTTTTTTTTTCTGGTTTTGTTGTTATACTGTGATAAAATCTTACTATAAGGCCTCACACATAGTGAGCAAAGGCTCTACCACTGGGCTACATCTCTAGCCCAATGTATTTTAAAAGTTTTTATTGTTATAATTATTATTTTTGTCTTCCATGTGTGTGTGTGTTTACTCCCAGTGGCACAGCAGCTAGTGGTTTTTATCAGCTGGGGATGGGGAGAGAGAGAAAGCTTTATTCCAACTCTCCCAGTTTTTAACATGTGCCTGCAGTCCAATTTTGAAAGCAGCATACTTTTTCTGCTTCTAAATTAGGACCAGCTTCGTAAATTTTGGTTTCCTCTTTCAAGAAATGTGGAAGTTGGATTACATGAAACTAGTTTACCAAAGAAGTGTAAAGAGAACGTCCAACTTAAAAATTATTAACATTTCCCAAAGACTGAGCAGGCAACTGTTTATCTGTAGCATTCTTGTGTCCTTTGAGTAAATGTAATGTGTAAATGTTCTGATCAACTGACGCTGCCCTAAGGCGTCTGTGCAGGTTTAAAAGTCGGTTTCCGGTCAGTCAAGGTCGCCAACGCCGGGGTGAGGGACACAGCTCGGCCACTGGCGCACGCCTGCCCTCTGCCGGCCACACGGTGTACCCTCGCCTCGGCAGGGCACCATTTGCTCTCCCAGTTCCGCGGAACTTCCCGTCCTCGCATTGCAAGTTTGCTCAGCGCCTTGCTGAGCTGGGCACAACATGGTTAGGACTTCGGTACAAGATGAAAAGCCTCTCAGCCTTAAAGAACCACGCAGTCAGAAGGGCCACACCCAAGTCACAACCTTACGACGCCATTTAAGAGGTGAATCACTGGTGCTGCACCTCGTGACCCCATTATAGTACTTTGCAATCACAAGTTGTAAGCGAGAGTCCAAATCAAACAACGTACTGCAACGTCCTTTTGTTAGGAAAGGAATGGTGTGACTCACTGGAGCTTTTCTCTCTACACAGAAACAGGTGCGACCCAACCAGCCAGTAAATGCAGTAAATGGTGCTCCCTGGAGACGCGGGCCCCTGGGCGAGTCCAGCTGCAGCCCTCTCTGCAGAGCGGAAGCTGCAAGCTGCAGGGCTGCAGAGAAAGGTTGGAAGTTTCACAGGGAACAGAAAAAGTTAAAAACGCAGACAGGAGGATATCGATTCATGTTAACATTCAATTAGCAAGTACACTTAAAATACTAAAACCAACACGCAGGAGTTCAGGCCTCTGGGCAGGAAGGCAGGAAGGCAACAGGTTTGAGGCCAGTCTGAGTAATTCAGCAACACACTGTCTGCAAATAAAAAGTAAAAAGGACTAGGGATGCAGCTCAGCAAAAAAGCCCTGGCTTCAGTCTCCAGGACCCAAATATATATTTCCAAGACTTTTTTTCTGAGAGGTTAGACTGTAATTCAGGCTGGCCTTGAACTTGTGATCCCTGTCTCAGCCTCCCAACTGCTGAGATTACACACATGAACCATGATTCCTGGATAGTCTGAAATTTTTGGTAACAAGATGCTAGCACGTCTTTAGATCTTGCTGGATTATTTTCACATTTTTGTTGTTGTTGTTTTTAATCTGGTCATGTGTTTCTGAAGGCTCCCCTCAATTTCTAAAATACAAAACTTCTTTTCTGATCCTCTTCTCAATGTTTTTCAGGTTCTGAACACCCATCACAACTCCATATGACCTTAACTTTGTCTCCTCTGGCATTTTTTTTTTTTCACTTCAGGGAAAATTCTGCTGATGGCCTATCCATTATACCAGCCAGGAGAAAAAGTACTTGGAAGAAGAAGCTGTTTTCTCAGATTCTTTTCAAAAGAGGTGACAGTCAAAAATAAAAGAAGTAGACAAATACAATTAAATTCAGTCATTACTTTGGGCAAATTTCTCGGAATCATACCTACAGGAACACCCATCTTCACGTCAGAACATGGATGTAATTTCCAAGGAGGTAAAGCTCCTCTAAAATGTGTCTTACACAGTGAGAGCTCAGAAAAGCTGTGCAAAGGAGAAGGAAGGGAAGAAGGAAGGAAGGGAAGGAGGGAGACGAGGAGCAAGAACAGGAAGGAAGAAAAAACTTGATGAGAGTGGAGACAGAACAGGTCAGGGGCACAGAGAGGATTAGGGAGCTGGGGTCTGCACCACTGTGAACATCTGAATTCAAATTTAAGAAGTTTATGTGTCTTTGGAAATGAAGGCAGTGCAAAAGTGCAAAAGGTTAAAAAGTGAAAACACACTCTCACACATCATATAGGCGCAGTGGAAGCAGGAAAGATGAGGAGGCTGAGGGCACCTAACACCACCGACTTCCCGAGACCACCCTGGACAGGCGGAGCCCAAACCAAGTGCTTACAGCTTCGCCGGAAAGCCTTGTCCAGGGTTATACCATTATATCTCAGTAAATGTTCAATGTGTCACCAAATCAAAACTCTCCATCAACGATACCATAAAATCATACTCACCTCCCTAATTTACTTAATTGACAATCACAGAAACAAAATGTTTTATGAATGACCAAAATGTTAATAATGTACCAGCAGCAATTTTAGACAAAGCACATCAACATTTGCGAAGTAAATTTAGCGAACATTTTTCTGTGAAGCAAATACAGAGAAGTCTCTGAAGAACAGGGTCAGCTGAGATGTAGTAGCAAAAGCCGATCCAAGATTTTGAGTCCAGGGCCTCAACCGGTGAGAGCAGGGTTCTGCTACTGAGCTGCACCTCCAGTCCATGGTTATGTATCTCACTTATGTGTCTCTGATCTCTCCTAATTCATGAAAGCAGAGGTGGGGAAAGAAAGAGGGTTGATAAACTTATGTCTATAGCTGGTGATCAATTAAACCATATTGAATTTCTGCACATGGGCCAGAATTTCATACACTGGACCAAGGGAAAGATGGCAGAGCAGTAAGCAGAGAAAACAGCCTGAGAATCACCATCCAGATGCTGGGATGAAGCACCATGAGGAAGACAAGGAGGAAGGGAGCGGTCCCCGGGACCCAGGAAGAATCTTTAGTGTGAACTGAAGCCCACAGAGAGTAAAAATAAAAAACTTCAACGAAGAAGGCAGTAGCTGGCTGCACCCTTGCTCGGAGCCAGACTCACTGAGAGGAGCTGTTGGAACCTGGGGACACAAGGTCACAGTGACAGTGGGGGCTGGGGACCCCAGAGGCCCCTGCAGAGAGACGTGGCAGTGGAGGGGATCACTGGGTGTGAAGGACTGCACTGGCTGGCGGTGAGTGTGGAGGACTGGGTCCTCCTGTGGGGGAAAGCGATGGCAGGGAGCCATTCTGCAGCTGGGCAGGATAAAGGCAGGAACCAGAGCTTCTGCCGGCTCCCCTCAGCAGCTCCCAGCTGGGCACAGACCTGGGGAAAGTGCTTGGATTGCAGCGAGCCCAATGAGTCTGGTCTCAGGCAGGCCTGCTGAGGTTATCTACTACCCCACCATAAAGCAATGGCTGGCTTGTGGGGTTACAGTGGCACGATTCAGGGCTCTGTCTCCAAGACTGTCTACTCATGAACCCGGAGAGAATCCTGGCAGTGGACTCTGTTTTTAAGTTTCGTTTTGTTTTGCTTTGTTTTTTTGTACCAGGGATCAAACTCCATGACCTTATGCCCCTGAGCTAAATCCCTGGCCCCAATGTTTTTATTTGTTTTTCTTATTTGTTTCCTTTTGTTTTATTCAGTTTGTTTTTTATTTCACTTTCACTGTGTTTTTTTTTTTTTTAAATAAAGGCGACAGTGGTTCCTAACCTCTTTGTGGATGTGGCGTTGTTCTGTTCTACAATCTCTGTCCTCCAACCTTACTTGTAATCTCTTTCTCTTTTCTCACTTCTCCATTTTCTTCTTAATCCACTTTAAATTTTAACCCCTGAGGCCAAAATTGGCATATTATGCACTGACATGTTGCATACAATTTTCTGGTTTGTTATATAATCACAAATCTAGTTCATATGATTAAAAGTTGCAAATTAAAAGTTAGCTGATTTTTTTTATAAGCCACAATTGACATAATTGTTCTAAACAGCTGCTAGTCTTTTTTTTTTTTTTTTTTTTTGGTCTTTTTCTCTTTTATCAGTACTGGGGATCGAACTCACGACCACACACTTGCAAGGCAGGCGCTTATGCCTCTGAGCTAAATCCCTAGCCCACAGCTGTTGGTCTTGATACTCAATGAGATTAACTAAGGGTCACAGAAAATACTGTGGCACAATGCCAAAGAACGAGGGACTAGACCAAATGAGCAACGACTCATCTCCAACAAACTGAAGAGGTAAAATCTTCCAGCTGACTCAAAACCCAAAAACCAGCTACGCCAGGAAGATCCCTCAGAGAAGTAATTATCACCTAAGTGTCCTAAATACCACCAATAAAGCAACCCACCATAAGAAACTTAAAAACATCACCCTAGGAATTAAACTAAAAAATAAATAAATAAATGAGAAGACACTTAAACAAGATGCAACTCCAGGCATGCAGTTCACTAAAGGCAAACTCAGGGGGCAATGAAGGGGAACAATCTGAAAGCCCCCCATCAGGTATCCCCAAAGTGGTAACAACAAAGCAATTGAATAAGGCTTTGGAAAAAATGAAATCAGAAATAATCTCTCAAATAACTCAATAACTAACTCAAATAACTATTCTCTCAAATACCCTATAAAGGTACATGGTGTGTACCAAAATACACACCATGATTAGCAATGTTAGAGCAGACACAGACAAAAAATAGATGAGCTTAAGCAAATTATGGAAACACAGCATAGGAAACAAATGGAGTCCATAAAGCAGATTCTAGCAGATATCCAGGAGAATAAAAACTCCACTGAAAGTACTTGAAGCAGATTAGGCCAGCGTGAGGACAGGATCTCAGATATTAAAGATAGGCTTGCAGTTAGTGACCACAAAAAGAAAGATTTCTCAAAACTAGCAAGGGACCATAAGAAATCAACCCAGCAGCTGCTAGATGAGACAAAGAATAATTTAAGATTAAGTGGAGTCAATGAACAAGCAGGAGGTACCACAAATAACATTAAAAACATGTTCACAGACATTGTGACAGAAAACTTTCTTGGTAGACAAAAAGAATTTGACATACAAATAAGTAAGGCACATGGAACTTCAGGTAGCAATGATCAAAAAAAAATCTACATCCAGGCATATCATAGTCAAGATTCCAGAAATTTAACACAAGAATAGAATCTTAAATTTTAAAAGCTGTTAGAGAAAAGAATCAAATCAAATCAAAAGCTGTTAAGGAAAAGAAACAAATCACCTATAAAGGAAAGCCCATCAGAATCACAGCTGACTTCTCAGCACAAATTCTAATCAAGGAGAACTTGGAGTAAAGTGCTCCGAGTTCTAAAGGAAAATAACTTTCAACCCAGATTGATGTATCCCACAAAACTATTTTTCAAAATTGATGGAGAAGTAAGATACTTCCACGACAAAGAACATCTGAGGAAATTTATGACCACCAAGCCAGTACTTCAAAATGTTCTGAAGGGCATTCTAAAAAGAGATAATAAAGACTAGAGCTCCATGAACCCCAACAAAAGAAATCCACCAGGAGAGGTAAGCAATTAGAGGAAAGGAAAAAAGGGTGGGGAAAATAACATGAAAAGGATAAGTCAATATATATCACTTTTAATTATTAATGTTAGTGGTCTCAATTCAGTCAAAAAGACACAGACTAGCAGAATGGATCAAGAAGCACGATCCAAAATATGCTGTATATAAGAAATACATTTACTTCAAAAAGAAATTCACAGACTAAAAGTCAAAGGATGGAAGACAATACTCCATGTGACAAGAACCTAGAAAAAAACAAGAATAGCTATTCTGTTTGCAGATAAAGTGAATTCCAAGCCAAGACTGATTAAGAGAAATAAAGAAGCTCATTACATCCTCATAAAGGGAACAATTCAAGAGGAAGAAATAGCAATCATAAATATATATGCAACAAATGCCAGCGCCAGGGCAATTAGTAAAACAATTACTAATGGACATAAAAATCAAATAAGCCCTAATACAACTGTACTGAGAGACCTCAATACTCCATTGTCACAAAAAGACAGATCAACTAGGTAAAAAATCAATAATGAAATTAGAACTAAACCCCAGTTTTGAGCAAATGGACTTAGTAGATGTCTAGTGTGTTCCATTCCACAGCATGAGAATACACATTCTTCTCGGCTGCGCATGGGACATTCTCCAAAATAGACCATATTCTGGCTCATAGAACATGCTTAAGTAAATGCAAAGGAACTGTAATTATCTCATGCATACTATCAGACCACAGTGCAGTGAAATTGGAAATCCATGCCACAGGAAACCACAAGAACTTCGTAAAAGCTTGGAAATTAAACAGCACCATACTGAACAACCAATGGGTCACAGATGAAATTAAAGAAGAAATTAGACAGTTTTTACAGTTGAATGATAACAATGTTACAACATACCAGAACTTTTGGGACACAATGAAAGCAATCTTAAGAGGCAAATTTATAGCAGTAAATCCTCATGTCAGGAAAGCAGACCAAGCACATAGAAACAACTTAATGTGGAACCTTAAACTAACTTCTAGAGGGGCTGGGGATTTCGCTCAGCGGCATAAGCGCCTGCCTTGCAAGCAGGCAGTCGTGAGTTCGATCCCTGGTACCGATAAAAATGAAAAAGACAAAAAAAAAAAAAAAAACTAACTTCTAGAAAAAAAGAGCAAGATAAACCAAAAGCTTGTACAAGGGAGGAAATTATAAATATCAGTGAAGAAATTAACACACTGGAGACTAAAAAAACAATACAAAGAATTAGTGAATCTAAGAGTTGGCTCTTTGAAAGATTAAATAAAACTGACAAACCCTTAGCCAACCTTATAAAAAACAGGAAAGAAAAGACTCAAATCTACGCAATTAGGAATGAAAAGGGTGAAATCACAACAGACCCTAAAGAAATCCAGAAGATCATCTATAGCTAATTTGAAAATTTGTATTCTAATATGTTGGAAAATACAGAAAAATGGACAGATTCATAGATACACATGAACTACCAAAGCAGAATCAAGAAGATATAAAAATCCTAAATAACTCAATATCAATAAATGAAATTGAAGATGTAATTAAAAACCTATCAACAAAGAAAAGCCCAGGCCCTGATGGATTCACCCTGAATTCTATAAGAAATTTAGTGAAGACCTCACACCACTGCTTCTCAAACTCTTTAATGAAATTGAAAGGGAAGCAATACTCCCAAATTTATTCCTGGAAGCAAGCATTACTCTGATTTGAAAACCAGAGAAGTACTCAACTAAGAAACACAATTCCATGCCAATTTCCCTAATGAACATTGATGCAAAAATCCCCAATAAGATACTGGCAAACAGACTGCAGCAAATCATCAAAATCATTGTATACTATGATCAAGTGAGATTCATCCCAGGGATGCAGGGATGTTTCTAATGAGTAATGATGATGAACATTTTTTTCACGTATTTATTTGCTATTTGTATTTCTTCATCTGAGAATTGTGTATTCATCTGAGAATTGTGTATTCATATCAGATGCCCATTTTTGTCTGATTTTATTTTTTTTATTGGTACTAGGGATCGAACTCACGACTGCCTGCTTGCAAGGCAGGTGCTTATGCCGCTGAACTAAATCCCCAGCCCTAAACCATTTTTTTTTCTTTTTTTTTTTTCTCTTTTTTATTGGTACCAGGGATCGAGCTCACAACCACACACTTGCAAGGCAGGTGCTTATGCCACTGAGCTAAACCCCCAGCGCCAGATGCCCATTTTTGGATTGGATCTTTGAATTTTGGGGGTCTGATTTTTTAAAATTCTTTGTATGTTTTAGACAGAAGTCCTTGTCTGTCACTAAGATTTTTTCCCAGTTTGTGGGTTTTCTTTTCACTATGCTGGAGATTTCTTTTGACATGCAGAAACTTTTTAATAAGAGGTGATCTGCAGAGATGTTTCAATATACATAAATCCATAAATGTAATATACCATATTAATAGAGCCAAGGATAAAAATCATATGCTCATCTCAATAGATGTGAAAAAAAAAAAGCTTTTGACAAAGGTCTAGCACCCACTTAGAATAAAAACCCTACAGAAAATTGGAATAGATGATCTTTATCTCAATCTGATAAAGGCCATCTATGACAAGCCAATAGCCAACATCATACTAAATGGACAAAAATTGAAAGCTTTCACTCTAAAGTCAGCAACAAGACAAATATGCCCATTGTCTCCACTCTTATTCACCATAGTCCTGGAAACTTTAGCAGAGGTAACTAGGCAAGAAGAAAGAAA
Organism: Cavia porcellus; assembly: GCF_034190915.1. Taxonomy (NCBI): domain Eukaryota; kingdom Metazoa; phylum Chordata; class Mammalia; order Rodentia; family Caviidae; genus Cavia; species Cavia porcellus. The sequence goes on along the minus strand of NW_026947504.1, from coordinate 65,046,022 downwards.
AGGAATAAAGATAGGAAAGGAAGAAGTTCATCATTATTTGCAGATGACATGATACTCTATTTAGAAGACCCCAAAAACTCCACCAAAAGACTTCTAGATTTAATAAGCAAATTCAGTAACGTAGGTGGTTACAAAGTCAGCATTCAAAAATCAATAGCATTTCTGTACACAAATAATAAACTCACTGAGAGAGAAATCAGGGAAACAACACCTTTTACAATAGCACCCCCCCCCCAAAAAAAAGAAAGAAAGAAATACCTAGGGCTCAATCTAACAAAGGATACAAAAGACCTCAGCATTGAAAACTACAGTACTCTGAAAAAAGAGATTGAAGAGGATATTAGAAAATGAAGAGATAACTCATGCTCTTGGGTAGGAAAAACCAATATAGTGAAAATGGCCGTACTTCCAAAACTGCTATACAGATTCAGTGCAATCCCAATCAAAATCCCAATAGCATATCTCACAGAATTAGAGAAAACAATCCTAAAATTCATGTGGAACCAGAAGAGACCTAGAATAGCAAAGGCAATCCTAGGCAACAAAGATAAGACAGGGGGCATCACAATTCCTGACTTGAAATTATACTATAAAGCTACTGTGATAAAAACAATGTGGTAGTGGTTAAAAAACAGACTCAATGATCAATGGAACAGATTGGAAGATGCATAAACAATTCCAGACATGCTAAGAACCTTATCTTTGACAAAGGTGCCAAAAATGTATTCACTGGAAGACAGCCTCTATAATAAATGGTGCTGGAAAAACTGGCTCTACAAATGCTGAAGATTAAAACTGGACCCATATCTTTCACCATGTACAAAGCTAAAATCAGAATGGATCAAAGATTTTAATATTAAAACAGAAACTTTAAATATGCTGAAAGACAGAGTAGGTAAAACTCTTGAAGACACTGATGTAGGCAAAGATTTTTATGAACAAAACCCAGGTTGCACAGGAACATTACAAAGAATCAACAAATATATGTCTCCCTACTTAAAAGCTTTTGCACAGCAAGAGAAATCACCAACAGAGTGAAGACACAACCCACAATGTGGGAGAAAATGTTTGCAGCTGTTCTTCAGACAAAGGATTACTATTGAGAATATACGAAGAACTCAAAAAAGTCAGTCCTCCCAGATTTAAAGACCTAATCCAAAAAGGGGCATCTGAGATGAACACACACTTCTCAGATGAATAAATTCAAACAGCAAATAAATACGTGAAAACAATGTCCAACATCACTGGTCATTTGAGGGATGCAAATTAAAACAATACTGAGATTCCACCTCATCCCAGAAAGAATAGCTAGTATCAAGAAATCAACCAAAACAAATGTGGTGGGGTTGTAGGGGAAAAGGAACTCTACTGTTGATGGAAAGGCACCCTGGTGCACCCACTGTGGAAAACACTGTACAGGCTCCTCAAAAAACTAGGGTTGGAGGTCCCATTCAACCCAAAAGAATTAAAAACATCATACCACAGTGATATATGTGCACCCACGTTTATAGCAGCGCGGTTTATAATAGCCAGATCTTAAAAACAACCTAAATGCCCATCAACTGAGGGATCGATAAAAAAGATGTGGTATTTTTATACAATGGAGCACTACTCAGCCATAAAGGATAAACTGGACATTTTATAGGTAAACGGATGCACCTTGAGAACATACTCATTAGTGAAATAAGACACATGTGCAAACATAGTTTCATTAATGTGACAAGCTAAAAGAACAAACATGTATATGTGCATGCATGTGTATATAAAAATAGTTAAGATAGTTATCCTACTGATTTCTCTAAGTTCACTGAAGAGAAATATTTGTACTGGTATTATTCGTGTAATTGAAGGCAGGTGTCTTATGCTCTGAGTAAATGACTTGGGGATGACCATGCACAATGTGTACACCATTACTACCCTCTGACTGATGTGCTTTTGAAATTTTATTGTAGTTTTTTTCTTTCTTTTTATGTTTGAATAAAATGGATTTTAAAAAAAGAATTTCATACATCTTATGGAGAAGTTTAGATAGTATTTTGTGATATAGCCTTAACATAAAAATGAATCCTGAAGAATGGTTAAAATACAATGCTTTATCTATTATATAGAAGTAAATAGTATATATGTAACAATTGAATGTGTAATAATGTAATATGAGTATCTTTGCAATAGGTACAAATATGATTATGTAATAATGAATATATTTGTGTAATGAGTAATATTTATGGTAAACAGAATATCCTCCATACAATTATAAAACTCTAATGTATTATTTTATTAAAACTCCTTCATATAAAACTTTTTATGAATTATTAAAGTATCTAATGCGCTATTTTATTAGTACTCCTTTATATAACATGAATTATTAAAGTATCAGTTGACTAGAATAACAAGTAGTAGATTCTAGCAAGGTAAGGACAGTTTTCTTTGTCTTTGATATTGTGTCTTTGTTATTGTGTCTGTTGGTTGGTTAACCCTCTACTTTGTTTCACATGAAACTTAGGATTGCTCAGTGCCTTTCACGTTAGATATGCTAATCAGCATTTTGTTGCTGGTCCACACCAGTGAGAGTGGTTAGGATGCTAGATAAATACATTCAAATGGTGCTGAATACACAAAACTCATGGTTTTCATAAGTTTGGCCTGACTAATTTGTAAAAGAAATAGGAGTTCTTTATGCCTTTTGTGATCATCTAGAAATTATGTATTAAATGTTAAGTCACTATTTTTCAGAACAGAATTCCTAGAGGTTTTGTCTTTTGCGACGTGGTCTTGCTATGTATTTCAGACTGGCCTTGAACTCCCTATACAGTCCAGGTTGGCCTCGAACTCATGTTGGTCCTCCTACCTTAGCCTCCCAAGTGCTGGGATTATAGGTGTACACCACCATGTATTAGAATGGAATTTCTGGAACAAACTAGTGGTTTCAAGAATTTCAGTTGTAAATGTATTTTTCAATAGCTTTGTATGTGCATATACACACATATCTAAACATACAAATATGTATTTAGCTTTTGGACAGAGTGATATACCTGTGAATACACACATTTATCTGTTTATTTATTTTATCCTACTGTTTTTCTTAACAACAAAAGAAAAATGCAGAAAATATACAGTGACTCTGGAGTAGGTCGTATGCAATGAACTTTTCGGAAGCCCTATCAGAGAAATATATTTCAATCTCTCATAGGTATTCAAACTAATAGAACAGAGATGTAAAGATTGAGTTATGTTAATCCAGTTTCAAGAGTTGTCCTCAAATTCACTTTGAAAGAGGAAGGGATCTGAACACAGTTTATTCTAGGGTGCTGATCTTCTGTAGTTAATGTAGTCAATTCTTAATCACAAGCTACTTTATTGGCTTGACTAAGGTATCACTGTCACAGAAACCATAAGTCCTCATAACTCTAACTCCTGGCACCTTGAGAGGTACGTACTACCACGCTCAGCTGCAAATTCCTAACTTGTAATACATGCCTACACCTGTGTATCCCAAATCCCTATCAAGTACAGAACATTCCTATCACTTCAAAAATTTCCCGATAATTGTATGTGGTGTCGCTGCAACTGAACACAAAGCCTTGTGCATGCTGAGTAAGTATTCTACCATGCCCGATCCCTTCATGAGTTTGTTGTTGTTTTGGGTTTGTTTTGTTTTATTTTGTTGTTTGGTATTGGAGCTTGAACCTCTGTACACTCTACCACTGAGCTACATCTCACCCCTTGTTATTTTTATATGAGGTCTAGCTAAGCACCAAGGCTGGCCTTAAATTTGAGATCCTTCTACCTCAGCCTTCCAGAAAGCTGGGATATCAGGTATGCACCAACATACCCAGGTCTCCTCCTAAGTTTTTAGGAGTATTTTAATTTTAAAGAGAAAAAGATAATACAAGTGTTAGAGTTTAATGTGTTTCAACTACTGCTTAACGTAGCTGGGGAGAACTTATTGGTGGAATTATGTTGGAGGTAAACAGAATTCCCATGAACATTATCTCAATAACTCTGTTAATTAGATCCAGGAGAATGATTATTTGTTGCTCTTAAATTTCAGATGGTCTCAAGTTAAAGTAAAGACAAATGTACAACCTCTTTCTTCTCTCCTAGATGTTCTCACCGACCAACACGGAGGGAATAGTGCTAATATCCCTCTCTTCTTTCTAACAACTAAGACTACATGGGTCTAGCTGGTCATGTTTAGTCACTTTCTGTAATTTTTCTAGTACTGAGGTGTGTGTGTGTGTGTGTTGTTAAGGATTGTGCCCAGGACCTGCATGTGGCAGGCACGTGCTCCACCAACTGCCAGGCTTAGGCAAATTAAAATTTTAAAACTAATAAGCCAATAAGCTTTTCCTCCTCAAATCATGTTAGAAATCACTCAAAAATGCTAATTGTCTTTCATAAGATAATAAAATAAAATGAGTTACATTACCAGATTTGATCATGTAAGGTGACATATTCATAGATTCTGGCTTTAAGACATGGAGATTTTAGGGATCATTATTCCTCCTCACAGGTAGGAATGATAGTATTTTTAACCTCTGTCTTAAAATTCAAAATCTGTGAATAATAGATGATAGATCGTGTCACAAACTGGAATGATAATTAAGACTTTTGACACTTAAATTACTTTTCCAAGTTTGCCAAAAAAATTATTTTAAAAGGCTTTGTTCACTATTCAGTACTATTATAAAATTTTTTTGATTCAATAACAATTAAATATTGAAGTCAAAATATTAAATTATATAACATCTTTTCAATATATTTGGGCACGTTGGCACATGCCTATAATTTAGTACCTTAGGGGGCAGAGGCAGGAGGGTCACAAATTCAAGCCTATTCTGGTCACCTTAACAACTAAGGAAGACCGTGTGTCAAAATAAAAAATAAAAAAAGACTGGGGATGCACCTCAGTGTAAAGACCCTAGTACTGCAAAACAAAACAAAACAAAATCACCAGTGTCCTCTAGAGTGGTGCACACCCATAATCCCAGCACCTAGGAGACTGAATCAGGAGGATCATGGTGAGTACAAGACCAGCCTGGCTTACAAAGTGAGCTCAAGGCCAGCCTGAAACTGCGTAGCAAGACCCTGTCTCAAAGAGACCAAAAAATAAAACATAAAAAATTTTATATTATTGTGATTATTTATCATATATCTGTATATATATTTAGTGTCATATGAATATTATAAACATTGTTTATTTGAGTTTTTCTAAAATTCTTTCATTTTTTAAAGTATAGTATTGGGGATTGAACTCAGCGAGCACTGAGCAACATTCTTACCCCTAATTATTTTTAATTTCAGGGCACAGTTTCATAAAGTTGTGCACTCTGGCCTCAAAACTGTGATTGTCCTACCTCAGATTCTGAATAGCGGAACTAAAGGCACGTCTACCATGCCTAGACATTTTTTCACACCTACAGAACACTACCCTGAAAAGTCTACCACACGCTTTCCTTTAGCCTTTTGTCCTAGTTTCTGTTCCCAGTCCGTATCCCATTCTCTATTCTCTGACAGTTATCAAAAGATGTGATTTCTAGGATACTGTATGTTAAGCACTAAGCACTATGAATGCATTCTACCCTATTTTATAATGAGATTCTACTGATTTCTTTGAAATTGTCTGTGTAGACATCTTTGAATAGCATTTCAGGAGAGTTAGGGAGATGTTACTATTAGTTATGTCTAATGAGGCTGAGAACTAGCGGGTCAAAGAAATTTTCCCAATAAAGTAAAGACCAAAAACAGGATGAAGAAACCTGGAAATTGAAGAGTAGAGAGGATGTGAGGAAGCTAAAGATGGGCAAGTCGCAGAGTCACCTGGTGCTTCTGCTACTCACTTTTACAAGTTAGTTTAAAAACTCCCAGGAGGCTTTCCAGCCCATATCCCTGCAGGTATTTGCAAAGTCTTGATATTGATTTCCAAGTAACGTGATGTATTAGTCAGCCTTCCCATTGCTAGATACAGTAATTGCCATTCACAACTTAAAGGAAGAAATTTAATTTGGCTCAAGTTTTAAGAAGATTCAGTCCATGGTCTGCTGGTTCCAAGGAAGAAACATGATGGCAGAAGGGCAGAGTGGAGCGGAGCTATTTATTTCATGGCAGAAGCCATGAAGCAGGGCAGGAGGAGGGGCAGTGCAAGAGAGGAAGGGGCCAGGGGCCAGACGCAGTACCCAAGGTCACATCTCCATGACCCCCCGACACACACCCAGTCCTCTCGACTGCAGTTAAGTGGACCAAGCTAACGTAGTCAAACTTAATCAATCTAACCTATTCACAAGGATTAAACCAAAGATGATTATTCTTTGCAGCAACTAAAACCATCACAAACAACAAAAGCACATGAAAGAGAAGAATATTATTTCATTTTAAAAAATAAATTCTTGTGCTTAAAGGATGTCATAAAAAATGAAAGACAACTCAAAGGATGAGAGAAAAATTTTTGCAAATTACGTATCTGATGAAAGACTTCTATCTATATCAAACGCTATAACTCCAGTACAAAAAGATGAGTAACTCAATTTCAAATGGCTAAAAAATATTAACAGATATTATTCAAAAAATATACAAATAGCCAAAAAAGCATATGAAAGCTGTTTGGCATTATTGATCAATAGGGAAATGCAAATCAAAACATTGAGACACTACTTCATACATAACACAATGGCTAAAATTAAAAATTCAGATAATAACAATTATTGGCAAGTATGTAGAGAAATTGGAACTCTCATACATTGTGGTATTATAAGATGGTACAACTATTCAGAAAAATAAGTAGTTAATCAAACATTTAAACAAAGTTGTCATGGTCCAGCAATTTCATTCCTAGATACACAGCCAAGAGAATTTAAAACATACACTGCCCAACAACTTATACAATGAATGCTCAAGTAGCACTGCTCATAGTTCCTGAAGAGTACGAACAGTTTGAATGTCCATCAACTAACACACACATAAGCAAAATACGGTATTTCTATACTGTACAATATTATTTGACCCCAAAAGGAAATGTACTATACTAGGCAATTATAGCTCAGTGACAGACAAAAAAGGAAATACTAATACATGCTATCACATGAATGAACCCTAAAAAAGTCATGCTGTGTCAAGGAAGCCATGTATTTATGTGCTTTTATTGCTTGTGTTTGGTGCGAGGGCTCATTCCAGGGCCTCATGTACACTAGGAAGCACTTGACTACTGAGCTACAGCCCTAGTTTTAGAAGACCACACAGTCTGAAATGTCCAGAACAGGTAACCTAGAAAGTCAGAAAGTAAATTAGTGGTTGCCAGTGGCTGGGCTAGAAAGGAACAAGTAGCCATTAATGAGCAGTTTCTTTTGGGGGTGATGCCAATTGTTACACAATTTTGTCAATATACTGAAAATTAAATTCTACAGTGTGTGAATTATATCTTAATAACCTTTTACACTTAAGTAATATGTACTTTAGATTCCTTTATATAGAAACTTATCTTGGTGCATTTAATGTGGATACTTTTGTCTAAGATTTCAGTTTATACGTTACTTTTTAGATTTTAATTAATATTAATATGGCTAATATTTTGGTTGATATTTTGTCACTGTGTCCACATATCTGAGAAATACAACTGAAGGATGAAAAATTTATTTTGGCTCATGGTTTCAGAGGTTTCAGTCAAAGTCCCTTGTTTTTAGCTCTATACACTAGACAGAAATATCACACTGGAAAGGATCTGGTTTAGAAATAAGATGTCCCCCAAAAGTCTGTTTGGATGTGATGGATCACGGGGGCACTACACTCATCAGGTGATTAATCCATTGATGAGTTCAATAACTGAATGTGTTGTTAGGAGGCGGGGCCTGGGTCGAAGTGGCTCACTGGGAGTGTGACCTGAAATGGTGTGTTCTGTTCTTTCTGCTTCCTGCTTGGCAGGAGGTGAGCAGATTCCCCCCCCCCCCCATACTCTTCAGCCATGCCATTTCCACCTTGTAGTGAACATAACATGGACTAAATTCTTTGGAAACCATGAACCAAAAAAAACCTTCTTTACATTGCAGGTGTGAGGCTTTTTATCCAAGTGACAGGAAAGTAACGACATACCCTTTAAAGGCACTCCTCCAAGTGACTTATTTCTCCAACTGGCCCCACCTCCCAATCAGCTGTAAATGGATTGATGGATTAATCCACTTATGATCCAGTCACCTCTACAGGCTTCACCTCTGAACACTGCTGCACTGAGGATCGAGCCAATACATGGTAACTGAGTCTTCTGAGAACATTTCATATTTAGACAACAATATGAAGTATATTTAGAATGTACTTACTTAACTTTGGAAGCATCATTCATTTGATCCTGCAATGAATATTTATTAAGTGCTTGCTATGTAACAGGCACCAATGAATTCAGAACATATAAAATGGACTTTTTATTCTAAAAAATTAGGCAAAATCAAGTATGTTAACTTTTTCTTTCTTTCCAAGGCTTCATATCATTTTTGTAGAATATAGCAAATGTGTCATATAGACTGATATCTGCATTAGATATTAGATTTCATACATACAAATAGGAAGTTTCCCTTTTTGGAAAGAAATACAAAATCATTCTTAAAGTATTGGCTAAACATCTGGAAAAGATAAAATACTTAAAAAGTTTAATCCTGTTCAATTCTTTGTAGGTTCATTCTCCTTCATTAAGTTCTCTCAGCCAGAACATACTCTGGAACATCTTCTCACTGCTATTAATTCACAGTGGATTTTTAAAGCAGTTTTCAAGTACGTTAGAGTTTTGGTTTGATTTTATAGTGCAAGTGATCAAACAGTGTGTCTACTCTAAGAACATTCTCTAATACTGAGCTACATTCCCAGCCCCAGTTTACAATTTTATAAACTTTCACCAAGAATTTTAGGTAGTCTCACTGTCCCTGTAATTCAGGTTACAGAATCTGCAAATTACAGTGGCTTACTAGTTCCTCAGAACCACACGAACCCTATCCAGTACCATAGTTGCAGCCATAGATACATGTACATAGGTAGAGTATGATAGTTTGTTCTCAACATGAAGTTTCTGATAATCTCTGAATTTGGGTTATTGATATACAAAACTATTGAGAAAATAGGTTTCAAGTAATTAGAACTATAGGTATAATCTTTTGAAAAAATTTTTATATTTCCCAAAATAAAATTGTGACACTAAATGACCTTATACATAATTCAAATTAGTAATGTTGGATACATTTTAACTTATAACTCATGTGCCCTTCCTGGTTACTGGAAACATTTTAAGATCTTTTTCACAACTTCAATAACATAAATGAAATTTTGTTTTCCTGAAAATATAACACATATATCAGGTTTTTTTTTTCCCTGACGATCTCTTCTGCAAATGTCAAATGCTTTTAAATTTTATAATCTGTATATGGTGACTTCTCACCCCCTGGTTCTACTGTAGTCCAAAAATACAGAACCACTTGAATGTCTCAGATGATTTGGAAAACTTACTTGAGCTATTTAATATAGCTTAGTGTTTTTCCAAACTTCCTCTCAAAATACCAGGTTATAGTCTTATTTTGGGCCATACAAACTTTGTACAAAACCCTTCTCATCACCCTTTTGTTGGTTTTGTGGTCTATATCTAGATATCTCCTAAAGCCTCAAGTGCTCACAGGTGGGGCTTTTAGGAGATGGTTGGATCATCCCGGTGATGGCCTATCAGGTCTGTCTCCCTCCCTCCCTCCTCAATTGCTCTCTGATTCCGGCCCACCTTGCCATGAGCAATTTTCTTCTGCCGTGCCACATGGCCTTGCAGCTAGCTGACTATGGGCTGAAACCTCTACAAACTGTGAGCCAAAATAAACCTTTTGTCAGTTTTGGATGGTGGATATTGTGCCTCCCCAATGAGAAAGTAGCTAGAACTGTAGGCAAGCCACAAGCCTTAAGTGTTGTGCCTAAAAACTGATGGTTTAACAAAGTACTAAATATCTCTTCCTTTGCTCAGATAATACCACAAAAGACACTTCTGAAAAACATTCAAAGGTGCCAATAACAGTGCAGAACTCCAAGCCAACTAATAGCAACCTAGCACAAAACAAATTCTAGTTATTTTTATTTATTTTTTATTGTTGAGTATATCTAGTTTATATACTTATTAATTCAGAATACTCAGGGGTTAAGTGATTACAATTAACCCTGGTAAATTTAAATGTCAACATCTAAGGTAAAAGAATAGAAGGAAACAAATAAAAATTAGGTCTTTATTCTTAAATGTAGCACCCTAGGGGCTGGGGATATTATTTAGTGGTAGCACACATGCCTAGCATGCCCCAATTCCTGGGTTCAATATTCAGTATAGCAAAAATATATACATATTTTAAATATTATATATATATTTACAAAGCATATATTTATATACATTTGTATTTATAATTAATATTTAAGAACACAGACCAAAAAGCAAGACTGCCTGAGTTTGAACTCAAGCTTTATTTCTCATTATATGTGGCCATGGGTATATGTTTTATCTTTTTTTACCTCAATTTCCTCATCTGTAAGGTGAAAGACAATTTTTTCCTTTGCAGTGTTGTTCCAAGGATTAAATTCATTTCAAAAAGCACTTAAATCAGTGCTGGAAATAATAACCACAACATAAAAGTCAGTTACCGATTCTAATAATGAATAGATGAAATTTCTAGGAACATGTCAGTTTTCAGATGTATCAGGTGTTTGTAATGTTTATGATTTTTCAAGGAGCAAAAACATGGTTTAGAATTACTCCAAGAAAAAGTATTCGTCTTAGAAAGCGATCAATGAGTTTTTAAGAAATAAACCATTTTGAATGATGCAGTAGAGTGTGAAATTTATTAATAAGTGTCTCCTTGCTATTAAAAAGAATTATGAAACTGCTGAGCATGATGTTCAAATCAGCTCTGAAACATGTGCTTTATATTATTGTCTTATCAGTTTTACAGTTCCTGGCACTTGTTACTGAAGCAGTCAGACTTTTTCCCCCCAGTAGTCATTCTTTGTTACTTTTTTTGACTTAGATAAATGACCTTTTAACTAACTATTGAGAAACTTTTTGTTACTTGTGTTGTTACTTAGTAATAGCTGTGAAAGACTGTCAAGGTATCTTTAACACTGTGCTTTTCAAGAAAGAAAGGGTAACTCTTTTGAAAGTAATAAAGAGGGTAATAGAATCCCAGATAGGAGAAGCAAAATGCCTGCAAGCTGAGGGATGGCATTCATTTTCCAGCACAGGGAAGTCCGTTGCAATATCTAACCACTTTGCTTGTTTCATTCTGCTGAGTGCACTTGAATTTCAACAGTGGAGGCAAAGCGCACTGGGCAGTGCCCCAGCAAATTACTTTTCCATCCAGGAAACACTAGGGCACTTCTGTCTTCTTCATTAGTAGCCAATTCACAGTCAATCAACTGGCTGTCACTGAAGATGGGACTGACTTGAATGCCCTAAATGTTTATTACACATCTAATTCACGTACCACTTTGATGTCCCAGAACAAAAATTTTACAACTTATGTTTCATTTATTGTCTTATGTCTTGAAACTTATGTTTTATTTGTTTATTGCTGAGAATTAATTCAGAACACTCAGAGGTTAAGTGATTACAATTAACCCTGGTAAATTTATCCTATGTGAAGATTAATGAAACATTAAAAAAAGTGCATATCTGCATTTTGAAATGAGAGACAATTTCAGAAGATTACTGCATTAATTACAAGTTAGAACTTCAGAATTTGAGAGGCAACACTATCTACCTGAGCAAATACAGGCTTAAGAGAATGATGCTGGGCATGGTGGTGCACACCTGTGACCCTAGCTCTGGGAGGCTGAGGCAGAAGGATCACTGTGAGTTCAAAGCCAACCTGAACTGCATAGTGAAATTCTGTCTCAAAAAATAAAAATTTAAAAAGTCAGAATGAATTTGAGCCCTACCTTATATATTTCATCCTTATTTAATGTTGTATAATTTATTTAATCTTTGTAAGCATATTTTCATCATCTATAAAATGGGAACAATATCAACCTTTAAATCTTGCAAGAATTCATGTACTGGAATTCATAGACAGAATTCATAGGCAGGAGAAAAATTTTCTCTTCAACATTTTATGATGTACGGAATAACTAGGAGGGTGAGAGAGGGTTGGGGACAACCCAAATACTAGCTAAATTTCCAAAATAAGTCAAAATTTTCAATGAAAGAAAATTTCATGTGTAAAATGATTACCAACAAAGTACTTCGTAGGCATCCAGGGTAGAGGTGACCCTCAACCAGTTTAATAGTCATCCTGACTATTAATTCTTCAGTCACTAAACCTCAAAGCACAAAATTTGGATTATTAACAAAACTAACTGTAGTTAAAATATCATTTGGACAGAAAACTCTTCCTCATTCTATGGATAAAAATTCCTCCACAAAGGATATTTGTACTCAGGTGACTAAAAAGTTACGTATGCGAATCCATTACTTAATAAGTGGGACGTTAGAACTGGTTTCTCGGGACTTGAACTCCAAAGAAGCCTTAACGATGATCTAGGAACAGAGGTCTGAGTCAGGTTAATTTTAGAGGCCATCCAGACGCCAAGCGCTATGGACGCAAAATCTGCCACCGGAGGACGGTCTAGGAGATGCCAAGTGAGGGTTACGGGGGCCTGCAGGAGCAGACCCTAGGAACCGAGGGTTTACCTGAGAGGACCTGGCAGCTTTCCCACTGCCTCCGGGGTTCCTTTGGCTTCCCGGGAGCCCTCTGCACCGGAGAGAGCTTGGAAGAGGCCATCCAGAGCCGCCCTACCCAGAGATTCCCTCCCCGGACCAGCTCCCGCGGACCAGGACAGCGCTGTCCGCAAAGAAAATGTTACCGGGCCCACGCAGAGCCCGGGTGCAAGCACGTAGCGCAGCCACCAACCCACGCTCTCGTGGCGCCAGTAGGAGCCTCAGATCCAGCCACGAGGAGGCGTGCGGAGCCTCAGTGCAGGCTCGGCTCTTTCAGCTCTAGGCCAGGAAGGAAAACCTCAGGGAGCATTTTTGTCAGCCCCCCCCCCCCCACACACACACAGGCCGATCTGCTTCTGTCAGTCTACTCAAAAAATAAAGAAGTAGAAAAGCAATTTTTAAAACACAGCATCCAGCCAGTCGCGGTGATGCGCGCCAGTAGTACCAGCTATTCCAGGAGCTGAGGCGAAAACAGCGTAAGCGCTGTTTCCCAGGAGCTGGAGCACGGCCTGCCCAATTTAGCGAGGCACCCCCCACAACACACCAGTCTCAAAACAAAACAAAACGCCCACAGCATCGGAGAACCCCGAAGATCCTAGAAGGGCATCACTCACCTGTCAACGTGAGGGGACCGGCTAGAGGCCGCCCCGGCAGAAAATGACCCGATGCGCAGGCGCACAGTGTCTATTGCACGCCAGTCCGCCACGCCCCTTTCACTGTCACGGCACTAGTCCCGCCCATCACCCGCCCCGCCCACCAAGGCCCCGCCCACCGGCCCTCGCTACTTCCGGCCGCACCGAACCTCAGCCTGCGCTGCGCCTCCCTGCCGGGGGTGTCACTGTTCCGAGCTCTACTCGCCGCAGCGGGCGCTCGGACAACGGGGGCCGAGGCTAGGCGGGGCGGGGCGGGGCGGAGCGGAGCGGCGGGGGGCGGTGTCGCCGCGGCGTAGGGGCTGCGGCGCGGTGGTCTTTGCGCAATGGCTGCGTCGGTGTTTTGCTGCCTACGGTGCTGCAGGGACAGCGGGACTGGCCACATTCCGCTGAAGGAGATGCCGGCCGTGCAGCTGGACACGCAGCACATGGGTAAGGCCCTGGCTTCCTCACACTCAACGGCCGGGCGCAGCGGGGTCGACGGAGCCGCGCGGTGTGCTCGCGCCGAGTCTCCCTGGGCGACTCTGCCCGGACCTCCGCAGCTGCCGACCGCTCCTCCCTGGCCCGGTGGGCTGGCGTCAGGAGGGCGTGCGGTGCCCTCCGCCTCCTGCGAGCTGCCTCCACGGGCTAGGCGCCCTCCAGCTCTGTCTGATGTCCCTGCGTTTCAGAATGCTTTCGGTTCTAATGTCCTGACAGTCGACTGTTTCTCTTTGGCCCCATCTTGTATAGGTTGGAGCCTGTTTTATTGGAAGTAATTCCCCCCTTATCAGCTACGTCAAAAGAGAAGAAAGTACAGAAAAGCCTGAAGTCGCAGTTCAAGTCGGAACGTGCCATTTCGACGAAAACCTCCCATTGCTGGGCTCCTCCTTAGTCATTGTTGGAAGCGCAGTAATTTCATCTCACTGGCCTCTTCCCAACAGATCGGGCTGTTGCAAGATAAAACAGCACTTTGCTGCTTCGCCTCAGTGTTTTTTCCTGCCAGTTCCACATTGCCATATAACTTCATATCTAACCTTCTTCATCCCTCCCTTCTTCATCCCTTACTTATTACCTATTATTTACCTTTTAAGACTTTTTTGTGTAGTTCCATGCTTCTGGAGTATGTTTCTGTAAGGAGAGCTTTCCCAATATAATTATTTAGCAGTAGTGTTTTTAGTGGATGGATTTATTCTAAATATACTTATGTACTTTTGATTTTTTTCTTGTATTGCTCATTGTTTAAAATACAGTGCCTTGAAATACAGGAATATCTTAATATTTTACAGGAAAACTTTTACCCATATTTTGATAATTCTGGAAACTGTCCATTTCCGTATGTCTGTAGCATAGACTAAATGTTTATTATTATTTCCCATCTTGTATGTGGATATTTATGGTACCTTTAATTTTTAGATCCCCTAAATATAGTAGAGAATCTCAATACATGCATAAATTAGTACATATCTTTAAATTATTTCTTATCTATCATCATTTATAGGCAATTGATGTTTCAAATCCTGTACTTTCCTTGAGAAAACATTTCCACTTACGTATTGAACTATGATTTAAGGGATAGTCTGGTGGCAGGCATTGTCTTAAGTGCAGGGCGGTGAGGTAAAGGCAGCCTCCTAAGTCCCCTGGAGCTTTTGAGCAGCCTTTGGTCTTCTTCTGTCTTTGCTGCTAGACTCTCAATCCGTGTAGTCTGCTCTGTAAAGCATTCTTTTTCTCTGGCCTCTGTCTTCATTAGAAAGAATTGGTGATTTGTACTCATTCCACTGTCTGCCTTTCTCCAGACTCACCCAGCACTGTGCAGCTACTCCGTGGATGCTGTAGAGTAATATCCCACATTTTCTCCCCTTACCGAAGTTTCCTTAACCTGTCTACCATTAACTTCAAATTCTTCAATCACAGAGAAACTTGTTGTGTAAAATGAAAGAAAACAGTGCTGCTGAATAAGAAGAGTTTCCACCATGAGTTGAGGTGACTTTTTTTTTCTGGTACTGGAGACTGAACCTAGGAGCACTCTACTAGTGAGCTATACCTTCAGCCTTTTTTAGTAGTTTTGAGACAAGGTCTCAGTTGTCCAGGTGGGACTCAAACTTTCAATCTTCTGCCTGAGCCTTCACTGCTGGGATTACAGGCACGTACAACTTTGCCTGAGTTGATTTTAGATTGAGTATGTGAGAAACAGATTTAACCAATAGGAATGTTTGGGTATGTGAAAGGTTATATAAGTAAACTAAGAAATACGATTTTTTAAACAGAATCTCCATGTGCTTCCCAGGAACTTGAACTCCTTGGCACAAGTGACCCTTCTGCCTCAGCTTCCTGAGTATCAGAGACCACAAGCTCATGGATTTTTTTTGTTGTTTTGGTTTTTTTGGTAAAGAAAATAATCTATATATAATTTATATCAAAATTATACCTCTTTTAGAATAGTCACTTATTTTGATGATGTGTTACTTAAAACCATTTTGAATTCTCTATGGCATAGTTTTTGTAAAAATCTTAATGGCACATTATATAAATTGCCTTTTTAGAAATGCATGCCTTCCAGGGTAGCTACTTTGAAGGGAAGTTATTCATTTGGAAATTGTATTTCTTTTTGTTGTTTTTAAACAGGGTGGGTCTCACTATGTGGCACAGGCTAGACTCAACCTACGAATTGCTGGGGTTGGTTACGTGCATGTGTTACTGGCTTTCTAATGCATCTTAAAATTTACTCTGTGGATGTGTTTCTGTGGTGTTCTGGCTGTACTTTGCCTTGACTTTCCAGAAATACTTTGACTTGTGATGATTAATAAAACTATACACATTACATAGACCCAAATACATCTTTGACCTTGGTAAAGAGGAAAGGAGTAAGTTTAAAGTGATTCCCTAGTGGTTCACAAGTACTGCAGGATGCCCTCTGAATATATTTGTCTTTCTGTGTACAACATCTCAGGACCCCCACAGTATGCTTTGGAGATAAGATGCTGGAATAAGAGAATGAATACAGTGCTCACAGTTGTTTCTGTGATTCCAAATCACAGAACAACTATATTGTTTTGAGAGGCTTCCGAAAGTCCAAGATAATGTTATCTGTTACAGAAACTAGTTGTTAGGTGTTAGTGTTAGTGTATATGTGGAAGACTATAGACCAAGGCCAGTTAAGAGAAAAAAAATACCATTTACTTGCATAGTCTTTGGAAATGTGTTTTACTAAGGGTGCTTTCATTTGCAATTAGTGAAAACTGCAACTCAGAATAGTTTAAACAATGAAAGAATTTGTTGGTTCATGTAACTGAAAATTAAAAAGGCAGCACTGGCTTCAGGAAAGATTTGGTATTGCTAAGAATTCAGGCTCTTTCCATTTATTTCCTCTGTCTTTGGCTGTTTATTCCTGCAAGCTAGCTGGCAACTCCTTGGACTATAGGCTTCCTCATTCAAGTCCAGCAAGCGTGAGACCATATTTATGCCAGGGTTTTTTGTTTATTTGTTTTGGTTTTTTGCCAAAGTCCTGACACTTTTTCTGATTGTTATTTGTAAGGTCATGTAACCATTCTTGGTTCAATCACTGTGGCCAAGAGATATGAATGTACTGACTTAATCTAGGTCAAATGCTGTACCCCTGAAGCCAGACACTGAGTCAGCTTTCTTGGAACTGTGCGTCTCCAGAAGGGAAGGGAGAGCAGATGCTTCATGTCCACTACAAAGTGCTTGTACAGCTTATTTATCCTCTCATTTCTGCATTGCTATTTACTAGATTGGATGCCAAATACTGCAGAGTTTTTGTTGGCAGGAAGGTGCCGAGTAGAGACGTGGGGTAGCCAGATGCAAATTATTTTTGAGGTTCTCTCTCAAAATTAATACTTTTGTTAGGAAAAAAATAGATGCTAATAACTTTAATAATCGTGCAATAGTACGAAGTTGTACCTTAAAAGTTCTTAAGCAACCAGTTTAGAATTGTGGTAGATTCTGAGATTTTTTGCATTTCTCATGTGTATGTGTCCCAGGTAATTTTTAAAGTATGAATTAAACCTTTTTATTACTGTTTTCTAGTTCTATTTAAACCCCCCCCCCACCTCCAGAGACATCTCAATTCTAATACTCAGGTTTGTTTCACTTGTACTTTTTGCTAGTGAGGTGGTACTGTCAGCCACGGGCCTTAGGAGGCACACGCTTTTTTGTTAAAGGATGTATCTTACGTATTACAATTATGTTAAGTCTCCTAATGTTCTTGAGTATGCACAGCTTTCCAAAACCATGATTCAGAAATAAATTGAGTAGTAGGGGTCACATATGTATCAAGAGATAGCGTTTTCTTTCTCTCATCTATAATTGTTGAGCTGAAATTGAAATTTTTCATGAAGAATGAAGTACATTTAATGATGTGAAAACCTTGTTTATAACCCTGTCATGTGACATAGCTATCTGGATAAACATTTTAAGACCCTAAAATATGCAGTTTTTCAGCATCAACTGTTTCATCACAGGTGTCTGTTCTTTCCAGTATTCATGTGCTCTTCAGTTCATACCTAACTGCATTGACGCATTGCCTTGTAGTAGACATTCAGCTGACTTTTAATTAATAGTTTTAATTGATCTGGATAGAACTGAAAATTATATCAATTTACTAAAGCTTCTTTTAAGTATTTATGTTTTTCTCTAAGTCAAGAGATATCTGAAATACTTGTATTTGTTTATTGACAAAAAATCAAAGAAACTATTCTCTTTATTTCTACCTTACAAGTGTTTTAAATATTCAGTATAAGGGTTGTTACTGTATTTGTAACTGCTTAATGACACAAGACTCAAGCTACAATTGAATTTTATATGTAAATGTCTTCTCAGAAAATGGTGAATTAAATATTTGAAGTAAGTAACAATATTGCTATATTTCAATGCACTTATATCATCCCTTTTTTTGCAGACTGAGTTATTAGTGAATAAATTTATGCTAATTGTTAGGTATAAAAATACAAAATTTACATAGTATCTGTTTTTTTTTTTAGGAACAGATGTTGTCATTGTGAAAAATGGAAGAAGAATATGTGGGACAGGAGGTTGTTTAGCCAGTGCACCTTTACATCAAAACAAAAGCTATTTCGAATTCAAAATCCAATCCACAGGTTAGTATAAAGGTGCTTTACTCTTAAATGTTCTAATCTAAATATTAAGTAATTTTAAATATGTGAGAAAAGATTCAGAAGGCAGTTTAAAAAAACAAAAGTCCCTAACTGTCACTTAGAAGATCTGTGTCTTGTGTGATCTGGGTTAAATTAATTTTGTTAACCTAAGTTTAGTTATAGGAGCTGCCTTTTTTTTTTTTTTTTTTTTTGTCTTTTTGAGACAGGGTTTTACTATGCAGTTCAGGCTGGCCTTGAACTTAGTTCATAGCCCAGGCTGGCCTTGAACTCACAGTGATCCTCCTGCCTCAGCCTCCCAAATGCTGGGATCACAAACATGTGTCACTATGCCCAGCCTAGGAGCTGCCTTTTCTGCCTCACAGGAACTATATATGAAATTGTTTTAAAAACAGGATATGCTGAATAAATGTAAGGTACCAAGCATTATTAAAGTTCTAGAGTCACCATTTTATTTATTTGAGCGTATGAAGTATGTTGACAGTTGCAGTTTTATTTTAGGATAAATTAATCTTTTGATTCTGAGTTTTTCTTAACTATCTTTGTATGTCGAGGAGTGGGTATTGGGAATTTTACCAGGGGCACTTTAACACTGAGCTATACTCCTACTTTCTCGTTAAATATTTTATCTTGAGACAAGGTCTCACTAAATTACACAGAGTAACCCTAAGCTTGTGATCTTTCTGCCTCTGCCTTCTAAGCAACTGAGATTACAGTACACCATCTTGCTTAGTCTTTTAATTCCTGTTAAGGGGCTCTGACTCAGTGTCTTCTGAAGCAGTCATTAAATTTAGAATCTGGAAGAAGTCTAATATCTTTCTTTCTTTCTTTCTTTCTTTGGTTCTGGGAATCAAACTCAAGACCTTGTGCTTGCCAGGGAGGCGCTGTGCCACTGAGCTGTATTCCCAGTCCAGAAACCTAAAATCTATGCTTCTCTTAAAAATGTATGGTGTTTGTTGAATTGAATAGTAATTTTCTGAGATTATTGGGTTAAATTGTGGCAGTATTATATACAGAGAAATTTTGGAGGAGGAGGGATCTTTGTTATAAAGAAACCTCTGGTGAAATACTGCATGAGTGATCGAGGTGCAGAATAAGAAAGCTAGAGTGGAGTAGTGAATTCTACAGTCCTACAGCTAATCAACTCCTTGAATAGTATAAAATATCTTTCCGTGTTGAGTTTTTTTGTGTTTTTGTTTTGCTCAGGTGCTGAGGGTTGAACCCAGAGCCTTACCCATGCCAGGGAAGCACGCTATTACTTAGCCATCCTCAGCCTTGTATTTGTTTTGTATTTTTGGGGATTTTGGAGCCAAGGTCTTACTCTCTAACTCAGGATGATCTTGAACTCATTATGTAACCCAAACTTGGTGCAATCTTCCTGCCTCAGCCTCCCAAATGCTGGGATTATAAGTGTGTGTGCCACTGTGCTGGCAGCCCTGTATTAGTTGTAATACTGATTGTCTCCATTGAATGAAATGCAACTGCATCTGTCCTTTGTCTCATTATAAGTTTGCTGATTGCTGCAAAATGTCTCTGGTCTCTATAATGTAAAATATAACACATTTGTTTCTCAAGAGATGCAAATAGTTTTTTGGGCCATAAAGCCAATAAAAGTTTCTGTGCAGGTTTTCCCTAAGGGATTCTATCCCCAGTGGTACCACCAGAATACCAGTTTTTTTGGAATCTGCATCCTTGATCCTATAATGAAATCTTGAGGCAGTTGGGCACAATTTTTTAAGAGGAAGGAGTTGATAAGCTCATTCTGCAGATGTTTTCCTGTGGAATTAATAGTTTTATCTCCTATCACTCATAGTTGTGGAAGCCAACACAGTGAATTCCAGACATGTAACTTTTTTTTTTTTTTTAATGTTAAGGGAAAAAACCAGAAAAATCCAAAAGCAAACAAACAAAACTACAACAAAAGCAAAAGTACAACTGATAAGATTATATCCAAAAGATGAGAAGTATAAAACAAGAAGCCTTTATTCTGAGAACCCGAAGAGAGAAAACCAAAACACACGCACCCCCCACCCCCGCACCCCACACCCCCCACCCCCCACCCCCACACCCCCCCCCACCCCCGACCTCTGGAGTGCGGCTTTCTCTCTGGTGGACACGTGGTATGGGGGGTATATAAGTAGCCTCGGCTTGGGGTGGAACCTAAGGGGGCATTAGGGATGCACGGGTAGCCCACTGGTCTTTGTGGGCGCCATAGGTAAATTCCTAGGGGCGGGAAGATGGAGTCACAGGTAAATTCCTAGGGGTGGGGGAGACAGGAGCTCCTTGGTTCCGCCTCTAAGGCTCCACCGACTACAGTGTCCTGTCTGGCCAAAACTCTTTCACAACAATAACAAAACTATAGTGATAATAGGATTTCAAAATAAGGTGATAGGAATTTAACAATGGTTGTTATATTACATATTGTTATCTTCAAAATAATTGCTTAGGTTAGCAGATGCCCGCATGCATAGTTGATCAAACAGTATGATTTCCCTATGAGCAGTTTCTTTCCCTTTCACTGTATCCATTGTACATTGTGGATTGTATTTACTCATTCAGTTTCTTACACTAAGGAGATAATATGATGTTTACACTTGTGTGTCTTATTTCACTTATGAATATAGTTTCAAGTTGCATCCATTTACCTCTAGGTTATCCTTCTTTATAGCTGTACTAATCCATTGTATAAAAATACACATCTTTTTTATCCATTCCTCAGTTGATGGGCATTTGGGTTGTTTCCAAGAGCTGGCTATAACAATTGCGCAGCGATAAACATGGGTGCACATGTATCACTGTCGTTTGATGTTTTAATTCTTCCCAGAAGAACAGCTGAGTCAGACCGGTAACTTTCTGACAATTTCAGTTAATCCAGAAAAATTTATGTATCGAGCAACATGGTCTTCAAACCTTTGTCTGTGTCTAGAATTTTTTCTGAATTTGTCAACAACTGAGAAAAAAGTTGTTCACTTCAAAAGTCAGCTTAGACCAAAATTAGTTTTGATTTTTTTGTTACGTTGGTTACACTTGAGACCAGATGAGTACACATGCACTCTACTCCTAAGCTATATCCCCAGCCTGACTTAAACCACAAGCTTTTTAGCTCAATAACTTAAAGATGATTTTATGTATCATTAATTTTCTTCTCTTAGTGATCTTGTCCATGGCGTATATTAGCTGTACACAGTAGTATCCCCCTTCTTTGAGGTACACCTTTGAAGAACTCCAGGCCACATAAATACAACGTGCAGTATAATCCCCCACCCCTCCTCCACCCGGTGCTACAGAGCCAACCAGGGCCTTTCTTATACCAAGCAAGCACTCTAACCAGCTGTATAGCATTTTTTAAAAATGTTTTCAGAAAATAATAATAAATAGTTGAGCATGGTGGTACACCTATTTTCCCAGCAGTCAGTAGTCTGAGGCAGGAGAATTGCTGTGAATTCAAGGCCAGCTTGAATTACATAGCAAGACCCTGTACAAAAAAGAGAAGAAAATAATGATAATAGCTAACATTATTGAATACTTGTGTGCTTTATTTATCCAATTCAAAAAATACTATTCCAAATGGTTTACTGGATTATATTATATTGTTTCTTACCCTTTGAGGTAAGTACTGTTAGACCCTACTGCAGTTCACAGATGAGAACACTGAGAGAAATGATTCTTCTAGGATAATACAGCTAAATCAGGATTTAAACATCAGCAGTACGACTCCAGAACCCACTCTGGTATCTTCTAGGTTGTGCTTCGTTTATAGAAAACAGTACGCTTCACAAATTCTAAGAGTTTAAAAAATAACAGTAATCTACTGATATGACACTTCCTTTAAACACACTTGTGCTCTTCACAGTAACTCCTTTCTATATGCATCCTTAAGATTCGAGGGTATGTAAACTATTGTATTTTCAGGAATCTGGGGTGTCGGTGTTGCGACTCAGAAGGTGAACCTGAACCAGATTCCCCTTGGCCGAGACATGCATAGTCTTGTGATGAGAAATGATGGAGCCCTGTACCACAACAATGAGGAGAAAAATAGGTTACCAGCCAACAGCCTTCCACAGGAGGGAGACGTGGTGGTGAGTCTCTTGGTGGAGTTCATGTCTGCTGCAAATAATTGAAACCTGAGCAGCTTTCAAGTAGATGTGCTTTGGTTCAGAGTTTATAATTTGGATTCCAGAGCCCTGCGATTAAATCTCGTGGGGTGGTACAGTTCCCAGAGAGTGCAGTTGGTGCAGCCACTCAGGTAGAGCCGCTACAGCCCAGGGCGTCGAGATGAGCCCCGGTTTCCTTGCCCTCGGAGAATTGGTGACAAGTAAGCTGCTGAGCAGTATTCCCTGCTTTGCCATCAGAAAAACCTTGGCCCACGATTTTTAAATCTGCTGACTTCATACTATAAAATGTTAGATATTTTTGTGGCTGGAGATCTCTGAGGGAAAATTTTCACATTTCTTCATTTATTACGCATATCTGTTAGAGCACCATTTTTTCCCAAGTGTTGGTCTTTATTAAACTGAATCTAGTTGAACTTCCTTCACTTCAGAATGTTCCACAGGAACGGATTCAAAATTGAAAGGCTTGATTGTAGAAAACGTTTTTTAAAGAAAGTAATGTATTAGTGAAGACTTTTCTATTTTTATTTCCGATGGGATACATTTAAATCAGTACCAAAGCCACCAATTGATAAAACACAGAAATCCTTTTCTGTCTTTCCGTATACCTCTTGTCATCCGTTACCCAGAAAGCTTATACACAGAGTCCAGGCATTTAGCTACTGATTAACAACAGAGTCCTGGAGTCTCCTTTAGCCAGGATGATCTTATACACAAAACCTTGGGTTCTTGCACCTGATATCAAAGTGAAGTTTTCTAATAAATTTTTTTTTGGGGGTCTTTTTTCTTGGTACCGGGGATCGAACTCACGACCACACACTTGCAAGGTAGTCGCTTATGCCACTGAGCTAAATCCCCAAGTTTTCTAATAATAAAATAACCCAGATCAGACAAATCCAGATTTTTATTAAAGCAATGTGTGGTATTTTAAAAGATTGGAAGAAAGGTACAGGAATTAAGGGGGTATTTTTTGTTGTGTTTTTGGTGGTACTAGGGTTTAAACCCAGGGAATGCTAAACTACATCACTACCCTTTTAAAAAATTTATTTTGAGACTGGGTCTACCTTGTCATGGATGGCCTCAAACTTGTGATTCCCCTGCTGAGTAGCTGGGATTACAGGGAGGTACCACCATGCCTTGTGGGAATTAAATTTTTAATTATGGCTTGATCTTTTTTCTACTACTTAAAACAAATAAGGAACAGTTTTTAATGGCTATAAGTTAATGTTCTCTAAATCGACTAAAGAATAGGTGAGGAACAGTTTAAATCATTTTTAAAATCTGCTTTTCCCAGATTTCCCACAGAATTGTTGGTTCTGTGTTTACAGATCATTGCTAAATGTCCATAACATGAGCCATCATCCTTATTCGGACAGCTTTTTGTTTTTGTTGTTACTGGGGATCAAACTCACAACCTCAAGCTTGCCAAGCAGGCACTTATGCCACTGAGCTAGAGTAATCAGTAACGTTTTCTTTTGTTGGTATACTGAATTTCTGTGTGTCGTTTTTGCCTTCCTGTCATTCATTGAGATGACTAAAACCACAAACTGACAGATTTAAGAATGCATGATTGTAGGGGCTGGGGATTTAGCTCAGTGGCATAAGCACCTGCCTTGCAAGCAGGCAGTCGTGAGTTTGATCCCTGGTACCAATAAAAAGGAAAAAAAAGAATGCTTGATTGATTGAGTGATTGGTAAGAGAAGGAAAGGTTTATTGAGAAGTAGTTTCTGAGATGGAGGAGGAGTCCTGAAAGTGAGTTGCCAAGGCCCTTTGTCAGGGGTAATTTATACAGCAAAGCCACAATCTGGTGCCACATGAGTCAAACTATAATCAACCAGTAAGATTACAAATGTAGCTGCTTAGCTAGTGTTACTCCAGTAGGGAAGCAGGGCCTGTAGCAAGGGTGTACAACTGACATTGTTAACCTTGGCTTATGTATGACTTCTAAGACGGGATGCTGTGGGAAGGCCTGGCTCCAGATGTTCTGTCACCTACCCTGGTATCTGATGCACATCTGGACTTAATGGACTGGGTGCTACTTACAGGTTCTCTTCTCCCTTAGGGTTAGGGAGGTTTATAGTAGGGCCACTGTGACTTCCCTTCTTTAGATGCAGCTCCAGATTCTGATATCTGAGCTTTTCACTGACTTCCTTGAGAGCCCAGTTCCTTTTTCTGTTTGTTTGTTTGTTTGTTTGTTTCTATTTCATAGTGACAAGGTCTCACCATGCAGTTCAGGATAGTTTTGAACTTGCTACAGTCTTCCTGCCCTAGCCTCCAGAGTGCTAGGATTATAGGCCTGTGCTACCACACCCAACCCAGTCCTTTTCTGACTGTATATTAATTTTTATTTAACTTAGCCAGCACCTATAATAGTCCCTGCTCTGAAGAGGTGCCCTTTCCTGCCATTAGGGGAAGAGCAGGCAAAGTTTCGATCTAACTTCTTCGCACTAAGAAGTGTTGGTGTAGGAGAGACCACAGTCAGGAGCCTTCTCCAGAGAGCTAAACTTTGGGCCTTGAATAGAAGTCATGTTGCAGTTTAGAAGCTTTGAGCTCACTTTATGAGGTCAGTCTGGTGGGTCTTGGTAAAAGGAGTTTTGCATATCTGTCATTGGTTCCATCTGCATGATCACTTGGAATTTAGCACCCTCAGGGATGAATTGAGTTCCTAAATCAAGGGTCCACTGTGTTAAATAACATAAAGAAACTTTGATCTAATTTGTTATCTTTTAATCATTTTCTGTTACCAAAGTGACATATAAGTACATAAATTATTATTTTTTTGTTTTTTGAGACAGGGTCTCGCTATGAATTTAGACTGTCCTTGAGCTCAATTTGTAACAGGCTGTTCTCAAACTTGCAGTGATCCTCCTGCCTCAGTCTCCTGAGTGCTGGGAGTACAGATGTGTACCACCATACCGGCTTTAGTACACAAATTATTATGCCTGATCTCTAGTTGTTAAAACAACATTGTCTGGACTGCACAATGGCTGGCTGGCTCACAGTGGGTTGGCGCGCATATGTCCTCACGTGTAGCTGGAACACAAGTGAGGGAAAGCCAGATGCTTGAGCTTAAGAAGTTTATCGTCTTAAACAACTGCAGCCTGGAAATTACCAGTGTGATAAGATGTTCTTTCAGCTTTGCATCTTTAGGAATCATAGAAGTATTTAATATACCAAGAGGTTATCAGTAATTGGGATCATCATTTTAATAGAAAACTCAAGGCATAAGCAATTGACAAAATTGATGACAATTTTTGATTACCTAAAATTTTGATTACCTAAAACCCAGAATCCAGTCAAAATATTTAGGGGTAGGACTGGGGATTTAGCTCAGTGTCGGAAGCACCTGCTTGGCAAGTGCAAAGTTGTGTTTGGTCCCTGGTACCAAAAAAAAAAAAAAAAATTGAGGTGCCATGAAATGAAAACAAATTCTTACACTTCCTTCCACTTATCTGTCAGAAACATAACTCCCAACCTGCTAGGTATCAGATATGCCAGTTTGTAGTCCCGTGACATCAAAAGTGAATTCCAGAGGACAGAGGAGGTCTAGAGTAGGAAAGGTTTATTGGAGAATAGAAATAGCTTCTGAGGGATAGGAGGGGTCCCAGGTAGATTGCCCAAAAATTAATAGTTAAGAAACACTGAGGAAGACAAATAGTATATGGATTGTCTTTTAGTATGTATTTAAACATAATAGTAGTAAAGTTAACTGATGACTGCAATTAGTTTTTTTAAATGAAGAGGTCTCTTTTCATTTAAAAACACACACACATAATCACATAAAAAAGGGATTATAGGCGTGTTTTTAGTCTGTCAGCATTGTAAAATTAGGCTTGAGTTTGTATGCTCATTTTGATCTAAATTTTTTTTTCTTTTTTTTTTCTTTTTGGTACCAGGGATCAAACTCACAACCTTGCACTTGCCAGACAAGCGCTTAGGGCCCTAAGCTAAATTCCCGGCCCCTCGTTTTGATAAAAGAACTAAAAACATGAACTATACGCAGAGTTAAGAAAGGTAAAACATAAGGTAGTGTGTATTAACTTTATCTTCCTAGTTCAGACTGAGGACAAATGTTCCCAAAGTGTGGACAGTGACTTTGGAAAATGAAATAAATTGAGAGACAATAATTGCAGTAGATTGTGCTGCCACTGGGTGGTGAAGGAGGCCTGGATTACAGACTTTCTGAGCTACTCGATTTCCTGTAGTCACACAGAGAGAGGAACATTCTTTCTTTCTTATGTGATTATGTGTGTTATTTAATCTAACCCTGGTTTTGCTAAAAGTTAGAGAATTCTTCTTAGCAGTTACTACATTGGTTTTTTGGACCTATGCTCTCTTACCTAGAAAGGGAGGGAGTTAAGACGATACGGTGGTGGCACACACCTGTGATCCCAGTGCTCCAGGAGGCTGCGTAGGAAGGATGAGAGTTCAGCCAAGCCCTGCAATTTAGTGAATTAGGGGACCCTGTCTCAAAATTTCAAAACAAAATGGAAAAGGGCCGCATATTTAGCTCAGTGCAGAAACCCTGGGTTCAATCTCCAGTGCTGCAAAAAATAACAATAAAAATAAGAAAGAATCATTGGTTATAGACCTGACTATAAGAGTTCAAACTATAAAGCCCTTAGACTGGTCTGGAGGAGCGTGCCTGTAATCTTGGCACTCTGGGTTGATGTAGAAAGACCGCAAGTTTGAGCCCAGCCTGTGCAATTTAGTACTTAGCAACTTTGTAAAACTGTCTTACTTTCTCATTATTGGAATGAGATACCTGATACCTACAAGTTAAAGGAGAAGTTTATTTGGGCTCACAATTTGTAGAAGTTTCAGTCCATAGTTGACTGGTTCCAAGGCAGGGTGGCATGACAGAGGAGAAGTAGTTCATGGCACAGAGGGCAGGAACAGAGAAGGGATCAAGGGAAGAGGAGGGCTATATGCCCTTCCAGGCCATGCCCCCAGTGACCTACCTCTTCCCAGCAGGCTTCACCCCCCACCATATCACACTAACTATAAACCCATCAGTGGATTAATCTGGGACCACGTGCCTAGGATCAAGTCTCCTCCAGAAGCCTAATCTATTACCTCATGAGGCACTGAGGTGACATCTCAATGTGAACCGTAAGAAAGACTTTGTCCAAAAAAACAATGCCTGAGGATGTAAAGGTCTTGGGTTTAATCCTCAGCACCCCTCCCCCAAATTAGATGACTTAAGAGATCTTTTTATACCACTAAAAAGCTTTTGCTATCCAATTCAGAAATCCTTGAGGTGATTGATTTCTTGGTCTCTGATGACTTTGTATTGAATATCTCTGTTATCTAGCCTTAATTCTTTAAAGGAAAGATGTCTTGTTGGTATTCCTTATGTGAAATGCTTGGAACCAGAAGTGTTCCTGATATCAGATTGTTTTGAATATTGGAATATTTGCATACACATGAGCGATTTTAGGGATGGGACCCAAGCCTAAACATGAAATTCACTTACAAAGTTTCATTTATACCTTTTACACATAGCCCCAAAATAATCTATACAACATGTTTTAGTATACTTGTGTTTAGAGGTCTGATGTGGAATTTTCTACTTGTGGCAAGTCAACACTCAAGAACTTCTAGAATTTGAAACATTTCAGGTCTCAGATTAAGAACAGGTGTTCTGAAGCCAAAATGAATTGGTTTAGACCTCAGCTCTGTTACTTTTTAGTTGTAAAACTTTAGGTAAATTACTTAACCTTTGTGTTCTGGCTACCTCATTGGTAAAATGGGGTTGAGGATACCTTTCTTGTAAGGATTACATTAGTAAATATGAAGTGTTTAAACTATTACTTGGTTCATAATAGGGCCTGTCACATTTTCCAGCATTTTAATAACAGTTATTACTAATTGTGATTTTTTTTTTTACTATCAATGCTATGTGAAATAATATTTTCCCCATCATTTGATATTTTTGGAGTTGTTTTTCTATATTTTAACTTGACACTAGTTACCAGTCATATTTTATTGTAAATATTAGTTTTACCTTAGTAAAATACTTCACGTGTTTGAGGCCAGAGTAAAGAGAGTCAGAAATGTATAATTTGTTTTTTGAAAATAAGTATCCAAAGACGTTTCCTCACAATTTGAGAAAAGTAACATGTATTCATTAAGCCCTATTAGTGAAACCTGCTTTCCCTCCTTAAGGTCAAATCCTATATAGAGAGCAGTATTTTCTTAATGAGTTTTAAGTGTCTCTGTTCATGGTATGTAGCATTTATATCACCTTGTATTCAAAATAGAATCTCTATTGTGGACTTTGGGGGTGTTCCTGATCCTTTTCCTCCATATAATCACTACTCTGTGCGTGTGTGCATGTGTGTATTACTAGGGATTGAACACGGGGCCTTCACACTCAGCTATATCTCCAGCCCTTTTCATGTTTTTTAAGACAGAATCTCACTGATTGGTAGGTTGCCGAGGCCAGGCTTAACCTTGAGATTCTGCTGCCTCACTGTCTCAAAGTGCTAACATCACAGGTGTTCACTGCTACCCTTGGCCACTTCTGACATCTGTAAGCTCAGTTCTAGTGGAATTCTAACAGACTGTAAACCTTTAATGAAACTACTGTAACCTTATGCAAAGGTTTTGATCCCTGGCTGCCTAGGTATTTATGGAACACTTATATTTTTATCCTTTCTATCTTTTCTTTCCTTCATAGGGAATTACATATGACCATGTAGAATTAAATGTATATTTGAATGGAAAAAGCATGCATTGTCCAGCATCAGGCATACGGGGGACAGTATACCCAGTTGTTTATGGTAAGCTAAAATATTTCTTATATACTATTAGATATATGTTAGCTTTAGACATTTATATTAATTGTGTAAGTCTTTCCTAAGTCTGGACAAGTTAGTACTAGGACCTTTTTATGTGTATGGAAGGTACTCAGCAGTATATTCAGTTCCCTTTTTGCAGAGTTAAAAGTTAATACAGTGGTACCTCGGTTCACAAACTTCTTTCCGTGATTCTAAGTGCAAACCAAACTGGACGAAAACTGAATTAAATTTCCCCATAACGTCAACATCACACCTATTACGTTTGATTTGGTTTGTGTTCGATGTAGTTTGCAACCAGAATCATGCAAAGAATTAAGTTCCTAAACCAAGGCTCCACTATTTATTTCCTATGTTAAGAAACTTGCTAAACAGTGACTGCTTAAAAATAGGCAATAGCTATATTCTCCTATTCATCATGTATTCTTACGTTCAGTAAAGATTTTTACTGATTTTACAAGGCTTTTTTTGCCAAATATTAAAAAGGATTAAATGACCAAGAAATGCAGAGTATTTTGGATCTGGGAATAGGAGTTTTATGTAGATTCAACATTGACTGCCTTTATAAAATTGCCTAAATGTTTTTTCCGAGAGAAATTGTAATTTAGGACAGTTTTGTATTGATTGTTTTGCTTTTGATAGCCGTAAGTGCTATCATTTCGATAAAGGTGTGTCCCTCCAGCAAGCGGGAAAATTTCAAACAGGTACATAAGAGAATGCTGTAATGAACCCCGTACACTCACTGCCCAGCTTGAAACAATTATCTTGTGCTATTTAGATTTCGTCTACCCACACTTCTGTTCTTTGCCTCCCCTCTTTATATTTTTGAAGGCAAATGCCAGATGTTCTGTCATTTTGTTCATAAATATTTTTTGTTTACCTCTAAAAAGAACAGTGTGCCTTCCGTTTTTGTTTCTCGTTTGCTCTTGTTTTTTGAGGTAGTGGGGCAGGACTCAGTGGTGCTGCACTGCCTCTAGCCCTTCTGCCCTGGCTGGGCTCGCATTTGTAATCCATCTCCTGCAGCCGCCCAAGTAGCCGGCAGTACAGGCGTTTGCCACCACGCCAGCTCTGTGCATCTCTTGGGAAAAAAAGTCACAATACTTTCATCACTCCATTCTTTTTATGCCCTCAAGTTTAAATCAGTAAGTGTATGATTTTTCTGCTGATGGTTTTAGTCAGTTTAAAATATTTTCTTACTTAATTACCTTGGGTCTTGTATTTGGGTCGTAGTAAAGACTAACAACTTTCATGGTAACTTACAATAAAGACAGAAGTGTAGCAATAACAGACTGGGATGTCAGAAAAGTACGCAATAACAAATATACATGTTTAATAGTATGATAATAATGAAGGCTGGTGATTTCCTTTTTTTTTTTAACCTCTGGGGTTTTTTGGTGCCAGGGATTGAACTCCCGACTTCGAGTTTGCCAAGCAGGCACTTACGCTGCTGAGCCAAAGCCCTGACCCTGTGATTTACTTTTTCTGTTAAGGTTTTCATTAGTCTTTTCTCCTAAAATTACTTTGAAAATTATTTTTTGTCTCTACTGGGAGTTGAACCCAGAGATTCACAATATTCTACTACTGAACTATATTCCCAGCCCTTTTTTAAACTTTGGAGTTAGGGCTTCACCGACTTGCCCAGGCAGGCCTTGAGCTAGCAATCCTTTTGCTTCAGTCTCTGGAGTACCTGCAGTTACAGGTGTGTGCCACCACCCCTGGCTCAGAAATTACCCCGATTGACATGTTTGCACATTTTATTGTACTTTTCCTCCTCCTTCTTCCTCTTCCTCCTCTTCTTCCATCCTTGAAGTAAAATGGATTTGAAAGAAAATTATCTTTCAATTATATTACCTTTTGTGTCTTTACATGTAAAAGTGTGTTTTAAATTGTTTGGTTAGTGTTGTTCCATAGTACGTAAGCCTAAAAGGAATTCCTTTGCTTACTTACATAAATGAAAATGTAGCTTGATATACTAAATAGTTTAGCCTGAGAAATGAAATAACTATCAGTAGAATGGTTGAGTTATGCAGTGTTCCACACATACTAATAAATATACATGCAAAATAAAATTATTCTCAAGTGCTTATTTTAGGGCCAGGGGTTTAGCACAGTGGCATAAGCGCCTGCCTGGCAAGCATAAGGTCACGAGTTCGATCCCTGGTACCAAAGAAAAAAATAAATAAAGTGCTTCTTTTATTTAGCATCATTTTTAGTGGAGTAGATTTATAGATAGTAAATTATGTGTGATGAATTATATTTTTGCATAAATTGAATTTGATAAATCAATACAGTTACACCAAACACTTTAGTAGCCTGTACTAAAATAGAAACAAAACCTAAATTCCTTACCCTTTATCCTCCATCCCATTCCTAATCCTAGAACAATCCACTCATTTATTCAGTCTATTCTTAAACTCAACCTATGAAGAGAAAAATAGATGAAGTGTTATTAAAAAGTGATGACTAAGCCGGGCATGGTGACACACACCTGTAATTCCACCTCTTGGGAGACTGAGGCACAAAGATCACTGAGAGTTTGAGGCTAGCCTGAGCTACAGAGTGTGTAAGTTTTGGGACAAACATACACGTTCATTTTTCTTGAGCAAATGCTGGTAAAAACATAGAAGTTGAATTGGGCCTGTAGTCCAGTTCACAGTCGCATATGAATATCCTTTCCTGGTGTGGATGTTGTGTAAAATGTTACCACCAGGACAG
This sequence comes from Cavia porcellus, assembly GCF_034190915.1. Taxonomy (NCBI): domain Eukaryota; kingdom Metazoa; phylum Chordata; class Mammalia; order Rodentia; family Caviidae; genus Cavia; species Cavia porcellus. Next base: position 65,013,928 of record NW_026947504.1, on the reverse strand, counting down.
GCTGTATAAAGCACACAGTGGACTCCCTGCAGAATGTTTGCAACTTCCCAAGAATCTGTAAATTCTGCAAAATACTGTGTAAGTATATCTTAATTGTATAAAATTGAGGAAATACAGATAGGCAAATAGCAAAAAACCCACTTGTATTTCTACCATCTAGAGATAATATTATTACTTTTATACTTAAGAGACTGAGTCTTGCTACACTATCTAGACTAATCTCAAGCTCCTGGATTCAAAGAATCTTTCTGTCTCAAGCCTCTTGGAGCTGGGAATACAGGTGTGCATCATTGAACCTAGCTTAGAATAATAATTAATAATGTTTTGATTAATATCTTTGCAGTGTTTTGTTAAATTTTGTTCTGTGTGGTAGCTATTTTTACCTAAAACATTTTATAACCCAGACAGCAAATAGAGTTATTCTTTTTGCCTATTAATCTTAGGATTTTAAGAAAACAGTATTATATTTTGTTAAAGTTTTGTCATGCTGGGGATGAAACCCAATGAACCACGCATACTTACGTGCACTTATCCATAGTCTGAAAACAGTTAACTTTAAAATTATGTATTCATTCAGATTAGGATGTTTGCTTCTAATTTGCTTTCTTTCTTTTTCTATCCTCTAGTTGACGACAGTGCAATTTTGGATTGCCAGTTCAGTGAATTTTATCATACTCCTCCACCTGGTTTTGAAAAAATACTATTTGAACAGCAGATCTTTTGAATGTGTTTGTTTTTGAATATTCTATTTCTGCACTGTCAAAAAGTGTTTACCATTTAATAAAGCTTTACCTGATCTAGAGATGAAAATATATTCTTAAAAATGTGCTTGTTAATGTTGTCTAAGGAACCAATGTATTCACTATACATCTAAAAGTTTTGATTTAAATTACTTATGCTTTGTGATATAAAAATCAGCATTTTGAGCAATTTATTTAATTCTTATTTAAATAAATGGAACTATGGGTTTATCAGTGTTACATAATAATATGTATATAAATATTTAAAAGGGACTTTCTTATATAAAATATTTGTATGAATAGAAATGTAGAGTTGGGTAGTTTTTGGTCATATTCTGAAGTTGAGAACTCATTATTATTTTAAGTGCATAGCCCAGTAATTGGGTGTCTTTGTTCTCTTTTATATACACTGTAACAGTTGGCAACTTCATTTTTGGTGATCTGTTTATCATGTTAATGTACCATTTTTATCAACCCTTAAATTGCTTATTTTGTTGTGTCATATCATTGCTTTTGATTTGGTTTGTGAAAGAGATAAACAGTAATGATTAGAACATTTTGTTGAAGACCATCATGCTGTGTAATTTCAGTACCAGAGTAAGTAATGGTGTAGTTTACACTGGCAGGCATATACTATGATGCTTTACATTTAAATGAGACTATTCTTTCAAGAACTTTTATTTAAATCTGTGTTTTCTACAAGGAATAACAATAGCAATTAAAGAGTATTCAGTGCTATATATTAAATGCATTCTTCCTGTTTTGTTAGTATGCAGTAAATTCATTTCACCCTTGATTATTTTACAGGTTTAAATACTGTATTAGTGAGTCCTCTGTGACATAGCTTTCAGTGAGTCATTGACCTTAGTTAACCCCCTACGGAAGTGACCAAATCACCTGTTGAGATATATTCATTCTCTTTTCAAATAAGCATCCCAGAATGCATATGTTTCATTCCTTTTATCCACAAGAAGCAGTACAATAGATTGTACTGGAAAAAACACAGGCATTAGAAATGGATGAAGATCTGAATTATCGTTCAGCTGTCTAGCACCATCAGTTGAGCTCCTCGGTGCCTCCAAGCTCCAGGTTTCTCCACTTACAAAAGAGTAATTATATTGACTTGTTAAGATTCTGTAGCTAGTAATAAGTTATGTGTGTAAAACATCTTGATTATCATATACACCGAATAAATGCAGTTTCCTTGTCCCTGAAGCAGTGATTTTCATGCTATGCCTCACGCCCCAACCCAGATCCCCAAATCAGGAACTACTGGGGTTGGCACCAGGAGTCTGCTTGAGCACTCAGGCAGACCTGCTGCATACTGCAGTTTGAGACTACAGCTCAGGAGAGGATTCTTGCAGAAAGATTGCCTGATAAAAATTTTCTAAGGCTCTAAGTATTTTTAGTCATAAGCTAGAAAAATCTTGCACAGTAATTATTATTTGGTAGATAAAATGTGACAATGTGTTTTGAAAATATCCTTGAGTAACAGGTTTACTTTACATGTAAAAAAAATACCACATTTTATCTGTAAAGATATGTGGAATTGAACTAGTTAAGTGTTACTTATTTTTTAAACCTGACTTTATGTCATAGTAATTTTAATTCATAAAGAACATACTTTCTTGAGCAAGTATATTAAAGTGATTTGATGTTATCTACCTCTTTGTTTTGTTTAGTGCATGTTTATAATATAGACTAATGCTGCTTGTTTGAGGGAATTGCTCATTTTTAAATTTTTTTTCTTTTTTAGTCAAACTCTCACCGTGCAATTCAGGCTGCCCTTGAACCCACTTTGAAGCCAGGCTGGTCTTGAACTTGCAGCAATCCTCAGCCTCCCAAGTGCTAGGATTACAGGCCTGCTCTGCCACAGCACGCTCATTTTTAACTTCTTTTACCTCCCACCTGTGACTTCACCACCACCCCTGGGGTTTAAACCCAGAGACACACATACATACTAGGCAGGACTTTTACCACTTAGCTGCATCCCCAGTTTAGTTATGCTTTTAAAAGCCGACTTGTTTCTTTTGCAGTCCTGGGTGTTAAACGCAGGACCTTCACCGTGTGCTACATCCCCAGTTCTTTTGTACTTTAAATTTTGAGACAGTCTCACCATGTCACTAAATTTTGTAGGCTTGGCTTAAATTTATTATCCTACTGCTTCAACCTCCCAAAGTGCTGGAACTGGAACTTTAGTCTGATCATGAGGTAAACGTCATACAGATTCCATAAGGGGAAACATCCTACATAATGCTTGATGGTGTGCTTCAAAACTGCCAGAATCATCAAAAACAAGGAAAGTCGGAGAAACTGCACACCCCAGGCAGGGAGCTTACAGGGGTGTGAAGGGTCAGTGTGATATGGTGTCCTGGATGGAATCCAGCTAGAGCAAGAGCTCATTAGGTAAAAACTAAAGCCTGGACAAACCGTGAACTTCAGTTAGTAATGTACCGATGCTTGTGTTCACTCACTGTAACAAGTATAGTATACCAGTGTAGGATGTTAATAACAAGAAACTGGAAGAGGACATAGTGAGAATCTTTTCATTTTTTCTGTAGATCCAAACTTAAAAAAAAAAAAATACTTTTAAGAGCTTATCAATGTGGGAGAAATTGAAGCATTTAAATAGTATGGTATGCTTAGAACTTACACATCAAATGGTACTTATCTATAAATAGATAGGATGGGAAACATTCTTGTATTTTGACACACAAACAACTTCCATTTATTTCTGACTGAATAAACATTGTCCACTGACTCTCATCTTCCTGTTCTAGCTTTTTCTTTTAAGGGTCAAAGTACTGGGGCTTAGAACCCAGGGCCTGTGCACTGAACTGTATCTCTAGTCCTTCATTCTTTTGAGACAAAATCTTACTAAGTCACTAAGTCGTCTAGACTGGGCTTGAATTTTAGATCCTCCTGAATCACCCAGCCAGAGTTTTATGATTATAGGTGTGTGCCACCACACCCAGGCTGTCCACTGATTCTGAATATTGTAATAGTCTAGTTGCCTACCCTAGTGTAGCTTTACACACTTAACTGAAAATTAATGTTTTGTTTTCTGTATTTAAGTGTTTTAAACATTGCAGTTGATATGGAATGTTAAATATGTAAAATGAAAATATGAATCATCAGTTTATATTGACTTTATTTAAAACAGAAAGGGAAAAATTGACTTTATTGCCTTTGACATTAGATAAGATTGGAATGTTTTCCACTTGGATTAAAAACTATTAATTTATAAAAGATATAAAATGATAATTTGAATTTTACTATATCAAAAACAACAAATGCATGACATTTTGTTCACCTCTCTTTGCTGCTTATGTAAGTCTAGAAACATGAGAAACATAGCTAGTAATGTGAAATCTTGAAAGTAGCAAATGATATTAAATCAATAACTTACATAATACAAAAACACTAAATATGGTGGTGAGATGGAGGACCTATAATCTGACTGGAATTTTCTTGTACACAGATATACCCAAGCATGGTACTCATGAATGGAATATGGCCAACCACTGCTGACATTTGTTTGCATTAGTTATGCAGCCTGACAGGGAGTCCTGTTGGGAGCTGACTGGGCTTTTCAGGTAAATGAGTGAGGAGATAATAAAATCAATTAACTGTTTTCCTTTCATTTATCTAAGAGTCCCTTCCAACTTGCTCTTTTAAAACAACTGGGACCAAAATTACTAAAGTAAATAGTATACAGAATAATGTTAGATATAATTATAAGAAGCTAGAAATGTCATCCAAAGTAATACAGAAATTTTAAGACAAAATTGTTGCCTTATTGGCTGAAATGTGTAATCTGTAATTACATAGGAATCACTACAATGTAATCATTCGAGAACCAAATTGTTATGTGTTGTGTATCATAAAAACTTAAAGATCACCTTTCCTCAAAGAACTTTGATAATTAGAATGACTCTAAAACATGTTGATGAGTGAAAAATACAAGATGTTAAACATCTCTGTGTATAGTCTGATTCATTTTTTAAAATCTGGAGCTTCATGCGTAGTAAAAAAATCTAACATATACCAAAATATATTTTGGGAATAAGATTATAGGAAGCTAGTAGTGTTTTGTTTATGTTTTGTGTTTTTCAGGACTGGGGATTGAGCCCGGGGCTGTTGTTGAGCTACATGAACTTTTTTATTTTCAGACAGTTTCTTCTTAAGTCACTAAGTTGCCCAGGCCGGGCTTTAACTTATGATCTTCCTGGCCTTTACCTCCCAGAATGATGGAATTACAGGCATGTGCCACCATGCCTGCTTTAAAAATAATTTTAACAAATAGACAAACTGGAAAAAAGGTTATATGCTGGATAGTGATGAAATTTACATCCATAACTATAAAGCTAAACGGCTGCAGAATACCAACTCAGGTAGGTACAGGGCGCAGTGTGTTTCACAGTGATTCACTGAGAAGGATTCAAACCGCTAACGGTGTACCAGGCAGCTGTGCCCCCAGGTTCCGGGTGGAGGGAGTCAGTGCCAGTGAGGCCCGTGGAGCAGACCGCTTCTCGTAGATGCTGCACTCTATAAATTTAGGCCACTAAATTTTTTCAGGACTGGGGATTGAGCCCGGGGCTGATGTTGAGCTACATTTCAACTTCTTATTTTTTATTTTTCCAACAGTCACTAAGTTGCCCAGGCTGGGCAGCAAGTGCTGATTTTTTTTTTTTTGCCTGCTTATTAACCTATGAATGTGAATGACCCTTAAGAAAACTAGAAATGTTAGTTAAATACTCAATCCACTGGCCACTGAAGCTAGAATAATTTGCGAAATGCTAATCATAGGAAGGGGAATAGAAATAAAGCCCCAAGAGGTCCATAGATTCATGAGATTTCCGTAAGGTATTTCAACAAAAACAATTGTAAATATGTCCAGGTATCTCATGGTTCACTGCTTAGTGGAAAAAGATTTATTCTCTGTTGCCCTGGATGCAGAAATAGCACCAATTATTGAGGGGTGCAGAGTAACAGGTTTCAGCTTATGATAGGAAAAAAAACTTTGCTCCCTAGTCCATTGCTGAAATTTTTCCCTTACAAAGTAATAAACATTTGGCCCCTGGAGTAGTTCTAACTGAATGTTTTTAAAATACAGGTTGTGTTATCATTCAGGCATGTCATGTTAGTCCATCTGTAACAAAATACTGCAGACTATATAATTTGTGACAAGTAGAAATCTTTTTCACCTGTCTGGAAGATGGGACATTCAAGATTAAAGTGTTAGCATCTGGCAAGGAATTTCTGCATCATCACATAGCAGAAGGGCTGAGATCAAGAGGGGGTGAATCCACTCCCAATGAAAGCATTTGTCCACTTATGAGGGCAGTACCCTCGTAACTCCAGAACTTCTTGTTAGGCTCCACCTCCCATCACCCCACACAGGGGATCAAAACTAACACCCGAACATTGGGGGACATATTCAAGCTTACATATGGTGAGGACCACAAATCAGGAAATGACACCATTGGGGGAAGTAGTCTATTACAGTCGCAAGAGGGATTGTAAAATATTAGTTATTCTAGAAAAACAATGCAAGGTTAGGGAGTATAACTCAGTGACAGATTGTTTGCATAGCATGCGTGAGGCCCTTGGTTTGATTCCCAGCACTGCAGGAAACAACCAGATCCAATGCACATCATGCAGGCCACACAGATGCACCAGGTTTGGACAGAAGGCAGAACCAGCCAAAGCATAGGCACAGATTTTTATTGTGGTTTCTATTGGCAAGGCAGACTAAGAAGACTAGGATTGGATAATCTAAATAATGTTACTGAGTGCTGAAGCAGGAGCTGGCCGTAGTTTTCTGGTACATCGTACTAAGGTGATCAGAATAGGAGAATACTGGCCAGAAGTATAAGAGCCTAATACAGGAGCTGAGGGGCTGGGTTGACTGGTTTGCAGGAAGTGCAAAGAAAGCCACTTACTACTTCTAGGAATTAGCTAACGCTGCTAGGGGCATTCTCTTTTTGGTCATGGGACCCCAAATGCCAAAGCACAAAGAACACAGAAGAAAATCACCATGAATGCATAGGCTAGTGCATAGATCATGTAGCTGTGCCATGGTTTGTGTAACTTCCAAAATTGGGAATTCGAATTCATTCAGGTAGGTGCTGAGTCCAAAACTCCTTAAACTGAAAATAAAGAAATGGGAGATGTAGGCTCCCCAGTGATCTATTCTAGGGCTTGTCATATTAAAAGGCATGGTAAACCTAGACACGAAGGATGACATACTTACTTAGGAATGCAGTGCAGCTGAACAGGGTAAACTAGTTGTGCTTTTGAGACAGGGTCTTGCTATGTAGTTGAGGCTTGTCTTGAACTCACTATGTAGCTCAGACAGGCCTCCAATTTAGGTGATCCTTTTGCCTCAGCCTCTTGAATGCTGGGATTACAGGTGCGACACCATTCCAAGTAAGTCGTCACAGTTTTGTGAATAGACAGAAGTGACCTACACACGATGGACAGGAAATTCTGAGATTATATTCTGGGGGCAACCAATCAAAGCTAAGAGCATGATAGTCTCATGCTCTATCTACATTCAGAAAAAGACCTTTTAGGCTACCAGTCCATCAAAAGTATCTACAAAATATTATTAAGGAAGGGTTTGGAAATTAAGCCAAGAATCTTATAAACCATTATAAAAAACAAAACATAAAACTTCATTCCTTACCTGCATAAGGTAAGTTTGCTCATTGCACTTAATATGAAAAAATAAAAGAAAGCAGTATCAGAAGTGATGAAGAGCAGAACAGGCCATTTATGGAAGTAGCCTTTCAGTCTGAAAGTTAAGACTGTGAAGGGCTTATTGAAGCTGTGAAACCATGGTGGGTCTTAATGGGTAGAATGAGCTTAGACTTACCAGATTCCTGAAACTAATAAAAAAACTTTGAAACTTAGAAATATTTGGCTGCAAATTTTTTGTTATTTTCATGTTATGTAAGGAGTTAATTGTCCCACCCAAAGGTGACCTAAGAAGACAGATTTTGTTTTGTTTTGATTTTTGGTTTATAGCCCCAGGGCCCCCTGCATGATAGGCAAGCGCTGCACCACAAAGCTTGAACTGAATTGTGAAGCAAGAAGATCCCTAGAGACCGTTTACCCAAATCCTCATTTCACAAATAGGGAAAGTTCGAGGTGTCTTGGCCAATGGGACAGCAAAATCTAGGTCTTTCAACATTCACTAAATACAAATTCTTTCTCTGTCAGGCATTGTGTACAGTTCATTCTGTCGCTATGGAATCAGATAAATCCATTAACAATTTCTAAAGAGTTTTGACAGAAGCTAGAAATTTAGGAATATATTCTTTTCAGTATTGATAGCATGAAACACAGCTTTGCAGAACTACAAAACACATCCTTATACAACTAACTGCGCCAGAACAAAGGCTAAAAAGCCCATTAGACACATTCACATTTGATCACATTTATTTAGTAGTTGGTATATGCAGCAGTGCCAAGAATGATGAGATAAATAACTACCTTTTTGGATTGTGTGACAGCTTTCTGTCGCACAAGTAAAACAGTGAATTGTTTACTTGCTGACCTCCCTGGGTTGTTTGCAGACAAGGGAGTGTTGTCCAAAGACAGGTAATGAGAGAACACATGGCTTTTGGTCTTGTATTCTATTCTTGCAATGACACTAGAATTTACACTGAAAATTCTTGTAATTCTCAATACTTCAGTAGTTTACTACAATACATTCGTAGTTGGCATTCTTGAATATTTGCCCTGGACTCTTCCTCCCATGAAAGGCTTGTCATGAAGGCTGGGGATGGAGTTCAGCTGTAGGTTACTTACCTAGCATGCATGAGGTACTGGGTTCACTTTAATACAAATACAATAATATGAATCAGATTACAGGAAAAATGTTAAGATCCATCAAAAAAACAATTTTCCAACATTTTGGAAGCATGTGTCTTTCTATAAACTATGGCCACACCAACTGCAAAGCTGCTTCTGACAATTTGATAGGGACCTTGAAAGATAATACTTAATTTTCATAAAAATATTTCATAGAGCTCTTAAAATGTCAACATTACAGAGTAAAATTTCCTTTCAATTCTTTGGGAAAGATGGCATATTCACTAAATTCTTTGAAGTATCTGCTATGTGCCATGGATAAGGGTGGGCTAGATTTGCAAAAAAGTGTTAAGATTAGTTTTTGTCTTCAAAGAAGCACAAGGCGATGCCCATGACTCAGCAGCAGGGACACTCCATTAGCGAAGTGAAGGAAATTGATGTAGATTTATCTTTTCTAGCATCTCAGTGAAAGTATTTCATGGTAAAAGCAGACTGGAATCCTCGAGATTTCTTTTACACATCTTGGTTTTATTGGCAAGGAAACATTTACTCTGAAGTCCTCTTTAATTTTTTTTCTGCACAATTACATTTTAAGGAAGCAGTGATTCAGAAGTCTGTCCCTTTAAAAATGGGAACAGAGGTATTAGATTTAAGTTCCACAGAGGGAAGCTGTATATAAATAAAATAGCTTTGTAATTGTTTTTAAAACTCTTGTTTCAATTACTTGAATATTGCTACAGTCTTCATAACATTAATGATTTTAAAATGACTACTGATTTAGGTCTGATAAATATGTTTTAGAAAAATAATTGATCTCATCTGCTAATACAAATGTTCTTGAATCTATTTGAATGGCTCTTTAAAAATAGTCCATTAGTATAGTCCAAATAGATACAGTTCAGGCTGGCCTCGAACTCATGACAATCTTGCTGCATCAGCCTCCTGAGTGCTGGGATACAGGCTTGCGCCATACACTCAGCAGGGACAGGTAGTTTTAAAAATATTATGTTTATTACTAAAGGACTCTGAAAACTAGGTTGGTAAACATACAAAAGAATGCTTTTCTAAGAAACATTGTGCTGTATATTTACAACTTAAAAGCAAATATTTAAGTAGGTAAAAGTGAAGATATTGGTGTAGGCAAAGAGTTTATGAACAAAATCCTAATTGCACAGGAACTATCACAAAAAATCAACAAGTAGGATCTCATTCTATTGAAAAGCTTTTTCACAGTAAGAGAAACCACCAACAGAATGAAGAGACAACCCACAGTGTGGAGAAAAATGTTAGCCAGCTATACCTCAGACAAAGCATTACTATTGGGAATATATACAGAACTCAAAAAATCAGTTCTTCAAATTTAAAGACCCAATTCAAAAATGGACATCTGAGATGAATACACACTTCTCAGGCGAAGAAATACAAAGAGCAAATATGTGAAAAAATGTTCAACATTTTGAAAGATGTTGAAAGATGTCATTTGAAAGATGCAAATTAAAACAACCACCTTACCCCAGGAAAAATGGTTATTATCAAGAAATCAATAACAAACACTGGAAGGGCTCCTACTGTTAGTGGGAGTATAGACTAGTACAATCACTGTGGAAATTACTGTGGAGTTTCCTTAAAACACTAGAACTAGAAGTCCCATTAAATCCAGCTATTCCCTTTCTGGTATCTTCCCAAAAGAGTTTAAAACATCATACCACAGCCATTCACAGCAGCACAATTTATAATGGCTAGATCTTGGAAACAAATTAAATGCTCATTGACTGAGAAATGGATAAAAAAGATGTGGTATTTTATACAATAGTGTACTACTCAGTCACAAAGAAGGATAAACTGGAGACTTTTATAGGTAAATGGATGCAACTTGACATCATAGTCATAAGTGAAATAAAAACATGCATTTGTAAACATGTTTCATCTCACTAGAGTGAGAAGCTGAAATAAATGGCATATGTGTGTGTGTGTATATATATATATATATGATAGTTACACTACTGATAGAGTTCATTGAAGAGAAAGATTCATGTTGCTACTGTTCAGACAATTGAATGCAGATGTCTTGTGCTCTAGGTGAATGATTTAGGATGCTAATACGTAGTATATGTACCATTGTTGCCCCATGGTTGTGTTTTGAAATTTTCTTTTTTTTTCTCTTTAAAATAAAATTTAAAAAATTTTTAAAAATAATCTGAATCTATATTTAAAATGAATAACATAAATCACTTAAAGGATGAAAAAAGAAATTAGAATTAGCTAAATGGAAAAAAATATTTAACGAATTTAGAAAGGACAATGCATGAATAAACATGCTTGTAGTAGGTGTGAATACTGTAACTTGCTTCTACATTTCAGAAAGACCACAAAAGAAAATAAAATAGATTGAGCATGAACTATGTGCGAGGCATTGTTCTAAGCACTTGGCATTGGCTCATTTTACATTCAAAACACTCTATAAGGTGGATATGGTCTCTTCAGTCCATAGATACAGAAATTGTCCGAATTCTTACAGCTGAGTGTGGGGAGCGGCCAAAGCTGAGCATCCGTAAAGAGTGGGGCTGGAGCAAGGTCCGCCCCGGAACGCCAGGTGAATAGATTATTCACGGGAATAGTCTGTCCAGGGACAGGTTTCATGTGATGCCCACCTCCCCAGCGTCTGAATACGCCTGCTGCAGCCTTTGGAGCACTGGCTCCTCCTGCTCCTCCTCCTCCTGCTCCTCCTCCTGGTCCTCCTCCTCCTGCTCCTCCTCCTCCTGCTCCTCCTCCTGCTCCTCCTCCTGCTCCTCTTCCTGCTCCCCCTCCTCCTCCTCCTCCTCCTGCTCCTCCTCCTCCTGCTCCTCCTCCTGGTCCTCCTCCTCCTCCTGCTCCCCTTCCTGCTCCTCCTCCTGCTCCTCCTCCTCCTGCTCCTCCTCCTCCTGGTCCTCCTCCTCCCCCTCCTCCTGCTCCTCCTCCTCCTGCTCCCCCTCCTGCTCCCCCACCTGCTCCCCCTCCTCCCCCTCCTCCTCTCGTCCTTCCCATCAGGAGAGAGGGCTCCACACGGCCTCAGGTTTCTGTATTCCGACTCTTGTCCTGTTTTCTCCATCTGCTCACTGTCTCCACCTTGGGAACATGGAGACTTGCGTGCACGCAGCAGCTGAGAAGTAGCAGAACAAGGGGCTGGGGATTTAGCTCAGCAGCACAAGCGCCTGCCTTGCAAGCAGGCAGTTGTGAGCTCGATCCCTGGTACCAACAAAAAGGAAAAAAAAGAATGCGACTCAAGGGGTCTGCAACACGCATAGGCATGTCTTCTAGGATCTGTCTTGGGTCTCACCTCTTAATGCTGCACCGGTGCCAGCTGATTTAATTATCCACACTTTCTGGAATGTTTTCACATCCTAGAGCTTGGCACCCTCCTCATGCTCCTCTGGTAGCTATTTTTATTTGTTGGTTCTTTCAGGTAACCCATAGAATAGTTTATCAAATTCCACAAATAACAAAAATTCTCTTGGGCCTTTGCAATTATGTTTAAAATCAGAGTCCATATGGATTGACTTGATGTTTGATGATACCAAATCATTCTATTCCGGAGTAGAATCTCCTTTCAGGCTTCTTTTAATCATGAATCTTCTTTCATTCCTCGAGTAGTTCTATAATTTTCTTCAAGTACGTTTTAACCAGCTCAGACTTTCTCTGTGGTAGGGACGTCGCTCCAAAGCTATCCCACTTCCTTCTACAATGCTGCCCCAGCCTGGCTCCCTCTTCCAGTCCCCACCCTCCGCTGTTCCTTTCCCTTGACAGACTTACGAAGCCTTATTCTACTACTTGATACTGGAGACGAATTTCTGCCATTGCTACTGTGGGCAGAAATCCTTCACCCCTTCCCTTCACCTGTGTGACAACACTTCATCCAAAGCAGATGCCGTCTCCTTTGCTCCCCCACCCATTTGATGGCATCCCTTCACCCCCGCTTGGCTTAGCTAAATCTTCCCTCACCCACATCCTGGCACTGCCCATGCCCTTTGAGGTGTCCTCTGCCACTTTCTCTTCTCACCACACGAGACAAGGTCTGTTTCCTAAACAACTCTGCACCCCCACCTGTACCTGGCACCACAGGTAGAATCTCAACAAATATTTCATCTCTTCTGAAGTCCTATCCAGAGACAGTGCGATTGGCTTTTTAAAACAATGCTTTAACTCTTAGATACTCTTGTCATCATCGAGACAGAATACCCCGCCCCAAGATTAAAGGTTTATTTTAACTCCCAGTTTGTAGAGGTTTTAGCCCAGAGTCGGCTGGCCCCACGGCAGAGTGGCACGGCAGAGGAATTCCTGGTAGGGCAGGCAGGAGGCAGGAAACGTCAGCAGCAGCAGCAGCCCGCCTACCCTCACTGCCTTTATATTCTGTCCAGGCTGCAAGCCTATCGATCTGTGCTACCCACCCCAGGGCAGGACTCCCATCATCCACACCCAGTTAGTTATCACACACCCTTACTCCCATATCACACAGATTCAGCTCTCTTCAAAAAGCCCCTCTGCAGCATAGGAAGCTTTGGGGGACCATCTACATACAACCCAAACAGTGTTCATCCTTCTCTGCCGTGAAAAAGCCTTCATGTTCTCAAGTCGTCTTCATCCGTTCCCCACACAGACCCAGGGCTGCTTTTAGCAAAACAGGGAGGATGATGGGTGGCAAAGTGGCTAAAACAAGATGTCCGTTTCCCAAAATTTGGGCAGTATCTAATACAAAGTTAAAGCATTGTTTTAAAAAGCCAACTGCACTGTCTCTCAACAGGACTCCAGAAGAGATGAAATATTTGTCGAATCATTCGTGTATTAGCAGAACATTATAGTTTTAATTGAAGGTTTGAGGTTTATATTTTATATACTCTTTAAAAATAGTTTCATTTGATTGTTTCAGAATATTTCTGGAGATAGCTGTTCAATCCATATTCAGTGGAATCTCGGTTTTCTCCTGAAGAATTCTTCTCTCATTTGATTGTTAACCTACTGAATTAGAAAAAGGATAGTCAAAACAAAATAGAACAAAGAATGATAACAGCAGTCTTTGATGGCTGTCAGGTCCGTCTATCTGTTAGAGGACAATCACCGACTGACCTTTACCGAGTGCCCACTGTAGGAAAGGCACTGCAAGGAGATGTTGAAAGAGGCATGTGGCCCTGTCCTTCAAACACTGACCTTCATGGTGCACAGAGGTGGGAAGAGCTCTGACAGAGAGTTCCTAACTAGTTTTCTCAGCCTGTGCTCTGGATGCAGTCCATGAAAGGGAATGCATGCCTCCAGGCCTTTCACAAGCAAAGTAGAAAAGAGTCCTCTTTTTTATCGGATTGAACTCACGACTGCCAGCTTGCAAGGCAGGCGCAAAAAGGAAAAAGACAAAAAAAAAAAAAAAAAAAAAAAAAAAGATTCCTCAACCAGTACCACTGCTTACTTGCTTATTTTTCTCAGAGTTCCATGCGGGGTGGATGGAAACCAGTGATCACTTTACTGTCTGTGGAGAGCACAGGCACGGAGCCTGGCAATGCAGGAAGTGAGTTCCTTAAGTAGCACAGTCTTCAGGGAAGAGTGGAGAGTGTGGTCCCGGTTGTTTCCAAAGTCCTAAAATAAACCTCATCCAGGATGGTAATACCTATGAGACACGCTGTATGCAACCTTGTGTACATTATTGAGGCAGTAAATCTTAGGAAAAAGTGTTTATACTGATGGCTCAGAAGGCATTGTTGTCTAGAATGAGGAAAAATGGCATCTTTACTAATGGCAAAGCTGCAGGTGCATCACCAGAAGGTCACTAAAATTCTTGTGTCCTTGCTGGTTGGTTCCAGTGGCTGAGTCATCCTCTTATCTCCCTCTGACCCCTGCAGTGGCCTCCTGACTGAACGTCCAGGGTCCAATCTGGTCACATGAGGGGATAAGTGAATGTTGGGTGTCTCTTAAATCCTCAAGCCAATCTGCTGGTATTTAGTTCAATCTAGTTAAGAAAAATAAATATGATTCTGCCCATTGCTAGAAAGAATACTTTTGTGAATTCATTTTGGCTTTCCTAACCATCAGCTTCCGGTGCTCTTTTGTGTTCCTGTAAGCAGATCCCGGGTTTGCAGCTTGATAAGACAAGGGGCTTTCTGCTCTGAGGGGCTCACAGAGTTCTTGGGGCAAGAGTCTCATAAAGAGATCATGAGTGGTGGTGCAAAGATCACACAATGGGAGCACACAATAGCGGGGCCAGTCCCTATTTATTTTTCCCTTGGAATAAAGGAAAAACAGAAGCTAGAGGTTGTGGCATCTAATCCCAGAACTCTGGGAGGCTAAGGCAGAAGGATCACAAGTTCAAGTCCAGCCAGCGCAACTCAGTGACTTAGTGAGACCCTGTCTCAAAATGAAAAAGGGCTGTGGATGTAGCTCAGTGTGAAGGCCTCAGGTTCAATCACAGTACCACCACCAAATAATAATAACAGAAGTTGTAATAATAATAATAAAATAAATTCATATTTAACATGGACTGTTTTTTCAGAGACAAGCAGGGAGTTTTGGTCTAAAGAATGGGACACTGCAAATGGAAGAGGCCGTGTACAGAGGCACAGGGCTGGCAGGGGCCAGGGCGTAGTGAGTAGGGCTGGGGGCAGCCAGCAAGAAGGCTGGGGAGGCTCCGAAGGGTTATGCGTGGCAGGCAGACTTACAACCCCTGACAGGGACTCGCCTGGAACTCTGCAGTGAGCTCCAGCTCTTTGGCTTCTGACTGGTCCTCAGGCTCCCCGCAGGCTGATGGCCCTTTGTCACTCTTGTCACTCTCCCACAGCCGACTCTGCAGGCACTGTTTGCCGACCTTGCAAATCCTTATATTCATACACCACATATATATAATTAAGTCTGTTCCTCTAGTGAACCCTGATACAGGTTTTCTGCACATCTACAGGGAATTCAGAAGGATTTTATAGCCTCTATCGCCTGTAAGTAGCCTCCTTGGGCACTCAAAGGGCAGGTCGAGTTGGCCTGAAAGCAGATGTGTTGCTTTCGGCTGTTCTAACATCTGGAGCACCATGTCTGTCATTAACAGGGGAAGAGTGAAATCCCATAACTGGGGACGGGAAAGCCATATTTCTATGATGAATTTGAAGCATAAAAATTTTTTATAAAAGTTAATGGTGTTACAGAAAATAAAAATACTTGACAATTTTCAGAGTAAATTCTCAATTTCAGAAGAACGGAGATACATTTGAAATGTAGAATCACAAAATGTCAGAGAAGACGGATACAGATAATGCTACACTTAAAGAAAATACCATTATTAATACTTTTTAGAAAACTTACTTTGTTCTGTTGATAAGATGTTAGCCACAAGAGAAATATAAAACAGTACCACCATGACAAATGACTTCACACCTACTGAGATGACTATAATTAACAACAAAAAAAAGCTGGAAAGCAAAGGTTGGTGAGAACATGAGAAAAACAGAATCCTCATGCACAAGTGGGAATGTAAAATGGTCCAGTGCTTTAAAAAACAGGGCAGCCGCTCCCCAAAAGTTGACTTTTCAATTTCACTTCTAGGTACATACCAAGTGCTGACAGAGCATGTTCACACAGAAACTTGCAGAGAAACGTTCATAACAACATTGTGCATAACAGCCAAGAAAGCAGGAACAACCTAAAGATCCATAAACTGGTGAATGGGTGAACAGAATGTGATACATCAAACAAGGGGATATTAATTGGCAATGAAAGGAAATGCAGCACAGTGATGAATTAAAAGCTGGTGGTCAACTTAACGCCAGCTGAATTAAATCAGCCTGGTGCTGAGCGTAGATATTCCACCTGAAGAAAATTGCCAGCATTAAAGGAGATGTGGAGAAGGCCAGTGAGGCATTGTGGGTTCTCTAAGAGTTGCTGTTTGAGCCATTGGTTCTCCTGGAGGAACTCGCCTTGACTGGCTTCCCCAGTGTGAGTTGGACCATTGTTATAAGAGGAGCTCGGGACTTTGTTGGTGAGAGTGTGTGTGGTTCACTTTGGGGGAGCTCTGGTCCTTACATGGAGTATTGCTTCCTGGCTCCGGAGGGGAAGACCTGTGCTGTTTAATCTCTAGGAGAAACTCTTCATGCTGGCTTTCTGGCATGTACTCGACTGTTTTTACTATCGGAGGGGCTCGGGACCTCCGTGTTGCTGAGAATGACTGTGGTATTTTTCAGGGCAGCCTTGGTTCATATTTTGAACATGACTTCTCAGCTTCAGCACACCTCCTTCACCCCGCTGGCATAGACTTTCTGGCTTCCACCACTGACCTTTTCGCCTACCCAGCACAGATCCCATAAAACAGACTGGCATGAGTCCTTCTAGTGGGCTCTGGACCTCCAGGTGGACTCGTGGGAGGCACTGTCATGGGCTCTCCATTTTCATCTGGACTCATGCACAACATTGCTGTGGGATCCTGGCCCTTGGCTGAATATCCTATGTCTTTGGTGTTGTGGATAGATTTCCTGAACTTTCTTGTGTTAATTCTGGGTGACCATCAAAAATATTATAAATTCTGTGTCCTGATTCTAATTGTTCTCCTCACAACCCCTGACTACAACAAGCACTGATACATGCTACTACATGGATAAACCTTGAAATGAGAGAGGAACAGAGTGTCTAGTCATAACCCAAGAGGGAATATCGTATTCCTGGAACTGATGCGCTGGATAATCACAAGTCATGAGTTCTAGAACTGGAATTGAGATTTGTGTGTAATATTTTTAGCTGAGTGCTTGTCATGTAGCAGTGTCAAATAATAGAATAATGGCAATAAGAAGTAATGAGTCAAAGTCAGAAGGAGCCAACTACTCGGCAAACTGAAATGAGCACAGATACTTTCACTGATTTTAAGAAGGATGTGTTTTGGAACAAAATGTAAATAAATATTCATTAATAATATTAATGCCAGTGGGAGTCTCAAATCTCACAGTTCTTCCTGCATTTTCTTGAATCCTTGTGCTCTTATCAAATCATTTTTACTTGTCCCTGCAGTGATTTTCTCTTACTTTTTGGGTGAAAACTGGAGCAAATTCAGGTTTCCAAAGCTTAAGCTTAGTCAGCCTGGAGCACCCTCATTAAGAAAACACGAAGCTATAAGTACCTACCACATTAGATGTGGATGTGAATGTGAATATTAAGAAGGAGAAAAGAGAACTGAGGTGTAACTCAGTGGTAGAGCTCTTCCCAGCACGCACAAGGTCCTGGGTTCAATCAAGAGGGGCTGGAGGAGGGAAGGGAAAACAAATAGCAAAGTTTAAAGATGTTTACAAATACCGCAAACATGACATCTAGGAAAATGACATGACTTCTCATGTGTTCATTTGTGTTTGCAGCTCTAGGGATAAAACCATGAGGCTATAACCTCAGCTCCCTTCATTTTCTAAGACAGGATCTTGCTAAGTTGCCCAGGCAAGACTTGAACTTGCAGTATGCCGTCTCAGCTTCCTTCCGTGCTGGATTATAGGTATGCACCACCACATCCGGCACATGACATTTTTATTGATGAATGACTGCATCACCTCTGGAATTTTCTTTTCACATTTTTTAGCTCATAATCTTTAATCACCTTGTTTGTAAGACGGTGACCTTTTGGGGGAGAGGGGAGTGCTGAATGTGGGACCAAGGACCTTGTGCACACTACATATGTGTCCTATCACTGCACCATGCCACCCCTGGCCCCCATGATGACCATCTGTGCATTGTCATTTTTACAAAGAGAGTATACTTCAGTCTTTGACGTGACTGATATTTGTTTTTTTATTACTGATAAAATAGATAAGTTTCCTGCAGCTTTACAGCCAATAACTGGTATATCTCGTGTATATATTGGGCTTCTTCACATGTGATCCATGAGACTTCAGGGTATATTCCCAACAGAGCAGGACCTTCCAGTAAGCAAAAGCAAATTCTCCATGATGGTTTTCACCTCCGATGACCAGAGCAGTGTTCCAGAGAGTAACTTCTGGCTCTGTATTTCAAACCTTGCCTGTCTTCTAGTACTCCTCACTTCTGGTGCTGGGCACTGCGGACTTGTTCATAAGGCACGTGGCTTCTTATCCTCCTTTTCATGACACAATGTCAGATAATCGGGCACAGGGAACACCTGGAGAACACCTTAAACCATTACTGTATCCGGAGAGCTGATCGTTTAATTATGTGTGGGATGACTCTGACCCCTTAGGTACACCCAGCTTCACTAGATGGTCCCCAACGCAACTTCCCCTTAGCCAGATCTCAGCATTGCTGGTGACTGCTTCACCACGACCCACCACCAGGGGGAGCGGGACAGAGGGGAGGCTGGCGTGAAAGAGGCACAACTGTTGGCTGCTTGTAGTTACAATGTCTTGTTTTTGTCAACTTCACAAAAACACAGCATCCTGTGAATATTTGGCTAGGCTCTTGCCCAGAGATGTGAAAAGCCTTAGATAAATGGGGTGACCAGAAGCTTCGAAATCCTGCCTCAAATTAAGTAATTGAAGGAATGAATAAATGAGTTTGAAAACTGGAAGGATAAAGGAGCGTGCTCAGGGTCATAACTCTCTGGCCAAGAGGCCTGAAGATCAGACTGAGCAGCAGGCCGGTCCAGGCCGGGCCCCACTTCTCTGTGCTGTCACAAAATCACATTTCCACTTTGATGCTGTCCAGGGAGAGGAAAGACCAGTGACCATCACTCCTCATGGTGACATTTACTCCTTCGTCTCCCACGTCTCTAATACACACACGCTTCCCCTATGAAGTTACCTGCAAAAAAACTGAACCTGAATCTAGTCAACCTTCGAGGCTTAACCACCAATTTATAGGAAAACCTGAGGGCAGAAGCTCACGCCAACCAACATCAAAGGAACGAGGGATGCCGCCTGCAAACTTGGGCCCACAGGAAACCGGACAGGACCCGTCACCACACGCAGCACAAGCTGAGAAACAGAAGCACAAGGGAGCTGAAGAGGGAAACATGGATTTAAAGATGCACTAAGACTTCAGCGGAACACTGATCTAAAAGTGAAAGCTGTAAACACTGAGATGTCTGAGACAATCGGAAAGTGAACACTGACTGGGTCATTGTTTAAAAGGAGAGATAATGCTATGTTTGCTTTAATTATAATCCTCGTCTTTTAGGGACATGTATGAGGGGAAAAGTAAATTGTCAAATGAAAGATAATACATGTAAACACCACTATCTCTAAAACATTACGTAAAACTCATTGACGTAAGACAGGGTGAAAGTGTTACTGCTTCCCGGTTCCTCATGCCTCTCTTCAGAGTTTAATTGGTAATTCAGATTATGTGCACACACAAGTACATATACATTCTTGTGGATATATATTACATAATTATTTTAAAATATGTTAAATGTAGTATCTTAAGATATATTGTATATTATATAATGTATACATGTACATATAGATAATTTTTATGTTAGTAAATATATATGTTTAAATATAACTCTAAAGTTAAATTAAGTCATAATTTAAAATTTATTACGTAGTCTATTTATTTATTTATATGTTTTTGAGTCAGGCTTTCAGTATGGAGTTCAGGGTGGCCTTGAACTCAGTAAGTAGCCCGGGGAAGGAATTGAACTTGCAACAATCCTCCTGCCTCAGCCACCCTGCTGCTGGGATTACAGACATGTGCCTCCACACCTGATCCCATTTATCTTTAATAGTGCAAGAAAAAGCCATGTTGGTCTCTGGTTAATAATATGCGTGCTCACATGTTTAGGGGTGAAGTTACCCATTTTGCAACTGACTTTGAATGCGGATGAAGAGTGTCTAGCCTGCTTGGTCTGCCACAGCAAAACAGTACCGACTCAGTGGCTCACACAGCAGAAACCTCTGTCTCCCCGATCTGGAGACTGAGCAGTGTCGGGTCAGGTGCGGTGCAGGGGGACTGTGTTGAGTTTTTCTCGGCTGGTTGACGGCCACCATGTCCTTGTGTGGTCACACAACCTCTTCCTTGTGCACATACAGGAAGAGAGTGTGACTCTGATGTCTCAAAGATACCAGTCCTGTCAGATCCAAGCCTCACCCACCCTTCTGACTTCATTCAACTTTAATGATTTCTCAGGGCTTTGGGACATAGATTAGGGGAATATATATATTATAGTCCAAAGTAGATGGGTAAACGTGTGATAAAGCAGACAATGATATTGACTGTGGAATCCAGAGGGCAAGTATACAGGCACTTACTGTGTTTATCAGACTCTCTGTTGCTGGAACAAAAATACCTGACATTTGACGCAATGATTCACTCAACTGCTGTGCATCTCCAGTGTAGCACGTGGAAAGATCTCGTGTTTAATGAACCTGCATTCAAAACTGAGCTGAATGCACTGCCCACATTTGCTGACTCTGAGAGTGTCAGTGTGAGAGGGAGTTCAGCCTCTACTCACCAGGGCCTAAGTAATCCCGGAACTCTTTACATGTCCCTCTCATTAGACTGAGACGCTCCTGTTTATCTTGGAAAAGTTTATCTTTTCTATTCCAAGGAAGAAAAGGGTGATTCTTCCTCACTGTGTATCATTGCCCTGAACAAGATGCTTGCTGCACCTGGACAACTCAGAGACCCCGTCTCCAAAAACACTGAAGGGGCTAGAGTGTAGCTCAGTGCAAAGGCCCTGCATTTATTAATTAATTGACTAATAGTAAAATTAAAATGTCTGGTGGTCCACTTTATTGTATATGACTTTCAAGAAGTCTGATAAATGACCACAAAGTATTTACACCTATTTAACTACCATAAGTTGAAAAAATAAACACCAGAACCCCAGAGAGCCTCTTGACCTCCAGTTTCTACCTCTGTATCCTCCCAAGACAGTCATTTCATGTCTGGCATCTTCTGCCTAATACGTTTATGTGATCCATTCACGTTATGCATAGAACTGCAATCCACCCAGTAATTTCAATGTTGCATGTATCTTTCTATTTGTACATTTACTTTTATTGTCTCACACTTTAATCTGTTACGGCTTAAATATTTTTGGCAGCTGGGCACAGTGGCACTTGCCTGTAATTTCAGCGTTTTGGGAAGCTGAGGGAGTTGGGGCCCAACCCAGGCAATTTAGTGGCTTAGTAAGACCCGTCTCAAAATAAAAAGAACAAAATAAAAAATAAAATAAAATAAAATAGCTGGGGCTCTAGTTCAGTGCAATGATTCTGGGTTTAAAGGCATTTTTTTTTGCTGCCCCCAAATTCATGTACCGGAAACTTAGTCCCCAGCAGAACATGAGTGAGGGGTGAGGCCTAGCGGGAGGTACTCAGTCCTCTGTGAACGGACTAATGGCACCACGGGTAAAGGAGGCGTTTCCAGAGTGGGCTGCCTGTCTCTTCTGCAGGTGAGCACATATTTCCTCCCTCTGGGAATGCAACATTCCAGGTGCCATCAAGGAAGCAGAGACACCCGCAAGTGTCTGGATCTTGAACTGTCCAGTGTTCAGAACTGTGAAGATAAGTTTCTATTCTTATGAATTATACAATCTCAGAAATTCTGTTACAGCGACACAAAATGGAATAAGATAACCACCTGCTGCTGCTAGATATCTGGATGGTTTCCAGTTGGAGCTATTACAAATAATTCAGTGGAGGACAACCTCGCTCATGCCTTTTCATGCACGTGTGCCGTCTTTTTGTTGATTTATCCCTAGGAATAGAACTGCCGGATCATGGGGTGTACGCTTCTATCAGTGGAAAGGCTCCAGCACATCTTATCTTGTAAGATGCCACATTTCCTTCCAACTACTTCCCATGTCTCTGTTCCTCTTCACAGTAAAACTTCTCTAAAACATGTCAGTGCACACTGTCTCTTCTTTATCTCCCCTTCTCTATTTTTTCTATCAGTTTAATTTCTTCTACAATCTCTCATTTGATTTAATAGCAAATGTGCCTTTATTTTTATCTTTGAGCATCTTGTATATTATTTTTTAATATTTTAAGAAACTTTTTAAACACTGAGTCTTGTTATGTAGCCCAGGCTTAGCCTTAAACTTGCAATCCTCTTGCCTCAGCCTCCCGAGGAGCTGGGATTATAAATATGAAATTCTTCACCCAACTTCTACATTTTCATTTAAAAATCTTTTTTTCATGCTGTCCCTTATTATAAGTAATGCCACATAAGGAAAGAGAATCTGCAGAGCTGCCTGAGACTGGGCCTGCTGGTCCCCAGCTACGTTCCCTGTTTCAGTGAAAGTAACAGCCCCATGTGAGATGTCACTGTGGGTGCATCAGGGTCTGTACCATCCTGTCTGAGGTGACGTCTACTGCAAGTGATATAAACTGATGCTGTTCAAGGTATCACTATGAACGAGAAGACTCAAAAGCTGGATTCTGATTCAATATCCGTGACTTAGTAATAATTCTAGTAATGCTACCTAATGAACTCCCTTCAAAATGAAAATGAAAGGCAGTCAAGCAGGATTTAAAAAGCACTGTAATGCCAGTAAAAAAAAAAATGCGAGCCTGACAAAAAGGAGTCTGTTTGTACAATTCATGGACCCACTAACCCCTGATGGCACAGGAAGTGCCCAGGCAAATGCACACGGGGTCCTCCTCAGCGTCTCTGCACCGTGGAGGACAATGGACAGGGAAGGTCCTCCCACATCACAGAGTCCAGGAGGGCCATTTTGTCCAACTGAGAAACATCATTGTCCTTCTAGAAAACGAGAAGCAGTGAGATGGCACATGCCATGACGCGTGCCAGTAATTGTTGTTTCCTCTCTACCATTCTAACAACTTTATTGATACATAATTTTGCACACTGCACTGCATAAATTTAAAATTCATCTTTTGATTACTATTTGTTTATCGGTACTGGGGATCAAACTCATGAGCATGTGCTTTGAAGGCAGGCACTTATGCTGCTGAACTAAATCCCTGGCCCTTGACTACTTTCGATAGCATATACTGCTGTGAAATCATTTGCACACGCAGTATACCGAACCTTTCCAATGGCCAGAAAGTGCTCTTCTGCTTTGTTTGCGGCCCATCTCTTCTTCTGCCTGTTTCTAAGCAGCCTGTCCCTCAGCAACCACTAATCTGCCTTCTGTCTACACAAATTAGTTTTTACTTTCTATGATTTTATACCAATGGAACAATGCAGTATGTATTGTCTTCTTTCAATGAGCATAAGTATTTTAAGGTTTTCTATATTGGTGTGTAAATCTATCCTCTCTTTCTTGTACCTTTATCTTTTTATTCTTGAAGCACGATCTCGCTGTGTGCTCCACACTGACCTTGAGTTCACTATGTGACTCTTAAATTCCCGCCGATGCTCCTGAATGCTGGCGTTACAGCACCACACCAGCCACCACGACCAGCTTGCTTTTGCTTTTGCTTTTCTTCTTTTCTTTTCTCCTTTCTTCCCTCTCCTTCCTTCCTTCCTTCTTTTTTTCAGGACTAAGGATTGAGCCCAGGACATTTTCACTGAGCCATGTTCCCAATCCCCCTTCCCACAGGCTGGGCTCAAACTTCCAGTCTTCCTGCTGGGATTCTAGCTGGGTGCTGCCACACTTGGGTAATTTGTTTCTTTTTTTCCCCTGAGTATTATTCCATTACGTGGTCATACAATTTTTTTTCACTTATTGGTGGTGAATTCTGATTAGTTTGGATCCATTGCAAATAAAACTGCTCCAAAATTTTTGTACAAGAGTTTATACATGGACTAGCAATTTTTTTCTTAAAGACCTAGGGGGGAAATGATTGGTTTATAGGGATTGTATATTTGAATGTCTGAGACACTGTCAAACTGTTTTCTAAAATGACTGTGCCACTATACATTTCTACTGAAAGTGTGTGAGGATTCTACCCATTATCATGGTACCAGGCTTCATCTCCTCACCAGTACTTGTCATGATTTGTCATTTTAATTTTGGCCACTCTAATGGCATGTGGTGGTATTTAAGTGTGATTTTAGTTTGCATTTCCCTAGTGACTGATATTGAGCACCCTTTTATGCTTCTGGTGTGTGGACAAAGTGTTCAAATATTTTGCCCATTTTTAATTGGATTGTTCAACTTTTTATTATTTTTTTATAAAAGCACTTTCATGTATTCTACATATATTCTTTTCCTGATAGATTTATTGTGAATATTTATGTGAATATTTGCCTTTTAATTTTCTTAGCTGTGCTTTTTAAAAGGCAAATGTTTTACATTTTGACAAGGTCCAACTTACCAACCATTCTTTTATAGTTTCTTTTTTGTGTTCTCACTAAGAAAATTTTGCTTCCACAGAGATTTTCTCTTATTTTTCCTAGAAATTTTACAAGTTTAGATTGTATATTTAAATCTGGGATCCATTGCTTTTTGTTTGTTTGTTGGCAGTGGTGGGCATTTAATGTGGGCTTTCAAGCATGCTAAGCATGTGCTCTATCACTAAACAACAAGCCCTGTGCTTTATTTTAGACTAATTTTTGTATATGGCCTGAGAGAAGGATCTATGTTCATTTCTCAGGGCTGCCATAACAAAATACCAAGAACTGGGTAGCTTAAAATAACAGAAATCCATTTTCTTACAGTTCTGGAGGCTGGAAGTCCAAGACCAAAGTTTTGGGAGGACCATGCCTTCCCCAAAGCCCATCAGGAAGGGTCCGTGTTCTTCTAGTTTCTAGAGGTTTCCAGCAACCCTGGGTTTTCCTTAGCTTGAAATGCATCACTCTACTCTTTCCTCCATGTTGTTTTTTACATTTGTCTTTACATAACTTCCCTATTATAAGGACACCGATCATACTGGACCATGTTGGTGTCAATCCTTCTCTAATATGACGGCTTCTTAACTAGTTACATCTGCAGTGATCCTACTTCCAAGATCACATTCTGGGGAGCTGGAGGTAGGGTGTAGCGTATCTTTTTTAGGAGGACACAGTTCAGTCCATAAGAAGGTCCGTATTCATTTAAAAAGGATTTCTATATTACTAAGCATCCAACCAATACACAGAAAACAGGCAGGAAATTTAATATGGAAAATTTTAATTTAAATAATTATTAGCTATAATGGAAATGGAGAAATAAAGGCTTGTTAGCAGCAAAAACAACCTCTACAGACTACAGAATTATTAGGTATAGGGACCATTCCCTACATATCCTAGGGCTTTGATATATATACCACAGAAGAGACCCCACTCCACCAGAGTTGAGATTTAGGCAAAGCAGACGTAGCCAGGGCTAATTGGATGGCACAGAAATCGCCTAGTATTACTCACTTTCCCATCACTGGAAAAAAACACTCAACTTCCACAACTTAAAGGAGGAGAGATTTATTTTGGCTCAGAATTTCGGTGGGTTTGGTACACATTTGACTGGCTCCAAGGCAGAGCCAGCATGGCAGAGGATGTGGTGGAGGCAAACTCTTCCCACCAGTGCCCAGGAAGAAGAAAGCAGGAGCCTCAGGGAACAGTGTGCCTTTGCAGCCTCTCCCCAGGGACCCCCCCTTCCTCGCCACAACACCTCTGAATGTGAGACTTTGGGGGCATATTTGAGGTGTGAACCATGATACCAGATGCACTAGGCATCTTGGATGCCTGAGAAAGCTGGGCACAGAAAGGTGCCATGTAAAATGGCAAGAAGGGAGGAGGAGAACATGGTCAGCATATACATAAAAACATGTAAGAAGCAAAGAGAAAGTCTGCAGAGCTAAGCAGCCCTAAATTCTTTATGTGGTCATGAGGCCATTATTGATATCTCTGATTTCTTCCTTTGATTACCCACTCTGTATTTCCCCCACCCTCAGCCCGAACTTCTGCTGGTTCTTTGCTTAGTGGAATAACCCAAACCTTGATTTGCAAAGGACCTAGGCGTCAATTGAGGTTTTTGTTCATTTGTTTGTATTGTTTTTATTGACCTTGAACCTTAGTCAAGAAAATACTAAAAGGTATCACGGAAAATATTCTGGGTTTAAAACATAGTCCTTGTTGTCTGCATTTATAGCACAACTCTCGTTCCTTTAGGTAACTAAAATTAACAATTACAGCCAATAGGTAACCCTTTTCTGCCTTGGTGCAACAGTGCAAAGCCCCCAAAATGACTAAGTAGAAGCCTCAACTTCCTGTTTAATTGAACCATTGTTTTCTCCCTGTGTAGGAAAGATTTCCTCTTTGGGACTAAGACTCTCAGATCAGCAGGGTAAGAGTGAAAATGTGCTGTAAGTGGGTTACTGGCAACAGTAGTGAGAAGAGCTGCTCCCATGTCTGCCCCTGAATGCTGAACTCAGGTCTCGTCATATGCACAATGACGTGGTTCCTCCTCCTCGAAGGGCACCAGACTCCTGTAATCAGGAAGCTTGAAGGTCTGGAAACTGCTTAGACCTTGACAATCCACTGTACTGACTCAGAACAAGTTTTTGGCTGCCTAAAAATCCCAAAATACTTTTTTCTCATATACAGATCAAGCAACACTCTAGCATCCTCCTCTAGGAAGGAGAAGATCACGGCTAGGAACAGCACGATAACCTCACCACCATCGAAGGTCTCTGCAGGCCAAGGCATCCTTGATAGTGGATGACTCACCTCGTCTTTGACGATTTCCGGCTGCTACCACTTCTGCCACCCCAAGAGCCCACAACCTGTACAACAAGGAGAGCATGCCAACAGCAGCATCTTCCACGTGGCTGGCATGGAGCAGACGCCAGAGCTCTCCATCCCGCTGCTCATGGTGCAGAGCAGGAGAAGCTTTCACGTCTGCTTGCGAGACAAGGAAGGGGCTGGACTAAAAACTGGCATAATGACAATGCGTTCGCTTTGTGATTGGGTAGCTTTTACTAATAGCAGGGCCTATTTAGATATTGTAGACATTTAGAAGCATGACAGAATGGTATTACTGGATTGAAGCCTCAAAAGGGTTGGAGTAGGGAAGTCTGGATTCCTCAGCTGTACTTACTTGTATATGATCTTTTTATGATATGTTATTAGTATGACAAATTTCTCATTTTTAGTCTTGGATCTTTCCATTCAAATTCTTTTGTAAAAAGGCCTGATTTGTTTTTTCTCCTGTTTTATCAATATTCTTGGATCTTGTACTGATTAAAATCAAACTCAGTAAAAACAAAAACAAACAAAGACAAACCCCACACTGTTAGCTGCCCTGTTTGGCAAGTGTTTTCAAGAGCAAAACCCATCTGGGCATGGTGGCACATTCCTGTAATCCTAGCACAGGAGAGGTTGAGACAGGAGGACTGTAAGTTCCAGCCCAGCCTGGGCAACTTAATGACTTAGCAAGACCCTGTCTCAAAATGAAAATATTAATAATTATAGTAAAAGGATCAGGAACATAGTAAATGCTCTGGGTTCGATTCCAACACCTAGGGAACAACAAAATTTTCATATCCACTTGCACAAAAGTACATCTAGCATGCTTTCAAACTGGAAAATGTTCTCCAGAAATTACACAATGGTATGTATAAACCTGAACAGGTTGTACTCATGAGGAAAGATATATAATTTACCTAAGTACAATAAATACTTCAGAGTTTAATTATCAGGGTAGCAATGTCTATTGCAAACAGTGACCATGGCTATCCTTATAGCAAAATTTCTAAGCATGACAAGAAATCAAATTTTTCTTAAGATCATTTGCTCAGTAATATCTTTGTCCTTTTAGTCACAGGGTAAAAGAGGAAAGAAATATGTGAAACCTACCTATAATACCTTATCTTTTCTCATAAATTTCCCTTATCATAAAAAATAAAATCCTCGCGCACTGGAATCTAAGACCAAGGTGTCACCAGAGCTTGAAAGTCCAGCACACGCACGTCCTGGCGACCCAGTGTCCTCAGACTGGCCACCCTCCTCTCTCTGACATGCACATCCTTCTGGCATGCTTGGCCCTGTGTCAGTGCCACTTCTCAACAACACCCTAGAAAGCCTTGAAAGAAGAATTTAAACCTCTTAAACCCAGTCAAGTGAAATAGATTTGTGTTCGGTCACTTCTGTCTCGATTTTAGCCAGTGGAATGTGAGGTACTTGAGATGCCTGAAATATATTGTTTTTAAAACTGAAAAGCAACCTTCCATTTCAAAAGGAGATTGTAGAAATGTTGACCAAAAAAAAAAAATTATTACATTCTGACCACGGGCAATGAAAATCAGATTTGTTTATTCTCTATTATGTTGCTGTCATGTTTTTGTTTGTTTGGTTTTTATTTATTTTTGCCATTGCTGCTGTTTTTGAGGCAGGGTCTTACCCGGTAGTACAGGCTGGCTTTGAACTCACAGTTATCCTCCTGCCTCGGCTTTCTGAATGCTGTGATTACTGTTTGCTGTTTTAAATTCCCACTGTAATCCCTGATTAACACTTATTTTCTCTGTGTTGGTATTGTGGGTCATATTTTTGGCTAGCATTTCCTGCCAATGCTGTTTGCTATCTGCACATCTCTGGGGGGTTCCCAGCAGCATAAACTCTCATTTTCAGTGGGATCTGGCTTTGGCTTTTTGTTTCTTTTTCCTGCCCACAGAGATGATTTCATTTGAACTCAGTGAGTTTTTTGTCCTGTATTTCTCTGTTTTCATCAATTGAGCACAAGTAAATTGGCACATGAAATCTACAGCGCACAATTTTGCTGCTTGGTCTAGATCTCTGAGCCACACTGTTAGCCACAGAATTTGTTTTAGAAAAAAGTGGTTCCAATTTCTAGCCCCCTGTGAAAACCAAAGTGAGCTAGAAATACCAGTTTCTGGAATCATGAACAAATCCAAACAGTCCCACCTACTGGAGCGTAGGGAGCCTCAGGTGCATGGGATTAGAGGAGGATTAGTCCTGGTTCTACTTACAGTGTGCTTTCTCAGTGGTCCATGAGTGGCCTCTTCCATTAAATATAACTATGCTGATATAGGAGTAAGGATACAGTGCAGATACGCACTCATGAACCCACCACCTAACGCAAAAACTGACCTCTTGGCAATACCCTCCCCCTGTGTTGGCCTCCATTCCACCTTTGCATTTCCCCACTCAAGATAACCGTCATGTTGAATTAACTCCTTTTGGTTGTTGGTTTGCGATAGGGTCTTATTGTGTAGTTCAAACTGCTCTTGAACTTACAGTGATCCTTCTGCCTCGGCTTCCCAACTGCTGGAATTACAGGTATGTACCGCAAAATCAGATTTTTTTTGTTTTGTTTTTTGTTCCAAGCTTTTTTCCTAGTTCTTACGGTTGCTGACAATCATCGCC
The DNA here is from genome assembly GCF_034190915.1 of Cavia porcellus. NCBI lineage: Eukaryota > Metazoa > Chordata > Mammalia > Rodentia > Caviidae > Cavia > Cavia porcellus. The sequence goes on along the minus strand of NW_026947504.1, from coordinate 64,984,208 downwards.
ACCCTTGGCTTGCAGGTGAGGACTCAAATGTCTGTCTCTGTTTTCACATAACCTCATCATCACATTTGTTTTTTTCTTTAATCTTAGCTATCATTCTAGTCAAACAAATTTTATCAATATACTTGGTAATCTTCACGTATTTCCCATAGTAAGTACTAGGTTTAGTCTCCCTCTTTGGTAACATTCTCCTTTTGTGGGTACCAGGAAATTCCCTTGACATCTCTTTTTGAAGGATTCTTCTATTCTAAATTCAAACCCTTTGCACGTCTCTTCCTCCATTTATTCAGGCCTGGTGTATGTCAGGCACCGTGCTAGGTCTTGATTGGAACAAGTGCACAGGAAGCATGTGTGCTTAAGTAAAAACCTGATGGTACATGCCTACAATTCCAGCTGAGGAAGGAGGGTCACAAATTTGAGGCAGCTTGAATAATTTAGGAAGCCCCCTCACAAAATAAAAAATAAAAAGGGCTAGGGACGTAACTCAGAGGTAGAGTGTTTGCCTAGCACTGGACTAGGTCTCCAACACAGCAAAAAAGACGAGAAAAGGGGACACAGATGGAGCCAAGGCTGAGGCACCAAAGACAAATGGTTCTCTTTTCTCTTGCTTAGAAAAGCAAAAAGAGCACGGCCAGCCTTCCGCGATGGAGCACACAAGACAGTAACGGAAACTGTTCTAACCTTGACTTGTTAGAATCACCTAAGGAGCCTTTTAAAATGCCCACAATGCCCAGACACACCCTCCGCTAGCTAAAGTATAATCTCTGGAGCTAGAACCCAACTGTACATATACAAAATTTGGAACTGCAAGGGTCACAATCAGGGTTCCGGGTTAAGTCCTACTAAGGGTTGAGCCGGGAAGCCCCCATTCATATATTGAAAGTCCAGCGCCCCACCCCCGCCTCAGTGTGATCTTGGTTGATGTGAGAGCTTTTACAGAGTAAATTAAACTGAAAAGTCACTTCTGTCCTAGGAAACTTGCAGTCATTCCTGTGCCTGGGGAGAATACCCCAAGAGCCCAAGCAGCCACCAGCAAGCCAGACAGAGGCCCAGACTACCTGGACCTCACAGCTCTTAAACGGAACCAACGCAGCACCCTCCAGAACTGGAGACGTTCGCTAAGACCATCCTCGATGCATCCTCCGCTAAGACCAATCTTTCTGGCTTGTGTAAATAACTTCCTGACGGTACTTCAAAGAGCTTATCTGACAAAACAAGGTAGGAACTCTCCTTCCTGGTTTCCAAGAAGTTTAAGCGTGGAAGTGTAAGCGCAGGAACTGGCTGGCCACAGGCCCTTGGGCCATGCTAAGTGCTTGGCAGATGATACTAAACTAAACAAGCAAGTAACTTTTCAGCTAAGCCAAAGGTGTTCACCTCCAACAGCCTGCGAATGCTGCTAATAACACAGGTCCTGCTGTAAAGCGCCAGAAAAATAAGTAAACCCGCGGCCTGCTCTGGGTAACCCCTCTTTCCAGGCCATGCTCTGGCCTGGGTCGCCCCCAAACTTCCTGTTTTGTGCTGGAAGCAATCTTGTTCCCGAACTCTGCCACTAGGGGGCGCGCAGACTCCGGAGCCTGCAGCCGGACTCGGCCTCGCGGGCACCAGGAAGCCCGAGGTGCGGCCTCCAGCCTCCTGCAGTCTCCACTTTCCTGCCTCCCTCGCTGGGCAAGGCTCAGGGTCCAAGCTGATGGCCTCCCGATGCCCAGCGTGCCGCTACTTACTTTTGACAGTCCCGCTCCTCGCCCAGAAGAGTGAACTGAGGCTCAGAGAGGGTAAGTCACTGCTCCAGGGTCACACAGTGTAGGCTTTTGAGTCAGATTTGCCTGCTTCCTAACTTTGCAAACACCTTTGTGGCTGAAGGGGACCCCAAGTGTTCAGCCCCTCAGAGGGGCCAGATGACTGACTTAGTTATCAGGAAAAGACCCCAGCGCAGGGAGAGCTAGACAGCTTTTTACATTTTCTTTTCTCTCCCCCATACCCTTCCGGAGGCCACCGCAGGCCTGCGCAACTCCACCACTGTTTGCATTTGGCGCTGGTGATTAATGCTTTGCTGCCCTCTTATTGAGGAAATGAAAGGGATAAGGATTAATTCCTGTTCAGCCTCTCCCCCTCTCCTCCCTTTAGTGCCCTATGATTTTCACAGCCACCCCAAAGGGATGCTCAGGCGGGCTCGGGGTGGGCGTCCTAAGTGTTTATTGCCTGTCTACTGAAGGAGTCAGGACACAAAAACAACCGTGTTCGAAACAGCTACACGAAAGGGATAAAAACAAAAAACACCTTTTTTTTCTTTACTGGAGATTGAACTCAGAGCCTTAGACATGCTAGACAAGTGCTCTACCACTGGATTACTGGATTAGACTCCCAGACCTAAAAAATAGAATTTGGGATGTTCTCAACATAAATCAATGACAAGGTTTGAGATGATGTGTGCACTAATTGGGGTGAAGAATATGCTAATTGCCCTGATCTGATCACCACGCATTGAATAATGTATCAAAACACCACAATGAATTCCATAAAATGGACAATTATTATATTGTATATAAAATACAAAAATTAAAACAACAGTGGTAACTACACATCACTGATACCCACACTGCTAGAAGACAGCCTTTTGTGCTGGAAAAACTGCCCAATGGTAATTTGGTGTTCTGTGTCTCTGGGTTTGTATTTGCAGGCTGTCTGGGTGACATTCCCCAACCTCATCCTGCCCAGCACTTCCAGGACCCCTAGGAAGCTCTGTGCTGTGGCTCTGGGAAGGCAGACCTGACTCCAGCCGTCCACAGGACATGTGCACCCCCGCAGGGTGTCTCTCACAGGACAACTGGTACCAGACACATACTCAGAAATCACCCCTTAATTAAGACCATGCTCAATAGGAAGGGAATCAGAAGACAGGGAGGGGAGAAGAAGAGGGATGAAAAGCAATTAAGACGTGCTGTGCACATGTACCAACTCTCTGCAAGGATTGTGATCTTTACGCACCACACACCTGTACTGATACAAAACAATAATTGGGAGGAAAAAAAGCCTGAGCTCTTGGGGAAGATGCCCATGCTCTCTGGAGTTTTCAATGTCAGGTTTTAGGTCTTTCTTTCTTTCTTTTGTTTGACTTTTTTTTTTTTTGAGATAAGGTCGAGCTGTGCAGTTCAAGCTGGCCTTGAGCTCACTTTATAGTTCAGGCTGGTCTCAAACTTGCCATGAACCTCTTGCCTCAGCCTTCTGAGTGCTGAGATCCATTCTTATAAAAGGATTAAGGGGCTGGGGATTTAGCTCAGTGGCATAAGCATCTGCCTTGCAAGCAGACGGTCATGAGTTCGATCCCCGGTACCGATAAAAATGAAAAAGACAAAAAAAAAAAAATAGATTAGAACGATTCAGGGAACACACTCAGAGGTGGGAAGTCTGGTTCTCTTTGCTGCAGAAACCAAACCAAGCCAATGAACACAGCCCCTGGCTTCTGTGTTGTAGACTAAGAAACACAAGCTCCTTTCTGGCTCTGTTGGCCTCTTGTGTCATTGATTACTATAGCCTTGAAACTCTAATAGCCACACGTGCACACACACACTGTAGCACTCAGGCATAACACTGTACATTCGCACAACGGCAGCACTGCAGGCCCAGGACCACCCCAGGACCACCCCAGGACCACCCCAGGACCACCCTAGGTCCACCCCAGGCCCACCCCAGGACCACCCCAGGACCACCCCAGGTCAACCCTAGGACCACCCCAGGACCACCCCAGGACCACCCCAGGACCACCCCAGGACCACCCCAGGACCACCCTAGGACCACCCCAGGCCCACCCCAGGACCACCCCAGGCCCACCCTAGGACCACCCTAGGCCTACCCTAGAACCACCCCAGGACCACCCCAGGCCCACCCCAGGACCACCCCAGGCCCACCCCAGGACCACTCAGCCTCCCCTGGCTTCCCACCATACATTTACTGTGAGGTTAGGGCTCAGATTCTTCCTGCACAGGGCCCTCCCCGAGCCCTTTCCTTTTCTGATGTCTTTGTCGGAAGATTGCACCAGCAATGTCTTGGTAAATATTATACTACGGAAGGCTGAGACATTGGAAATGTGTTGGGAATAAAGTCATACCAGAAGTTCAGCTGAACAATGTCTTTGCCTTGATAGAGCCAGAAGAAGCCAATTCTCAGGCTCAGATTTTAGTAGCTTTTTCTTGTCTCCATCCTAGTTGAGATCTCTTTTGCACGCAGTGCCTGGAATCCTGACCTTACCCACCCACAGCTCCTGCAGCAGCAGAGGCCAGAGCCTCAGACACAGACAGAACAAGCATCAGCGGCTGGCTCTGCCTCTCAGGAGCCCTGTGAATGTGGATGAATCCCTGACCCCAGCATTCTCTGCAAAATGGAGGTAGGACTATTTATTAGGATTTCTTCATGATGCACAAAAGACGCAAAATTAAACACTGGAATGTTGCATATGGTAAATAAATGGTAAGATTTTGTGTGAAGAGCGTTACCTACAAGGCCTGGAGATACGGCTCAGTGGTACAGCACTTGCTTAACACGCTCAAGTCCTGGGTTCAATTCCTCCAGCACTATCAAAACAAAAAGTAAAGATTATCTTTCAAGGGATACTTGCTGGGTTTTGTTGTTGCTGTTTTCTAGGGCAGGACTGGGCATCAAACTCAGGTGTTTGCATTTTTATATGCACAAGGTCCAGTTAAAGAAGGAGCTCATGCAGGGAGTTGCAAGTCATAACCAGGAAGGGGACTTTGTTTGGAGGGCTTTTCTACCACCATCGTATCATGACAAATGGGCAGTTACCAAAATAAAAAGCAGTTTTGATACTAAAATATTAGAATAACTGATAGAATGTTTAGACTACTGCCTTTTATTGATTTATCAATGCATTTTGATTTGGCTGGCTGATTTGACATTAAGAATGGTCTCTTTAGGCAGTTAAAATAGATATCATGATCCCCATGCCAGAGATGTGATAGAAAGAAAGGAAACAAGCTTACGGAGGTGAAACGACTTGCAAGATAATGATTTAACCCAAATTTGAATCCTCTGGAATCTAATTTCCATGATTTTTCTACCACATGTCCAACTACAAACGTGAAATACCAACATGCTAAAAAGACTGTTGAGAGCCATTGATGGTCAAGGGATACAACTTGGCCTGACATCAGCCACCTTGAGCCATAACTGTCATGATTATCCCTGAGTAACCCTGGCCACCACCCCCAATTGTTTTCAAACAAGCTATAAATAGACAAAACCATTAGAGTGGTATGTGGAGCTTTACCATCCAGACCATTATCAGCATCAAGAATGTGCCTGCCATCTTTGATGTTAGCTTGAGATAAACCAGATGCATTCGGGCTTGGAAGTCATTTTTGTCCTGACCTTGTGATAAACTCCTTCCTTCTAATCCAGATCACAGAGATCCACTGGCTTTGCTACCACTCAGAATCACGCCTGTCAGAGTCTCAAAAAACTGTGCTCTGCGCTATCCTGGATCTGGCTGCCTCTTTCTTTGGTCTGATGGCAGCACGGGTCCAGCTCTTACACTGTATGTCAGGCTGCTCAGGAGCCGTTTGTCTCACTGTAGCCAATGCAGCTGTCCTGCAGGGGCACATCTTGGATTTCAAGCTAGGAACTATGGCAGAGTGTAGTTCTCACCCACAACTTTACTTTCCAGCTGCCTTCTCTGGGACATCTCTGCTCTGTGCCGCGGACAGACTGAACCTTTGACCTTGCCCTGCAGCACGGCTCCTCCTCCAGATTTTCCCCACCCACTGCTGTGCCCATCCCACAGACAGGGTACACCTGTCTGTCCATTCCTACCTCCAGAAACCTGGCTCCTCCTACCCTCCACTTCCACTCCCACTCCCAAACTCATCCTGCCCCCGCCCAGATGAGCTCCACCCGTGACCACTACATTTTGTCTGGCTTTGGCTGGCATCTGAATCACATCAGCTCTCTCCACTGGTGGGAAAAGCTTTTTAAATCTCAGATTGCTGGGCTTCACCTCAGAGGTTCCGATTCGGTAGATCTGAGTGTCGCCTGAGAATGCACATTTCTGACAAGTTCTCAGCCACACTGTCACTGCTGGTCTCGGGTCCACACGTCAGTGGTCCCTGAGCTAAACATCTGTAATAGTCTCCTAGTCCAGAAGACCTTTTCAGACTTCACTTGGGCCGTGTAATTCCCTGCAGTTAGATGTCTAAAAGTTTTCTTGGCTCTTCACTGCACTAGGAGAAAGGCTGTCTCCATCCGCAGTACCTGTGGATGCTGCACAAAGCTCTTTCTCCTTCTCTTCTTGTTCTTCTTTTTCCTCTCTTCCTTCTCCTCCTCCTTCTTAATCTCCTCCTTCTCCTGCTTCTTTTTCTTCCTTTTCTTAGACAGGGTCTCACTATATAGTTTAGGTTCTATTCATTATACAAGTCAGGCTGGCCTCCAACTCATGGAAATCCTCCTGCCTCAGTCTCCTGACTGCTGGGATTATAGGATGCACCACCACATCCAGGTACAAAGCTCCTTTGGAATTCATGCCAGCAGACTAAAACTCTACCACACCTCCTGGCTGATGTCATCTGCCCGCGCTCTGGTCACTTCTGTTTCTTAAGTACTTGAGTATCTTGCTTCTCATTTTCACTAAATGATTATTTAATTATTTGGGCAGTGATGGGTTTAATACTTGTGCGTCTGCTTCCTTGACCTTCCCTCACATAGTCTTTAGTCCTCTACTCTGCATGACTTGATCATGTCATCACCTCTGTTGAGGTTTAAGTATGAAACGTCCCCCAAAGACTCAGTAATGAGCAATTTATCCCCAACACAGCAATGCTCAGAGGTGAGGCCTAGAGAGACGATGGATCATGCAGGTTCTAATCCACTGATGAGTTAACTGGCCGAATGGGCCATGAGGAGGCAAGTCCCAGTTGTAGGAAGGGAGTCACTGAGACGTCCTCTGAAGGGCCCGTCTTGTTCCCCATCCTCTCTTCTGGGGCTTGCTTCCTGCCTACCATAAGGTGGGCAGCTTTCTCCAGACCCTTCTGCTATGATGCCCTTGACTGAAATCTCTGAAACAGTGAACCAAAATAAATCTTTCCTTCTTTAAACTGTGTATGTGTTATATTATGTCCCAGCAACAGAAAAGTTGCTCAAATCTCAATTTTTTTTTTTACCAGTACCAGGAATCGAACTCATGACCACATACATGCTTGTAAGGCAGGCGCTTATGCCACTGAGCTAAACCCCCAGCCCTCCAAATCTCAATTTCAAGGGCCACACTTCCTGACCACCTCTTCCACAGGTTAGCAGCTCTCAGATTTCTACCCCAGCAATTCTCCGACTTGCTCAAGACTTTGTTCGCCGTGCACTGTCCCTGTCATTTTTCCTCATCTTTTAGGATTTCACTTGTCTCCTGACCCAAAGTGTTCGTCAGCTTTCTCCACTATCATAAAGACTTGAGATGATCAGCTCGCGGAGAAAAGGTTCATTTCTGCCCATCGTTCTGGAGATTGCAGTCCTGTTGCTTTGGTGCTGTGGCAAGGACAGCACACCACTGCTCGGAGCAGGTAGTGAAGCCACCTCTTCACCTCATGGCTGGAACACAAGGCAGAGAAAGAGAAAGAGACCAGGGTCCCACCATCCCCTTTCGGGCGTGTTCCCAGTGACCACAGGCTGCCCACGAGGCCCTGCCTCTATCCAATAGCACCACACTGATGACTAAGCCTTCAGCACTTGGACCTTTGGGGACCCTGAGATCCAAACAATAGCAGTCAGATTAGGCTAAATGGTCCTCACTAACACTATTTCCTCCTAAGTTCACTAACTCTTAGGGTCTCACTTCGTCCCTGGTTAACCCCATCCATTCCCCACTCTATCCCTGTACCCAAGCAATGAGGCAAAAACACCAGCTAGGTTGAAAGTGCTCACTTTTAAATGGGTGGCCACACACTTCAAAGCTATCAACCCATTGGCCTAAATCCTGCAGAGTACACTTCTAATTTAAAAGATGCCACCTGATCCAGTAGGGCTGGAAGCTTGTGACAGACACAGACACCTAGGCCTCTTAGGACTGCTGAGTCTGCACTGTAACAAGGTCCCCAGGTCCCCATTTCCACATCCACATTCAGGAGCACTGCCTTAGAGATGAGCTGAATAATCCTTTTCCTAAGCTTTCTGAGCCCCGGTGGCCGTCACTCCAAGGGTCCCGCTCTGTTGAGAATTCAGAAGCAGGCGCAGAGATTCTTCCATCCTCTCATCCCCATCTTTTTAACGGGCTTCCTCTCTACCCTAATCCTCTTCCCTCTTCTCCTGGCACAAGGGAGCAGGGCCCCTCCACAGCCATGGCTGTTTTTTCTTAGCCTCCGGAGCACATCCCTGATTCTCCTGCATCCTGAACTCTCTGGATATTCCTTGGGTTTAGGAATGTAGCTCAGTGGTCGAACCCTTGCCTAGCAAAGACTCTTCTGATCCTACAGCCTGCCCCTTCTGCCAGCGTTTTAACTTCAAGCCAAGCTGTTTTAGTTGTTTTGTGGTGTCCTCATTGTCCACTCCCTCTCGTCACTGAGGTCTTGACTCAAATGTCATCTTTGCAGAGGGGCTGTGAGTGCACCGTGAGACCATAACTGTTAAGGATAATAAATATAAATAAGAAGCAAAAGAAAAGAACTAGGGATATAGACCTTTCTCAAATAGTAAGCGGACCAAGGGACGGAGGGAGGGAGAAGGAGACTGAAAAAGGGCGTTATGGTGCATCCTGTCATGGGCTAATCCACACAAGGAGTGTAAATATCGTATGTTGTAAACACCACTAACAAAGTGAAAATCAAAATAAAATAGCACACACACTTATCCGTATTTAGCTTTCATTACTCAGCATAAACACCCAGTAGGCTGTGTTTCTTTGAAGTCTCTCCCGGTAAGCTCCTGGGGTGGGGACCTTGTCCACTCTTCTGTGAGCCTGATAGTCACAGATGAGCTGTGGCTTGTGTGAAAGGCCACGTGCTGGGGAGAGACATGAGGCCTCAAGTAGGCCCCTGGCAGGGCAGGACCTCAGCGGTGCCTGCATTTGACCCCAAGTGAGGGGCAAACAATAGTGTCATTTTCTCCCCGCATCACTTTCATAGTCAGGGTCCACTTGTTGGGAGCCCACAGAAATTGACTTGTTACCTCAAGGAAAAAGAGAGGGGTTGTTTCTCGTAAGAGGAAGGAGAGTTTTGCTGAACGCTTCACGGAAAGTGCAAAGTGCCTCACAGGCCACGGGAAGTTGCTGGATCGCCTAGGTGTTCCCCTCTTCACAGGCAGGAGCAGGGCCTGCTGACACAAAATGGGCGTGACCTCTGTCACCAGCAGGACAAGGAAATATCAGAGTGTAGCTTTCAGAATTAGGTCATCAACAACATCGCAGTTTCCGCCTTGCTCCCTCTTGGGTCAAGCACATCTTGGTGCTCTGGGGAAGCCAGCTGTCTCCTGACACTCAGGGATCCCTCAGGGAAGTCCGTGGCAGAAACAGCTGAGGCCTCTGCCAACCCGCCCGCGCTCTGAGCCTGGGAACGGCCCCCAGAAATGGATCCTCCAGCCTTAGTCAGGCACCTTCCTCTCTCCTCTTGCTTTCTGTGCCCAAATGCTCTGTTGTGTGCTCCATTCTCTTACCCTTCTCTGTGAATCTCCTTTCTCTGCTTACTTTTTAATATGCAATGGCCAAAACTAGTTGCCAGGTGTTGGTCTACAACAGGAGTAGGCAAACATTTTCTGCTCAGGAGCAGGTGTAAATATTCTGAGCTTTGGAGCCCTACGATCTCTGCTGTGACTCTTCCACTTGACCCTACCTGTATGACACAAAAGCAGACTGGCACTTCACTGTATGGGAGTGATGGTGCTCTGATAATATCTTATTTACAAAATCTGGGGCTGCAGATGGGCTGCATCTGGATGAAGGGGGTCAGGCTCTGTCTATTGGATCTCTCTGGTCCCAGGGCCTGATCCCCTTCCAGTGGCCAAGCCCTAGTCTGTGCCCATGCTTAATAGACTCAGCTGGGTGCAAACCAGCATCAGTGGGACCACACAGGTACAGGAAGGACAGGAACAGACTTTCCAAGAAAGACACGTGACTGGTCAAAAGACACTATGCACCTTGGCACATCATATTCAGTCTGATAGTCCATTAATGCTAATTAATTTTGACAAGAACTCGGGAATATAAAGGTAACTGCTATATGATTCCTAATGATAGCTGAAATGTACCAGGCTTAGCCATAATATTTTTGTACACAGTATCTCATGTAGCTCTTACAATAACACTATGAGGTAACTACTTCAGAGAGGGTAAATAACTTGGCTAAGATCACTCTGTAGCTGTGAGTCTGCCCACTCTACTGTTAGAGTTCTTAACTCTGAATTCTTCTATGAAATTCTGCTTTCTAGTTTCTCTGAGGATTTCTGACCTCCAATCTGTTCATCTGTGCATCTACATATCCCCCCCAAAACCTCATGTACTTTTGGATGGGGTTTTTTCAGAGGTAGTTGAATCTAGAGTTTGTGGTTAATTTATGGTTCAGTGCTAGGATTGAGGGTGGGTGATTACTGCAATCAGTCCAAACCACGCTGCCTAGGAGCCAGATGATTATGTCTGTTTTTTGTTGTTGTTTGTTTGTTTGTTTGTTTTTTGTGTTGGGGATTAAACTCAGGTAAAAGTCAACTGAAACCTCTACAAACTAGGTGCTAAATACAACTTACCCTTTTATCTTTGGGTGTCAGGTATTTCATCTCAGCAATGAGAAAAGTAATTCACAGTCTCTTTCAACTTTGTTTATAAATTCTCTCTACTACACCAGGAAGCAAGCCCAGTCTGGGAGTCAATGCCATGTGTGGGCCACTGCCTGACCAGAGCAGTCAGACCCTGGCCCCTTCTGGTTTGTAGGCTGGCAAACAAGAAGTACCAAACCCCTCTTCCTCACACCTCACCTCCCTGCCATAAATGGCCAGTTTATCTGGAGAAACACAGCTGTGATGATAGCCATGGAGAGGAAATGTGATTGGATGCCTCCACTAACCCTGCAGGGCTAGGGCCAGCGGTCTGATCACAGGTTCAGAGGATAGTGGTAAGCAGTGTGATTCTGGGGGATCTCCTTCTGAGGGTTGCAGCCAGTTTTGACTCCCTATGGTCTTGTTTTGGAAGTCCTACATAATTTCCGTTGTTTTGTTTGGTTGTGTTTTATTTTCTTTTGTTTTGTTTGATTATATCAAATCCAATGGCACGAGTAGCTATTTCAAAGACAGCAAGCTATTTTATGGTAGCCATTTTGGATTTACTAGTGGCTTGTTTTGAAGTCTTTTATTGCATTCAGTGTTTCGTTTTTATTGCTTCTGTTCTATCCTGTTCTGTTTGACTTTTACTATGTCCCTTATCTATAGCTATTTTGAAGACATCAAGAGGCATTATGGGGCTGGGGATTTAGCTCAGTGGCACAAGTGCCTACCTGGCAAGCTCGAGGTGGTGAGCTTGATCCCTGGTTACCCCCGCAAAGAGGCATCATGGTAACTATTGTTGATTTAGTAATGTTTTGAAGTGCTGTATCTCTTACACTGGTTTGTTTTGATGTTTTATCCTCCTTAAAATTAAAGAAAAATATGTAAGTTACCTCTACCTCTAGTTTTAAATATCTTTCTGAAAAGATTTTGCTGTTGATAAGGCTAGTTATGTACTTATTACTTCAACATTTAATAAAGTCTCTCTACTCTTAAAAATAGTAAAGAGTTCACATTGAACTTGGAGTGAAAAAAAATAGTGTGGAGCACTTACCTAGTACATGTGAGGACCTGGGTTCAAACATTATTATGAAAAAAGAAAGGGGGGGAAAGCACAGGGAGGGAGCTCTGCTAATAGGCTAGAACCTTGCAACTTCCTGGTTGTTGCGTTCTGTGGTCATCAGATTATGGTCATAATTATAGACAAATGGTCAAAATAGTCTGCAACTGCCTTTACTTTTCACAAACACACTTTTAGAGTCATTGTACATATAGTACAGGATGTCAGGGATTCAGCCCTAATTAGTTTCTCTCCATTTCTCTTAATTTTTAGAAATTGCAACATGAATAAACATTGTGATTGCCCATTTACATTGTTATTCAATAAATTGTAGCCAATTGCATGCACAATTTCTCAGAAGAGGCTGCTACGATCTGAACGCTTGGGCTCTCCTCCCCCAAGTATATATGGTGAAGTTCTAGCCCCGCAATGGTGTCACTAAGAGACGGGGCCTTAGAGATTAGGTTATGAGGGCGCTGCCCTCAGGGATGAGGTTAGTACCCTCCAACAGAAGCCCCCGAAAGCTGCCTTGCCGTTCTCCTACCGTGTAAGGCCCCAGCCCTGCGGATTCTGGAGTCCAGCTGCAAGAGGCCTTGTGGTTTTTACTTTCTATTGCCTAAAATCTTGTTGCCATATTAAGAAGCCCAAGCGAGACTATGGAATGATGAGACTGACGTAGGAAAGTGCTCCGGCTGGCATCAGCACTGCCATCCTAAACACGGGAGTGACACCAGGCAAGACACTTGTGCCTTACTCGGTACAGCTGCAGGAGTCACTGCTGAGGAGGCCATCAGAAGAGCCTCAGCCCAGCCAGTTTGGCTGCAGAATGGTGAGAAAACAAATGGCTGCTAGTGTAAGCCACGATGTCTGGGGTGGTTTATTATGTAGCGCTGGGGTAACGTGCAGAGGCACATGCCAGAATATTTATGGATGCGGTCAGGGGCTGAAGAAAGAGCAACAGAGAATTAATACTTAATGTGTAGAATTTCAGTTTTGGATGACATAAAGAGATCGGGAGATAGACAATGATGATAATTGGACAACAAATAAAGTTACAAATACCACTGAACTACGTACACTTAAAAATGATTAATTTGAAAATTTTGTGTTCTATGTTCATTTAATTGTATATTTTACCAACAATTTAAAAATTGTGAAAAATGAGTCAGTATGGCAAAATAAGAAAAAAACCTATCAGTGTAGTATACTTTCCAGTATAATATAGCTTATCCTTTGGTATCAAATATTAGAACCCTTTATATCTGATTATATAAGAAAATTAGAACAGGACCAAGGAAAATAGGCTAAAAGGCATAGAACCCAAAGAAAGGGCAGAAATCTAGGCTTCTGATTATCAAGCCATTACAGACTAAATAGGTTCTGAAAAATGGGTACTGGGGCTGAAGTTTAAAAATGAATGTTTTTAAGTGCTAATTAATGCTAGGAAGATGTGCCGACCCCAAATGTTTTCTCCTTCTTCTTCTCCTACTCCTCCTCCTTCTTCTTTCCTTCTCTTTCTCCTTCTTCCTCTTCCTCTTCTTCTTATTTTTTAAAATTTTATTTTATTTAGAATGTAGTAAAAATATAACAGAACAAGACAGAACAAAGCCAGTCGAGACAATGCAGTGAAACTGTGTACAGAACTTCCCAGCAGGATACTGGGATAGTGTAATAGGTACTATGGTATATCTCGTTATCTTCACAATAGTTGTCCAGTCAATTAGGTATAAAGAAATCAAACCAATAACAGACCATTGTAAAACCAACTGAAGGAGAATACTGAATGGAGCGTAACAATCATTACAGAACACAACAGTGAGAATAACCTTTGCCTTCAAATAGAACATAGAAGGAAATCCCCCTTATTTGCTATATTGCATATGGTCATCCTCCCAAGAGATGCTCAGAACTCTGTCTCCAGTTGCTGATAGGGGTGAGGTGGGGTGGGGGTGGCGGAGATGTTTGATTGCACCGGTAGGCTCACGGGAGCAGCTGACTGGTTCCCATCCTAGCCGGCACCGGGGTGCTCACTGAGAGGGCGGGCAAATTGCCTTCTTGTGCAGCCACCTAAGTCTCAACATCCTCCTCCTCCTTTTCCTCCTTCTCTTTCTCCTCCTCCTCCTCCTCCTCCTCCTCCTCCTCCTCCTCCTCCTCCTCCTCCTCCTCCTTCTTCTTCTTCTTCATAGTTTTTATGGTTTTGTTTAAGCACAAATAAACATTCACACAAGTCATCTGATTCTCTTTGCTGCACAGCGTGGCATCGGGGGTGGCGACTCGGATGGCTAGCTGAGCCGCCCTTTCCACACTGGCCTTGAGGTTTTTGGAGTAGACATTGTGAGCAATCTCTGCACAGTGTGACGTTGCACATCAGCCGCACCTCCAGCTCCTTAACACTGTGCACCGGGAGCATCCAGAAGCCCCTGGGCAGCATGTGCTTCGTCTTTTTGTTGCTCCCATAACCTGTGTTGGGCATCAAGAGCCGGCCCTTGAACTTTCTCTGTATCCTGTTGTTGATGCCTCTGGGCTGTTGCCAGTTGTGCTTAATTTTGAGATATCAGTCTGACTGGTGCCAGATGAACTTCCTCTTTTTGGTGATCTTGGGCTTCACAAGGGTCTGAGGGCTGCCATGGTGCTGAGTTGGAATGACTGCCACTTCTGTAGGCAGCACCAAGGAAGAGAATGAGCCAAGACCTTTCTCATCCACCTGTATGTCTGACTCTATACGAAGTGCTGCAGGTACAGCAGAGAACACAGCCGCCTTGCTCCAGCTTACCCAGACTTCTCGTCGCCTTGGATCTCAGTCCAGCAGATCCACGGAAGAACCTGGAAAGGTCACTGAGCTGGAGAGCGAGTTTTCCTCACAGTGCTCTCTCCCCATGTTATAATGGTTACTACAGTGGGCTCTGGAAACTCCAAATACAGCTGTATTTTCAGCCTCCTGATAGCTGGTGGAGCTCATGGGATTCAATGTTGAACAATGGCTTGCAAGGAAAAATAACATGAAAATCCCTGATTGTGTCCTAATGTTCCCTTCCCCAGTGTGCCACTGGGTCAGCATGAAACTGGCCCCTGTGGAAAAAGGGAGGGGGCAACCCAGGACGATGGCAGGGCTGCAAAAATTAAAAATTATATTTTACTATACATTGATATTGTTGATGCTTGGCATAACTAATGCCACCTTGTGCCTGTATTTGATCCAGAAGAGTGAAAGATTGCTCAGGGTACAAATCCCATGAGACAAATTAACCTGCTCAATAAAAGAAGTAGGATACAGGTGTCAGCCAAAAATTAATGTAAGAGTCTAGCTAAATTGTTTCCAACAGGATGTCTTCTTGTAGTTTTCTGTTTTAAAAGCTCTGTAACTTTCCAGGTCAGTGCCGCTCGTTTGGACTCTGAAACAGGGGTCCATGGGTGGTTGCTGAACTCAGCTAATAAAATTCTAAATTTATCAATTTGGCTGCTTGGATTCCTATATTGTTCACAAACTCACTTCAGGTATAATGGTCAATATAATCCAAGCTGAATTTGTTTATATGTACTCATTATTCTTATATTTATTTTCTCTTTATGGCTCTGAATAAAATTAGAACATTTTCATGGGCTGCTAAAAATAGCACAGATCCTAGGCACTGTGCCTACTGTGATGTCATGGCTTATATCTAAAGCTTCATGCACTCATAGATGGGGATTTGGGGAGGTGGTTGGCTCAGGGGTGTGTGATACTTGGTTAAGGGTGTGTGATAACAGCATGAGTCCACTGCGTGGCTTAGTATGCTTCTGAGCATGGACAGTGGGAAGCCCCACGCTGATTGTGGTCAGTGCCAACCAATAGGCTAGTAGTCTGGATGAACTACAAGAATAAAGAGAATAAAGAATAAAGCCTCACTGCTTGCTGCTTTACCTACCTGCCAAGGACTATTTCTCCTCTGCTATGGAATCAGCTGACTACTGGCTGAAACCTCTACAAACTGGGAACTAAAATAAACTTTTCTTCCTTTAACTTGTGGGTGTCAGGTATTTCGTCCCAGCAATGAGAAAGTAACATGAGACATGTGCCTATCAGTTAGATAGGCCATTAGAGAGAAAACCCAGGACTCTGGGAGGTGCTTCACTGGACAGGGCTCTTCCATGAAAGAGCACAAGCACCTGCTTTCTCTACAACCGCTATCATCTGGTGTCTCTTTGATCTGACCCGCTGAACTCTTACGTTTCACTGAAGCCTGGGCAGCTTCCTCCAGAGGTGACATGGTGAGGATGAGCAGACGTTGGCCAAGAGGATGTGTGTGTGTCCTCTGATCTGTTCTTAGGGCCACTCCCTAGGTAACAGAGCCTGCCTGAAACACACTGAGGAAGAGTGAGATGGCCATGTCCAGGAGAACTGGAGACTGTGTCCCAGGGGAGCCGTATGTCCAGGCCAAGGCTCTGATTCCTGCCACTGTCATGCAAGATTTCAGGTCAAAATTGGAAGAGCTGCCAAATCTTTCGAGAGAAGCCAGAAATTTTAATTATATTTGTGAAGCTGCTGACTTTTCAATGTAGACCAAACACAAACAATAAATAGTGTTCGTGGCCTGTTGGTCCCTGGGCTGCCAGCTGACATTCTTGGCTTTAGCTGTTTGTGCCCCTCTTCTGGGCCTTTTCTCTCTTCAGTCTTCAGAATCAGCAACTTTCTTTCAGGATTACAGGCCAGGCCTGGATTTGGAATTTTCAAAGGGCTAAAAACAGACCTCTTTAAATGTTGATTCAATTTGGGTTAATACGATTACTGAATCTTATACCACAAATTTTAATGACACTTAATGAGAAACTGAGTGAAAACAAATGAACATAATTGCTCTGAGACTGCAAAGAGAGACAAGGGAGGTCAATGAATGTTTACATGCTGCTCACCACAAGTTTAAGGTAGCTGTACTTTCATTCAGGAGTTGGACACTGTGTGATTAGGTTTTTGATTATGTAGAAGGACAAATCTTTCTCACCATCGAGTTGAATTTCAATAATTCTCTCCCAAGGACTGTTGATTTTTCAGCTTGAAACTATGCATATTTAGCAGGGAAAACTGCCTTTGTTAAAATGTTTGTGGTAAAGAATGTTTATTCACTTCAAATTATCATCACTGTGGTTTTTACTAGAAAGCTGCGTTTGCTCACCAGCCTTGCTATCTACTTGTGCTGCGTATGACCTCCTTGGTCTAGGCACAAATAATTCAATCAGTGTATAGATGTCTGTTGCCTTATTTAGTTATGGAAAGTATTTGAAAGCTTTTCTTCCATGTAAAGAAAGAATTCTTCCATGTAAAGAAAGTTAGTGGGTCTAATAGATTCGCAGTAGTAGTAGTAGTAGTAGGTGTGAGTAGTAGTAGTGTGTGTGTGTGTGTGTGTGTGTGTGTACTGGGGATTGAACTCAGGGCCGCTCTACTACTTAGATACTTTTCAGTTTTGTGACAAAGTGTTACAAAGTTGCTCAGGTTGACCTCTGTCATAGTTTATGTCTGTGCCCTCAGCCTCATGCATTTGCATTGTGCACTTGTGATTGGTTCATTGTGCTTGGTTCATTGTGATTGGTTCACTAGTGCTTGGATTGATGTGTCAGTGCTCCACCCACATAGGGGTGGAGCCAGGATGTGATGTAATGGCAGGAAGAATGGCAGGTGTGTCTTGCTCTTTTGCCAGTTTCTGCCTTGCTGTTTGCAGCCACCCTGAACTGCGACCCTGCCATGCCACCCTGCCTTGGAGCCAACTGAGTGTGGACTGAAACCTCCAAAAACTGTAAGAAATAAACCTTTTCTTTCCCAACTTTGGTTCAGGTATTTTGTCTCAGCACCAAGTAAGAAGTAACTAAGACAACCTCAAACTTGGCGATCTTCCTGTTTTAGTCTCCTTAGTAGCTGGGATTACGAACATGTGTCATGGTGCCCAACTTCTAATAGACTAGTTTTTTAGCACAAGCCTTGGTGTGTGTGAGATTGATCAGAAAGATTAAAAAATGAGGGAAAAAGAGAATTACAACAGATCCATGAGTGACAGCACCGGCCAAGGGTTTACACCTCTGTAGTTACCTCGTGTCCTCCTGGCCCATTTTTTAAGTTAAAAAAAAAGAAGAAAAGAGAAAGAATTCTAGTCATTGCTGTGTCAACTGTTAAGTTGATGCTCCACCAACCTTTTCTCTCAGCTATCTGTTGGCTCTCTACCTCCCGTTGGGGACTCAGTGGATGGATGCCTGTGTGACTCACTGAGCCACCTAGACATGAATGAAAGGTCACCTTTGGGTGACCCTTGGACATTTGGGGATAGCCAGATCATTCTGAGGCTTATTCTCTCAAAGACTCAGAGTGGAGTCCCAAGTGCCTACAGGTTGGATTTTCCCTCTTTCCTGTTTATACTCAGATCACTGGTATTCCTGGAGTCACTTCCTAAACAAACTCCTTACCCAAGAGGCCTGTCTGGGTGACCCATCAGAAAAGTAGTAAACAATGAGGACTTTAAACATAGAATTCATTCAGAGAAATGGTAACCTGTATGATAAAAGAAGTTGATCCCAGCAAAGACACAGACATCACAGCCAGAAGTCATTGTCATGCCTAGGAACAGGGGCATAGGATAGAGGCAATGTCGTCCTGCCTAGAAGATGAGTTACACTGTGGAATCACAGTGAGTCTCTCTAGCAGGACCTTGATCCACAGCAATGTCCATGTGTGTGGAGGAATTGCCCTCACATTCTGGGCTGATCCTAAGAATTATGTCAGGGGTCCTGGAACCCTACAGGGAGCTACTCCGTGCTGCAGAGGGCAGAGCATGGGTAGGAAGGAATAGGAAGACAAATTGTACTGGACTGGCACAAAGGAATAGGCAGCAAGGATAAAAAAAAAAAGAGGCTAAGATTGAATAGCCAGAGATTTTGACATGGCTCTGATATTTGTTTTGTTTTGTCCATTTTGTTATGGACAGAGTCTCACTGTATAATCCATACTGGCTTTGAGCTCACCATAAAGCTGAGACTGGCCCCGAATTCATGATCCTCTTCCCTCAGCCTCCTGAGTGCTGGGTTTACAGGTATGTGCCACTGTTTTGAGTTTGTAAATTTTTTTTGTAAGCTTAAAAAAGCCTCCCAACTGTTATATACCAATAGCAATTATGAGCTGAGAGGGCCTGGAATTGATATGATTCACTTAGATCTTAGTTTCTAGTATTATTCCTCAAAAAGTTGTAGGCCTGAAAAAGGAAACATACAAGATACGCATCTTGTAGTGCTAGTAATTAAGTGCTAAAAAGAAATCCCCATACGGAGTGTGGTATACCAAAGGAAAACAGGACCAATGGAAAGCCCTCCCTCCCAATGGCCACAGTTTAAAAATTCTGGTATTAGTAATAACATAAAGTAGTACTAGATGATAACCTAAACTGGTCCTATACAAACCTAATTTTGAACATTTGTATGCCCAGGACCTCTCAGACATCTGTAGCTTATTGATTTCAAATGATCTGATCCTAAAGTCCAGTCGTCTACATTTTGGTGACTGCTTCAACACATACTATTCATGTGCGTTAGGCTCATTGGTCAGCGGCATCTGCATCCCCCCCACCCCCAGTCATTTGTTTTGCCTAAGTTCACACATATGGCCCAAACTACCCACTACCTCTCTGGGGTTATGGCCTCTACTCCCATCTCCTGTCTGATGGAAAGCCAGCCCGGGGCATGGAATCTAGCTTCCCCAGTAGCTGTCTAATAACCCGAGAGACATGATCTGAGGCTGGGAGAAGGCACTGGCTTCCAAAGATACAGTAATCCCCTTCTCCTTTTTCTCTCATGTTCTGAGACGTTTTTCCCTGCAGGTCACTTGGAGATTCTCAAGCACCACCCCCGCCATGAGGTCTGTGCTTCTGCTTTGTGGCTCGGACTGGAGTGGTGGTCAGCATGAGGACTTGCCTCTTTGAGTTTGCAGCCTCCCCTGCATCCCTACCCTCTCCCCTCACCCTTGCTGCCCTTGCACTCGCATCTCCAAGGGCATTAGCTTTTATTTATTTTATTAGGCCAGGACATATTCTTATTCTTTCAGGAAACTTGTAAGTTATTGTCTCCTGGAATCTCAATTTCCTCACATGTAAAGTGGAAATGCTCACAGAGGTTAAATGAAACAACTCACATAAAGCACATAGGTCAATTTTTAGCAGCTAGTGAGCATTTGATAAATTTTAGTTTTTGTTGTCTAGAACCGGCCCTCAATGTGGTAGCTGTAGTGTGTGAGGCTCAGAAAGTCTGAGTAATATTCCTGGCATCACTTAGTGGTCAGTGGATGAACTAGGACAAGAACCCAAAGTGATGTACTTCTCATACTTGAGAGAACTCAAGAATAGAATACTTATGAACACTAAACATTATAAACACTATACATTATGAATAATATAATGAACACATATAACAATGAGCAGAATACATCATGAATATTAATGTTCATAAGCTAAACAATTTTTTTTTTTTAGTGATGTGGTCTTGAGCTTGATCAGTTGTTACCAGAACATACAACAAATACAACAAGCTGTGACTTCCAGGGGTCTCCTCCAGGCATGCTCTGTATATTTTAAGTGTGATTTTTTTTCCCCAAAAGGCATTTATTCATTTATTTATTGGTGCTTGTTGTTTTGAGGCTCTGAATTCATGATCCTCCTGCTTCAGTCTCCCAAGTGCTGGGATTACAGACATGTACGACCACATCTACCTCTAAAAGTCTTTGACTCTTATTTGTGCAAGTCCTTCAGGGAAGGATAATATTTTGAATTTTTGTGTAAAAGCTGTCTATCACAGCTGCCTGTACATATAAAGCCCTATGGAAAAACTACTACTGAAATGAATTTCTAAGAGTGCCTAAGGATACTGTGATGAATGTCATGTAATAACGGTTCCACCAGAAATGACTCAGGCGGGAGGACGCAGCTCCAAAGGCCTGAGAGACAGAACCTGAGAAGGCACCAACAATTTGTTTAAAAAAAATGAAGATATGGCAAACTAGGGATTTGAAATTTAATGTTACTTTTTTAAAATTTTTCAAATTAGTTCTGGAAGTTCCCATTATTGCTCAAACTGGCAGCTGGTCTTGGGATTGTTCACCTGATGCTGGTTTTACTGGCATGCAGAATGGAAGAGCTGTGACATCAAGGGAGGTTCCACCCATATTTCTTATATATTGTGGGTGTCGGGTATTATGTTCAGTAATGGGAAAGCTGACTAATGCAGAAAATTTGTACCAGAGAAAGGTTGTTGCTGACTATGCCTGACAATGTATTTGGAAGAATTTTGAACTGGTTTACAGGAGGAATTTGGAATAATTTGGAGAAGTGGGCTAGGAAAGTGCTAGAATGTTGTACACAATGATCAATGGGGTGAATCTGATAGGAGCTTAGACTACTAGGATGCTGAGAGTAAAATCCAGACTCAGAAGATTTCAGTTGAGAACAAGAACTCAAGTTGGGAGTTGGACTAAAGTGATTGTAGGTTATGCCTACATTTTGCCCATATTCTGAGATTCTTTGGGAGACTAAGACTAAGGGTCTTAGACTAATTAATCTTACAGAATAAATTTCAATAACAGCATAACATTCAGGTTGTGGTGTGGGCACTTCTGGATGTTTTTAACCAGATTTGTAGTGAAAATCAGGGGCAAAAGAGAAAACAGAAAATTTTGTAAAACTTAAATTTTGGCCTAAAAGAAACCATGAGTAAAGTGAAAAAAGATGTGGCTGTTCTCTTAATTATTTTCCTCTCATAGCTGAGACAAAATAGCTGACACTCAAAGTTAAAGGAAGAAAGGCTTATTTAATTCACAGTTTGTAGAAAGTCCAGTCCATAATTGCCTGGCTCCAAGACAGGCTGGCTTGGCACAGGGGCATCCTAGAGAAGAACAGTTCATGGTGACAGAAGACAGAAAGCCAAGCTAGGGAAGGGAAGGATAAGCCTCTTTCTGTCCCGTTTGTCTTATCCAGCCTGCTGAGATTAGGATGGTGCCAATCCAATCAGTGGACTGATCCAGCAATCACTCACCCTTAATTCCAGCACCCTTAATCCTTGCAATGACACATGAATCAATCACAAACTCTAGGTTTGGCTACTTCTGAAAAAGCTCCCTCTATGATTTCATGAGGCCTTGGGAAGATATCCAGACACAAACCACAACAGCTTCTAAAGAGACTAGCATGACTAAAAGGAAACTAGGTACTTTTGTCAGGAACAAGAAGATACTTTAAGGTCATCTCAGGAGTCGCAAGGTGCACCCATGGAAGGCTCAAGTATACAAAAGTGTCAACATTTTATTTGTGAAGAAAATTTCAAGAATCCCTGCTATAGAATAGCCTCCTACGGAACTGGTTCCCTGAGATTAATTTCACTGTGCTTAGTACCCCAGCACTCAGAGGTCACTGGAGCTATGAATTAAGGGGGCCTGACTACTGCTTCTGTTAATAGCAGACCTTAGCATTATCTGTGTGGTGCTGGTTTTACTAGTAAGCAGAATATAAGGACAACTGTGAGAGAATCTTTCTCAAAATAAACACTTTTAAAGGGAGTTAACTAGCAATGCAATATAGAGAAAACATAGAAAAAAATGATGAATTCCTAATAAAACATAACTTATGAAATTGATCTAAGAAAAGGAAGAAAAGCTAGACTGATTGATACCTGCAGAAAAGATTAGACAGTATTTTGAATCTAACATTTGGAAAACCACCATGCTCAGGTAGCTTTGCACCTGTGTTCTATCTACGCTTTAGTACAATACTACTCCATGGAGCCAATTAGAGAGCTGTTTGCTACTGACCTGCAAAGAGCTAAGGAGTATATGCTAGAGTATCAGTCAACACATTGTTTTCTTCATTGTCGACAAAGACTTTATTAAAAACAAAGTGGAGCTCAACAATAGGTTTAATGAAGAAGTTGATTTACATGTTAGTACCTGTAGAATATATTTTCACTAGCATGGCTTTATGAATGTATCATTTGTTTCTATGTCATTTAAATTATTTCAGGCTATAGGGGGAAAGCCTAAAGTACTTTATAAAAGTAATTTTAATCTTAAAATCTAATTAAGATACTAACAGGAGAAACAAAGAAAAAGAGAGGGAGAAAGAGAAAAATTCTAGATACTGGTAATTTGCAGGGCACAAGGAAGAGTCCTGGCTATAGAGGAGATTACAGTCTAATGAAGGGAGACTGACTTCAAAACACTGACTAAAACAAAACACTGACAAGTGCCATGAAGAATATAAAAGATGGTAATGTGTTAGAAAGTTATTGGAGTAGGGGGAATCTACTTTAGCTGCCATAACCGAGACTATCTTTTATGAAAATATAAAACTTTGATAATTAATACATGTACTTGGTACAAATTCAAAGTTTCTGTATCAGCAGAGGTTGCCCAGTGGGGAAAGAGGTGGAAATTCCCAATCAGTGACTCAATTATTTTGGAGGTGTATAGAAGTCAGAGCTGGGAGTGTGAGCTGTGACCTTTCATACCCAGAGCCTTTGAGGGGCGAGATCCTTGAAGCCTTAGACCCAGGAACCAATTCTTTTGTGTTCATGAACAATTTTAATTTCTGGAAATGATTTGTTATCAATTGTTGTTACAGATGTTAATTGCTTTTTGGATTAAAAAAAAGCTTTTAGAATCCAGGAGTAATAGGATGCACCTGTAATTCTGGCACTCAAGGCGGCTGAGGCAAAAGGATTACAAGTTCCAGCTCAGCCTGGGCAATTTAGGGTCTTAGCAAGACCCTGTTTTATAATAAAAAGTAGTAGAAAGAAAGAAAGAAAATCTGGGGATGAAGCTCAGTTTGAAGTCCCAGAGTTCAATACTCTGGGACTGATACGAGACAGAGACAAAGGCAGAGACAGGCCAGAGACCCAGAGCCACAGAGAAGAGAAGAGGAGGGGAGGGGGGGGGCTCTCGGCTCTTTAATAAAGCGTCAGAATAATGTCCCTGGAATACAGTTACACCTTGCACATCAGAATTCCTAGAATGAGCCTTTGCCACTGTCCTCAGGCTGATCTTTTCTGCCAAATCACTCCCTCTCTCATCTTCCTCTCACTGAGTCTACAGTCAGCCCTTACTTCTCTGATTGCCACTCAGAAACTTCAGTACAAGGATTACTGTATTCCTTTTTTTAATCACATGATGGGTATGAAACATTCTTAGTGAATTACACAAGTGCTTTCCTCTGATCCTAACTTTAACACCGAGCTGGCTGTTAATATCCCCCTTCCCCAAGGAGGACCCCAGTCAGACCACTTACGTGATTTGTCCAGTACTATAGCGGGAATTCTAACTCAGATATTTCACACTTCTAAATGCCAGCCCTCTCAAGGAGGCACAGGAAAGAAGGGCTACATTGAAAAGCAATCCATCATTGATTAATGATTTGACTTAAGAAACAGCTTTTCCTCCTTTCCTCTTGACTTGGATATGGTTAAAACAATTCTAGACTGAACCAGAAAGTTAAACAGCTAGGGGAGGTAGCTTCCCCTTATAGAATCTCATTAGGACTAAATCCCAAATTCCACTGACCTGAGCATGTGGGTCTGCCTTGGGACATTTCTCTGAGAATAAACCCAAGCTTCCTTCTGTCCCCTCCTTTCCATCCAGATGGTGAATACCAGAGAAAAGACGTCAGAATCCAAAATCTGTCTCACCGCATTTTCACCCACGGCTTTGACTCTGCCCCTTTCCCAGCTCCTATTATAAAAACACAAATGGTTCTTGTTGAAGATGTACAGAGTTGTTTCAACCCTTGAAAATGGGACAGAAGACACCTTGGCTGGTCTCCAGAATCTGGAGCTTCCTGCCTTGGGCTTTCTCTTTTTTTAAAAAAATTTTTATTTTATTTTAAAGAGACTAAGATAAAAAGAGGACATAACAAAGCAGATCAAATCAGAACAATTTAAGCAACACAGTATTTCACCAAAGGCAACCCGATATAACAGAAGCTACCATAATGTCTCTTTTCTTCAAATAGTTGAGCATATCTTCATACACAATAGTATCAAACATAATAAAATAGTATAAAACCATTATAGAGAATGAAAGTATTACTGGCATTCAGAACCAAATAACTGAAAATGAACAATGGTTACTATATTATCTCATTGTCCTTAAAATTTGTTTATACTACCACACATAATAAAATCCAATAAGACACTACATGATAGAACCAATGGAAACAGAAGAACAAAAGCATGGTAGGACTTCAAAACAAGATGATATTAAATCAGCACTGGCTATTATAATGTCATGTTGTCTTCAAAATAGTTGTTCATACCATCACAGACTATAAAATCAAACAACCCAGGATAAAATCATTCCAACTATTGAATGCAAACATTATAAGACTTCAAAGCAACGTAATGGGGAATCATGATTACCATTAAACTCCTATGTACTATTATCATTTCTTACACTAGGAAGACTATATGGTATTTATACATGTGAGTTTGATTTATTTCACTTATGAGTATGGTCTCAAGTTGCATCTATTTATTTATAAATATCTCAACAGGATTCTTCTTTATAAGCTGAGAAGTACTCTATTGTATAAAATACCACAACTTTTTTATCCATTCCTCAGTTAATGGACACTTATGTTGTTTCCAAGATCTGGCTATTACAAATTGTGCTGTTATAAACATGGGTGCACATATATCACTGTGGTATGATGATTTCAGTTTTTCTGGGAATATGCCTAGAAGTGGGATAGCTGGATCAAATGGGACTTCCAATCCCAGCTTTTTGAGAAATCTCCAGACTGACCTCCACAATGGTTGCACCAGTCTATACTCCCACCAACAGTGCAGGAGAGTTCCTTTTCCCCCACAGCCTCTCCAGCATTTGTTGTTGGTAGTTTTCTTGATCCTGACCATGCTTTCTAGACTGAGATGGAACCTCAGTGTTGTTTTAATTTGCATTTCTCCAAAGACTAAATGATGAACATTTTTTCATGTATATATTTGCCATTTGTATTTCTTCATCTGAGAACTGTGTATTCATCTCAGATGCCCATTTTTGGATTGGGTCTTTGAATTTCAGGGGTCTGATTTTTTAAAATTCTTTATATGTTTTAGACAGAAGTCCTTTGTCTGAGGGAGAGTTCACTAAGATTTTTTCCCAGTTTGTGGGTTTTCTTTTCGCTATGCTGGATATTTCTTTTGACATGCAGAAAGTTTTTAATAAGATGTGATCCCAGTTGTTGATTCTGGGAAGTATTTCCTGTGAGGTTTGATTCCTGTTCAGGAATTCTCTGCCTACCCTTATGTCTTCAAGATTTTTACCCAATTTGTCTTCCAACAGATTTAGTGTTTCTATTTTAATATTCAGATATTTGATCCATTTAGATTTTAGTTTAGTACCTGGTGATAGGTATGGATCTAGTTTTAGTTTTTGGCATATGGAGAGCCAGTTTTTCCAGCACCATTTAATAAAGAGACTGTCGTTCTTCCAGTGAACATGTTTGGCCCCTTTATCAAAGATAAGGTGATTGAGTGCATTTGTAATTGTGGTTGTATCTTTTAATCTATTTTGTTGATCTTCAGATCTCTTTTTATTCCAGTACCATGTTGATTTTACTACTGTTGCTTTGTAGTATAACTTCAAGTCAGGGATTGTGGTGCCTCCTGCCTTGTCTTTGTTGCTTAGAATTGTCTTTGCTATTCTAGGTCTTTTCTGGTTCCATATGAATTTTAGGAGGGATTTCTCTAAATCTATCAGGTATGTTGATGGTATTTTCAATGGGATTGCATTGAATCTATATAATAGTTTTGGGAGAATGGCCATTTTTACAACATTTATCTTTCCTATCCATGAACAAGGGATGTCTTTCCAATTACTGAGATCCTCTTTGATTTCTTTTTCAGAGCATTATAACTCTCCCTGTATAGATCTTTTACTTCTTTTGTGAGATTAATTCCTACGTATTTCACTTTTTTGGATGCTAGTGTGAAGGGTGTGGCTTGTCTTATTTCTCTGTCAGTGATTTTGTTGTTATTGCATAGAAATGCTATTCATTTCTGAGTATTGATTTTGTATCCAGCTATATTGCTGAATTTATTTATTATATCTGGGAGTCTTTCAATGGAGTTTTGGGGGTCTTCTATGTAGAATATCATGTCATCTGCAAATAATGATAACTTCCTCTTTCCTATCTTTACCCCTTTTATTTCTCTCTCTTGTCTAATTGCTCTGGCTAGTATTTCCAGTACAATCTTGAATATGAGCGGTGATAAGGGACATTCTTGTCTTGTGCTTGATTTTAAAGTAAAGGAGGACTTCAGTTTTTGGCCATTTAATATGATGCTGGCTGTTAGTTAGTCATAGATGGCCTTATCATATTGAGGTAAAGACCATCTATTCCAATTTTCTGAAGGTTCTTAGCATGAATGAGTGTTGGATCTTATCAAAAACTTTTTCTGCATCTATAGAAATGATCATGTGATTCTTATTTTTGGCTCTATTGATATGGTGGATTACATGTATTGATTTTGTATACTGAACCATCCCTGCATGCCTGGGATGAATCCCACTTGGTCATGGTGTATAATCTTCTTGATGACTTGCTGCATCCTACTTAATATTTTATTGAGGATTTTTGCATCTCTGTTCTTTAGGGAGATTGGCCTGTAGTTCTCTTTTTTAATTGGGTCTTTCTCAGGTTTTGGTACTAGAGTAATATTTGCTTGCAGGAATGATTTAAGAAGAATTGCTTCCCTTTTGAGTTCACCGAAGAGTTTGAGGGGTGTTGGCATTAAGTCTTTTTTGTATTTCTTGCAGAATTCCGCAGTGAATCTGTCTGTGCCTGGGCTCTTCTTTATAGATAAGGACTTAATTACATTTTCAATTTCATTAATAGAAATTGGGTTATTCAGCAGTTTTACATCTTCTTGACCTAGCTTTGGTACTTCATATGCTTCTAGGAATCTGTCCATTTCTTCTGTTATTGAACCTATTAAAGTAGAAGTATTTGAAATAGGTGTTGATGATCTTCTGTGTTTCCACAGAGTCTGTAGTGATTCCATCTTTTTCACCCCTTATTGCATGAATTTGAGCTTTTTCTTTTCTTTTTAAAATAAAGTTGGTTAGGGCTTATCAATTTTATTTATTCTTTCAAAGAACCAACTCTTTGATTTATTGGTTCTTTGTATTGTGTTCTATTACACTCATTTCTGCTCTGATTTTTATAATTTCCTCCCTTTTTTTGGCTTTGGACTTGACTTGCTCTTCTTTTTCTAGATGTTTGAGGTGTAGCATCAGGTTATTTATTTGTATTCATTCTGTTTTCCTGATGTGGGAACTCAGTGAAATAAATTTTCCTCTGAGAACAGCTTTCATTGCATCCCACAGATTCTGGTAAGTTGTATTCATATTTTTGTTTGCTTGTAGGCATTATTTAATTTCTTCTTTAATTTCTCCTGTGACCCACTGATTGCTCAAGAGTATACTATTCAATTTCCATGTGTTTGTGGGTTTTTTCAGTTTCTTTTATTATTAATTTCTAGTTTCATGGCACTATGATCTGATAACATGCATATGATAATTTCAGTTCTTTTGCATTTATTTAAATATGTTCTGTGGGCTAGTATATAGTCAGTTTTAGAGAATGTCCCATGTACTGCTGAGAAGAATGTATATTCTGATGTTGGATGGAACACTCTGTATATGTCTATCAAGTCCATTTGTTCACAGGTGTGATTCAGTTCTGTTATTTCTTTGCTGATTTTCTGTCTGGTTGATCTGTCCCTTGGTGTCAATGGTGTGTTAATGTCTCCGGTCATAATTGTGTTACTGCTAATTTGGTTTTTCATTTC
This sequence comes from Cavia porcellus, assembly GCF_034190915.1. Taxonomy (NCBI): domain Eukaryota; kingdom Metazoa; phylum Chordata; class Mammalia; order Rodentia; family Caviidae; genus Cavia; species Cavia porcellus. Next base: position 64,955,578 of record NW_026947504.1, on the reverse strand, counting down.
TATTAATACTTGCTTTATATAACTGGGTGCTTTGGAGTTTGGTGCATGCATATTTAAAATTGTTATCTCTTCCTCTTGAAGTTTTCCCCTAACCAGTATGCAATGACCTTCTTTATCTCTTCTGATCATTATTGGTTTGAAGCTCACATTGTCTGCAAACAGAATTGCTACCCCTCTTTTTGGGGGGAGGGTTCCTGTTGCATGAAGTATTGTTTTCCATCCTTTGACTTTCAGTCTGTGAGTATCCTTTTGGGTTAGATGGGTTTTTTGTAGACAGCATATGGTTGGATGTTGTTTCTTGATCCATTCTGCCAGTCTGTTTCTTTTAATTGGTGCATTGAGACCATTTACATTAATGGTCATAACTGTAATATGTTGGTTTATTGTTGACATGTTATCTTTCTGCTGTTGCATCTTTATCTTTCCATTCTGTTTAATTGTCTGCCTTGCTTAGTGGTTTTTTCCTATGTGTATCTAAACTGTCTTTCAGTATTGCAGGGTTGGCTTGGTGATCATGAAGTTCTTCAGCTGTTCTTTGTCATAGAAGTATCTTATTTCTCCATTGATTTTGAAGGACAGTTTTTCAGGGTACATCAGTCTAGGTTGAAAATCATTTTCCTTTAGGACCTGAAATACTTCACTCCATGCTCTTCTTGACTTCATTGTTTGTGTTGAGAAGTCTGCTCTGATTCTGATAGGTTTTCCTTTATAAGTGATCTGTCTTTTCTCTCTGACAGCTTTTAATATTCTATTCTTATGTTGCATTTCTGGGATGGTGATTATTATGTGTCTGGGTCTTTGTATTTTGCTTATGGCTATTTGGAGTTCTATATGCTTCATTGATCCTGATGTAAGTTTCCATTCTCATGTTTGGGAAATTTTCAGCTATTACTTCTCTAAATATCCTGTTGATATCCTTTATGTTGTTGCCTTCTTTTTCATTTATCCCTATCAATTTTATGTTGTTTTTCTTTGCATCATCTTGCAGTTGTTGAATTGTTATTTCCTGATTGCTTGCTATTTTTAAAAGATCTTTCCTTTCCTGTTCACTAGCTGCAATCTTGTCTTTGAGGTCTGAAATTCTATCTTCACTTTCATTGAGATGGTTTTTACAACTTTCAATGGAATTTTTGATTTCCTGTATATCTCTTTGCATTTGCTTTATGTATTCTGTCTGTTTCTTATATTGTTCATCCAGGGATTCTATCTTTTCATTTTGTTCCTCCAATTTTTTAAGAGATGTGTTCAGCATCTCTTTCATTATTTTTATCATTTCTTCTTTTACCTGGGAGATTATTTCTAGTTTGAAGTCCTTTAAAGCTTCCTGGAATTGCTTCTTTATTTCAGTTGCTATTATTTCAGGTATTTCAGGTGTATGGCATATATTTTCTTCTATGTACATGGCTCCTAGGCTTTCTTGGGATGGGCTGGAGGTTTGAGATTGAATTTTGTTCTTTTGTTTTTTTCATTTTCCTACATTTCCATGTTTCAAAGCTTCCCATTGGTGTGTTGAAAATCATTTCCTATGCCCTCAGCTCCTGGGACTAAATGGAGGTTGCTGAGCATGGTCCATTCAGGCCCACAGGCCCTCCCGTGCCACCTCCAGTGTTCCAGGAAGCTGGGTGGGCACCTAACCACCATGGATGATGGTCCAAATCTCTCCCCAGGTAAAGCACCAATGCTCTGGAACTCTCTTCACATACCCTCAACTCCCCTGATTGAAGAAGGTCGCTGGGTGTAATCTAGTGAGGCCACAAAACCCCCCAAGCCTAATCTAGTATGACTGGAATCTGAGCAGGTTCTTGACCACTGGAAGCAATGATTTTAAACTCTCCTGGGGCTCAGGAGGGTGTGCAGGAACTCACCCCAGCAGGCAGCTGAGTTCCCTGGATTGAAAAGGCTTGGGCTTTTTCAATCAGCATATTCTCATGTCTCATAATGTGTCACAGCTGAGGTGAAATTTTCTTTTCTTGTTTTTTTTTTTTTTTTTTTTTTTTTTTGGTCTTTTTCATTTTTATCGGTACCTGGGATCAAACTCATGACTGCCTGCTTGCAAGGCAGGTGCTTATGCCGCTGAGCTAAATCCCCAGCCCCTTTCCTTGTTTTTAATTTTAAAAACAAACAAAAAATAAAAATAGTAGAGAATTTCAAAACAAGTAGGAAATTTGCACTAGTTAATATATTGCATATTGTTACCTTGGAAGTATTGTTCGGATTACAAGCTGAGGTACTGCAGGTTGCTGGAGGTGTGCTGGTGGTCCTGTGGGCTGCAGAGGTTGTTCAGTGAGGGGGAGGGGAGGCAAGGCTCACCTTAGCTGCGGAGGTCCTCTGGGAGTGCAGAAGGTGCAGCTGATCATCCTGTCAGCTGCTAGGTTCATTCAGCTGTGGGGGAGGGCCTGGGGTGCACTTTTTAAAATGGCAGACAATTTTAAACATTTCACAAGTTCTTTCCAGCATGGTTTTCTCTGTTGACAACATTTCCACTCTCCTAGAAAATACAATATCCCTTTAAAAGTGTACCTATTCTGGAGACCAAATGGCAGAGCCATAAGCAGCCTAGAAAGATTCCAAGATTCAGTGTCCAGATGCTAGAATATAGCAGTGTAAGGAACACAAGGAAGTGGGTCCCTGGACCCAGGAAAAATCTGCTGTGCATATTGAAGCCCAAAGAGAGAGTGAAGAGAGACACTTCAAAGAACAAGTAGCCAGTGATGCCTTCTCTCTGAGATGGGACTCACTGCATGAGAGAAGTGGTTCAAACTTGTGTACACATATAGTGACAGCTGGTGACTCTAGAGGCCTCTGCAGAGGGACGTGGTGGTGGAGGGGAGCACTGGATGTGAAGGACTGCACTGGCTGGCAGTGGGCGTAGAGGGCCCAGTTTCCTGCAGGAGAGAGCAATTGGCCTGGAATTACCTTGGAGATGGGCTGGGATCAGAATTCAGAACCGTAGCAGGCTCCATCTAGCAGTTCCCAGACCCGCTATAGGTGCCCAGATGATGGTGACAAGCCAAATGAGTCTGGTTCCGGTCAAAAAGTGCAGGCTCACTGAGATTATTCACTATCCCACCAAAAAGCTACTGCTAGCTTGCAGGGATAGATCAGCACAGATCAGGACCCTGTCTTCACAGGCTGTCTGTCTGTGAAAGCAGAGACAACCCTGGAAGTGGGCCTTCTCTCTCTCTCTCTCTCTCTCTTTCTCTCTCTCTCTGTTTGTTTTAGTTGCTGTGGTGGTTTGGTTTTTGTTTTTGTTTTTTCTCTTTCATTGTTTGATCTTGTTTTTATGTGAGTGTGAACATGGCTTCTAGCCTCTTTGTTGCTCTGGTTGTATTTTATTCTTATTATTTCTTCCTCTTCTCTTTCCCTCCAGTCTTCTGTACCAGTTTCTCAAAGTTAGTATGATCTCCTTTGTCCTCCCAATCTTATATCAAATCTCTTCCTCTTCTTCCAATTTTAAATTTTCACCTTAACCCATTTTAAATTTTAACTGCTGAGGGCAAAATTTACATATTAATGATTTGTAGATTGTGTATAATTTTCTGGTTTGTTTTAGATTTTGATATATTACCAAAAATCTAATTTATAGTTAAAAGTGGCAAATTAATGGTTAGCTCAGTTTTTCATTTTCTAGATTGTGTTTGATGCTATTGGTACTACTATAGCCAAAAGTGACATATTTTTTCTAAACAGTTTTTTATTCTGGTATTCCATGACTGATGTTGACTATGGGTCATAGAAAATACTATGGCATAGTGCTAAAGAACAGGGGCTGGGCCAGACAAGCATCAACTTCTCATTTCCAACAAATTGAAGGCGTAGAGTCTTTGAATAGACTCAAAACCCAAAAACCAGCTACACTTGGAAGATACTTCAGTCTGGTCATTACCTAAGGGTCCTAAATACTAGCAACAAAGGCACTATAGGCAATTGCCACTATAGGCGATTTACAAGCATCATCTCAGGAATTAAGCTAAAAAAGAAAAGAAAATGAAGAAGATACTTAAACAAGATACAACCCCAGACATCCAGTTCACCAAAGGCAAACCCAGGAAGCAATGAGCAATCTGAAAGCCTCCTGCCTGGCCTCTTTGAAGTGTTAACAATAAGGCAATTGAACAAGGCTCTGGAAAAAAATCAGATCAGAAATAAACTCTCAGATAATTGCAGAAATGGCATCCAAAATAAAAACCATGTTAAGTGATGCTACAGCAGATACAGACAAAAAAAAAAAAAAAGATGAGCTTAAGAAACTTATGGAAGCCATGAATGTGCACCATAGGACAGAAATGGATAAGGCAGATTCAAGCAGATATCCAGAAAAATAAAAACCCCATTGAAATTATTTGCAGCAGATTAGGCCAATGTGAGAACAGGATCTCAGATAGAGAAGACAGGCTTGCAGTTAGCAATCATGAAAAGAAAGATTTCTCAGAAGTAGCAATGGGAAATCAAACCAGCAGCTGCTAGATGAGACAAAGAAGAATAACCTAAGGTTGATTACAGTCAATAATAAAACAGGAGGTAACACAAATGATATTAAAAACTGTTTACAGATGTCATGACACAAAACTTCCCTGGTAGAGGAAAAGAATTTGACATACAAATAAGTGAGGCATGTAGAGCTCCAATTAGCCATAACCACACAAAAAAAATCTATGGCTAGGCATATCATAGCCAAGAATCCAGAAATTCAACACAAGAATAGAACCTTAAAAGCTGTTAGGGAAAAGAAACAAATTGCCTATAAAGTAAAGCTCATCAGAATCACAGCTAACTTAGTATAAACTCTCAAGTCAAGGAGAGTTTGAAGTGAAGCATTACAAGTTCTAAATGAAAACAATCTTCAAACCAGATTGATGTACCTTGCAAAGCTACCTTTCTAAACTGATGGATAAATAAGATATTTCCATGACAAAGAACATATTAGGAAATTTATAACCACAAAACCAGCACTCCAAAATTTTTTGAAGAACATCCTAGAAAGAAATAACAAGGACCACAACTCTATGAACCCCAAAAGAAGAAACATACTAAGCAAGGCAAACAATTAGAGAGAGGGAGAAAAACAGAGGGGTAGCCAACAACAGGAAAATACATGACAAGGATAATTCAACACATAGCAGTTATAACCATTAATTCAAATGGCCTCAATTCACCAATCAGCAGAAAGAGACTGGCAGAATGGATCAAGAAGCAAGATCCAAAAATATGTTACATACAAGAAACACATTTAATTTGAAAGGAAATTCATAGACTGAAAGTCAAAGGGTAGAAAACTATATACTCCATGAATCAAGAACCCAGAAAAAAGCAATCCTATTTGCAGACAAAGTGAATTTGAAGCCAAGACTGATTAACTGAGATAAACAAGGTTCCCTTGCAAAGGAAACAATCCAAGAGAAAGAGATAACAATCATAAATGTGTATGCAATAAATACCAGTGCACTTAACTATGTAAAACAAATACTAACAGGCATGAAAAATTAAATAAGCCCCTAATACAGTTGTATTGGGAGACCTCAATATGGCACTGTCACAAAAAGACAAATCGACTAGACAAAAAATCAACAATGAAATATCAGAACTAAACCAAACTTTTGACAAATCGACTTAGTAGATGTCTCCATAAGTAAATGCAAAAGAATTGAAATTATCCCATACATATTATCAGACCACAATGCAGTGAAACTGGAAATCCACGGCAAAAGAAACCACAAGAACTTCATAAAAACATGGAAATTAAATAGCATCCTTCCAAACAACAACAGATGAAATTGAAGAAGAAATTGAACAGTTTTTACAGCTGAATGACAACAGTACAACATACAGGATCTTATGCAACAAAAAGAAAGTAGTCCTAAGAGAGAAATTTATAGCACTTTACCCATATCAGGAAAACAGATCAAGTGCATATAAACAACTCAGTGATGAACCTGGAACTTCTAGAAAAAGAGCAAAGTCACAAGTTCATACAAGGGAGAAAATTATAAAGAGAGAGCAGAAATTATTCATTGTAGACTAAAAAAATAATATGCAGAATCAATGAATCATAGAGCTGGTTCTTTGAAAGATTAAATAAAATCAAGAAACCTTTATCCAACCTTACCAAAACAAAAAAAGGAAAGAAAAGACTGAAATCCACATAATTAAGATTGAAAAGGGTGAAATCACAACAGACCCTGCAGAAACCCAGAAGATCCTCTAAACCTACTTTGAAAACTTACATTATAAAAAGATGGAAAATGAAAAAATGGACAGATTCCTAGGTACGTATGAATTACCAAAGCTGAATCAAGAAGATATAAAAATTCTCAATAAACCAATATCAATCAATGAAATCAAAGGTGTAATTAAAATCTACCAACAAATAAAAACCTAGGCCCTGATGAATTCTACAAGAAATTTAGAAAAGACCTAACACCACTACTTCTCAAACTCTTTAATGAAATCCAAAGGAAAGAGATAATTCCAAAAATCATTCCTGGAAGAAGTGATACCTTGATAACAAAGCCAGAGAAGGATCCAACTAAGAAAGAAAGCTACAGTACAATCTCCCTGATGAATATAGATGCAAAAATATATATGCAATAAGATACTGGCAAACAAAATGCAGCAAATCATCAAGAAGATTATACACCATGACCAAGTAAGATTCATCTCAGGGATATAGAGACGATTCAATATGCACAAATCAATGACTGCAATACACCATATTAACAGAGCCAAAGACAAAAACCATATGATCATCTCAAAAAAAGCATAAAAAACTTTTGACAAAATCCAGCACCCATTCACAATAAAAACCCTACAGAAAATTGGAATAGATGGTCTTTATCACAATCTGATAAAACTCCTCTATGATAAACCAACATCCAACATCATACTAAATGGACAAAATCTGAAAACTTTCTCTCTAAAATCAAGAACAAGGATATCCACTCACTCCTGTTATTCAACATAGTCCTAAAAGCTTTAGTCAAAGAAACTAAAGAGAAAGAAGTAAAAGTAATAAATATAGGAAAGAATAAAGTTAAATTATCATTATTGACAGGTGATGTGATACTCTACATAGAAGATCCCAAAACCATCACTTTAAAAAAACTAGTATGGGGCTGGGGATTTAGCTCAGCGCCATAAACACCTGCATTGCAAGCAGGCGGTCGTGAGTTCGATCCCCAGTACCAGGAAAAAAAGAAAAAAAAAAAAAAAACTGGTAGATTTAATAAACAAATTCAGTAACATAGCTGGATACAAAGTCAACACTTAAAAATCAATAGCCTTCATATACACAAATCAAAACAAACCTTTTGTTTGATTCATGTCTAAAACTCCTGAGAAAGCCAGGGACAATCCATCAATCAGAAGGCTCTAAGGGGAAGGGGAGCTAGAGAGGGGAAGGAAGCACGGAAAGAGGCAGGGAAACGAGAAAAAAGGAAAAAACGGTACAAATAGGAGGGAAGAGTCTGCAAGGAAGGCATGGGATGGGAAAAGATGGAGATGAGTCTCTACTAAGCGCTTTCTTTAGTTTTTTAAATTGATTTTTGAATAGATGACTCATGTGCCTTTTAAAAATGTCAGAACAATAAAAAGGAATGTAGTAAAATGTGAGTTTGTGCATATTCAAGCTCTCTTTTTCCCTTTTTACACGGTAATGTAAGAAATAGTCTGTTTTTCACCTACTGTATGTAAGAGGGGGCTCCACATCTGTTGTACATCAGTGTGGCCTGAGACGGAGGACTCTTCACAAACCATGACCTCAGCTGATACACCTTACTGTCTTCTACTAACTGTACGGATAAACCCCAAAGACACAAGTGCTGATTAGAAAGTGTAGAAGCAAACAATTGTTTGATTACAAAGATGCTCAGAGAATTAGCTCTAGTGAAAAAAGCAAGCTCTCCTTGCATTTTTTGCGGGCGTCTCTAGGCCGGGGGCAGGTCCACTACCTCCTTAGTTTCGGAGCCTAAAGTTTTGAAGTATTTATTCCTGGTAAAAAGGAAGCAGGCTAAAGGAGAGATTTATCTCAGTCTTTACAGTTGTTAAGGAAGCAATTGTTTATTGCAAATTTCCGTTAGTCAAGCTTTAACCTTCAGTTCTCTCATGCAGAGGCTGTGACAGTCATAGCTGGGACCTTGGGGATCAAGTGCAGGTGAGGGCAGATCCCGGGGTGAAGGCTGCTTTGGAAGGGAAGGGGGACGGCACAGTGGGGAGAGGTGGATGCTAAGCCGCAGCGCAGGCAGATTCCTGATGCAGGAGCCTGGGCCCCACAGGAACCACCTCGCCCTCCCTCTAAAGCACCCCTTACACCTGCCGTCAGCACTGAGATACCCTCCTCCCCTGGGCTCTAGGAGGAGGGACCCAGGAGAGGTGGTCTCAGGAATAAAAGGAGCTACTGAAACTCCTGAGGGAGGGGAGCTCTGGTGTTCTGATGCCTGCAATGGCCTCCATGTTACCCGCAGACCCAGTGCTGCTCATTCAGGTCCCAGCCAGGAAAGGGTTGTGCTGCTGTCTGTCCCCACCCCTATAATCTAGAAATACACTCCAGAAAAAACGTATCCTGAGTCATTATCTTATTGTGTGCAGTTGGCTTTGATTTAAAGTAAATTGTCTTGGGGAGCACGGTATGCATATGAGTTGGTTTTGATACACAGTTACAGATTAAAGTTGAAATCATCTATCTAATTGCCCACTTGGTGGTTCTGGCTTGTCTTACTGGCCTTTCCAGACTAGATTTGATCTGACCCTCAAAACCTGCTTCCCTCATGAAAGAAGGAAGGGAGAGAGGGGAAGGGAAAATAGAGGGAGGAGAGGAGAGGAGAGAGAGACACAGAGAGAGAGAGAGAGAGAGAGAGAGAGAGAGAGAGAGAGAAGACACAACAGCAAGAAGAAGACACAGAGCTGAACGTAAGGTGATCTGGCTATGACATCTGCTGTTGCATTGACCACCAGGATTGATTTGGCTCATCTGGCTGCCTAGGGGTGTCTCCTTCCTTCCTTCCAGCTCCTTGTGCATCCTTCTCAAAGCTGGCTGCTTGGTAGAAGAGGACAACCTCCCCAATAGAGGAAGACTGCTTCCTTGGTCAAGCATACACAAGTAGCTGCACCCCCCGCTAGAACCTCCAAACAGCCTCCCAGCCTTCCTAGACTTCTCTCACATCCCCCATCTCAGGCTGAAGTGGCTTATGTCTAGACGTTCCCCCTGTCATAGGTGGGGCTTTTCAAAGGCGGCTGACTCTAGGGTGTGTGGTTCTGACATTAAGCATGTGTTGCAGGGATTAAGGCGCACTACTTTGGTGTTGGGGCACGACTCAGTAGGCTTCTGTTCCAGATAGAACAGAAAGGGACAGAAAGAAGGCTACTGAGCGGTTGTGCTGTTTGCTGATTATCTGCCGTTGCCTGCTGCCTGCTCACGGTGCCCATCTGCCATGCCACCCTTCCTTTGAGCCAGTTGATTTTGGACTGAAACCTCTACAAACCATGAGCCAAAATAAATCTTCTTTCCTTTAACTTTGGATGTCAGGTATTTTGTCTCAGCATCAAGAAAAGTAACTAAGATACAGCCTACGATCTCCAGTCCCGTGCTAGCTCCATGAAGCTAATGTGTGTGACCAAATCCAGTTCTAGTTCCCCACTCAGTAGAAATTTTTGTTGCATATTCATGTTTGCCAAAGGAATCTAATATTGAAAGATCAGCTGGACTTAGATTCCCTCTCAGTTTATTCTCTGTGCCAACCTGCTCTAAGGTACCAAGGATATGATTCAGACCAAAACAGCTGAAAATTTCTGCCCTGCTTGGATGACATTTCAGTTAGGTAAACAGATGGCAAACAAAGTTCTAGTAAACAGTCCCAGTGTTATAGTATTAGAAGCCTCAGAGAAAAGTCAGGTAGGAAATATGGGCAAAGAATATTGGGCGGGGGGAGGGTTTCTACTGTCATCATTGCTAGGGGTTCAGGGATGTTCTCACTGGGCATATGCGTCTGAATAAAGACCTGAAGGACATGAGGAAGGAAGCCAGCATTGTCTGAGGATGGAAGACAGCAAAGAAAGGAAGAGGAAAGGAGAAAGCGACGAGAACATAAGGGAGACTGAACCACTGAAAAGGCCTGGAAACATTGACTGTCTTAGAGGCAACAGGTATCTCAGCACTAGGGTCTGGTCTCAGAATTCCATTTGTCACTAAAGGAACCAAGGCTTCCCCAGATAACCACCCATTCAAGAGCTGGGGAAGGAATAGGCATTTTTGTCCTATGAGAAAGCAATAAGGCTTCCAAAGATGACTTTTATGTCTAAAAGCCTTAAGTTGGGAGTTAATGGAAAGAGACTCCCACTGTTCAAAGATAGAATAATATGAGCATCTGTAATGGATTGAAATATATCAAATATGTTAAAATCCACAAGTTTATAATTATACTAGGGGAAAAAAACCTCTCATAGGTCACCTTTACAGGTTGCTAGGAAACCAACTCATTGCTCTGAAAACTGGTTTAAAAAGGGAAAGAATCAAGCATTTGTCTTTTCTGAATATTTCATGATAGTTAAATTGTTATTGAAGGAAAAGTCTTTTAAAAACATTCCAGATAATAGATGACAGGGAAATTAGGATACCACAATTCTGCAATCAGCAAAAATATATCTGACTGATGACCATCAAAGGCTGACAGGGACCTGATAATGGATGGATCAAGCAGGCAATACCTGAACCCACTAATTAATCTTAATAAGACTAGACAAACTCCATGAGTTCCTGATGTGATGCAATCAGAAGGTCACAGCACTATCTATATTATCAAAATATCAAGCCTGAATTGATCGAGGCTCTACACCTAACTGGACACTTCAAGAAATACACACCTTAAGGAAACATGCCAAATGTACCGCAGAGGTGCCATCAGCAAAATTCAGAGTGTGGGAAACTCAACATGACAAATGACCTGGTTTCTCCAACAAATAAATTATACAGAAAAAGAAAAGAGGGCAAAGGAGCTTGTAAATTAAAAGAGACCCAGGAAACAAATTAGCCAGCTGCTCTAAGTGATTCATGTTTGGATATTAATGTAAACAAACTGCAAAAAACATTGTGAGAAAACTGGGAAAATCTGAACGCTGATTGAATATTTGTTAATATCAAGACATTTTCTTTCAGGTTAATTACTTTTTAAACACAGTCTTTAAGTTTTGGAGATATATACCGAAATGTGTATGAAGGAAGTAATACAATCTCTAGAATTTTTTTCAAATAATCTAGTGAGGTACTAGGAAATGAAGAAGGGACAAAGATTGAGAGAAAATAAATAAAAGGGAATTTCCACCTGTTGATAATCGTGAAGTTTGATGAGGGCCCGTTTACGTGTTTTTCTCTTGAAATGTTACATACCATAAAGGTAAGACAGCCACCAAGTGAACCAAGGCCTGCCAATCATGTATATAGCAGTCAGAAAGAATGTTTCCCAGGAGAAGTGGAAATCATAGTTCTTATCTTTAACTGCAGGAGTAAGAAATAGGTCACCCTCTAGCATCTCTTTTCCTTTAGTAACCAATAACTAAGCGTAGTCCCTTCCAGAATGCTTTCGGTCAAAATACCATTTCTTTTCATGCACAAAAGAGTTAAAAGGGTAGGAATTATCTTGGGATACGGTCAGTTGTTAGTGGGGGTAGAATTTTCCGCAGTGAGCAGGACCAGCACCCGGTCAGAGGATGAACTCGTGGTACAAGTGTCCAGCACTTCTGTGCCGGCCTCTCCTTCCCTCCGTCAGCCCTCCTGGCTCTTCTGCACTGCCTCGCCTCTCCCGGGGAGGGCTACTGAGTACAGATGGACAGATCGTGCACTGTGAAGTTCCAGACAGTATTTTTGGAAATTTATCTCCTTGTGTCTTCTCTGTGTTTGACCTTTTTAATTCTAATCAGGATTATTTCCCCAGGACACTGTCTTTAGTCTCTGCTAAGGTCAGTGACTAATAAAGACTTAAATCCTATTGGGTTGTTAGGTTGCTGTAATGGTTGATACATTGTGTCATTTTGGAAGTCTAGAAGTTTAAGTAACACAATAGCTCTAGATCTGTGGGTGTGGAGGACAAGCCCTTACTGCTTAGGATGTTATTCATTCTATCAATTTGAGAAGTGTAGAAGTTTGACTAAGTGATTCAGCAGGGGCCAGGTCCTTACTTCGTAAATATCCTCAGGCTGTGCAAGAGGGCACATAGATGGTGTGGTTGTGAAGTACCCCCACCCAGGGTGGGAGCCTGCATAGAATAAAAGAGAAATAAGGATGGACTGGTTGCCGGTTCTTTGGAAGAGCTCCTGTCTTCCCCTTCAGCTGGGACGTTATCTCCTGCTTCTGGTGCAGACTCTTTGCCTTCTGTTTGGGACTCTTCAGCCTTCAGTTGTAGACCCTTTAGCTTTCTGGCTAGATTCTTCAGCCTTCCATCGCAGACCCAATGGCCTCCTGATACAGACTTGCAGAGAACACTGCAGTGAGCTCCAGACCTGGGCTGGACCCTTCAGCCTCCATTGTGCATGTTTCCGCATCCAACTTTGCTACAGACCATGTAAACCTATTGATAGAACTGTGGGGGACGTCGGCGGCTGGAAAGATAAGAAGTATGAAATATAAATGACCTTTATTTTGAGAATGCGGGGAGAGACACCCCCAATCCCCTGGGGCGCGCCATTCCACCCTGGGGTCGGTGATCTCTCCATGGAACACGTGCAGTGGAGGCATACATGTAGCTTAGGTTTGGGGTGCAGCCTGAATGGGCATTAGGGATGCACAGGTATCTCATTGGCACTCGTTTGGCGCCAGGGACAAATTCCTAGGGGCGGGGAAGATACAGTCACAGGTAAGTTCCTAGGTGTGGGGAAGATGGAGCTCCTTGGTTCCGCCTGAGGCTTTACCCGCTACAGTGTCCTGTCTGGGCCCAAACTCTTTCACCTATCTTGTAATTTCTTATACATTTGTACATCTTGTGTTATGTCTGTTTCTCTAGTGAAACAATGATACAATTTCTGTGACTGTTAATCCTGATATGTTAATTTTTACTAAAACACCTTCCTAGGTGTGTCTGGGTGGGTCATGGAGCTAAGGCTTTAAATGCTGTCTATGATCTCTCCCCTTTCCTCTCTGAAATTATCCTGTTCTGTTTTCTGGCTGCCATAGATTAAATAGCTTTGCTTCACCATGACCTTCTCCCATGATGTCTCTGCCTTGGAGCCAGATGATCAAGAACTAAACCATGAGTAAATTAAATCTTTCTTCCTTTAAGTCCCTTGTGCAATTGAGAAGAGTGTATATGTATCTACTATATACACAATCTGTATATATCTACTAAATCCATTTGTTCAGAAGTTCAGTTCAGCTCTGATAGTTCCTGTTGCTTTTCTGTCTAGTTGATTTTTCTGTTTGTGACAGTGTAGTATTGACACTACCCACTATTGCTGCATTATCTGATTTTTCATATCCATTAATGTTTGTTTTATATAGCTGGGTGTGCCAGTATTTGGTGTATATGTATTTATGATTTTTATATCTTCCTCTTCGATTGTTCCCTTAACAAGTAATGTAATACCTTCTTTGTCTCTTCTGATCAGTCTTGGCTTGAAATCAACTTTGTTTGCAAATAGAATAGCTACCTCTGATTTTTTTCTGGGTTCCTGTCCCATGGAGTATTGTTTTCCACCCATTAACTTTCAGTCTATGAATTTCTTTTTGAGCTAAATGTATTTCTTGTCTGTAGCATATTGTTGGATCTTGTTTCTTGACCCACTCTTCCAATCTCTTTCTTTTGATTGGTGAATTGAAACCATTTACATTGATGGTTATAACTGATATGTGTTGACTTACCACTGTCATGTTATTTTCTTCTTGTTGATTTATATTCTTCTTCCTCTGTGAATTGTTTGCCTTGCCGCGTGTATTCACTGTATTGAGGTTCATGGAATTGTTATCATATTCTTAAATATCTTTCAGAATTTTCTGGAGTGCTAGTTTGGAGGTCATGAATTTCAAGTGTTCTTTATCATGGAAGCATCTTATCTATTCATTTTGTTTTTGTGTTTTGATACAGGCTCTTACTGTGTAGTTCAAGGTAGCCTAAAACTCATAGCAACCTCCTGCCTTAGTCTCCCAAGTCCTGGGGTTACAGGCATGTGGCACCAAGCCTGGCCACTCATTCATTTTGAAAGACAATGTTGTGGGGTTCAATCTAAGTTAGAGATTTTTGTTTAGGGGCTTGAAATTATTTACTGCAAGCTTACCTGAACTTAAGGATTTGTGTTGAGAAATTTGTTATGATTCTGATGTGTTTTCCTTTATAGGTGATTTATTTCTTTTCTCTAACAGCTTTTACTATTCAGCTCTTGTGCTGAATTTCTGGGATCTTGACTATTACATACCTCAATATAGATTTTTTTTTCTGATCGTGGCTAACTGATATTCTACATGCCTCACTTACCTGTATGTCAAATTCTTTTTCCCTGCTTGGGAAGTTTTCTACTATTACTTTTGTGAACAGGTATTTTATGTCTTTTGTGCTATGTTTTAAATTTTTTTCACTGCTGTTATTCTGTGCATCATCTGATAGATGTTGGTAAAAGTCTGATAGACTATCAGAAAAGTCTGATAGACTTTTCATGGTGTTTTGCTATTTTTAACAAGTTTCATTTGGTGGTCACTAACCACAACCTTGTCTTCTAGATCTGATTCATATTGTTTGATTCTGCTGCATATAATTTCAATAAAATTTTTAATCTCCTGGATATCTGTTTGAATCTGTTTTATGGAATCCAGTTCTTTCTTATATTGGGCATTCATGGTTTTTTTCATTTTCTTAAGCTCCATTTTTTAAAAAAAAAATTTGTATCTGCTCTAGATTCTCTAACCATGCCCTTCATTATGTTCATGACCTCTTTAGTGATCTATGTAATTATTTCTGATTTGTTTTTTTCTAGAACCTCATTCATCTGCTTTGTTACTTCTGCTGCTACCCCTTCAGAAAGTTGAGCTGGATGGTTTTTTATTTCTTCCCACTATTGAGCAGTGGGCATTTGCCCCTGGATTTACCTTGGGTAAACTATAGGTGTGGGGTTATAACTTTTTACCATGTTTTCTCATTTTCTAGTTTTTTAATGTTTTCCACATATATGCTTGTAAATTGCTTATGACAGGTAGATTTTTTACCAGTATTGAGATGTCTTAAGAAAATGACTACCTTGGAAGCGGAGCTAAGATGGCTGCTAGACAACAGCCGGCTACACTGGCTCCATGAGATAGTCAACTTAGAACATACAACATGGGGAGCCCTGAACAGAGGGAGAGGAATTCTCTCATCCCAAGAAGAAACTAAGGTGAGAAAAGTGAATTAAACATAAACTCCTGGCTGCCTGCGCCACCGTGCAGCCCTGAGCGCCTGGCCGCGGGTGAGACAGGCCATCCCCGCACCACCGCCTCTGGCTCTGTTGCCAGCGGCCCGACAGAGGCTGGGGGAGTGAAAGGACTCAGCGCCCACTGGCTGAGGCCACCGCCACCACCGCCGCCTCCCCAGAACTGGGCCACGTCCAGGAGGGCACAAGGAAGAGGGCACATTACGGCCCCGTGGGCATGGGACTGGACTGCTGGGATGCGTTGCCACCTTTGCTCACATGAAGACCTGAGCCTGAGGCATCAGCGCTGAGCAGGCCCCCGCCACCAGAGCACCCAGGTGGGCAAGTGTGTCTTCGCCACCGCCAGGCCCACATGACTGGAGCCCCTGGAGCCGCTGCCACAAATGGAGCCCAGAGAAGCTGTTTCTGAAAACGCCTCTTCAGACAATAATCAAAAATACAGAACCAGAACTTTCTGGTTTCCTGCCATGATCGACCAGCCTCGGGAAATTGGGCCTGCCTGCCTGTGCCCTGAACTCTGGGCTGGGCGGCCTGGGGTGACTTTCCTCACACCATCCCAAGCCCCTGGGAGGGAGTTTAAGATACCTCAGGTAACATCAGTTTGGGGAGGGCAGCATCAAAACCCCAGTCAGCAAGCTTCGGAAAGACCCTAAGCAATATGGAGAGGACCAGAGACCACCCCGGACACACCTGTCTGAAAGAAATCAGAAACATGATAAGAGATAGAAATAAAAAAAACCTCCAGCCACTGACCCTGGAAAAATAAGCCCAGGAGAGATAAATACAGACAAGAAACAGTGCGGTAATCATGCAATATTAGATATAGCATCAGTGGACATAAAGAAATACCTTCATGACCTCATAGATGAATTTAGAACTATATTTCTGATCCAAGTGAGGCAAGATATAAAAAGATTAATTAAAGAAATGATAAGCCCCTCCCAAGAGAACACAGGAGGAAGAATGGAGGAACTCAGAAAAGGAAGAGAAACCTTTCATGAAGAACATAAACAAAATCTAGAAAACATGAAACAGATCCAAAGAGATTACCAGGAAACCAAAAACTCCATTGAAAGCTGGCAAAATGCCTTGACAGAAACTGAAGTTAGCCTTTCAAAACTTGAAGAGAGATTTATGGTGTGTGATCATGAAAGAAAAGATCTCTTAAAAATAACAAGGAACCAGGAAGAAACAATACAAAGGCTAGAAGATGACAAGAGGATTCATAACTTAAGAATAAAAATGTGAGCAAAGAAGCAGGAGTAACCACAAATGAACTACAAAGAATATTCACAGATACAATTAAGGAAAACTTCCCAAGCATAGGGAAAAGAAATGATACCCAGATAAATGAGACAGAACTCCAGTCACCTACAACCAAAACAGACCTACACCTAGACATATAATAATCAAGATTCCAGAAATCCACCATAAGAACAGAATATTAAAAGCAGCCAGGGGAAGAAGCAGATTACCTACAATGGAAAAATTATCAAAATAACAACAGACTTATCAAAACAAATGCTCAAATTGAGAAGAGCCTGGGGGGAAATAGTCCAAGCCCTGAAAGAAAATAACATCCAGCCAAGACTGATATACCCAGAAAAAGTACTCTCAAAATTAATGGAGAAACAAGATATTTCCAAGACAAGGAGGAACTGTAGGAGTTCAAGGCCACCAATCCAACCCTACAAACCTACTGAAAACCCTTCAGTCCTACTGAAGGACATTCCAGAGAGACAGAAAAAAATACCAGGATTCCAGCAACAGTGACAGAGAGGCCTCAATGAATGGGGCAGACAGTGGAAGGAAGGAGTAAAGTGGACAAATCATGACAGAAGAATAGAACAGCAGAGATGAGGCAGAGACGGTAAGCTATAATCTTTAATACAGATAGCCCTGATACATTTTAAAAAAGAAACATAGGCACAGTAGATTAGGAGGCAGGATCCATCGAGATGCTCTGAATAGGAAATACACTCAACCTGAAAGAGGGTTAATAAACTGAGTGTCAAAGATGAGAAAACAATGCTATGTGCGACAGGAAACCAGAAAGAAATAGGGACAACTCGTCCAGTAGCCCCAGATAGATTGGAAAGTCATGACACTTTTGGGCAGTGTAGAACTACACAGCGGGAAGGAAGGACAACCTTGTGGCTTTAGTAATTAAAGGAGTACAGCTCAAGATCAAGCTCAGGGGTAAAAAGTTCAGCAACACTCAGATAGATAATGGGTTGACCCCTAATCTAAAAACTAAAGGAGCTAGTGGGACCCAAAATATACAAAGTATCTTGAGAAGGGGAAAAGGGAGAAATTGCCTAAAAAAGGAAGGCAGAGGACATTGTCAAAGGTGTATCAGGATTTAAAAGCCACAGTAGTCTTATCACTCTGTTTAGTTTGATTGTATTTTGTTCTGGTCTGTCTACTCATATTAGATTTGAGGACACAGCTTACCCAAAAATAGCAGATTAGACCACGGTAACTATCCTTAATTTCCTATTAACTTACACTGGAACCCTGTATTACTTACATTGATTGATCTTATTTAAAGCTGGTTTGTTAGACTGCGGTTTAGCCTTGACTGATTTCATTCGAATATGATATCCTTGATAGTATTAAGTCTGGGAGTGGAAACAACTACTCTGAAGATGACAAGATGTAAAAGATATCCATTCTGGTTTTGATTATTAACTGCTTTCAAGTCCTACAATATCTTCAAAGTTGTGTTTTTAATAAAATAGCTATATAATGTTATATTCTATTATATTATGCATGATTATGTGGACAATTCTATTGAAAATAACAAGAGAAAGCATAGTAACTACTGTAGATCACCTAATATCATGGTCCTATATGTCTTTTTCATTTCATGTTTTTCTAGGAATTTATTTTGTTGTCTTCTTTTGATCTGATTTTCCCTATAATACAGAAAGGATAGATATACATATAGGATAGATATACATATAGATATACATATAGAAGAATTTCTAAACTATTTATGGGAACAGAGTATATAATACATGATGTAATGAACGGATGCTCTGAAGAAAAAGAGACACTTAAGAAACCCAGTGCTAATTCTGTAGCATTATGATATGAAATCTAGCAATAATATCATTCACTGTTCAGAGTGATATTAGTCTAGTCTCTTCTGTTCAATTTCAGCATACATAAAGATAAAGACAGCTACTATGAAGAGACTGAGAAGCATTATGGTAGACATTATTGATTTCCCCAAAGTCAGGGCTTGAAGACCTAAAAAGCCTTCATCATCCTGTAATGATCTGATTAGCTCTATAATGTCCAGTATATGTTCAATATGTGTGAAGATGGAGACAACTATTTGGAAGAAAACTAGAGACAGTAAGACAGACAGTGAAGAGCTCCAGTGGACTTGCTTTGAAATCTGTTTCTTTAAATTGAGTCCTTATAAACTGTTTTGCTCTGTTTTGTTATGTTTAATCTTACCCTCTTTAAGATAAAAAACGAGTGTGTAGGACTGATAACCATATTACTAAGTTCTTGTTGGATTGTTGAGCAGAACTGTTTGCAGTGTCATTGTTTGAATATCACTTTGTATGCTTTAATTTTGTAACTCACAACTATTTCTAAGATGACGGTATGGAACTTATCAACTGGTGATTTCTTACTGTTTATTTTTCTGAAATTCTGCATTGTTTCTACCCTTTTTATCTGTTTTTTTTCTTTAAATAAAAAAGAAATAAAGAAAATGACTACCCTTTAGAGATGCTTTCTAGGTGTAAGTAGCTTTTGGCTTTTTAGTCTGTGCCGAGATCCTACCTCTTCAATTTATTAGGGATGAGACATTGTTGCCTGTTTGTCCTAGCACCCAATTCTTTGGTGTTTGACTGTGGTAATTGTTCATGATCTCCCCAGACAATCTCAACATTAACGTACAAGGAGGAACAACTGATCATAACTCTGTCACCTTAGAATGAGTAGTACAGTGAGTAATTACACTAGCATTACTAAGCAGTCTAGAAAATAACAAAATGTGACAACTGTTAGTTTTCCACCGTTAACCATTGGTAGAAGATTTATAGTTATACTATAGTTATATACTAAAGCCTAAAACAAATTAAAAATTATGTACAATAAATATCCCCTTAGTAGAGTGATTTTACCTTCAGGGGAGAAAACTTTAAAAAGATGTGAGAAAAAATAGAAAAGTAGAAGAAGAGAAAGAGATTAGAAGCAAAGCTGGAGGACAAAAAAGACTGCAAACTTTGGGGAAACTGGTGAAGAAGACCGCGGGAAAGAAAGGAGGAGAAAACAAAAGCAAGAACAAGCCGGGTGTGGTGGCTCATGCCTGTAATCCCAGCACTCGGGAGGCTGAGGCAGGAGGACTGTTGCAAGTTCAAGACCAGCCTGGGCTACAAAGTGAGCTCCAGGACAACCTGGACTGCATAGCGAGACCCCGATTCAAAAAGAACCCCCCCCCAAAAAAAACAAGAACAAAATAAAACAAAAGGTAAAAATCAGTGTTCACACTTGTGAAAAAAACAAAATCAAATATTCAAGAAAGAAGGGGAAAAACCAAAAGCAAAGGAAAAAGAGATCTGACTGACTTCCAGTCTGCGGTTATCTCCTGGGATTTACAGTTTTGTGATAGCGTCAAATTCAGGTTGTGTGTCTGCTACCACTGGTAAACAAATGAAGCAAACAGAGCCTACCGACATCACTGCTGGATGATCCCAGCTCGGCTGCAGTAGGAATAGGGCAGGGTACTGGTTTTGGTGCTTTCTACTCCACAGAAGTTCGGATCAGTCCTGGTCTCTGGTGGTGGGGTTGGGGCCTGAGTTTTTTAGCCTACAGCATTCTGAGTGTCTCTTGCAGCCTGACCTCAACTCTCTGACTCTGCACATGTCTTAGGTATCCCTTATCTAGCCACTGGAGCCCTGAGATGACGCCAGCCCACGGCTGCTCCAGATCTGGGTTCAGCTGGCCCCTCCCTACAGTGGCACCTAGCCAAGCACCCTCTCCAGGCACACTCACCAGCCATGTGGCTCACAGCACCCACTGCTCCATCACCCTGCTGCCTCTCTTGCTGGAGACCTCTGGAGTCACCTCCCCTCACTTTGTAGATTCCAGCCTCCTCTCTCATGTGATGAACTGGGAGTCAGGGAGGAAAGTACAGTTTGCCACCTCCTTTTTCTGCATTGAGGTCTGTCTTCTCTTTCTCTGTGGGCTCCAATTTTCCTTTCAGATCCTTTGTGGGTGCCAGGGGTCCACCGCCCTCCTTCTGGTCTTCCCTAGGTTGTTAAATTCCAATGTCTGGATTCTAAATCTTAGACAGCTTGATTTATTGCTATTTAGTGCTCCACCATCTTCCTGAAAATCCCTTCACTAGTATTTTATAACTCTTTGCAGGAAGACTCCTTGATCTTTTTTTAAAAATTTTATTTAAAGAAAGACTAAACAAATCAGAAAACGGGTAGAAATAATACATAATTTCAAAGAAAAAATAAACAGTAAGAAATCACTAGTTGATGTTTACATATTGTCGTTTTACAAATAGTGGTTCAAGGTACAAGAAAGGAACATGTAAAGTGGGAATTCAAACAGCGAGACTAAAAACAGTTCTGTTCAATTGTCCAACAAAAACTTAGTAACACAGTTGTCAATCCTATACACTTAAACATACATACAGTTATGTATCTTCATTTATGTTTAAACAAACTAAAGCAGGTTAAAATCATTCTGAACAAAGAATAATAGTATTGCTGGATTTCACATCATCACACTCTGTGATCAGCACTGGGTACTGTAGTGCCTTTTTTAAAAATTTAATTTAAAGAAAGACTAAACAAAACAGAAAATGGGTAGAAATGATACATAATTTCAAAGAAAAAATAAACAGTAAGAAACCACTAGTTGATGATTTCAGATTGTCTTCTTACAACTAGTTATTCAAGATACTAAAGTGGAGCATATAAAGTGGGTATTCAAACAGTGAGACTGCAACCAGTTCTGTTCAACTACCCAACAAAAACTTAGAAATATGATTATCAATCCTACACACTTAAACATACATGCAGTTATCCATATCTTCAATTATTTTGAGACTGAACAAACCCAAGCAGGCTAATATCACTCTGAACAAAGAATAATACTATTGCTGAGTTTCACATTATGACACTCCAGGATCAGCACTGGGTATTTTAGTGTCTCTTTTTCTTGAAAGTATCTGTTCATTTCATCATGTGTCATAAGATCATTTCTCATAAACTGTTTACAGATTCTACACATGCATGAGTATTAACATATATTTCTGTGATAGATAATCTTGATCGTCAAAATAAATCTTTTCTTTGGTCATTTGATAAATGCAAATTAAAACAATGTTAAGATAATGTTGGGCGCAGGCGCTCAACATACCATACCCCAGCCGGGACTAAGGACCACGCCAGCTTCCGCAATGCGCTACGTCCCTCTTTAAATTAGCCAACCCGTGCGCACCCCGTGCTCTACTCCGTACTCTGTGGCAACTCCTGATTGGCCACAGCTGGATATAGTAGCCAGAGCCTGCATCCCATTCCCGCCCTGCTTCCTTGTGGCAGCCTGTGATTGGTCACGGCCAAATATATAAACCAGAGCCCGAGTAAATAAACTAGCAGTTAACTGTCGTCCACAAAAGCGTCTCCTGTCTCCTGTTTCGTTGGGGCTGTGCCGGTCAAGATAACATCTCACATCAGAAAGAATAGCTATTATCAAGAAATCAACCAAATGCTGGCAAGGTTGTGGGGAAAAAGGAACCCTTCTCCACTGTTGGTGGGAGTGTAGACTGGTTCCATCACTGTGGAAATCAGTGTGGAGATTACTCAAAAATCTAGGACTAGAGGTCCCTTTGAACCCAATTATTCCCCTCCTTGGTATCTTCTCAAAAGCATCATACCACTGCAGTACACGCACACAGTGCGTGGCACAGTGGCACAGTTACAGTGGCACAGTTTGTAATAGCTAAATCTTAGAAACAACCCAAATGCCCACCAACTAATGAACGGATAAAGAAGATATGGAATTTTTAATTCAATGTACTACTATGCAGTCATAAAGGAGGGTAAACTTAAGACATTTCTAGGTAAATGTATACATCTAGATCCTTATTCACATTTCTTGGTTTTTCTTGAGACCATACTCTTAAGTGAACTAAATTGGACACCCGTGTGTAAATATCACATTGTTTCTCTGGTGTGAGAAACTGAAAGTGTAAATAAGGATCAAAATATGTAATAGTATTGTGAAACTGGCAGAAAATGTTCAAATGGGAAGGGGAACAAGGAATGGGACAGAAGGAAAAAGGAAAGAAGGAAAGGAAACATTAAATAAAGAGAAAAAAGAAGAAAATGCTTTTGTAAATAAGGCGAGGATGAGGGGTTTAAGGGAGTGCAGGGAGTGGGGGAAATGAAGTGACATCAGGTACAGGTGCAAATTCCCATGACAAATGTGCTCATTTTGTGTTCCTAAAATGTACCAATAAAAGTCATTTTCTTTGAAAAAGAAAAGGAAAAACAAACTACTGTCCTAAGAAATGTCTACCATCCTTTCCCATCCCGCTCAGGTTCTGGCTCACGGGGGTTTCTGTGCCAGCTCCTTAGACTACTCCAGTGGCCTGCGCAAAGGTTAACGCCCTTCAGTGACTTCCATTTATTCCACACCAAAATAATTAGGACAGGAATTCCAAATTCAGCTTCAGTAAATGTTAACTCATGCTGAAGAAAGCACTCCTGTTCTCTGAGAAATTAAGAAAAAATGTTTTGACAAAATCTCCAGAAATTGTTGCTTAATCATAACATTTTAATTTTCCTACTCTGAATATGCCAGTGATCATATACTTGTTCATGTTTCTAGTTTACATTCCTGGTTCTAGTCATTTGTGTTGAAGGAACCTCCAGTAAAATAAAATTCCTTGAACTGAAGTAGGCCCTCATTAACCGGTGCTTTTTTTACCCTCTATTTTAACTCTACTAGTATTAAGTCCACAATTACCCTTAAGAAAGATGAAAAACAGCCCACATTTCTCCTTTACGATTGTCTTCTAACTTTGACATTTCTGCTTTCCTTTCACAGAAAGAGATGTACTTAAAAAAGACAGAGGATTTGGGCAAAAATCTTCCAATGGTATGGTTTTTTCTTTTTCTTTTCTTTCTTTTGTTTTTTGTTTTGCATAGGTATAGTCTAATGAATTAATGCAGTTATTATTCTCTTCCATCCCCTTTTAGTCTAACTTAATTTTCACCCCCCCAAAAATCCAATGAGCTGTCTTCAGGAAAAGAGCTCTCTAGAGAAGTTTGGCTGTGCCCTCTTCTCCTTCCTCTGGGAAAGAAAGGATATTCCAAAAGTATTGAAGGACCTGCATAGGCCAGTGCTGCCCTGTTAATATAAAATGAGAGTATTCAACAGCTGATGTTTCTTTGCCCTCAGCACAGCCATTGATTCGCTTGTAGAATAGTGGGTTCCAGGTGGGAGGGCCACCCAGCTTGCAGGTGCGTTGATCAGCCTCACACCTGACCTCTGCAGGAACTGATTCCGGGTGAACAATGTCACATGACCAGGCTGGGTCCTTGGAGAAAACACTCTCCTTTTCCTTCCTACTGACTTCTTTCTCCCCATTAGTTTCCTCCTCTTCTTGAATGAACACAAGTCCCTCTAAAATCTATCCAAAAAAAGTTATCAAATGAACTGGTTAAAACAAGCCCAGTTAAAAGCATAGCAAACTTCAAACTTTATGCTTTGGCATAAAGTTAGGTTTTTGCAGCAATCTACAGCATGATTTAGTTTTGTGTTTAATTTTTAGAGATCTGTAAAACCTTCATTCTCCATGATGGGAGAAAGGATGTCAGAAAGAGCGTCTACCCTGGGCAGCAAGCTCCTCAAACTTTCTGTGCATAAAAATCACCCAAGCAGGATTTGGATCCTGTAGATCTGGAAAGGGCCTGAGAATCGGCACTTCCCAGGAGCAGCCAGAGACTGGGCAGCTGAGTGCCAGAGGTCTGAATCAGTGTTGTTCAGCCCTTTCTATTTCTGTAGTTCAAATAGATCATCCTCTCCTTAAAACTAGATTCATTACTAAAAACTTTACTACAGAAATACATATGAGGACAGAGTTTTGGACACTCTCATTCTTGGGGAAATTTTCCTTTCTACTGATGGATTATTCAATCCTTATTAACACTTTTGTTGATTTTTGGCTTGTGAGTACAGAGCACCTATTTATTTACTAGGAAATAATATATTTCTTGAGAGTGAAATTCTCAATCCTTGCAGCAAGGAAGATCTGATTCTAGCTTTGTCAGTTAGCAGCTAAGAAACGTTGGACAAGTTGCTTAACCTATCTGGTCCTTAGTGTCTATTCCTGAAATAGTTATATGTGGAAGAAAAAAAATTGTTTTTGAGACAGGATCTTACTTTGAGTTCAGGCTGGCCTTGAACTCACTGTGTAGTCTAGGCTGGCTTCACACTCATGGCAATCTTCCTAACAGCCTCCCAAGTGCTGGGATTACAAATGTGAGTCACCACACTCAGCTTGTGGAGGAAAATTTAAACATAAAAAAAAAAATTAAGTGGGAGAATACAATTCTACTACATGTGATTATTAAAGGCTTTAATGGAGATGGTGTATGCTAATTACTCACTATGTTATGTGAAGTAATGTACATAAAGCTATGTGCAGTATTCCATAAACCAAGCATAGAAACAAAAAACAGAACCCTTATGTACAATTGTCAGAATGTTTTCCTGTAAATCATTTTTAAAGAAGCTCTTTTCAGTCCCCATACCTTGTCTTGTTTAATGGGTTGACTACATTAGATTTAACTCTTCCATGGTGACTCAGGGTCTTTGTTTTGAACATCAGCGACTGTGATGTGCTGTAACACAGGGGTGACCTCAGACATGCACGCTCCCTACCCCTCTGCCCTTAGCCTCTGTTTACATGTCCATGATAGCACTCACCATGCTGTAGCAAAAATATCTGCTTCTCTACATCCTTGGCCCTAAGCCCTCTTGCTTGGGGCAGGGCCAGGTCCTCTCAGATGTCTGCTGTGAATAAGATGTCTCCAGACCCCACTTATAGGGCCGAGCATGCAGGGCTCAGCAGCTTGTATTCATTCATTCAGACACTTAAAAATGTGTCTGTGTCCTCAGCCTAGTAAGTGCTGGTCTATTTTTTTCTTTTCCAGATAGCCAGAGACAGAAACGGTGATTTTCCTTAGAAACTTGTGATGGTTTTTGGTTGCTACAAAGCCAAGCCAGGCAGCCCTCCATTCAAACACAGATCTACAATTTGGTGAATATTTGGTGCTGAGAGTTACTCAAATCTGTTGCTCAGTTTCCATATTTGCAAAAAGAAATAATTCTTGGGCTGCAGAATTGTTATTTATGTGGAGAAAGTAGTACAATTATACCTGAAACTCCTGTTAGAGCAGAGTTTTGGTGTTCTTTGCTTTAATAATCCCAAGAGGACTGGGATCAAGATGGACTCCACAAAGCCTGAGTAGTATAAGGAATAGAGCCCAGCTTGTTAACAATCATTTTACTTTGCAGAGCGTTGAAGAAGAATTCCAAGCTGCTGCAGGTGACTGAGACTGACGGTACCTTTCCTAGCAGCAATTCTCCCTTTGCTTTCCAACCTTGCTGCCAGAAGCCACTTTCCAACTCCAGAGATTAAAAATGCTGGCATTAGATTTTATCACATGGATATTGTCTTAGTTACTTTTGCTGCTGAGACAAAATACCCAATGCTCAAAGTTAAGGGAGGGAAGGTTTGTTTCGCTCACTGTTTGTAGAGGTTTCAGTCCATAATGAGCTGCTCTAAGGTATGGTGGCCTAACAGAGAAGAGACAGTTCTTGGTGGGCAGAAAGTAGCAAAACAAGCAAAGGAGGACTACAGCCATTTCTATCCCTTATATCGTATCCAAGCTACTTAGAGCTGATAGCACTCACTCTTTAATCCTAGTGTCCCTGAGCATTGCACCATGAATCAGTTCCATCATCACACATTCTACATCCAGACACGCATGAAAAAGCCCCACTTATACCACACGAGGCTTTTAGGAGACATCTAGGCACAAAACATAACAGATGTAAGCATGTAGCTCAAATTCAGTGAATGAATTCATATGTAAATCTTTTGAGATGCTTGCGGGAATGCTTTTTCTTTTTGCTACAGAAGTGAGGAGAAGTGCTCCTCTTCCTACCTTTAAATGCAGTTATGTATGCTACAGTTTTCAGAGCTATGGGAGCCTTTTTGTAACCATGAGGTCTCTCTCTCTCTCTCTCTCTCTCAGCTGTCACTTCCCCTCGGTTGGTTGTTACTCACCTCTGTGCGGTGGATTCCAATAGCTTAAGAAAGAGTTTTAGCTTTGTGTCTTCCCACGTCAAGCCAAGTAGATACTCTAGCAATGCCTACACAAGCCTGAGATGCACTTGGAATGGCCTGGTTGAAGTTACAGACCGATCCTGAGACAGCATTCACGGTGGCTGAGTGTGATGGAAGTGGCCGGGGAAGAAGGCATGTAGCTTATGGCTCTTTTTGGTGAAATGCAAATGGGTTTTAAAAATGAAATTTATTCATTTATATAACTGAAAGAGAGAAAAAGAAAATTCGTGCACGGTTTCAACTTCTGTGTGATTTTATTTAGAGCCAAAATCATGTCAGTGAGATTTGCCTCTTTTTCAGAATTATTGACAGCTGACATACTCTCCCTACTGGGAATTTTGAAAACCAAAGAGAAGTAGGTTTGATGACAGTAAATCAGACATTTGGGATCCTGGTTTTAATTGATTTTACAATATAATATTATAATATGTTAGACTTGGGATATGGTCATAGGTTTTTGTGTAGAAAGGAATAGAGAATGTTCAAGTAAGTGTATCTTATCTGCAAAGGCAAGCGAGTAAAATAAAGACAGATTACCCAAGTTTAGATTTTAGTTCTTGCTATTATTAACATTTATGTGCTGTGTGATCTGTTTAACCTCAGTGCCTCAATTTGTACATATACAAAATGGGAGACATAGTCTACCATGTATGGTTGTGGTGCATACATGTGACTTACTTAACACAATGCTTGGAGCATTTGAAGTAATTAATGTCAGCTAATTATTATTCTCATTTCTACAGAAAAAATGCTTACTAATAAAGACATTTTTCTGATTTTTTCTAGATGGCAGAGATTGACTTGGTTAAGATTTCTCACTTGGCAATGACAGAGTAACTAGATCTGTATTTGCTGATATTCTGCATCAGAAAGTACTCTAACCTCATTCCACCGTGTGTTTTCACAAGTCCTGGCATGTTCCCACCACTCAATGGGCTGTAATTTCTAAGACTGATAACTTCTTTCATTTGTACTTCTTTGTGTAAAAGAAAAGGATATAAATCTCAACTACAGATCTAGGAAGGGGACAAACTAAAGACTTCTTTAGTTAGTATATTTTGTAATCTAGCATTGAATAGTAAGGATTAGAGGATTGTCCTCTATCATCTCATTGCATGATCTTGTATCTACTTTTGAGTTTTGTTATTTCTTGGAGAAGATTGGAAAAACTGGACTGTCTAAGTAAGTATAGCACCAGCAATTATTTGAACTTCAAGTTGTGATGAGTTGGAAGTTACCCATAGCTTCCCTTGCTCATTTTGGTTTGGGTCATTTTGTATGGCTGCGGTTGATGAAACGATTGTTGAATGAGTCTGGCTGTGATTCTTGGCTCTGGCTGCTCGCATTCCTAACTGTGATATGCCCCTCTCTGCGGGCTGCAGGGATTAAGCCCTGTGAGCACATGACCGCAGCTCTATCTCTCTGCTTTGGGTGCTGTTACACAAGGCTGCAGGTTGATATGAAGAGGGGGTGGTAGTGAGCTCGCTGCTTAGATGAGTTGAGACACTTTGGAAAGTGCGAGGATATGTAACTTACACAGGTTTTATTTCCAAGCTAAAGTGGAGTTGGGCATGAATTTTACTTTATTGCTCTGAAAGTTAAACTTAAATAGCTGACAGATCTCTTGTACAAAAACAGACGTTTGGCCAACATGCTACTGTATTAAATGTCAATACTGATTTGGAAATTAAAATCTTCTGGGTCAGTTTATAAATTTTAACCTGAACCTAAGATTTCTCCAGGGTAATTCAAGTTGTTTTGTGCCAATAGAAGCTTGCTGTTGTAAATGAACAAAAATATGTATGTATTCTATGTTTTAAATTTAACCTTTTTTGTGGACAGCAAGGTTTATTTAGTACTCAAGATATGAAGATAGTGTTCATCTCCAAGCACTCTGAATATCTAAGGCTGGAAGTGTTGACCCCTAAGCCTTAATAATAATAGTTTTATTAAGCAATTAAAATCTGTTGGATATTAAACTGAACATGTTACAGGCATAGGTATTTGTATTTCTATTTTATAGTTTAAAGCTTTGAAAATTAAGGAAAGTTTCTGTGGTCACAAATCTAACAAAAAATGAAGGTGGAAATTAAAAAAAGATGAAGGTCTGCCTATTGCTAAGCCCTGGTTCCTTCTAGGGCAGCCGTAGAACTTTCTGTGATAATGCTCTGTACCTCTGCTAGCCAGTATTATTGCCATAAAGTGGTGAGCACCTGAGATGAAACCAGTGTTGCTGACTGTTAGTGAAT
Organism: Cavia porcellus; assembly: GCF_034190915.1. Classification (NCBI taxonomy): domain Eukaryota; kingdom Metazoa; phylum Chordata; class Mammalia; order Rodentia; family Caviidae; genus Cavia; species Cavia porcellus. The sequence goes on along the minus strand of NW_026947504.1, from coordinate 64,926,550 downwards.
TTAGGTTTAAATAGGCATGTATGGCGACTGGTTACTCTCTTGGATAGCACAGCTGTAGGACGTCATGCTGTCTGAACTATAAATACTCAAGCTACTGTGATCTTGTGCATAGCACATTTGGAAAGCAAACAGAAAATGGGAAAAAGCAACTAGAGGAAAAAATACCCCATTGTATCTAAATTAAACTCGTTTAAACTGCAGAATTTAAAAGGCGATATACATCAAAATTAAAACATTCATAAGATTTAGGTAAAAAAAACTTTTTTGTAAAATTTGTTGTCCAGTTTGCTTTAGGATTATTAATATATTGGCAATGTTGATTATAAGGGACAAAGAAATTTTAAAAAGGAAGGAAAAAATGTACCTGGAAGTAAGTTGATAACTCGGGCTATTTTAGTTCTCTAAGTATTTTGAAGTGTGGGGCATCACCTGCTCCTAAAACAGCAGAGAGAAAGGAATATGTTTGCAATCAAACTGATTAACAACTTTTGACTTCTGTCTTCAGGTGTCTCCTGGTCATGAGGCTGACTGTTGAGGCTGGCACTACTTCTGTCCAAGTAACACATACTTATTTCCTTAGTAATGACCCCAAAATGCAAAAGTAGTGATGCTGGTGATTTAGATATGCCAAAGAGAGACTGTACAGTGTTTCTTTTTAAGTGAAATGACACAGGGCTCAGTACTACCTGTGGCATCTGCTGGGTATCTTGGAGTGGGCACATGGATGAGGGAGTTCAACATATGAGTTTTAGTGGACCACAAAATCACAGCAACAGTTGAGTTACGTTGGGTATGGATTGCCTTTCCTCCATGAATGCACATGTTGGGAGGTTGGTCCTAAGTGTGGCAGTACAGTCAGGTGGTAGCATCTTTAAAAATGTCCTCAGAAAGGATTAGCCCAATTCTTATGGCAACCCAGTTAGTTCCCATGAGAGTAGGTTGTTATAAAGGAGAGGTGGGTGACTTCCTGGTGTCTGGCTTCCTGTCTTAACATAGGATCTCTCCCTCTCACGTGTGCTTCTGCTATGACATCAGATGACCCAGTCAAGGGACCACGATCAGAGGCTGTACTGAGAGAGCAGCCTGACATGTAAGCTAAATAAACCTCTTTTTCTGGTATATTACCAAGTCTCAGTCATTTTGTTATAACAATAGAAACAACTAATACCAATACAGCAATTTTTAAAAAGCACTTGCATATGCAATTCAGAATTTGATTTTCAAAAGACTTCAATGACTCAGACCCTCATTTGTAGCTGAGAACAGGATTTAAGGAAGATAAGCAATTTTCCAGGCCTTACTCTGGTAGAAAATCAACCACTGGAATCTAAAATTCCCTCCACTGTACCATGCTGGGAAAGCTTCATGGAAAATGTGACCACTTAGGTTAAGTATTTAAATAGAGATTAGTTTTGATAGGCAAAGATAGTTAAATTGAAGAGCAAATATAGGAAAACTGGAAAAATTAAGACACAACTGGGAAAGGATAAGTAGAATATGTTAGCTAAAGTGTGAGCTACGTGCTGGAGAGCCAGGACTAGAAATGAACTGCACTGTGGCTATATCACATACGATCTTAACTACCAGCTTGAAGAATTTAGAAATGGAATGACAGAAAATGCAGAGGGAGGGAATCTCCTGATAGAGCTCAGAGATAACATCAGGAAAGCATGGGGAAATGAGGCAGATTGTTGTGGAGAATGAAGAAGATAAGAGGACCAGTTAGGAGATGGAAAGGCAGTCTTGTGGGTGGCGCAGAAGAAAGACTAGTTCCAGAAACACTGAGTGAAGTATTAACATGGTGCCTGGCAAAAGCTTGTAAAATGAGGATGGATCTTGGCTGTGGATAGTGTCTCCAGAAGAATGGAGATGCCATTCACAGAGCACAGAGTTAGAAGAGACTTGGGAGGAAAATCACAAGCTGCTGTTTGGATCTGTTGTACCTTGAGAAGGGCCTACTGAGTCAGAAGAAGGCACCACCCAGGCTGTCTCTGTGCTGCTTCCCTAAACTATCAGGCCAACTTCTTGCCCCTTCATATCTGGGCCCAGTGAGTACAATTCTTAAAATGTGGTGACATTCAAAATGTGCTTGGAAAGTAAATCCATGTTCAAGAAGAGTTATCTGGAGAAGTTCCAAGACAAGAGTGATGATTACAGAGAGATAGTTACTACAACGAGAGGAACCAAATTTGAGGCCTTCGAGGTGGTTATTTCTCAGAGAGGAGGGACTCTAAGGCCTGCTGGGGACTACAGGTAGTATACACCTGATGAAGAGTTCCTGAGACACTGGGGCTTGGATACCACATGTGTGGATGCAGAGGCTACCAGGGATACCGGCAAAGAGGGAAAATGACTCAGGCCCAGGCAAGTAGGCGTGCTGCTCTAGACCTCGCCCTTCTGACAGTCTCTGTCCAGCTTTCTTTTGCTCCATGGTGCAAGGGGATCAAGCCTTTGGAACTAGTGGCTCTAGATCAGTTTCTGCCTATGAAAATGCAATTCTCAAATGACCAACCCTGTTCTCAGGGTTCTCCCAACCTTCTACCCTGAGCCTATCCTCCGGAGATCAAGGCATACCACTGATTTGCACACCCTTACACCTGAGCAATGGCCAAGGGGAAACTGGTGAGGCGGGTCGGCGGTTGTAGTTAAGAGTTTGGGGGTTGAGTGGGCAGGATTGAATGGTGGGCAGGAGTGTGCACACATGTTCTTAAAAGTCTGTTCCACTGGAATGGAGTCAGGGCCTGAGGAGAAGGATCCAAACAAGGAGCAGTGGGCTGCAGGCTGGCAGCTGGGGCTTGTTGTGCTGCTATGTTCTCAAGCAGAACTCCACGAAATCAGGAAATTTAAATTCAAACCTGGATTTCCAAGTGATTATGAGGTGCATTTGTCAGCATTAGAGGTTAGGATATATTTTGTTTCAGTTTGTAAGCTTGCTTTATAACTTTTACATGAGACGTGTAGAATTGCTTGTGTAACTTTGCCTATAGACTCTCAAACATTAGCAGAGTTAGGAGTCAGTAAGTGAGAAAGGCCGTCCTATTACGGCCTCCAGAATCTTTCTCTTTTCTTAACCCCTATCATATTCTTGGAAGATTGCTTCTTTTATTGTCTATCTTCTCTGGTAAACTTAAGGGAGTGTGGAGGCAGAAACCAGGCTGTCTTGTTTACAAATAGATTCTAGTGCCAATGCCAAAATTGACGGTCTTTATACAACATGCCAAAAAACTGATTTTGAAAGACAAGCCTTAAAGAGGGGAGATAGAAGGGGCTAAAGCAACCTGAAAAGCCAATATCTGCTAAATTGTAAATCTCTCCTTATTTATTTATTTATTTATTGGATACAGGTCAGGCCAGCCCTGAACTCACTGTGTAGACCAGGCTTGCCTCCAACTCCCAGCAATCCTCCTGTCTCAGCCTCCCAAGTTCTAGGATTATAGGTTTGTGTAACCACATCTGGCTTCTTTCTCTGTAGCCTTTGGAGCATAAGACTAATTTTGTCCCTCAAAGTGCATAAACATGGATGTATCACATAGTCTATCAGACCCAGGTTTATTCTTTAGAATATTTCTATTGATGAACTACTAGTTTCAATTTATGACTTTTATTATGTTAAACAATGAGTACCTAACAGGAAAAATATCACAAAAATAAAGTATTGAGTTTTAAATATTTATTGTTTATTTAAAAAGCATCAAAATTTTCAACATCAACTGGTTTTTGGTGTAGTCTAAAAAAGAAACAACAGAAATAAATTCCCATAAAAACTACAATGAAAATACCAATAGCACGCTATAGAAAAAAAATCTTTATTTAACAGTCACACCTATGGCAGTCTGCACACATGACACATGACAGCAGCACATTCCATATACATGTATTGCTCACACTGACAGCATATGTCTTTTGCTTTCCTGGCTTTTTTGTAGGACATACTTGATATCTCAGTGATCTTGCTGTTTTGTCAGGAGGCTCTTACATTATACAATGTGTAGTTAGTGGGAACATAAAATATCAATAAAATAAATGATCAAATTCTCATGCCATAATGAATCATCTTCATCATCCATGCATGAAAATGAATCACTTTTGACCTCCTTTCAAACTTGCAAGTCTGGTTTTTCATACTGAATTGGGCACCTTCTGCCAGAAAAATCAAAAGTTTTTAAAAAACAAACCCTAGAGTGGTGTGGGTCTAGTGGACCCTCTGTGATGCTCGAGTAAACATAGGCAAAATCAGCTGAAGGCTAAAAGTGGGTCCAAATCCTATTTTGATGCTTTTGCACATATACATACTTCTTGTTCATCATACAAAATGGGTGAACACATAGACTGTTTCCTCTATCCCTCAAGGAAAGGTACTAAGACATAGCTGGCCACTATAACACTGAAGTACAAATTTACAGTAGAAGAATAAGGGATGTGCCCACTGGACCCAGGCTTGTGCCTTGATTTAAGAACCAAGCTGAGTCAATGTACTGATTCTTAGTCACAGGTGATTATTCCCCCCTGCATTAAGTGGTTAGATTAGGATCAAATGATGCACTCTTAGGGCTGCATTTTTTTCTTTTTTTGTTTGAGGCGGGGCTTTGCTATGTAGTTCAGGCTGGCCTTGGACTCACTATGTAGTCGAACTCACGGCAATCCTCCTGCCTCAGCTTTCTAAGTGCAGACATGTGGGCACTGCTATATCCAGCCAAGGGTTGATTTTCTGAAGTGCTTGGTCCTCCGAAATTCATTTAAAATTTTGGTCATTCCTTTGATGATCCTTTAGGGTCTCCTTTTAGGGAGAGGTTACACTGGACAGTGTGGGGATGAGGGCCTGAAGGCTATCGTAAAGCTAAGATTAGTTGTGATAGTGAAACACAAAGTGTTCAGAGCACCAAAAACACAGGCACAGCCAGTGTGAAGGTTGTAAAACACGGCTTGAGAGGATAATGAAGAAACCAGGTGACACCAGAGTGCTACATATTTATTGAGTTCCTATGGCATACGAGACAGTTTAGACGCGAGAAACTGATCAGTAAACCCACCCAAATCTCTGTTCTCACTGAATTTAATTTAGAACCAGGACAACAGGTAATAACACATAAACATGGGTATCACACACATACACAAGTACATGTGGAGTGGAAAACTGCTATTTATAAAACCGAAGGAGAGCAAGGACAAGCGCTCGAGGGTGGCTGCTATTTGAGGAGCCCTGGAAGAAGCCGAGAAGCTAAGCACGCGAGGCGGGTCTCTAATTTTCTAAGCTGCGCAGAGCGAGGTGCACCTCCCAGGAGCCCCGCCCCTCCCTCCGGATAGGCGCAAGGTGCGGCCTCCTGGGAAGCTCCACCCCCGTCCCCGCCCAGAGGCAGCCTTGGGGCGGGGCTTCCCGCCCAGTTGTAGGAGCGCGCCGCGCCGAAAGCCGCACGCACAGCGATCCCGGCATGCTCCTTGTTCTCTCTGGGCGTGGGGAACTCCTTGGCCGGATCCTGGCATGCTAGGAAATGTAGTTGTAGACCGCCAGGAGTCTGGGGGGCGATAAAAGCTGCTGAGTCCCGCTCCATTTCTGGCACCCGACTTGCAGCCCCAACGGGAGGCCCTACTGAGGGGTAGAGACCAGGGTCATCCTAAGAGCCGGTCAAGCGAGCATCCGGGCCGCTTGCCCCTCTGGGCGCGCGCAGCTCCTCAGCGCGGCCGCCCCGCCTGGCCGGCAGGGCCCGGCCCGGGCGTCAGTCAGCCCGCGCCTGCCCCGGCGCTGCTGCCACCTCGCGCTCGGAGGCGTCACGGAACGTGCGCTCTCCCCCCGCCCTCCCCTCTCCCTGCCCTCCTCCCCCTCCCGCGCTGAGTCTCGCAGCAGCCGCCGCAGCCGCAGGAGTAGCCGCCGCCGGAGCCGCGCGCAGCCATGGCTGAGAACCCTGGCTTGGAGAACCACCGCATCAAGAGCTTCAAGAACAAGGGCCGCGATGTGGAAGTGAGTATGCCACCGCGGTCCGGGCCTGCCCGGCTCGCCCGCCTGCCCGCGCGGGCCCCGCGGCGGCGGGGAGGGGCGGGGGGCCAGCGCCGGGCTGGTTCTCGCCAGCGTGCGGTCAGTCGGAGTTGGCCGCCGCCTGCAGTCGCTCTGGCCCGGGCTGGGTGGAGTGGGCAGCGGGACGCGAGCCGAACTGCAGTCGCCCCTGTAAAGCTGCCGCCACGGGGACCGGGAAATGCCGGGGCTTTTGGCCCCGTCACGCGGGCGCGGCCTGGTGTCGGCGAGGAAGGGATGTGGAGCTGAGGCGGGGTCCGCGGGCCGCGCGGGCCGCGCGGGCGGGCGCACCGGGATGCTGCCGCCCGGGGCCGCCCACTGCGCCGCCGAGGGCCGACCGCAGCTCACGACCCTTGTCTGTGCGAGCTCCAGCCCGGCGCAGGCCATTCCGTGCCTCCCGCGCTGCCGCACATGGAGCCTGGACTCTGCCGGTCCCTGCGCCTACCTTCTGCGAGCCGGGCCCAGGCGGGCAGTGGCGGCCCGCAGAGGGGGGTGGGGACCAGCCGGGTAACTGACTAGTTTGAGGACGCTGGATGGGGGAGGGCAGGATGCGCCAAGATCGTTTTCTGATATTTCAGTGCTGTCCTTTGGACCAGTCGTGTTGAACTGTTCTAGTCCGTACTCCTATTCCAGCTGGCATTTGGAGCGAGCTAGAGGTGGACAATAGTTTACCATCTATTGTGTTGAGGCTTTGAAAAAGAGATTGTGTCTACCTCCTCTCTTAGGACTTCTTAGCCTGTCTTGGAGGGGAAGTGTGCATAGGATCCTGATTTCTTTGACACGCTTTACTGAAATAAATTGGATACAAAGGTTTATAATATACTCCTTGCACCAAACTGGTAGATTTTCCATGTGGTTGCAAAACTGTAAACATTTATTGCGGTCACTCTGTTTCTTGTATTTAGCATGTTGCCATTGTCTCATTAAGGTGACACTAGCAGGTACTATGTGCAAACTCGGCTTATTGAGGCAGCGCTAGAGGTCTCTCTGCGGCTACTAAAAGCAGTGAAGTACTGTATAATGCACAAACTTCACTGGGACTCTGACCTCTGAATTTGACAGGGAGAAAATAGTTTTGAGACCACAGCTTTCCTTTTCTAATAGTACTGACATGGTTTGCAGTTCTGTAATTTTTGCTAAGTGACTAGTATTTATTTTATCTAGTCTTAAGAAGAGGGGACAATGAGGTAAATACACTGTTTAGCGTTCTGTTTTATAGAGAAACATACAAAATGAAATACTAATTGGGAAAACCAAGAAGAATATCTGTGGAATTCCTGTGAAGGCACATAAAGGTCATTTGTCTCTATCTTGATCATGCTTAAATTTCCTTCCTGAGAAATAGCTGTAACCAAAAGTGAAAGAGGAGCAAAGAATTTTGGAACTGCCTCTTGTTATTAGTCTACTTGGTGATGAATTAATTTGAACTTTTTACACCGGCAATTTTTCTTGAAGCCTATACTTACTATAAAGCAAAAGCTACACAGTTTTAAAAATACAAGTATTGCTTGCATAGACAAATCAATGCCATTCCTTTTCTTGGGATATGGGTGCAGCTTTATGTTAAGTACTTACATTAATGTGTTCTGAGGGCTTAGTGATACCTACTAAGCGCTTTTTTCTTGCATGTAATAGGTACACAGCAAATACTTATGATGATCAGAAGATAACCAATGACTTCTGGATGTGTGATTGCTAAGCCATTCAGCCTGATATTGGTCACAGCATTACTTTTCCCAGGATATAGGAGGGTAACTAAGACATGAAATAGCAGATATTGAACTGATAGTTTTATGCAGCAAACATTAGGCTATACTGAGGGTTTTATAATATCTCATGCATCTTAAACATCTTTGTGTGGTATATGTAGCTTTATCCCTGCTTTAGATGAGAAAACTTTAGATGCAGAAACCCATCATGTTTTTGTAGTCTGCACAAGTCATGTGGTTGGTATGAGCATTCACTCACTAACTGTCAATTTGGTATCAAATAGTGTTAGTTTAAGGAGACAAAAAGGAAAAAGATTAACTGTACTTCAAGGAGTTTACAATCCAGTGCGTGGGTGTGATAATTACAATGCAGTAAGAACATCAATAAGTGTTACAGTATAGTATTTTGAACATGTATGAGAAGATGCTAAGTGGCCATTATGAATGAATGGAAGTGCTGACCCTAAAGAGTGAACAATAAGCTAGGAAGGGCAAAAGAAGGGGTATAGGAAGGAAGGGGCATTTCAGGTTTGAGGGAGCACTGAATGAGGAGTGGAGACTATGTAGTAAGGCTGGTGAGATAGGGGGGTGGGCAGGATTTCTCAAGATGTAATTAAAGAGTTATTGAGTCATCTTGATCAATAGATGTTATTATAGATCTAGACATAATGAAGACTAGATACTATATCTAATTTAGTCTGGCCCAATGGAAACTGTATTGTGATTTAGCTGTTTGACTAAGTAATTGCAATTGTTAGTGAGATGCATTTTTATATTTTCTAAAGAAAGTAGGGTAGAGTTATGCAAGAGGATTGTGAACAGAGTTGAAGAAAAATCATTTCATAATCATTCACTCAAGAATGACTTATTAGTGGATATCTAAGATATCTTTGAAGATGGGAGACTCTTACAGGAAGTATGCACCAAACTTAAAAGGAGCACATGAAAAATTAGTGGATAAAGATTATTCAGATGAAAAAGAAGAGTTATTAGGTTAGAGATTGAAAGGTTGTGTAGGTCAGAATATGTCTTACGGCAGAGTTGCTTGGAGCATTTAACTTCATAGAAAGAGTCTAAGGAATTTATTTCAAAGCAAAGAGGAGGTGTAACGTGATTAGTGCAGTACATCTAGAATTAGTCTGAGGAATAGTATGATTATCTGGTCTGCAAGGAGAAATTTTTTGAAAGGTTCAGCCTGGAATTAACCACAACTAGGGAAGGGGACTTGATGATTCTCCTACTCCCACTTCCTTTTGTTCCTCATCTTTTTTTGTGTAAAGCTGGTGGAATGGGATAAAAGTTATCCTGAGGTTTAGATGGAGGAAGGTGCATGGTTAACCACTGATTGTCATTTGTAATTGGGACAGGACTGGATTGGCAGCTAAATCTAGGAAGTACAGAGTGAAGAGGAAACTTTAATTACCTTTGCTTGTTCTGGAATGTATGTTTCTGTACCAGGCCTTTTCGTTTAAGGCATTGATTCTTAAGCTTCTTCATTTTAAAGAAAAACAAAACAAAACAAACAACAATATACTTCCAGAAAAGTGTGCAAAACATAAATATTCTGTTTAATGTATACTTTTGAAATAAACACTGGGGTAATTGCCATCCAAGTTAGCTTTTCTTTTTCTTGCTCCTGTATCCCTTAAGGATGTGGCATTTTAATCACTAACCAATGGTTTAAAAATCTTAACATTAAAATGTTTGCAGTGGACTAGTTCTAAGTACTTTATATGGATTAATCTTCACGTAGTCCTATGAAGTATGTACTATTATTATCCCCATGTATTAATGAGGAAATAAGACCTACAGCTTTTAAGTAACTAGCCACATGTAGCATGATAGAGCCTAGCATTATCAACTAACATTATCTGAGCATTTCAAATTCGTGCTCTCTTTGTTGTCCTCTACTGGTGGTAGTGGAGAAGGTGGTCTCTAGACTTATGTATAAAACACGTATGAAAGTTAGTAAACTGCGATCATATTATTGAAATCTTTATTATAGGGATTCCTATTTGAATACTTTAAAACCTTGCTGATTAAAAAAAAAGTGGGTTTTTTTTTGTTTGTTTTTTGGTTTTTTTGTCTTTTTGAGACAGAGTCTCACTATGCAGTTCAGGCTGGCCTTGGGCTTGCTTTACAGCCCACTCTGGTCTCAAACTTGAAAATGATTCTCCTGTTCAGCATCCCAAATGCTAGGATTATAGCAGTGTGCCCCCATGCCCGCCCTGATAATATTGTTTTGTTTATTTTCCCAGGTACTAGGTTCTTTACATTAAGCTGTATCCTCAGCCATTTTTTTATTTTTAGATGGGTCTAAGTTGCTCAGGTTGGGCATGAATTTGTGATCCTTTCTCCTCAGCTTCCTAGAGTGTTGGGATTTTTTTCCTGTTTTTTTGTTTGTCTCTTTGTTTGTTTGTTTGTTTTTGAGAGAGGATCTTGCTATGTAGTTCAGGCTGCCTTGAATTCTTGAATTTGGAGCTAATACTTCTGCCTCACTCTCCTAAATTCTGGGATTACAAGCATGTGCTGCTACCACCACCAGCTCTGATAATGTCTTAATGGTGCTTATTATTCTAACCATCCTAGTGCATTTCACTTTTCTTAATTTGTAAGTGCAATTTTGCACATGAAGTTTTTCAGGAATCTGTCATATAGCAGACACATTGTAGTTTTCTTGAATTCACATATATTCTTTCCTGGATCTTCTAACTCTTGGATTACTATGTTTTAGCTGGCTTTGCCAACTTTTCTTTGACCTGTTGAGTGTAGGCATGTGTTGGGATTCTGTCTGTGAGTCTTTGTAGACTTTCTTGTTTACATCAATAGCTCACTTGGTTTAAACTGTCATTTGGGGTGCACCGTTATATCTGTTTTATTCATCTGCTGAAAAGTTTTTACACGAACTTCTCACTAGCTTCTTAAGTTCAGTGTGTTTAAAGCCATACTCTGGCTTTGGGCTTTTCGTTTTGTTTTTGTTTTTCCCCTTCTTTTCTCTGTTTATGGCATCATTGCCCTGTGACCTGAATTCGAAACTTGAGAGCTTTCTTGGACTCCTTCCTCATCTTCCACATTAGTCATATGTCAGTCATGTAGCTTGAATCTCTGTGCTCTTTGGATTTGGCTCTGTTTCTCTATTCCTTTGCTTCTAGTCTATTTAGCCCTTATTACCTGGCAGTTTAATAATTTCCTCCAAAGTACTGGTTTTCCTCTAGTTTATGAAATTTTTCAGAGCACCCTATGCTTATTTCTCCTGTTTTAATCTTCCTTCCCCATTCCCCCACCCCTTTAAGCTCTAACAACCCTGAACTTCTTACATGCTTATACATAATCTGGAATACCACCCTCCCCTCTTGGCAAGGCTAGTTATAATCTCAGGACTATCCTGCTTTATCTTTTCCTGCCTCCTGTCACCTGGCTAATTCTCATTCCTTTTAAATATATAAAGATTGGGTAGCTTTCTTTGCTCCTGAAAGAACTCAGAGTTTGTAGGTATGGTAATGTATTTTAGTAATTTTTTTGTGTCTGGTAGATTGTGAGCTGTTTTGTTTTTGTTTTTGATTTTGGTTTTGCTATGTAGTTTAGGCTGGCCTTGAATTTACTATGTAAATCAAGCTAGCTTTGCACTTCTAGCAGCCCTGCCTCAGCTTCCCATGTGTTGGGATTACAGGTGTGTACCACCATGCCTAGTTTAGATTGTGAGCTTTTTGAAAGCATAAACCCTACATCTTCATTGTCTACTGTCCAGTACAGAGACTAAAGCAAACACTAAAATATTCCTTGAATAAATGCATGCATGCTAAATACCAGTGGACAATTATTTTCCCAAAATGTGTTTTTGAGCTGAAGCTATTCATTTTCCAGAGTCCTTTCTTACTGTTTCTCAAGTTAAGTTCGAAAACATTTTATTATGATAAGTGAAATATTGAGGGATTAAAGTACATATGAAGTAAATCAGGGATTAAGGCACAAGCCTTTTGAGACTGGCTTATTTTTATGTACCATAAAAATGTTTTCAGGGTTCATCTGTGGTGTATCATGTATTAAAATTTTGTTCTCTTAAGATTAAGTAGCATTCCATTGTACATATATATCACATTTTATCCATTCTTCCATTGGTAAATATTTGAGTTACTTCCTCCTTTTGGCTGTTGTTTTTCCACCGCTTAAAAAAATGCTATTAATTTGTTGGCAAGATCAGGCCATTTTCTTCATTAAGTTGCATTATATGAAATTTCTGGTTTTGAAGTTCAAAACAGTCAAGAATTGGTAACTTTATTTATGGTTTAGCCTGGTAGAATATCCTAGTTATAAAGTTCCTGTTTCCTCATGGTGTTGCTTAATTTGTTCCTATTTCTCACTATCCATAGGAGAAATTACATTTAATGGCTTAATTAGCATCAGGTGAAGCGTTTTTAATTAAAAAAATAGATGCTGTATATTTAGAATATATCTGTAATGTGATAATAATATTGAACTTAGGATTCAAATGATAAAGAGTAGTTTAAAGTCATGAATATGAAAGCTAGTGCATTTGCTGAAATTTTATTTAGGTGAAATGTGACATACTGGATGACACGTGAAGGAAAAAAACTAGCACCACTTTTTCTGTCTCCTGTAAAGGAGTTAACAGAATATATTTCTAGAAAATCTAACTTCACAGTCTGTGATCTTTTGTGACTGACACCACTCCTAAATTAACTTTTTATTTTGTTAGGATAAGGTTTGGCTATATTCTCATCTTCCAAGTCTCAATTTCTTTATCTTGGACTTAAAAGAATAGTAAAAGACTATAGCTATGGCTGTCCTCTTTCTGTGGTTTTGCTATTAAGAAAAATTTTATTATAGCCTAGCCTGCATCAACAGTTACAACATGGTAAAATAAATTATAACTATATTTACTTAGAATTAATTATTCTGAATGGTTAGGTTTTCTGAGTTATAGAATTTATTTCCTTCACACCATATTTTTATTTCTTTTGAAGTGCCAGTGTTTCCAAAAATGTCCACATTTCTCTGCCCTCTTCAATAGAATATAATTTAGTTATATCTGTGATTTTGAGAATCTCCATTGTACTTATGCATGTTGAATTTTCCTTTTTGTAAGTGATGGCTTCGAGTTCTTAGATTGGATGAAATTTTGATTTTAATTTTTATGCAGTGACCAGTCATGAATATGTATGTCTGTGATTCCAGCACTTGAGAGGCTGAGGCAGGATGATCACTGTGAGTTGAAGGTTAGCCTAGGTTGCATAGTGAGCCAGTCTGAACTACACAGCAAGACCCTGTCTCAAAACATCCAAAAATAAAAGTTTTATGTAGTGAATTTTGCTCTTTTTCTCCCTGTCCTTTTCCCTCTCTCTCCTTCTCCATTTTCCCTCCATCTCTCTCTATATATATATGTGGATATATATATATATATATATATATATATATATATATATGGATATATAGATAGATATATGGAGTTTTTCTTTTCCTTGCTTTTTTTCAATCCCCCTATCCTCTGTTTGACATTGTCAGTATGTTTACCTAATATCCCCATCTTCTCTAGTTTTTATTTGATGATTCAGGTATCCTACTCAGTAGAAAACAAATTTAGTGTTATTTATGTGATGGATCAGTGGCACAGTGCATGCCTGGCAAGTGTGAGGCCATGAGTTCGATTTCTGATATCTAAGAAATAAATAAATGCATGAAAAAGTGTACAAGATCATAAATGCTGACTTTTTTTTTTTCTTGTATAGGAAAGTTCAGTAGTTGAAAGTTAACTGGCATTTAAGTGTATGCTTAGAGTTAAGTGTGATAAATTCTCTAATACAGGTAAATAATTAGCAAAGTACTGTCAAATATAGAGAAAGACAGTGACTGATATCTGGGGGAAATTGAGTAATGTCACACAGCTGGTCATACTTGAGCTAGGTCTTGAAAGATAAGTTTGCCAAGTCAGAAGGAAAGTTAACACCAATGGCTTCTGTGAGTCTTAAAGATCTGGCTTGTGCATACAATAGCTGATGTGGTGCTGTTACATCCATTCCCTCTTTTTTTTTTTTTTTTGCATCCATTCCCTCTTTGTTGTGGTTGTTGTTGTTTGTGTTTTGAGAGCAAGTCTTGTGGCGTGGTTCAGGATGGCCTTGAACTCATTAGGTAGTCAAGACTGGCCTCAAACTCCAGTGGCGGGGTTAAACATTCCCTCTTTTGGAAACAGCATTCTGATTTGGCTTTTGGTAGCTTCTTTTTCTGTTTCTGGATATCTCTTGGTAAATTTTTAATCTAGGTGCTTCTGCTTCATTTTGTTAATTAGAGGGCCTTACCCTAGTCAGGCTAACACAAATTAGTCTAATCAAATTCTGTCTCTTGGCACTTTTTTTTTTTTTTTTGTCTTTTTTCCTTTTTATCGGTACCAGGGATCGAACTCACAACTGCCTGCTTGCAAGGCAGGTGCTTATGCCGCTGAGCTAAAATCCCCAGCCCCTCTCTGGCACTTTTTTAAGCCTTGAATGAGAGAATGCTGGGACCTAGTTGCTTCATCTCTGCCGAAGTACTGTAGAAGAAACCATCCATTAATTCCTGACACCTAGATCTGTAGGAGTTGGTTTCATCTATATGTTTTCATAGGCCTGATTTTTCAGCTTTTTCCTTATCTCTGAGATTTGCTCTATACAGATATGGAGCACAGTGGTCTGTTTCAATAAATTCTCCTGCTTGTACCCATTCCCCCCTCCCCAGTTAACTAAAGTCAGTTTCTGTTGTTTGCAACCTAATTCTGAGGTGATCAGCAGTTTTGGTTTGCCTGGAACTGAGAATTTCACTGTTCAAATCAGGAAAGGCCCAAGCAAGCTTAAAAGTTGGTCACTCTGATTTAAATAGTTTGGGTGTAAAGATAATAAGTTCTGAAATCCAAATGTTCAGATGGAAATAACCAGTATGCAGCTAGAAATAATGTGTGCAGAAATAGCTTGCTTCAGTTATTTGATTCAGGAGCTATTCAAATTCTCAGTTGTGAGGATGAAAATAATGATAACCAGTAATTGTTATACACTATGTGCAAGGCACTCTGGTAATAACAGTTGTGTTAAATAATCTTCACTCTATTTCTGTTACACAAATGAAAATGAGTTAAGTAGTTTGTGTAAGAACATATAGCTAAGAAGGAACAGAACTGGCATTTAATTTCAGATTTCTGACTCTACAACTAAGTCCCCTAATAACCAAGCTCCTGCTCTGCCTTAAGGTTTCCTGCTCAAGGAATGTGTAGACTAGTGTGGAGATGATATAAAACCAAAGAAAGTGGGTACCAAGTGCAGTGGACACATAAAGAAAGAATCACCGACGTTGGCCTGAGTGAGTCAGGGAGTTTGTGCTTCATAGAGATGATAGTCCTTAAGCCGAGAGCAGAAAAATGTGTTTCCTTGGTAGTAAATCTTGGATGGCCCTAAGAGACAGCAAGGTATGTTTTGGTGAACCAAAGTTAACAACTGAGTATTTCTTATTGGTGGGGTGATTAGAAAGTTGGATAGGTTAGATAGGGCAAAATTGTGAAAAATCTGTCCTGTAGAAAATTTTAAATAGCAGAGAATTTTATGCACTTAGAACTGTGGATTCAGTTATACCATAGGAAATGATTATTAAGGTGAGAAGAGAGTTTGGAAATAACAAAACCCTCAGGGATTTCATCGATGAGTTGCATGGCATTGTGGTTAAAAAGCAGGAAAAGTTACAAGTATTTACTTGGTGTTTTGACCATGTAGAACAAAGGCTGGCAATGTTTTTCTGTGAAGCACTCTATTTCTTAAACGCCTGAGTACTTTAAGCTTGTGCCAGTAGCCTCTCTTCTGTGTTGGAGCTATCTCCCTTTAGCCCAACCCAAGCCATAGATGATTGGCAAGCAAATGGGTATGGCTGTATTCCAATAAAGTTTATCTAAAAAGTCAGGTGGCAGGTTAGATTGTGGTTGGTGGTCTCTTTTCTTTGACAAAGTTTTCTCCAGAGAATGAAGAGGCTAAGAGAGGCAGTTCTTAAAGGAAAGGTACTTGGAGGAATGCAAAATAGAACCTCTCTAGAAATGGAGTCCAGCTGAGGTTAAGTACAGATGATCCTTCACGAAAAATTTTTTAATTTGCAATTTTCTGACTTTATTGTAGTGCAAAAGTAATATATGCCACAAACTTTTAATCTAGATTTCCTCGAGCCAGAGATATGAAGCACAGTCATAGCCCAATCAAGCTGTAGCTCCTGTTCTCCCATGTGATCATGAGGGTGTATAGCCTATTTCCTAGTGCAGTGCTGGGAACCCAGGGCACTTGTTTGTTATATTGAGAGCTCTAAAGGGTTCACCATCACTGCTCCATTGTTGTGTGTTGGTTAGCTCCGGATGTTCATGAGCTAGGTTTGATTGTGTTTGACTCAAACTATTTTCAGTACAGTGGGTTTATTGGGATGTAATCCTCTGGTAAGCAGAGGACTATTTGTGCTGTATTGTTACTTTGGTAGCGTGAATACTTTTTAGTTAATTGCATCAAATATAGCTGTGAACGAGTATTCCAGATTATAGTTAGGATTGTTAAAATAAATTAAAAGTGTAGAAGTCATACTCAGTTGAATTTTAAAAACAAGCAGCACAACAAAAATCAACTAGCAGGAAAATGGGAATTTAATGATTCCAACTCTTTTCCCTTCCACAAATGTGAAAACTTAGGGCATAAAGAAATAATGGTACTCATTCCTCTAATTGGTAGCCAAGTTTGCTGATTTCAGAAAAATCAGAAATACTTCTTTTAGAAAACCTCAAACGATGCATAAAAGTAGAATCCATTTTGAGCACCTATATATCATTTTATAGTATTATAGTTTATGGACAGTTTTTCATTTGATCTGTATGTACTTAATGTCTGGATTATTGTAAAGTGTGATCTTAGTATTTTAACATACTGTATATACCTAAAAGATAGGACATGTGGTAGTCCGTGGTTTTGTTTTTCCTTTTGAAACAAAACACACAAGGTTGTTTCTCCTTTCTCCACTTGAATATCCAGTGCAGTGTTCTATCAAGGCTATATTTTTCAAATGAAAGTTATTGGAAAGGCTCTGTTTCCAACAAAATTGACTAAAAGTGATTTTTTGGAAAGAGGCCCTCATTCCTAGGCAGGTCCTGTTTACATTTCTCAATATTTTCCTATTCCTGTCCTGGCCTCCGGTTAAGTCCACGGAGACCCTAGAGGGGGAGTGGGGATGAAAAGGAACAAGAGACACAAAGAGTGGAGACAAGATGAAGAATTCCAATCAAGTCTCGTTTATTCACGGAAGGAGTAACAAATATATAGGGTATTGAAGAGGGGGGATTTGGGTTCTGAGACATTAGCAGGTTACTTAGCAACGGTGGCAGGACTGAGGGTTATAGGTCAATTCAAATGGGCCAGGGCTCATAAGGCGGGCTGATTAACATAATTCCTGAATAGATCAAGCAACCTAGGTAGGCAAGGTGCTCATTAACTACCAAACTTGACTCCTAGAGGGGGTTAAAGTGGTATGGCCTGCAGATATAAAGTGGCAGCCAATTACAGGGCTTCCCACATATTCCCCTACCCTGCCTTCAAAGTGTCTTTCCTCAAGTACTTACCACATAACTTTTAGACCTAAAAGAACATTGTTGGTCAGTTATTTGTAGTTGGGATGTGATATAGGAAACTGATATTTTTAACATATTTTTCTCCTTAACAATAGAACATTCTTATTTCTTTGATGGTATTTTGTGATTAGTTTTTAACTTTCAGAGATGATAATAATTATTACAGAATGAGTGGATTTTATGGAAATAAAGACATCTTCATTGCAGGTAGTGATTTTTCAATGGAATTGACTAATGAATACTGTACATTACCAGAAAACGTTACTTTGTGTCTCCTTAGTATCCTGATATATTTCAGTTATCTGCAAAAACTTAAACAAGGTTTTCTTATTAAATAAGCATGGAACAAAATGAGACAGCTGTGAATTTGTGCTCCTGATCCCTCCTCTATTGAGACAGTGTATACTCTTGCAGTTGAGGTCTCAGAATCGCAAAAGTAGTAGAGAGCCAACTCTTGGGTATTTTTGTCATATTTACAGAGGATATTAAGATAAATACTGTTTTTTTTTTCTTTTTTCTTTTTTTTAAAATTTTATTTAAAAGGAAAAAGAGAAAAAACAACACAAAACAAAGCAGTGTAAGGGTACAAGTAATACAGAACTACAAAAAAAAAAAACCAAAAAAAAACCAGTAAGAAATCACCAGTTAATAGATTGCATATTATCATCTTAGAGATAGTTGCTCAAGTCACAGTATCAAAGCATACAAAGTGGACATTCAAACAGTGAGACTGCAAATAGTTGTATTCAGTGATCCAACCAAAAACATTAATATTGTCAGCTATTTAACACCCCTAAACACACTTGTTGTTGTATCTTTTAGAGCACTTTTTTTCCTTCTCTTTTTTACAACAAAATTTACACATTTTGGGTTTTATTACTCCTTAGTTCTTATTACTTTTTTGGGGGGGAGAGAATAAAGTCAAATATGGCAAAACAAAGCTGTCAGTCAAAACCAAGGATAGACATAGCACATGATGTAAAACAGAGTACAAGGTTATCAACAATGGTTATCAACGTTGTCTCTTGTTTCCTTAAAAAGAATTGTCTATAAAATAAATACTGTTGTTCATCTCAGCATTTAAATCTTCAAGAAAGGAATTACGTAAACCAAGAAGTATGGCTGTGTTAGAAAAATCGTTTTCAAGTTTGGGAAACAGTTTTAGTTAACTGTGGCATCTAGTATTTTTTAATTAGTTGTTTATTGGTACATTTTAGATGTACATAGTTGATCACATTCATCATAGGGATTTGTATCTGTACATCATATAATGTGATTATTTTTTTCTCATCCTCCTATCCTGCCTTCAGCTCTTTTTCTGTTCCTTATTTACAAAAAGCATTGTTTACATTTTTTCTTTTTTCCTTTTCCCTTCCTTCCTCTTCCTCTCCCCCGTTCCCTTTCTCATTTAAACACTGTCTTTGTGTTTCACAATGTCTATTATACATTTTGGTCATTATTTACAATTTCAGTTTCTCACACCAGATAAACAGTGCAGTATTTATACACGTGTGTCCAGTGTATTTGACTTGAGTATGGTCTCAAGGTGTATCCATTTACTTAGAAAGTTTATCCCTCTTGGGGCTGGGGATTTAGCTCAGCGGCATAAGCGCCTGCCTTGCAAGCAGGCAGTCGTGAGTTCGATCCCTGGTACCGATAAAAACGAAAAAGACAAAAAAAAAAAAAAAAAAAAAAAAAAAAAGAAAGTTTATTCCTCTTTATGTACTGCATTGTTAAAAAACTGTATCTTCTTTATCCACGTATTGGTTGATGGGCATTTGGGTTGTTTCCAAGATTTAGCTATTACAAACTGTGCCACTGTAAACATAGGTGTGCGTGCATATATTGCTGTGGTATGATGCTTTTAATTCTTTTGAGAGGGGGAGTAGTTGAATCAAATTAGACCTCTATCCTAGTTTTTGAGGAATCTCCACACTGATTTCCACAGTGATTGTACCAGTCTACACTCCCACCAACAGTGGAGAAGGGTTCATTTTCCCCCAACAGCCTCACCAGCATTTGTTATTGGTTGATTTATTGATAATAGCTATTCTTTCAAATGAGATGCAATCTTAGTGTTTTAATTTGCATCTCTCAAAAGACAGTGATGTTGAACATTTTTTCCTGTATTTATTTGCTGTTTCTTTTTGTTTGTTTCTACTTCATTTGAAAAGTTTCTTCATTTTAGATGCCCATTTTTGGATTGGGTCTTTAAATTTGGGGTTATATTTTTTGAGTTCTTGATATATTCTGGATAGTAATCCTTTGAGGAACAGTTGACAAAATTTTTTTTTCGTACACTGTGGGTTATCTCTTCACTCTGGTGGTTTCTTTTGCTGTGCAAGCTTTTTAATTT
This sequence comes from Cavia porcellus, assembly GCF_034190915.1. Lineage (NCBI taxonomy): Eukaryota > Metazoa > Chordata > Mammalia > Rodentia > Caviidae > Cavia > Cavia porcellus. Next base: position 64,906,850 of record NW_026947504.1, on the reverse strand, counting down.
CTTTTTAATAGAGATCCTAATAGTTGATTCCTTACGATGGGGTTTTTTCATGAAGTTTTTGCTTACAACAGTGTCTTTAAAAGTTTCACCTATTGTTTTCCAGCATACTTAGCGTTTCTGTTTTAATATTTAGCTCTTTGATCCATTTCAATTTTAGTTTAGGCACCTAGTATTTTAAAGAAAAGTCAGAAAAACACAGGAAAAAGACTACAGTATATTTCATTGAATAGGTGTTTTGGCAGGGGGCTTCTGGGAGTTGAACTCAGGACCTCAGGCTTGCCAGGCAGCCACTGTGCCACTTAACTAAATTTCCAGCCCTTCACTGAACAGTTTTTTATTTTGTTTGTTTTTTGAAACAATCTTCCTATGTAGTTCAGGCTCTTGGACTCATTGTATAATGGAGTTGGCCTCAAACTCATGGTGATGACATGCCTTAGCCTCCAACAAGAGACCACAAGTAGCTGAGACTACTGGTGTACACTGCACTGCCTGTCCTTCTTGACATATTTTGGGAGTGATACTTATATAACATTTATTAGTATAATAATCCATTAGTAGTTAAGTATTTACTTACTATATTCCTGTTCTCCTTACTATTATATAAAAGTTGAAATTTTTTAGAAGAAAGGAGGAGAAAATAAATGATTCTAAATGTGAAAATCTTAGCATTCAGATATATTCACAAATCTTATGTAGGAATTTTATAATCTTATAATTCCTATTTTATGCTAGAAATGTAAATTTATTCCTGAATATGAGAATAAATTATCACTGGTTGAAATCCTTAAGCAGAAGTGGAGATAATTTAAAATATTTCCTCACTCCCTTGAGCAATTTATACTTACTGTAGGGGACTAGTAACAACAGTGTGGTCTTTGGTTCTGTGTTGAGTCCTAGGGTTATTATTTTTGCTCATAATAAAGGAATTGGTTCTTGTATGCTAAAGTTCTGTAATTGGACATTTGCTTTTGTTTTCTAAATCCTGTGGATGTAGATCTAATTTTCTGTATTCTTTTGAAGCTTTTGAAACACTGGAAAAAGAGTTGAGATATTTAGAGCTAAATCAATCCAATTTTGAAATACAGGAGAGAAAAGTACATGAGGTATAGAGTGCGAATATAGTATAATGCAAACAGCATTGTCCTTAAAATGAGTCACCCCAAGTTCAGATTGGACAAACATGTATTGTGTAAACTATTTTTTTCGAGTACTGTGGAGCAGAAAGAAATAAATGAAACAAGATCCTTGCATTCAAGGGGCATTTAATCTAATGATGTAAATAATACAAGTATCATTAACTGTAAGATGGAATGTGATATTTTAATGCAAATGAAGATGGTTTAGGAAGTAGAAGCACAAATGTGAATTATAGCCTGCAGAATTAGGGAAGGCTTCATAATGGAGATGGCATGAACTGGGACTTGAAGTTGCTCAGTAGACTAAGATATATAGTTTGGAATATCACAGATAAATGGATTTTTCTTGTATGTTCATTTGCTGGGAACAGTGCACAGCCACATGGATGAACTGTGTGAGAGACTTATCACTTTCCAGTCAGGTGTGCCTTCTTGAGAGAGGCCAAGTGGAGACTTGGGTGGTGGAGTCTATGCAGCCTTATCCCTTTAACTCTATGTTGCATGGTAAATATTTTCTGTCTAGGCCAGGACTTGAAAAAGCATAGGAAACACTGTTTTAATTTAATTCATAATTAAATTGTTGCCAAGTACTATATTAAATTCAAGATATAACAGTAGTCTTGGGACTGCACTCACATGGCTTAAAAATTATCTTTTTTTTTTTTTTCCTTCCACTGATTGTACTTAAGAGAAGACGTGGAGTCTTGGCTGACTTATATCCGGGAAAAGGGACTAAGATGATTCTAAGAAATGAATAATATGGGTGCTGTAGACCTTCAGAGAATGGTTCCCTTTGTTTTATTTTCACATTGTAGGAAATATCTGGTACCTAGAGTTGTTTTAGGGATCTTCAGGAAAGATTCAGCAGCTTTCTGTTCCTCTTCAGTTCTTCTCCCTACTAGATTTTTAATGTTAGTTTGGCTTTTATTAACAGTATGAGGATAAAGTCACCATTTGTTCCTGATTATCCTTAGAACATGAAGTCCACAAGTACAACAGTACAATAGGTGTCATGTATACATTTATAATACTCTTAAAGGTTACTTATTGGCCGTTTAAAAAATTTTTAAATTACAGGGTTTATCAACTGCCACAATGATAACACAGCTTGAAGTGTTGTATAATATGTATTAATAGAACAAAAATTTGATACTGATAATTATATATCATAGAATTTATCTTTGAGGCAAAGTAATTTAGGAAGGTTTTTAATTATTGAATACTTTTTAATAGAAAAATGAACATTTTTATAGAGCTATTAACACATAAGTGTGCAACTTGAATTTGACAAATGATTAATCCTTTTAGCCACCGTTAAAAATCAAGATGTTGAATAATTTTTTCTCTCCAAAATATTCTGCAAGTCCCTTTGCCGTAACTTTCTCTTCTTTCCAGCCACAGGCAGATAAGAATCTCCTTTCAACATTATAGATTAGTTTGCCTTTTCCAGAATTTTATAAAAATGTTATAATACATATCCCTTTGTGTCTGTTTTTTTTCTTCTCCTTAATGTAACATTACATAACTTTGTGTACTGGCGGTTCATTCTTTTTTAGTCTCCACGCATACTTCCTTGTGAATATACTACAGTTTTTGATGTACCTTTTATTATTGAACATTTGAGTTGCTAACAGTTTGTCCGTTATGAGTAAAACTACTGTGACTGTGCGTTTACTGATCTTTGTGTGGATTGTTTTTCTATAGGACAAATACTGAGTAGAATGGCTAGGTCATTTGGTGTGTATTTAATTTTATAAGACACTTTGCATTTCTTTCCCAGAGTGGTTGGTTGCACTATTTTGCTACCATGTCAACTCTAGTTGTTCTACATCCTCACCAGTAGTTGGTATTGGCAGTCTTTTTTTAAAAATTAAATAATTAATTTATTTTCTTGTTTTTTTGAGTTGCTATTTGCTATGTAGTTCATTCAGGCTACTCCCAAATTCACTGTATCACTGGCTGGGTAGTCTCAAACTCATGACAATCCTTTTGCCTCAGCCTCCTGAGTGCTTAAATTACAGGCATGGGCTATCATCCAGCTCTATATTTTGCATTCTTTTAATAATAATAATTTCTGACATTTTTAAAACATGATAATTTTGTGCCAGTTGTTTCTTTTTATGAAACATTTTCCTCAAAAGTTAGATTTCCTTGGGACTGGGGATTTAGCTCAGCGGCATAAGCGCCTGCCTTGCAAGCAGGCAGTCGTAAGTTCGATCCCTGGTACCGATAAAAACAAAAAAGACAAAAAAAAAAAAGTTAGATTGCCTCTTCTTAACTATAAAATCATAAAAGTTTAAATATATATATAATCTAGGCAGGTGTGGTGGTGTATGCCTGTAATCCCAGCACTCAGGAGGCTGAGGCAGGAGGATCGTTTAACTCAAGGCCAGCCTGAACTGCACAGAGAGAGTCTGTTTCAAAAAAAGACCCCCCCACATATGTATATATAACGTAAATGCAAGTTCTTTGTCATATACATATATTGTGAATATTTTTTCTCCATCTACCTTTTCATTTTCTTAGTAGTATCCAAAGAGCAAAAACTGTCTCCCTTTCCAAGTACATTTTATCGATTTTGCTTTTATGGTTTGTATTTTCTATGCTCTAAGCAATATTAAGTATCCCTGTTACTGTTACGCAAACATTTTTTTGGTATATTTTCTTCTAGAATTTGTTCTGTTCACCTTTCACATTTAGGTCTATGATTCTTTTTCAGTTATTACTTGTATGTACTATAAGATACAGCTTGGTTTTCATCTGGCATCTACTGAATTACCTTGGCAGTTTTTTTTGAAAATTAGTTTAATCATTTGTGTGTGGTTCAGTTTCTGAACCTTGTTCAGTCTTATTTATCCGTATATTTATCCTTATGGCATTACTACATTGCCTTTTTGCTTTAGCTAATAAGCGTATATAATCCTCTTTGTTACTTCTTTCAGGATTTGACTGTGTAACAGATGACTATAAAACATACTGTTTTCATTTGTGTGTGTAGGGTAGGGAAGTTCTGGGAATTGAACCTAGGGCCTTCACACTAAGCGACATCCCCAGTCCTTTTGTTTTGTTTTGTTTTATGACATCTTCCTCTGTTGCTCAAGCTGGGGTTGGGCTCAAAATCTTCCTGCCTTAGCCGCCAAGAGTGCTGAGATTAAGGCATGTACTACTACAATTAGCTAACATACATCTTTTTAAGTCAACATGGAACACTTCTGCAGGAAATAGAATATTCTGTTATGCCATATAAAGTTAAAAACATGAAAGTCACAGTGTGTTTCCTGCAGACAGTAAAATAAAATTAGAAATCAGTAACAAGTAAATTTTGCAGTCTTATAAATAATGTGGAAACTAACCAGCATACTTGTAATAAGTCAGTGAGTAAACTAAATAGAAGTAGATACCAGAAAACAGTTTGAGATGAATATAAATAACAAATACCAACATTTATTGGGAGCATCTAAGGCAATGTTCAGGCAAATTTACAGCTGTAAAGCCTAAATTAAAGAGAAAGTCTGCAAAAAAAAAAAAAAAGAGCTTGCAAATTGTAACTGTCCATTTTTAAAAAATTGGGAAGAGAGACAAAAATTAAGAGCAAGCAGGAGAAAGGAAATAAAGATTAGAAAGGAAGTAAATGAAATAGTGAATAGAAAGCAATAGAGAAAAAAATCAGTGAAAATTAAATTGACAAATTTCAGTAGACTAATGATCAGAGAAGACTTAATTTACTATACTAAGAAGTGAAAAAGGACAGTGTTACCAACCTTACAAAAATGGAACAATTACTAAGGGAATGCCATGAACAATTGTAAGCAAGCAAATTGGATAATCCAGATGAAATTGGAAAATTCCTAGAAAAACACAAAGTACCACATACTGACTGGAGTAGTTGATAGATGTTTCAGGTTTTTTAAAATATAAAGTTTACTATTAAATTTTTCTACTCCGTGATACATTTTTTAAGACTAACTAACAGGTCCCGTGGAACTGGGTAGAAAAGGAAGGCTGGAGTTTTCTATTCATTCTTAATTTCTCGTTTTTAGATGAAAATAATGCTTGTCTTCTAGAGATAATACCAAATAGAAAATTTATGATTAAATTTAATATAACTTAATATGTATTTTGAATAGTCATATGTTGCCTAACCACAAGGACACTTCTTAAGAAATATGTTATTAAGTAGTTTGTCATTCTGTGAATGTTACAGAGTCTACTCACACAAATTTAGTGTAGTCAATCATAATACAGTCAGGAGGGCACAGTAACAGATGATATGTGAGTCTGCTGCTGGTGTACATTGCATATTCTTTTACCGTAAACTTTTTTGTAGGTGGAATATAAAACAAGTGATAAAAAGTATAGCATAATAAACCAGTAGCAGTTTATTACATTATTACAGTTCTCTATATAGTTTTCTGTATTTTACTGCCAGGGCAAGATTGTTTACTTTAGCATCACTACCAGCCTCTTGAGTGTGCATTGCATTGTGACATTGCTGTCTCCATGGCTACAGTTATACTGGGCCATAGGATTTTTGAACTCCATTATAACCTTGGGAACCAGCATCATATGTGTGTGTAGTCAGTCCATTGTTGATATTATCTGGCATATGACTATTCAGAGTATTATGTGCATATGTAAGAATGGGGTAATATATTCAGCATGTTGCATTTTTTGGTAGATTCTAGGTCATTTGCTTTTTTGATGTAATTACTATTGTAAAGAGGCAAAATGTTTCAAATTTGAACAGTCTCACTCTCAAGAACTGGAAAGTGTTTCAGGCTCATAAAACAGAAGAAAATATGTATGTCTACTACAAGTGGTGTGCAGACAGCAAAAATACCAGTAAGTCTGAGATGCTCAGTAGTAGTGATATCAGAGACTGAAATAAGGATTTTAATGTGAGTAAAGCATTAAGAAGGGATAAAAGACATAAGAAAGAGTACATACCAAAATAGACCAGACTAATTTGTTTAACAAATGAAAAATAAATCATTGAGGTTAAACATTCAGTGGATAGGAGATTTAAGGTTGGAAATTCTGATTACAACCTGTAAACAGAAAAGGGAAACAAACATTAATGAGTGCCTGCTTCATAAAGCAGATAGTACAAGGTGCATTTATTCATGTTTATCTCACTTAATTTTCAATGAGTACTTAATTCTGAGAGAGAACTTTTTTGTTATAAAAATAGTAGATTAAGCAGATCAGTGAGAAAAATGATGAGCTCAATTTTGAACATTACAAGGTACTTGTTCAGATTTCTGGTGAGTGTTCTAGCAGGCAGTTTAGCTCAGGACAGAGATCTGAGCTTAAAATTTTAAGCTGCTTAAATCCCCAAGGTTGTTGCACTTGCATAATAAGCAAAAATCTGTTTACTTAAAAACACAGTAGTTTATTTAAAGATGCTGACTAAAGGAAGCACATTTGAAATTGATTTAAATTTGATAACCAGAGTTTTTTGTGGGCACTGGTAAATCTGTAGAGACAGAAAGTAAATTATTTGCTGCCTGCGACTGAGGTGAGAGTTGGGTAGAATGGAGAGTGACTGGAAAGGATACAAAATCTCTTTATGTAATAATGATGAAAACGTTTTAAAATGGGTTATGGTAGCCACACAACTCAGTGGACATACTAAAAACCATCGAATGGTACACTTTTTGGGTATGTATGTATGAGTATGTGTTTGAGACAAGGTTTTACTATGTAGTTCAGGTGGGCCTTGACCTCCCTTTGTAGCCCAGGCTGGCCTTGAACTCACAGCGATCCTCTTACCTTAGCCTCCCATGTACATATACTGTGATTACACATGTGAGCCTCCATACCTGACTTTGTGTACTTTAAATAGGTGAATTGTGGGGCTGGGGATTTAGCTCAGTGGCATAAGCACCTGCCTTGCCAGCAGGCGGTCATGAGTTCGATCCCCGATACCAATAAAAAAGATTTTTTAAAAAATGTAAAAATAAAAAAAAATAGGTGAATTGTGTGGCGAGTTATGTCTCATAGCAATTCTAACAAAAAAAGTGCTTCTGATATTTTGATATATTGATTAATTGTATCCAAGAATATATACAGGTTGGCAAAAGTAATATACAGTACCATTTCAACCCCCGGAAAATATAAGTACTTCCATATATTTAAAAATAAACTAGTTTCCTGATAATGCATATATTTTGATTATAATCTGACTAGAAAATTGTATATCACTGCACATTTCAGAATTCATCAGGAAACACCTAAATAGTGCAGGTATTAGTAGGTAATTGACATAAAAAATATATACTTTCTACTATACTATTTATATATATATATACTATGTATAGTAGAAAGTATATATAAAAATATATATGGCAGAGAGATGGGAATGTACAGGTGGTTTGAACAGAGTTCTTCAGAGATATGGCCTATGTAGAGATTGTGTTCCATGAGTAGAAAGTTGTTGATCTTGGTAAGAGCAGCATCAGGAGAATTTTCAGATGAGATGCGCTAAATGAATGGAAGTTGCCAGACGTGCTGGCACATGCCTGTGTAATCCCAGCATGGCTGAGGCTCGAGGATTGCAGTGAGTTCCAAGGCCAGTCTGGACTACATAGTGAGACTGTCTGAAACCAACAAAGAATGCAAATCAAAACAAGACCACTTTTTTTTTTTTTTGCAATTTTATTTAAAGAGAAAAAAAAACAAAACAGAAAAAGTGTACAAGTAATACAGAATTTCAAAAAAACAAATAGTAAGAAATCACTAGTTAATAGATTACATATTGTTATCTTAGAAATAGTTGTTCAAGTTACAACATTAAAGCATACAAAGTGGACATTCAAACAGTGAGACTGCAAACAGTTCTGTTCAGTGATCCAACAAAAACTTAGTAATATGGTTATCTATCTTGCACACTTAAACATACATGCAGTTGTATCCTTTAGAGCACATTCTGTGCCTCTCTTATTTACTATAACAATTACACATTTTTGGTTTTATTACTTCCACAGTTCTTACTACTTTGTTTTTTTTTTTTTTTGAAGAGAATAAAACCAAATGTGACAAAACAAAACAGTCAGTCAAAACAAAGGATGGGGGTTGGGGATTTAGCTCAGTGGCATAAGCGCCTGCCTTGCAAGCAGGCAGTTGTGAGTTCGATCCCTGGTACCGATAAAAACGAAAAAGACAAAACAAAATAAAACAAAAACAAAAACAAAGGATGGACATAGTACATGATGTCAAAACAGGATACAAGGTTATCAACAATGGTTACCATAATGCTTCTTGCTACCTTAAAAAGAATTGCCCATATAATCAGGTATAATAAAGTTGAACAAAGCAGTACAGAACAAAACCAATAAAACCTAAACATTGGAGATACTACAGGACTTCAAAAGAAGATAATAGTCAGACCAGAATGGGCATCATAGTGAATCTTACTGCCTTCAAAGTAGTTGCCTATACCCTCAAACTTGATACTATAAAACAAAATAGAATAGAGTAAAATCAGTCAAAACAAGATGGTGAGAGCAATACAGGAGTTCAAATCAAGTTAATAGGAAATCAAAAAAGTTACTATAATATATCCTGCTTTTTAAAATTTATTTTTCCCTTAATTAAAAAAATAAATAAATTTTTTAAAAAGGAGATTGAGATAAAAGAGGACATAACAACATAACAATACAGGTCAGAACAGAACAATTTAAGCAACATAGTGTTTTACCACAAGATAACCCGACATAATAGTAGTTATCGTAGTGTCTCTTTGAAATATTTGAGTTTAATTTCATAACTATAGCATCAAACATATCAAGACAGTGTGAAACCATTCAAGAGAATGAAAGTATTACAGGGTATTTAGAACCAACTAACAGAAAATGAACAATGATTTCTATATTGTTTCTTTACCTATAAAAATTTTGTTTATACTATCACATATAATAAAATCCAATAGGATACAATATGATAAAACCGATGGAGACAGAAGAACAACAGCTTGATGGGACTTGAAAACAAGATGATATTAAATAGCACTAGCTATTATGATGTCTTGTTTTCGCCAAAATAGCTGTTCGTAACATCACAGACAATAAAATCAAACAACCAGAATAAAACAATTCCAATTAATGAATGAAAACATTATAAGGCTTCAAAGCAATATAATGGGGAATCATAATTACCACATATGTTTATGTATTATCATTTCTTATACTAGAGAAACTATTCGGTATTCATACATGTGAATTTGATTTATTTCATTTATGAGTATGGTCTCAAGCTGTGCCCATTTATTTATAAATATCTCAATGTGATCCTTATTTATAGCTGAGTAGTACTCCATTGTACAAAATACTACAAGTTTTTTATCCATTCCTCAGTTGATGGACATTTAGGTTGTTTCCAAGATCTGGCTATTACAAATTATGCTGCTATAAACATGGGTGCACATATATCACTGTGGTATGATGCTTTCAGTTCTTCTGGGAATATGTCTAGAAGTGGAATAGCTGGAACAAATGGGACTTCCAATCCCAGCTTTTTGAGAAATCTCCAGACTGACCTCCACAATGGTTGCACCAGTCTACACTCCCACCAACAGTGCAGGAGAGTTCCTTGTTCCCCACAGCCTCTCCAGCATTTGTTGTTGGTAGTTTTCTTGATCCTGGCCATTCTTTCAGGAGTGAGATGGAATCTCAGTGTGGTTTTAATTTGCATTTCTCTAATGACTAATGATGATGAACATTTTTTCATGTATTTATTTGCCATTTGTATTTCTTCATCTGAGAAATGTATATTCATCTCAGATGCCCATTTTTGGATTGGGTCTTTGAATTTCGCGGGTCTGGTTTTTTTTAAAATTCTTTTATATGTTTTGGACAGAAGTCCTTTGTCTGAGGGACAGTTCACTAAGATTTTTTCCCAGTTTGTGGGTTTTCTTTTCACTATACTGGATATTTCTTTTGACATGCAGAAACTTTTTAATAAGAGGTGATCCAGTTATTGATTCTGGGAAATATTTCCTGTGCAGTTTGATTCCTGTTTAGGAATTCTCTACCTACTCCTGTGTCTTCAAGGTTTTTACCCAACTTGTCTTCCAATAGATTTGGTGTTTGCGTTCTAGTATTCAGGTCTTTGATCCATTTAGATTTTATTTTAGTACATGGTGATAGGCATGGGTCTAGTTTTAGTTTTTGGCATATGGGGAGCCAGTTTTTCCAACACCACTTATTAAAGAGACTATCGGTCTTCCAGTGAACATGTTTGGCTCCTTTATCAAAGATAAGGTGGTTGAGTATGTTTGTAGTTGTGGTTGTATCTTCTAATCTATTCCATTGATCTTCAGATCTGTTTTGATTCCAGTACCATGTTGATTTTACTACTGTTGCTGTGTAGTATAACTTCAAGTCAGGGATTGTGATGCCTTCTGCCTTGCCTTTGTTGCTTAGAACTGTCTTTGCTAATCTAGGTCTCTTCTCGTTCCACATGAATTTTCTGAGTGATTTCTCTAGATCTATGAGGTATGTTGATGGTATTTTTATATTTTTATTGGGATTGCATTGTATCTGTATAACAGTTTAGGGAGAATGGCCATTTTCACAATATTTATGCTTCCTATCCATGAGCAAGGGATGTGTTGTAGTCAGGGGTTGTACACAGAGAACAATTCAGGTCAGGATATGGAGTTTATAATATTTTTATAATGGTCACTGAAAGTTAACACAGGAAAATGCAGGAAATCTATCCACAACACCAATGACATAGATTATTTAAGTCAAGAGCCTAAACCCCACGGCAATGTCCCACATGAGTCCAGATAAAAACCCAGAGCTCAGGACAACGCCTCCACGAGTCCAACTGGAAGTCCAGGGCCCACAAGGACTCACGCCAGTCTCTTTTACGGATTCGTGCTGGGAAGACCCAAGGGTCAGCGGTGGAAGCCAGAAAGTCTATGCCAGCAGGATGAAGGAGCTGTGCTAGTGGGATGAGGGTTCTACACTGGAGCTGATAAGTCACACTCACAACAAAGAGCGAGGCTGTCCTGAAAGGAACCACAGCTGTCCTCAGCGACATGGAGGCCCCGAGCTCCTCCGGCGACAAGCACAGTCGGGTACGTGCCAGGAAGCAGTGTGACGAATTCATCCTGGAGACCAGGCAGCACACGTCTTCCCCTCCGGAGCCAGGAAGCAATGCTCGATGTGAAGACCAAAGCTTCTCCAGAACCAACAGCTCGGACAGCAACTCGTAGGAGAACCAACAATGCCTCCATAACACCTCAATCCCTCCTCCACACCTCTCTTCTTCTCTACCTATTTATCCTGGCAACCCTTCTCAGGTGGAGCATCTTCTCTCAATGCATGCTGATGTAATCCAGCTGGCGTTAAGTTGACCACTAGTTATCAAACCATAACAGGATGTTGTTCCATTTTCTGAGATCATCTTCAATTTCTTTTTTCAGTGTATTATAATTTTCTCTATATAGGTCTTTCAGTTCTTTCGTGAGAGTAATTCCTAATATTTCATTTTTTTTTTTTGGTTGCTAGTGTGAAGAGTGTGGCTTCTCTTATTTCTCCCTCTGTGATCTTGTTGTTAGGAATGCTATTGATTTTTGAATATTGATTTTTGTATCCAGCTACATTGCTGAATTTATTATATCTAAGAGTCTTTCAATGGAGTTTTGGGGGTCTTCTATGTAGCGTATCATGTCATCTGCAAATAATGATAATTTAACTTCTTCTTTTCCTATCTTTGTCCCTTTTTATTTCTCTCTCTCGTCTAATTGGTCTGGCTAGTGTTTCCAGTACTATGTTAAATAGGAGCGATGATAAGGGACATCCTTGTCTTGTGCCTGATTTTAAAGTAAAGGCTTTCAATTTTTGGCCATTTAGTATGATGCTGGCTGTTGGTTTGTCATAGATGGCCTTTATTATTTCAAGGTAAAGACCATCTGTTCAAATTTTTGTAAGGTTCTTATAAATGAATGTTGGACCTTATCAAAAGCTTTTTCTACATCTATAGAAATGATCATATAATTGTTACTTTATTGATATGGTGGATTACATTTATTGATTTATGTATGTTGAATCATCCCTGCATGCCTGGGATGAATCCCACTTGGTGATGGTGTATAATCTTGATGACTTGCTGCATCCTACTTAATATTTTATTGAGGATTTTTGCATCTGTGTTTATTAGGGAGGTTGGTCTGTAGTTCTCTTTTTTAGTTAGGTCTTTCTCAGGTTTTGGTACTAGAGTAATATTTGCTTCCAGGAATCACTTAGAAAGGAATGCTTCCCTTTCAATTTCATTGAAGAATTTGAGGAGTGTTGGCGTTTAGTCTTCTTTGTACTTCTTGTAAAATTCTGCAGTGAATCTGTCTGGGCCTCGGCTCTTCTTTGTAGGTAAGGACTTAATTACATTTTCAATTTCATTAATAGAAATTGGGTTATTCAGCAGTTTTACATCTTCTTGATCCAGCTTTGGTACTTCATATGCTTCTGGGAATCTGTCTATTTCTTCTGTGTTATCAAACCTTTGAGAGTAGAGGTTTTCGAAATAGATGTTGATCTTCTGTATTTCTACAGAGTCTGTAGTGATTTCGCCTTTTTCATTCCTTATTGCATGAATTTGAGCCTTTTCTTCCTTTTTTTGAATAAGGTTGGCTAGGGGCTTATCAATTTTATTCTTTCAAAGAACCAACTCTTTGATTCATTGATTCTTTGGATTGTTTTCTTAGTCTCTATTGCATTGACTTCTGCCTTGATTTTTATAATTTCCTCCCTTTTTTCTGGCTTTTGGCTTGAGTTGCTCTTCTTTTTCTAGATGTTTGAGGTGTAGCATCAGGTTATTTATTTGTATTCAATCTGTTTTCCTGATGTGGGAACTCAGTGTAATAAATTTTCCTCTGAAGACAGCTTTCATTGCATCCCACAGATTCCGGTAAGTTGTATCTGTATTTTCATTTGCATGTAGGTATTGTTTAATTTCTTCTTAATTTCCCCTGTGACCTGCTGATTACTCAAGAGTATCTTATTCAATTGCTAGGTGTTTGTGGGATTTTTGCAGTATCTTTTATCAGTAATTTGTAGTTACATGGCGCTATGATCCAATAACATGCATAGGATAATTTCAACTCTTTTGCATTTATTTAAATATGTTCTGTGAGCTAATATATGGTCTATTTTAGAGAATGACCCATCTACTGCTGAGAAGAATGTGTATTCTGATATTGTTGGATGGAACACTCTGTATATGTCTATCAAGTCCATTTGTTTACAGGTGTGATTCAGTTCTGTTATTTCTTTGCTGATTTTCTGTCTGGTTGATCTGTCCCTTGGTGTCAATGGTGTGTTAAGGTCTCCTGTTATAATTGTGTTACTGCTAATTTGGTTTTTCATTTCTGTTAATACTTGTTTTATATAACTGGGTGCTCTCTGGCCGCCCAGTTTCCCTGATTGAGAGAGGCTCACTGGGGGTGGCAGGCCGCCTCAAGACCCGCCTAGCTGGTCCAGTGCAACAGGAAGCTGTGAAGTTTACTGTTTGGGGTGAACGAGGATCCCAAACTAGCTAGGCTTGGAGGATGGTGCGGGGACACTCACCCCAGGCCGCCCAGCCTCTGGAACGAATGGTGCCTGCTGGCTCAGAACTCTTGAGTCCACCAAGAACGGCAGGGAGCGGTGAGGCTGTTGCAGGCCTGCTCATGCCCGGTAGTTGTGGTCCAGTGCAACCAGAAGCTGCGGAATTCCCTGTCGGGGCGAGTGAGGGTCCCAAGCTAGCTGGGCTCGGGGGATGGTGTGGGGACACTCACCCCAGGCTGCCCAGCCCCTGGAACAGATGGTGCCCGATCCCTCAGAACTCCAGAGTCTGCCAAGCATGGCAGGGATTGATGAGGCCGGCACAGGCTGGCTCAGAACCTGCTGCACTGGTCCAGTGCAACAGGAAGCTGTCACAAGACTACTTTTTTTTTTTTTTTTTTTTTTTTTAATTTAAGGAGAAAAAGAAAAAAAAAATAGAAAAAGGGTACAAGTTATACAGAATTTCAGAAAACATAAACAGTAGGAAATCACTAGTTAATAGATTACATATTGTTATCTTAGAAATAGTTGTTCAAGTTTCAAAATTAAAGCATATAAAGTGGACTTTCAAACAGTGAGACTGGAAACAGTTTTGTTCAATGATCCAACAAAACTCAGTAATATGGTTATCTATCTTATACACTTAAATATATATATGCAGTTATATTCTTTAGAGCACTTTCTTTTCTTTTGTACAATGACAACTACACATTTTTGGTTTTATTACTCCCACAGTTCTTATTACTTTTTTTTGAAGAGAGTAAAACCAAATGTGCCATAACAGAACAGAATCAGTCAAATCAAAAGGATGGACATAATAATGTAAAAACAAAATACTAGATGATCAACAATGGTTACCATACTGCCTCTTGCTATCTTTTAAGAATTGCCTTTTTTGTCAGTTATAATAAAATTGAACAAAACAGTAAAGAATAAAACCAAAACATTGGAGCCATTGCTTTTTAAAGAATATTGGCTAAGGAGGACAGTAATCAGAAGGGAATGTAAGTTGAGGAAGAGTTTTCTTTCTTTCTTTAAAGAACCACTATGGTATGTGTTCATGATAATGGAAAATAAAAGATGAAAAATGATAGGAGACTGTTAATAAAGATATTAAGAGTCAGCACAGATAGCAGTCACCTCGTGCACTGTCATTTTGATAGGATGAAAGGATATTTGAGAATGCAAGTTACTGGGAGTAGGATTGGGGAGGAAATTTGAATGTTACTGATAGGAAGCTGAAGTAGTTGCTACTCTGTTGATTTTTCTCGGTAAGTAGGTGGCCCAATATGAAAAGAAGGGAGATATGGAAAAAAAGAGATTGAGAACTATAGCTTTCAGTGCACAGAAGCTTGGAAATATTTCCAAAGAACAAACATTGAGAATTTAATTGAGCTTAATGACCTAGAATTTGTAATACCTATAATGGAAATTAGGCAGTTTGTTTCTTTTTCTGTTGAAGCACTTAGCAGCCCCACTTTTATTTTATTTTATTTTTATCTTGAGAAAAAACTAAAAATGATAGAATTTCAAAATAATAGGAGATTAACAATGGTTAATGTATTGCATACTGTCTCAAAGTAGTTGCTCAAATTACAAGACACAGGCACGAAAAATTAATCAAACAAGCACAAACCAGTTTCTCCAGTGAATTGAAGTGAGTAGTATAATTGGAATTATTTTAGCTATTTTGTGTGTGTATATATATGTATTTTTTTCTCTTTCTTCTTTTTTTCTTTCCTTCATCCCAGTTACTCTTTCTTTTTGAGCAGCTTCTTCCTCTTTTATGATACCTATTGTATATTTTGGCTATTTACTCTTTCAGTTTCTTACACTAGGGAGACAACATGATGTCTACATTTGTGAGTCTCATTTATTTCACTTATGAGTATGGTCTCAAGTTGCATCCATTTACCTATAAAAGCCTCAAGTTTATCCTTCTTTGTGGCTGAGCAGAACTCCATTATATAAAAATACACATCTTTTTTGTCCATTGCTTGGTTGATGGGCATTCGAGTTGTTTCCAAGATTTAGCTATTACAAATTGTTCTGCCATAAACATGGGTGTGCATATATCATTAATATGATGCTTTTAATTCTGGGAAAATACCCAGAAGGGGAATAGCTGGGTCTAATGGGACCTCTAATCCTGGTGTTTTGAGGAACTCCACACTGATTTCCATAGTGGTTCTACACTCCCACAGTCCCACAGCATTTGTTCTAGCAGCCCCACTTTTAGAGTGAACATTTAAACATATATATGAGTGAAGCAAAAAAACAAGAATGGCTTGAACGGTCGGAGAAAGTCAAGGGGTTGAGGGATTCAGTAATGGTTGTGGGCCTACACCAGTTGTCAAATTGCCAGTTAATATCTTAAATAGAATCCAGGGATGTTCTCAAGATTTTTGCTGCTAGGGATAGGGACTCCCCAAATTAGAAAACAAGGTACAACAGCGTTTAGTAGAAAACCTTTCCCATTTCATGTAAAATGTCGAGCACTTTACAGTTTTTGAAAGCAATGGAAAACATCCAGAATTTATCCTAGTTGGAATGCTGCTTCAGTAGCTGTTATAGTGATGAAAGGATTGCCACAGAATTAGTCTTGGTGAAACTGAAACTTGGGGAAAAAAAGAGAACATCAGACTGTGCCTGGCCAACTTCCTGATCTGGCCTGTTTGAAGAGTTACTAATGACACTGATCATGATGTTACGATTTGGATTGGGAACACTTGACAGAGTCTTCGTGAATTACCAGAGAGATGGTGACAAGAACTAGAATGGACTTAGGAAAAAGTAGAGAGAACCTCTAACTCAAAGCAAAATGTGATATTGTATGGGAAGATAAATGAGAGTATGAAATAGATACTGAAGAGGTGTTGAGATTGTTGGTGTTTTTTAGCTTACACTCTGTGAATTGAATTCTGATGGAGAATTATTTTATTATTAGTTCTCTGTGTGGGTTCAGTTTGGTATATTGATGCTAGTGGCACAAAGGAAATTGAAGCCAAAATGTCAGTGGACTACAACAATTATTAACACAAAATGTAATGGCTGGATGCGGGGGCATAGCTTAGTGGCACAGTGCCTGCCTGGCAAGTGCAGGTCCTGAGTTCAGTTTCTAGTGCCCCTCAGAAATGATGGTAGTGCATCAAGAAGTATTTTGTTTTGTGTTTTTCCTTTAAACATTTTTAAAAGTAGTTTCACACACAAAATAGATAACATGGATAACAAGTTTGGAAGCAGTAATAGTCACAAATCCAGCATACAATTTAAAAACTAGAAATTATCAACCTCCTGAAAAACTACCTGTAATTTTGACCCTCCTCTCAGTTTCCTTCCAGAAGTAATCCACTGTCTCAAATTCATATAAATTATGAATGTGAAAGAAAAGTTTTTTTTTAACTAGCTTTATTTACCTAATATATTTCTGGATTCATTTATTTAGCTTATAGTTCATTTATCCTCATTTCTGAGAAATAATTGCTACAGCCTGTGGTTTACTTAATCATTTAATGAACACTTGGGCTGCTTTTATTATTGTTTTTGTAATTATAAGTAAGTAGTACCAAGAAACTACATGTATATGTCTCTGAACATATATGCAAGAATTTCTATGGGGTTTGCATCATGGAGTGATGTGTCTTTTGGGATATTTTTCAAATTTACCAGATTTTGCCAAATTGTTTTACAAGAATAATTGTACTGACTGAAAGTTTACTAGTTGCTCCACATCTTCATGAACACTTGATAATATTCTACTAGTTTTTTGGTTGTCCAGTAAATGTGAAATGGCATATTTTTGTATTCTTAGTATTTTCTGGTTAAAGAGAACCATTGGCCATAGTTTTATATTGACTTTTTTAATCTATAAAATACCTCCCTCCCAACTCTCCATATTTTTTCCTATTGTCTTTTTTCTTATAGATGGGTAGGAGTATATATTTTAGGTATTCATTATTCACTATTCAAGTGTCCTTTCAGTTTGGCTTGTCTTTTTTCTATGGAAACCTCCCTCCCCAACTTCAGCACTGAGAACTGAACTCAAGGCTTTTTATTTTTCAGAGCAGAATATATTTATTGAGAGAATGAAAGCTTCTAAGAGAGACAGAAGGGGTCCTGAGTGGGTTTCCAAAGACTCTGCCTTTTCCTGGGGTTTTATAGAGCAAAACCGCAAGATGAGAGGTGTGTCCAAAGTGGGGAAAAGTGGGAAATTGCAAGGTGGGCATGAGGTGGCATAACTGTGGTCAACTAATAAGATTACAGATCTCGAGACAAAAGATAAAAACAAATGCACCCACATACTTCCTAAGGATAAACATCAGAGGTTGATTGATGTTCTAAACAGGTATCAGTCACCTTGAGGAAGACCGAAGGAGCTACTAACTCAGCCTTTTGCTTCCCCATTTGATCCTAATTTAGTCAGTTTTACTTAAGCAGTTATACTCATAAGCCCTATTGGGCTTTCGCCCTGAGTGAGCTATAACACGTCCTTATTAAAATTCTGAAACAGGGTCTTGTTAAGTTGCCCCTAATCAAACTTGGAATGCTCCAGCCTCAGCCTCCCAGAATGCTGGAATCACCTTGCAGGAAGTATTTTAAGGAATTGAAGTCGTTAACTTTAATAGAGCTATTCATTTGTGTTTAGCACTGTTTGTGTCCTGCTTAAGAAAATTTTCTCTATCCAAGGATTATAAAGATACTTTCCTTTTAAATTTCAGTGTGGTCTACAAGTCCTTGATCCATCTGGAATTAATTTTTCTGTCTGATGATACAGTAGGAATCTAGTTAGTTTGTTTCTTTGTTTCTTTTTTATCATTGGAAAGTAATTGGCCCAGAATCATTTACCAAATGATCATTTTCTCAGTGGTCATAATACCAGCTCTGTCATATTAAGTTTCTCTGTTTTTGTTTGAGAGTTCTTACTGGTAAATTTATTTTCCACTTTAATCTGTTTACTGAATATCCATTAAAAGGGGTTTTTTTTTACAGCTAAATATGATTAACAGTAATAACTTAAGATCTGCTTATTATAATTAATTGATATCTCTTAAATCTCTTTTACTTTATAGTTTCCCTTTTCATTTCTCAAACTGTCCTTTTCGTGTGTGTGTGTGTGTGTGTGTGTGTGTGTGTGTGTCTGTTTGTCTTACCTACTTAGTAGTGCTGAGGGGTGGAACCTAGGACTTTGCCCAAATGGGCTCTACCCCTGGGCCCAGTCCAGTCCTTGTCCTTTCTTAGTTTGAGCCATCTTAGTAAAAATCTCACGGTTTCAATATGCATTTTTCTAATTCTTTTACTGGTCATTTATGTATCTTTGGGAAACTATCTTGTTTAGGTCTTTTGTCTTTGTTTTAATGGCATTACTTGTTTTTTTAATGGTTGTAAAGGGTGCATTATATATTTTTGTTACAAGTCCCTTACCAGCTGTATGATGTAGAATTTTTTTCCCTCATTCTGCATTGGCTTGGTTTTGATTTTCTTGGGTACTATATACTTCTACTATGAAGTACATAGTGTCAGATTATTTCCTTTTATGATATGAGTAACCACCAAAGATCATTGCTTAAATCTGTTAATTTACTGACAGTTATGAGGCAGTGAAATTTAAATTCTATCATTCCTTTATTGGGATTGTGAATTTGAAGCTAGTAGTATTTTGAGCATATTAAAAATACTTCACTGTGTTATTCCTGTCATTGCTTTTCTCAATTCAACTTTGTCATGAATGCTCAATTGGCAAACTTGTGGGCCCAGTGTCCTGTAGTCTTTTTATTCCAGAGCTACAAGGGATGACCACAACTATATGGTGGATGTTTAAATAAATATTTATTTACTTAATAAATAAATAAATAAATAAATAATTATTTAAAAACATTAACTGCTATTAATCCACCTCAAAATTCTTTCACTTTAAATACATGTATTCCATCTTTTTGGCCCTTTGGTAGTGGTTCTGGAAAGCAGAATTGTGAAAAAAAAAAACATAGTGTGTCCTGATCTATCCAATTTACCAGATCTAGCACTGTGCAATTCCTGACTCTTCTCAAAAATTAAAAAGACCATAAAAAGTAAAGGTTTTTGAATTAATTCAGGACAAAAAGCCATGACAGTATAACCAAAGACTCAAAAAAAAGGACCTCCAGAACTGCAAGAAAGGTGGGATAAGTATGTTCAAAGCAAGAGGGATTGATGGCACTGTCTTTTACTGAGATAATTAAAAAATGAACATTCACCGTATTTTTGAGTCACATCTTGTTTTCTAGTTATGTTACTACTTAAGAGGGCAATCTTGTGTCTCTTAAATATAAGGAGTCAAACAAATCCAGAAATTTTTTGTCTCCTACTTTGTTTTCCTTAAATAAAATTTATATACTTGCTTCAGTTAGCATGCTCAGGAAAATATTCAGGGTCCCAAAGAAACATAGAATAAATGTTTCTATTGGAAGAGATTGTTCTTTTGTATTCTTACTGATAAAGTTTATGTTCTGTACAATTCACTGATTGTTAGTATACAGTTTGATTTTAGTAAATTTGTAACTGTCACTGCAGTCCAATTTTAAATACTTTTATCATCCTCCCATCCCACTCGTGTACATTTTGAAATTATTGATTTATTTTCGTTATAGAAATTCTTAGCCTGAAGTTAACAGAACCTTCTAATGGCCCCAGAACTTCCGAAATTATATGCTAATATTATGCTCTATTTTGTTGTTGTTGTTGTTGTTTTCTTTTTCTTTTTTTGTTTTAGTATTTCTCTAAAGTGACTTTCATGAGATTTTTTCCCCAATCAGATTTTCTTGATACATTTTACGTATATGCAGTGACCACATTCACGCAGAGAACCTGTACCTGTACGTAACTGTGCAATGACCACATTCACGCAGAGAACCTGTACCTGTACGTAACTGTTGTTTTGTCCACCATTCGGGCTCCTCCTTTCAGCCCTCCTCTTCTCCCTCTTTGCAGAAACATTGTTTCATTTTACCCTTCTTTTCTCATTTCTTTTTACTTTTCTCTTCTTTCTCCCCTCCCCCTGACTTGTTCCCTTCGCTATTTTAGTATCATTTTCCTGTTTTACAATGTGTATTACACATTTTGGTTCTTATTTGCAATTTCAGTTTCTTATACCCAAAAAACAATCCAGTATTTACGCATGTGTGTGCGGTGTATGTCACTGAAGAGTATGGCCTCAAGGTACATCTGTTTACCTAGAAATGTTTCTTTATGGCTGAATAGTATTCCATTGTATTAAAAACCCACATCTTCTTTATCCATTCATTAGTTTATGGGCATTTGGGTTTTTAGATTTAACTATTACCAACTGTGCCACTGTAAACACGGGTGTGCATATATTGTTGTGGTGTGATGCTTTTAATTCTTTTGAGAAGGAGAGTAGTTGAGTTAAATGAAACCTCTAGTCCTAGTTTTTGGGGGAATCTCCACACTGATTTCACAGTGGTTGCATCAGTATACACTCCCACCAAAAATGGAAACGCGTTCCTTCACTCCACAGCCTCGCCAGCATTTGTTACTGGTTGATTTCTTGATAATAGCCATTCTTTCTGGGTTAAGATGGTGTTTTAATTTGCATCTCTCAAATGACTAAGATGTTGAACATTTTTTCTCATTGGATTCTTAAATATTGAAATTTTAAGTAAAGTGTCAATTATACAATTGCAATAAAATTAAACCACTTGAATTTATTTTATTAAAAAGATTCTGAAATTGTTCTCAGGACAAAATAAAGTAGAAAGCTGTAAAGGTATGTTATTTTAAAAATATTTAAACTGTGCTTTACAATTTGCTAGTGAAATTGTAGACCAATGAAATAACAACTTATAAGGCCCATTTATAAGCAAGTAAAATTAATAGAGAATTTTTAAAGTTATTAGTCTATTGCTTCTTTTAGACTTTAAATTGTATTTTTTCAGTTACTTCTTTATTAGTTCACATTTGTAGTACACGATGTTTACCTTCCTTGTGTGGAGTTGATGCGTGTACATAACACATCACAATTCCTTATTTCATCCCTATTCTTTCCCCTTCCTCTTCTCTCCCTCTGTCTCTTCCCTTCCCGTTTGGGAAAGATCTGCCTCCCTACCTCCTATTGTCTTTTCATTTTGCTTTTTATAAGAGGAACCATGAAAAAAAATTTTTTTACCACGAAATATTTAAGCTTGTGTTGGATTTATTTCACTTAACATGGTCTCAAGCTGTATCCATTTTCTCACATTTTTTATGGCAGAATAATATTCCATTGTGTATAAATGCCTAATAGGCTACTTCCAAGATTTAGCTGTTATATTATGAATTGTGCTACTATAAACCTGATAGTCTGATGCTTTTTAAAGGTAATGTGTCTGAGTTTCTCTTTTTTCCATGTGGTGCTCTGTAGTTTCACTATAGTATTCCAGGTATGCATTTATTTTAACTTTCCCTCTTGGTTTTCTTGAATCCCTGGCTCATCATTGTTTGTAATTAGTTCTGGAAAATTCTTAGCTGTTGTCTCTTCAAAGGTGGCTTCTGTTCAATCTCTTTATCTTTTTGGATCATAAATATTATTTGTAACTCATTATATCCTCTATGTTTATTTCTTTTCTGTATTATCATTGTGTCTCTTATTTTGTAATTTTTTCTGATCTAAGAGTTCACGAAATTTCTTATTAAATATGTTGTTTCATCTTTTCATGATTTTGTGTTTCAACAATTTTTCATATTTCAAAGTTGTATTTGATTCTTACTTTTCAAAGCTACTGATCATTTCTGATAATTTATTTAGGCTAATTTTAAAATTTCATTTTTCTATGCTTTAAATAGTTATTATGGTTGTTTTACATTTTCTACTTAATTCTAGTATTCTAACTCCAAAAGGAGTGAACTGATACTTTTCCTGTTGTTACTTTTCATTCTTATATTTATGAATCTGTTTATGATAATTTGTTTTCTTGTGTATTTGCTAACTTTTACTTAACCCCAAGGGCCCAATGGAACTGATTTTCTGTAGTAAATATGTAAATTGCTTCTCTTGAGAAATGGGCATTTTGGCTCTTTTGAAGTTCTGCTCATCTGAGAAATCTTAAGGTTTAGCTCTCCAGCCTTGTATCCAGGATGGGGCTTAATATTCTGGTATCAAACAGGCAGCTACCTTATACTTTGCACTTACTTACTTTTTACTTCTTTCTCCTTAGGTTTGACTTTACTGACTCCTCTGCCCTCTTACTATTTTAATGAGTTTAGGAGTACATTAGGAATGTGTTTTTTGTTATAGCCAGAATTCAGCTGTAAGGGAACAGATGACTTCTCAAAGAAAAGGGGTCTTCCAGAAGTGACATGTGCTGTTTTTGGTGTTTTTTGTTTTTAATTAAAAAGGTATATGCTATTTAAAATACAGCCCACTTGAGACCTTTTCTGTCTCTTAGGAGCTATTCCTGTTCCTCATTCCTGTTGCCCAGTCCTTTCTCCAATAATTTCTACTCTTAACAAAAATAAATGAATGATAGAGCTGGGTGTGGTGGCTCACCCTGTAATCCCAGCACTCGGATGGCTGAGGAAGGCAGATCGTTGCGAGTTCGAGACTAGCCTGGGCTACAAAGTGAGCTCAAGGCCAGCCTGAACTGCATAGTGAGACCCCCCATCTCAAAAAAAGACTAAATAAATAAATTAATTAAATAAAATGCAAGGACTCTTTAAAAAAGCACAACACCATTATCATATTCCTCACACACACCATACTACACCACAACCCTACCAATAATACCTTGAAGCCTACTTGATTGTCTAATTATTGTTTTCTAGTTGTCCCACACATACACACGCGCGCACACACACACACACACACACACACACACACACACACATATTTTAAGTTTGTTTGGACTGGTATCTATGTAAGGTCTGTTTTAGGGTTCTCAAGAGAGAAAATTGGTAGTAGATCCAGACATATAGAGAAAGGTCTGAGAGGGAATTTATTCGGGAAATTGTCTCACTTGATTCTGGAGGCTACAAAGTCCCATGATAAGCTGTTTGCATGCTGGAGAACCAGGAAAGCCAGTAATACGGTTTATTTTGAAGCAAAAAACAAGAGAGGGAAAAATAGGGGAGGGTAATGGTGCAAGTTCCAAGAGCCAACCTGAAATAATGATTTCCATGGGCAGGGGAAGAGAGACGTCCCAGCACTAGAAGAAAGCGAGAGCTCATCCTTCGTTTGCCTTTTTTCCTGTGTGATCTCCCAGCTGCTTTGCTGATACCCACCACATTGATAGCAGATCTTAGCATCTTAGCCCACTAGCTGAAATGCGAGTCTTCTTCTGAGAGGATCCTCACAGACACACTTGGGGTAGGCCAAATGTCAGCACAAAGCAAGAACTTTAGGTTGCATGAAAACTGTGTACAGTGGGAAGGATACTTCAAAGAAAACTGGGTGTCTGTAAGACAGAGAATGAGTCCTCAGTGGCCAAGCCTCACTTTCTGTCTTTAGCAAAGCAAAAATAGGCAGAGGCTATCCAGTAAAACAAGAGTTTTGAATTTTTGCCTAATTATAACAGCATTTAAAATCTGAAATGACTGTCCAAAGCCTTAAGGTATTTCTAAAAAACTTTAAGTCTCAAATGCTTAGGCTCTAAATTATATACCAGCATTACCAATACATTAATGCTTATGTATTCTTTATTTTTCTTAGACAATGCGAAGACACAGAAATGAAGTGACAGTTGAACTACGAAAGGTAAGGATGACACAAATTCGCTTTTTCTTTTCTTTTCTTTCTTTTTTTTCTACCAGGGATCAAATTTAACCTTGTGCTTACCAGGCAAGTTCTTGAGCCCCTGAACTAAATCCCCAGTCCTGAGTGATACAAATTTAAAGAAAACTAACTAATAGTGCTTTCTGATGTTAAAATTCTATATAACTTGAATTATGAAAATACTATGAGAGATTAATGTTCCTCCCTAAAACTATACAGCCTAAAAACACATCATTAGCTTGTAATGATACATAATAATAGCTTCCTTTTATTATAAGAGGCACTGTGAGAAGTATTGAAATTTTCACATCAGATGAAGTTAGATGCTTTTTCCTTAACAACACATTTGGTGGGATGTGTGCTATATAAGATTTTTTTTTCTCTTTCCCATGTAGAAGTTACATAAATTGTTAAAGATACTTTTAAAAAAGTAAATCTTACCAGTGGAAGGTTACTGCTGTTAAGACTTCCTTGCATGTTTCACTGGTGGTTCAGAGCCACCCAACAAGACATACAAATTACAGCCCCCTGTGAATATGTTAAAATTATTTTCTTCCATTATTTTTTGAAGGACTTTGGAGTTACCATCAGATTTCCATGTGAACCCATTTTATTTGAAGCAAATATTTCATCTGCCAATCAATAAAATACACATAATGAATTCCCTCTGTGTATGTACTTTCTGATAGATTTGAAATTTATTTCGAGCCTCAGTGTTTAGACTTTTTTCCCTGATCTAATTCACTCTCAAATTCCTTCCTATATTAAATTACTGTTGTAAGCTTTTCAGTTTTAAAGAGAGGGAATGGCTTGATTTTGAAAATACATACTCTTTCATGTCACCAGAATTCAATAGACCTTTTATTTAATATGCACTTTGGTTTGAATACTGGCTAGATTGCTCTTCAAATCTCTAAACTTTGAGTACCGGTTCTGTTTGTTAGAAGCTCCTTGTAAATCTTCATCAGAAATTTCTTTATTTGGTTATTTATATAAGCATCTTTATTTGAGCATCTGCCACATGCAGTTGGATAGTACATCTAAAAATTATATAACCAAATACATCTTTACAACCTGTGAATAATGCTGGAGAAAGGTAGCTATAAAAGTTAGCAGGGTAAATTTTTGTCAAATTGGAAATTCAAAGATGACTTTGTCTGAAGTTACATGTATTGGTTTTGTTGTTGTTGTTGTTACTTGTTTTTGTGGGTACTGGAACTCGAACTCAAGGCCTCACATTTGCCAGGCAGGCGCTGCGACACTGCCTCCCAGAAGTTACATATAATCTGAAACTTTAAAGATTAATTGGAGTTATCTTATTTTTCTAAATGCTTACATAATCAAGTTTTGAGTTTTTGTCCACTGTGTCATGCTGCTTATAGTGTGTAGTTCTTAAAATCCATTCTTCTGTGCCCTTTCCCCACTCATTTTTTTACTAAATTTGAAAAATACTTGTCAACTCCAGTGTCATGTTAATGCCTAATTCCTTTGTGGACGTAGAGCTTTTTGACAATCACATTTGCAAAAATTCTTTCGTATTCTTAGGTTATTTGGACCTCAGAAATAAACTAAACCTAAGCTTCATAAAATACAGTTTAACTTTTTGCCAGTTTTAGCACTTTGAACTTAGCTTCTTTTTAATGTTTTATTAATATGTAACACATGTATGTACAAAAAAGTCTACCCATCTTGAATATACAACTGGATGAAAAATTTTTATGAATGGACACATTAGCTCCATCAGTTTCTAAGATAAGAAAGAAAATACTCTTATCAGAGAGCCCCTTCCAAGGCCCTGCCTACTCTGAGAAGCAACAATTACCCTGATCCCTAATGTCATAGATGGCTTTGTGTATTAGGAAAATAGAACGATGCATCCTTTTTGTGTCTGTTTCTGTGGTTGTTGATCAAGTGAAGATCCTTCTCCCTAATAGAAGCAATAGTAGTAAAATTAGAATTAAGCAATTACTTGTTTATTGTCATTTCTTAATGGTACACCATTTGCCCTCAGATATAAGTCTTTATTTTCCCCTTTCATGTCTAAACACAACTTTCAAATGTTTGTAATATTTCTGATGTATTCAAAAGTATTTTTAAAGCTATTTTAGTCTTTCTACTAGACATATAAATGTAAGCCATTTGTTTGTATTTATATTTGCTTTTTTGCTCCCCCTTCTGTAACTTATAGAAATAAAAATTATTATTTGTTGAAGCACATCTTAAATATTCACCTTGGCTACCTTGAAGCCTTAGAACCAACCCCTACTCCTTCCATTTTATGGATAATGTTGATGTTCTGATTGCCATGGTTAAGTTTGTGAAAATCCCTGTAGGACTGAAAATGAAATTGATCTCAAGTAATTCCTCATTTCCAGACTTAAGAATTCCCTGTAGTGAGTGCTGTAGCACACATGTGTGATCCAAACCACAGTGCTGTGGGCCATGAGGCAGGAGGATGGCAAGTTCATTGCCAACCTGAACAGTTTAGCTAGACACTGTCTTAAAGTGGAGAAGACTAGAGGCACGTACAGTCTAGCACTACCTGGATTCAATCACCAGCACAGAGAAAAAAATAAATCCTTGGGTAAGCAATACAAAATAAATTCTTGATTTTTATTTTTATATATATATATATTTTAACCAGGGTCTCACTGTGTAGTTTAGGCTTGCTTTGAACTCACTGTATAGCCTAAGCTTGCTTCAAACTCATGGCCATTCTGGTATCTTAGCCTCCCAGGTGCTGGGATCACAGAGGTGTGCCACCATGCCCAGCGGTAAATTCTTTTTTAAACAAAAGCCTAGACTTCAGGCAAAGCTTAGTTGATTCTGATGATTCTACAGAAATGTGGAGAGCCTTTTAAGAGAAGATTCCCCTATTATTTGTTCAGTATCTGTCTTTGCTTCTGTAGCTACATTGAAGAGAAAATCACAGTGATACTAACATTGAGACTCTTGAAAATACAACAGAGCTTAGTACCCAGTGTTTCATTGATGAGCTCTACCCATTTGAGACATTGAACAAGTGTGTCTTAGTTACTTTTCTTATTGCTGAGACAGAGTACCCAACCCCCACAGGTTAAGAGAAAAAAGATTTATTTCACTCACAGTATGCAGACTCCAAGGTAAGGATGGCATGACAGAGGGGCACTGCAGAGGAGAAGCAGTTCATGGCAGGCAGAAAACAAAAAGGCAGTAAAGCAGCCTTCTTTCTGTACCTTGTAGTGTAGTATATCCAGGTTACACACGCTTAGGGTGGATACCTCTCATCCTCAGGGAAGTCCTGCCCATTGTCCATACTCAGTTCTGAGTATAAATGTTAAACTAATTGGTGGAATGATTTAGTAATCACACATTCTTGAATCCCAGCATCACACAATCTAGATTCAGCCACCTCTAAAAAGCCCCACCTGTGACCACATGAGACCTTGGGGACATCTAGACATAAGCCATTACGTAGTACACAGTATCCGCCTTCTGGTAACTCGCTTCACCCTATGGGAAGTTGCTTTGAATATTTCATTTTTTATTGTATGTTTCTAATTCTAGACATGTAGCTGGGAATCGTTAAATGCTAGTATTCAAAACTTAAATTGAATTAATTCTTAAATTTTGTACTTATATTTAAATCACTTATTGAAGTTTTAAGAAAAACGTTAGACACAAGGCAGTGCTATTCAGAAGTCCTGATCTGTAACAAGTTAGGCAACTTGTACCAAATAGAAAACAAAGCTCTGCTTCCTTTTCTGAGACCAAAGAATATATCTCATGCTTATAAATTAGGAGAATTAGTACTGTGAAAATGTCTATAGTACCCAAAGTGATTTACAGAGTCAGTGCAATGCCTATCACATTCCTTTGAAGTTTTTCACAGAAATGGAAAAAACTATTGTAAAATTCATATGAAGCCATGGAAGACTCTGAATAACCAAGCTGATCATAAGCAAAAAGAATAAAGCCAGAAACATCACACTATAAGGTTTGAAAATCTTTAATGTATAGCAATCAAAATAGTGGTAGTGATACAGAAACTGACCACAAGAACAGAAGAGAGAGCCCAGAAATAAATCCAAACATTTA
This sequence comes from Cavia porcellus, assembly GCF_034190915.1. NCBI lineage: Eukaryota > Metazoa > Chordata > Mammalia > Rodentia > Caviidae > Cavia > Cavia porcellus. The sequence goes on along the minus strand of NW_026947504.1, from coordinate 64,878,348 downwards.
TGGTTCACTGGATTTTCAGCAAAAGTATCAAGAACACACAATGGGGAACGGGTGATCTCTTCAAAAAACAGGGTTGGGAAAACTAGATATCCATGTGCTCATGAATGAAGTTACACACACCGTATACAAAAATCAATTTAAGTGGGTTAAAAATTTAAACATAAGACCTGAACTTATAAAACTTCTAAAAGCAGACTTCAGGGAAATTTTTTTATAACAGATATGGGCATTTATTTTCTGTATATGGCCCAAAAACATAAGCAGGAGAGCAAAAGTAAACAAATGGCATATTGAACTAAAAGGCTGCACAGGGGCTGGGGAAATAGCTCAGTAATGCAGCACCTGTCTGGCAGGTGCAAAGTCCTGAGTTCGATTCCTGGTACCAGGGGGAAAAAAGAAGCTAAAAAGCTGCACAGCAAAAGAAATAAGCAATAGAGTTGAAGGTATATCTCATGGAAGAGGAGAAAATATTTGCAAACCATACATCTGACAAGGGGTTCATATCCAAAATATGAAAAGAAATAACATAAATCAGGAGGACAACCTGATGAAAAAACAAAAAAGGTAAAGGTCCCAAATAAATAGTTCTTTTAAACAATAAGAAAAATGCAGAAATGGCTAACAGGTACCTGAAAACATTTTCAGCTTCACTAATACCTGGGGGAAATTGAAACTCGGGCCTGTTAGAATTACTATGTTAAAAAGATAACAAGTGTTGGCAGGGATATGTAGAAAAGGAAACTCTTATATATGATTGCTAAGAATGTAAATTAGCATGGCTATTATGGAAAAAGGTGTGGAGGTTCCTTAGAAAATTTAAAATATAGTTATGATCAAAAAAGCTCATAACTGAGAAACAAAAAAGGAAATTAAATCAGTATTCAGAGATTATCTGCACTTCCATGTTTATTGCAGCATTATTCACAGTGGCCTCAAACTTAGTAGTCTAAGATTATTTATCTTTTCAGCCATGAATAAGTGTTTCGTTTTATTAAATTGTGGTTATGCATCTAATGAAACTGACTTAAATAACTGATTTTTTCCATATCTGCCTTATTTTTTCTTTGATTTTTGTGAGTGCATGTGTATGTGTGTACACCTTGAATTGGTTAATTTGCAAGTATGGTGTCCCAGTACCCTTAATACATGAGTTCATATTTTGCAAAAAGAGAACACAGACATGCTTTCCCACATAACCATGGTGCACCTATCAAATTAATATAGGTAATGTTCTATTATCTCATCTGTAATTGATACAACTCTGGTTTTACATATCATTCCCAACTGTATCTTTTGTAAATCAAACATCAAGCCCAAGCTCAGACACTGCATTGCATGTCATGTTTATTCAGTTTCCTTCAAACTGGAATGGTTCCTCTTTCGTTCACAACTACATTTTTGAAGAGTACAGGCTTGCTTTTTTTTGTAGAGTGGCAAGTTTGAGTTTGTCTGAAATTTCCCAGTTTGTTTATTTAGGTCAGGAATATCACCAAAGTGATGTTAGTTTTCTAAGTGCAGAACACCAGGTAGCATACAATGCTGATTTGTCTTAACTGCTGGTGATGTTTTATCACTTGGTCAAGAATGCCATCTGCTGTGTTTTGCTCTGGGTGAAAGATTTGGGGCTGACAGTGCGCAATCTGTGTACCGTTGTTTCCCCCTGATTGAACTAAAAGGGGAAATAGCTCAGTAATGCAGCACCTGTCTGGCAGGTGCAAAGTCCTGAGTTCGATTCTTGGTACCAGGGGCAAAAAAGAAGCTAAAAGGCTGAAAAATTGTTGTAGTTGCTTCTCCCTCCACTCCCTCCCTTCCTCTCTTTTTCTTCCTTCCTTCCTTCCTTCCTTCCTTCCTTCCTTCCTTCCTTCCTTCCTTGCTGGAATAAAATGGATTTGAAAAAAACAAAAATAAAGTTTTATATTTAAAAAAAAAGAATGCCATCTGCCAGGTTTTTGATACTTTAAAAAGTATTATGTGGGAAGCTACTATGTAAAATATCAATGCATGAATTTGAATATTTGTGAAATGCTTCTAATTTAAAAATAATTTAGAATTGGCTATTTGAGTAGGTACTAAAGAAGTATTCTGTGATACAAGTAGAAGTTAGTAAACTAATGAAAATCATATACAGGCATTTGTTTAAATATTCATGGTTATACATAGCACCAAAATTGGTATTGTACATACAAGCCAGTGAGACTTAGATATATATTTCTAGTTTAAATTTTCTGTTTGACCTGAATTTTGTCAGGAATATTAATTCCTCTTTAATAGTGTTATATTCAAACACTTGTTATATTCAAATACTTTAACAAATGTGACTTTGAACAAAAGCTATGTGATGATGGGCATTTATAATTTCAGCTACTTGAAAGGTTGAAGCAGGGGATTTCAAATTTAAAGCCTGCCTGAACAACTAGCTAGTAAGACCCTGTTTAAAAAAATTTTTAAAGGGTTCAATATGCAGCTCAGTGCTCCCTGGATTCAGTTCCCATTACCCTGCCCATAATCGTATATGTTTGTAAAATATTAGAATTATGTATTTTGAAATTTTAATTTTAAAAGGCTATCAAATCATTTAATCTTTTGATGTAATTTCTATTTTATAGCAACCAAAACTAAAAACTTAGAGAAAATTTATGACTTGTCTAGAATTATATAATACAAGAAACAGCACAAGTTGCTATTGCAAATAATTAGAATCCTATAAAATGTTAAACTTAAGTGCTGCTTAAGTGCCTGCCTGGCAAGTGCAAGGTCCTGAGTTCAATTCCCGGTACAAAAAAAATTGTTAAAATTGATTTACTAGCAGAGAATTCTTATTTATAAAAGCCAGAAAACAAGGGGCTGGGGATTTAGCACAGCGGCATAAGCACCTGCCTTGCAAGCAGGCGGTCGTGAGTTCGATCCCTAGTACCGATAAAAATGAAAAAGAAAAAAAAAAAAAAAAAGCCAGAAAACAAGTTATACCTTCCCTCCACTTGAGCCACTAGTGGTAAATGCATGATTGTACCATCAAGTGGCTTTTTATTAAGTGTTCAGTAAAAAGATCAACAAGAGTGATTAGATTTGGAGCCAGGGACTTCCTGGCAAACGCAAGGTCATGAGTTCAATCCCCAGTACAAAAAAAAAAAAGTAGTTAGATCCATTTGTACCAGCAGTGGCACAAACTACCCAGTAAAACAGTTGTTCATGTACCATCTGTGGTTCAAGCCTCCCAACCACCCAAAAAAAAAAAAAAAAAAAGACAAAAAGAACCATGGGGCTGGGGATTTAGCTCAGCGGCATAAGTGCCTACCTTGCAAGCAGGCAGTCCTGAGTTCGATCCCCAGTACCGATAAAAAGGAAAAAAAAAAGACAAACCTCCCAACCATAAAGTAAACCAATTGCATTACTGGGTGAATGTGGTGAATGTGTTAAGTCTGAGACGATGGCAACCAAGTGACATTTATGTAATGAATTCCCATACCCCCAGCAAGTACACCTGTACACAATGTAATATGTGTAATATATAACCCTTGAACTTTTCCAGTTAATTTGGCTTCTTAATAAATTGCTTCAGACAACTATTAGCCATAAGTAGATTAAGATAGCATACTAGTTGAAATGTATTTGCTATATGCTAATAATAATGCTGCATCTCTAAATTTTAAGCTCTACCTAAAGATTTGAAAACGTTGATGCTTAGTGAAGTGTTTATGTGTGAAAAAGCTACACTGTTAACCATTTACCAAAGCCAGAATTTGACCACTAGGTTGGTTTGCAGTGTATATACATTTAACTAATACTATGTTTCTCTATTCAGTGTTTGTTTGACCATTGCTGAATAAGAATGAAATAATTTTAATAGATTCCTCACTAACAACAGCCTCTACAGATTTTTAAGCACTTATTGGTTGCCTTTCAGAACAAAAGAGATGAACACTTACTGAAAAAGAGAAATGTTCCACAAGAAGAAAGTTTAGAAGATTCTGATGTTGATGCAGATTTTAAAGCAGTAAGTGACTTTATTTTTATAAAGTATTTTTAAAATAATTTTGATAGTAACCATGAAAGCTTCATTTTTAATATAAGTTGTATATTGTATAATGATATTTGTATATTGTATATTGTATAATGATAATTAAGACATGTCAACTTTAACATACAGAATTAATGAATGGTTTTGCTAATAAACTGTACTAAACTATCTTCTTTTTTTTAAAGCAAAATGTAACACTAGAAGCTATATTGCAGGTATGTTATTAATTCATCTCAATTTGAAACATTTTGAAAGGTTTTTGTTTTTGTTTTAATTTCTGAAATTTATATTTGGTGTTGCAGAATGCCACAAGTGATAATCCAGTGGTCCAGTTGAGTGCTGTCCAGGCAGCAAGGTAAATACTAGTTTGTCCAGAAGAAGAATTACGTTTTGTTTATTTGCTTTTTTTTGTTTTATTTTGTTTTTGTTTTTCAAGATAAGGTCTTGCTATGTAGTTTAGGCTGACTTTGACCTGGAACTTGCAGGGATTCTTCTTCCTCAGCCTCGAAAGTGCTGGTATTACAGGTTTGCACCACCACACCAGGCCCATCATTATGTTATATTTTAAGTGTCTTAGCTGATAGTACAGGACTGTTATGGCGAACCTTAGAGACTGCAACTGCAGACCCACTTATTTATTACACAAATTTATTACACAAAATGCTAACACTGCAGTTATATCTGAATATTGAAGTTTTTAGTTTAGAAGAAAACAACTGTTATCCGATGCTCAACTATTGGAGCAAGTTGGCTCATGGCTCACATGACAACAGAAAGGGCTCTCTGCAGTCCCACTGCGGCATGCATGCCCATCTAGGTTTGACACCATGGTCTAGGAGTACATTATTATTTCTACTTACAGTTTGAAAATATGTAACAGTTAATTTCTTATTTCTTCATTTTACAGAAAACTGCTATCCAGCGACAGAAACCCACCAATTGATGATCTAATAAAATCTGGGATTTTACCTATTCTAGTCAAATGTTTAGAAAGGGATGATAAGTAAGTATGGATTTAATTCCCTATTCACTTTTTTTTTTTCAGTTAAAATTTATGGTTTTTTTTAACCAAGAATTCAATTTGATTTTTAGTTTACTTTTATAATTGTCATGTACTTTTGTGTAATTTTCTTTTTTTCTTGGTATTGGGGATTGAGCTCATGACCTCGAGCTTGCCAAACAGGTGCTTATTCTGCTGAGCTAAATTCCCAGCCCCTTTTGTGTAATTTTCTGACTTTATGATCATATTCAATAGACTTAAAGTGCTACTCTTTAATTTCTGAAGTCTGTATATTTTACAGGAAATATTTAGTTTATCTCAAATACTAAGTCTCTATTTATTAAGGATTTTTTTAAAGTAATATTTTGAAACAACCCATATAGTATTTGAGTCATCCTTCACTTGTGAGTCCCAATATAGATTAACCTCATGGCTAATCAGTATAAGTGGGTTCCACAAGTAAGTGATTCTTTCATACCCTGGGGCTATTCCAGCTGATCATTGGTACTCTGTGAAGTCTTTACTAGAATCTGACCATGACTAGTTGTCTAACATCTTCTTTTTGTTTGAGATACATTAAGAGTAAGCAGGCAGACTGCATTTATGAGAAGGGGAGATTGCCACTTGGTATCTTTTACAGTACTGCTTCATTTCCATTTGTTTTTAGAGACATCTCAGGGATATGTCTCAAACTTCATCAATTTGAATTAACTGAGGAAACCACAGTGGTACCTTGGTTAACAAAAGTTCTTGCTGCGATTCTGGTCACAAACCAAACTGGACAAGAACCAAATCAAATTTCCCCATAAGGTGGTCAACCAAAACGCTGAATTTGATTCGGTTTTTCCAGTTTGGTTTGTGACCAGAATCAGGGAAAGAATTAAATTTGTGAACTGATGTACTACTGTGTAAACTTGAACTCAAAAATGCTTTAAGATAAATGCTGGTTTTTCATTTTAGAGCATTTCACTGAAATTTGTATGTTTTGCTAAATGTCATCCAAGGAATTTTTACTAGACTACATAAAAACTGTACTGTATAACTTCTACCACTGGAGTTGTTAGTATTTGAAAATACTTTGTTTCCATTGTAGTCACATCCCTCCCATTGCCTGCCCATACACCCTTAATGCTTTTCAATACCACTGAGTTTTTCATAACAAGGTGTTTTTCAGTAAAAGTTAAGTTTTATTTCAGCTATTTAAAAATAAATTCTATCTCTACCTTTAGATCCCTATTGTTGGTCCCCTTTCCTTTTTTTCTCCCTCGTAAAAATTTTTTCATTTGTTTTTAGGCTTTTACATAGACTCATTTATGTATGACATAAAATATGTATAGCTTAATGAATAATTATAAAACACAGACTAGTATAACTGCTACCCAAAGAAAGAATAGAAAATTGCCAGTCGTTAAATAGAATGTTACGAATTTCTCATGGAAAGTTGTATTAAAGTGTAAAAGACCACAGATGTTAGATCCTGGTTTAAATCCAGGGGTCACATTAGGTGGTGGCACATGCCTATAATCTCTGTACTTGGGAGGCTGAGGCAAAAGGATCATTATGAGTTCAAGGCCAGTTTGGGTTATATAGTTCACAACCAGTCTTAACTACATAGCAAGAGCTTGTCTCAAAGAAACAAAACAACTACAACAAAAATCCAAGTGTTGCTGTTGACCAAAACGTGTGGTTTTTGAGCTGCAGATACCTTACCTGTAAAATTGGGTGGTTGTGAGTAATGGGAAAAATCTGTACAATTTAAAGTTCACAATAAATGTTCATTTATATTTTTTATATTGTCTTGACATGACATCTGAAAGGACTTTCCCTAGCTTTTTAATTTTATTTTTCATATTTTTCCATTTTCTTGTTTGTGGCCCCTGTTTCCAGTATTTTGATAGAATATTTAACCAACTTAATAACTCTCTCCAATCTGTAGCAGCATATACCATTCATTCTATCCTCTTTGCTTTGATTGTCCATTTGCCCCTTTTGCTAGCCATGTGCCTGCCTTATTTGGTATTTGTATTCTTTCATCTGTTTTTCTTAACAACATATATAACTATAATTTCCTTTAGGTCTCTCCTATGTCAAGTTTTAACTTTTTAAAACTTCATTCTGATCATTCTCATTATTTCCCCTTTGCTTAGAAATTTGTCCTTAATAAATTATGACTTACAGAGCCTAAGATTTGAGGCACATTCCTATTGCCTACTCTCAGTCCCAGAACACGCACACAGACACACAGAGCCTATATTTTTGTAAGTCTTCCCAACTGTAGATCTATTGATCTATTCCTTCTTAACAGTGTACATTAAAATCATTCTACTTGTGATACTTTTTAAAAAAAAAATACTTAAGGCTGTCATGCTCTCTCTCCCCACCTATACACACACAGATTGAACCCAGGGCCTAGTGTGAGTATACACACACAGATTGAGTCCAGCCCTTTTTATTTTGAGGCAGGATTTTGCTTAGTCACTAAGTTACTCAGACAAGTCTGGAACTTGTGATCATTCTGCCTCAGTCTCCCAAAATGTTACAGGCCTGTGCTGCTACATCCCTGCCTTTTAAAATCCATGTTTGAAAACTTATTATGCAGCTTTACAATAACCTTAGTATGTAATATAGATGGATGGTGTAGTGGAGTCTGATGGCATCCATTTGAGATCAGCCTGGTGTTTCATTCAAGTGATGACACAGGCCTCAGCTAGTACAACGGTATTAAGGATGATTCTGAAAGTGTAAGAAATATTCAGGAGGTTAAATTGTCATGATTCTGATTGGGTGTTTTGTCTGGGAGAGACAAGGGATGTAGACTGGCTAAATGTTTCAGCTACCAGTGGACATAAAGAGGTTTATGGTGATATACTTTAGAAGGCAGTGAAATGTGCAAGGAGAGAAATGTAGCAAGCAGTTGGCTATAATGAGGTAAAATTCAAGACAGTAAAAAGTGGTCATATAGATGTGAGGTTTATAAAATTTGGAGGTAGTTAATATATCTAAGTAAGAATTTAGCTGGGCATGATTCACAAGCCTGTAATCCCAGCGCTTTGGGGGCTGAGGCAAGAAGATAGCTGTATTTTCAATGCCAATCTGGGCTACATAGTGACTTTAAGGTCATGCTAAACTGCAAAGCAAGACCCTGTCTCAGCACTACCAATAAAAAATTTTAATATAATTTATTATTATTATTTTTGTTTTTTACAGTCCTTCATTACAGTTTGAAGCTGCTTGGGCACTAACCAATATAGCATCAGGAACTTCTGCACAGACTCAAGCTGTTGTACAGTCTAGTAAGCCAGTTAAATTCCTTACTTTGTGAATTGTTAAAAAATGATGGCAAGGAAGTGCTTTGTTACACATTGAATTTTATCTTATAAAACTTTTAAACTGGTAAATTTTATGTTACTATGATGATTGATATCTTTTCCATAACTATCATTAATCTATCATTGGACAGTTTAAATTACGTTTACCTTAATAAGGACTTACAATTATTTGATGTGGTAACAGGAACTGACATAGCCCTGTAATAAAATTCTAGTTTGATTTTAGTTGTAACAGAATGGGAACAGATTTTAGAATACAGCTTTAATAGAAATTAGGTAAAATTTAGTTAAATCCTTTGTTTTTATTATTTCTTTACTGTTTTCTGTTTCTGATAAAAGATGCTGGTCTTCTGTTTTACAGAAATGATATGAAATTAGTTAAATTAAAAATGGTTCAGTTGAAACTTCCACATGTTGCTGGTGGGAATGTAAAGTGGTATTGCTACTTTGGAAAACAATTTTTAGGTTAAACATAGTCACCAGGTGACCTAGCACTTTTCCTAGGAGAAACCAAGAGAGATGAAGTATGTCCACACAAAGAATTACATATACCTGTTCACAGCAGCACTATTTATGAATAACCCCAAAGATCCATTAACTCATGAATGGATAAACAAAATGTATGTTCAATGGAATACTATTCAGAGGTCAAAAACGAAGCACCAATGCCTACTACATCATTGTATACCATTGATGAAAAACAGTATACTAAATGAAAGAAACCTAACAGAAAAACTACATTCAGTGTGTATTGGTCTGTTTCCATTGCTGGGACAAATACCTGATATGCACAACTTCAGAGAGTGAAGATTTATTTTGACTTGCAGTTTCAAAAGTTTCAGTCTGTGGTTAACTGGCTACAAAGCAGCAACCTCATGACTGGAGGATGTGGTAGAAGAAAGTTGCTCACCTCAGAGCATCCAGGAAACACAGACGAGAAAGAGCCAGAGAAGAGAGACACTCTTCAAAGGCATGCCCCTGCTGACCTAATTGCTCCAATGGGTGCCCACCTTCTAATACCACATGAACTAGGAACTCATTGGTGGGTTCATCCATTCATGAGGTTGGTGCATTCATGACCTAATTGTCTCTCTTTGCCCCACTTTTGAACATTGCTTCATTGGAGATCAAGCCCTCAATACATGAGTTTAGGGGATACTACATGTTTTTCCCGTAATGTGGTATGATTTCATTTGTCTGAAATATGTAAAATAGGTAAAACCAAAAAGACAGAAATCATTAATGGTTGCTGAGAGCTGGGAGAGTAGGTAGCAGAAGAGCAAATGAGTGATTGCTGTGGGTTTGAAGTTTTAGAGGGATGTTAGCAATGTAAAATTGGATTGTGGCAGTGATTGCCGGGACTGTATAAACCCTAAGAACTACTGTGTCGTACACTTGAACAGATGAGCTCTGTTTGTTTAAAGTATGGATTTTAATAATGTCAAGTAAATAATATAAATAGTACACAGTTATACCAGCAATACCCTAAGGATAACTCAGATTTGAAATTTAAGAAGGAATTTAGCTTATCTTGGAAATGAGTATAAAGTCATATAAAGAATAAGGATTATACACTATTAATTCCAGAGTTTAGGAAGCTGAGGCAAGAGGATTGCAAGTTCAGGTCAGCACGGGCAGTTTAGCAAGACTTTCAAAATAGAGTTTTAAAAGGGCTGAGTTCAATGCAGATGCTCTGGATTCAATCCCCAGTACCACCCAAAAAACTTATATGTTTTTATATATTTTATATATACAAATACATATATTTTTAAAGATATAAAATAGGCTTGACATGAGATATTTTTTTTACAAGATTGACCCAACAGCCTCACACATGCTAAGCAAGTACTGTGTGCTAAGCTATTTTCCCAGCCCAAACAATTACACTTGTAAGGTTACAGATTGGGAGTGGAAACTCTGTGTGTGTGTGTGTGTGTGTGTGTGTGTGTGTGTGTGTGTGTGTGTGTGAATTATAAGACAGATTTCTTGCTGCCTTTTTGCTTTTTTTTATTTTTGTAAGTAATGATATAATAATCTTTCGGATTCTCATACTATTAGGGGCAAATACTTATAATAATTTTTAAGGTAAAGATACTCTTGCGATATTTATTTATCTAGTGAACTATGATGGAGGCAGCAGCAGTGTACCAGACTCTGTAATCAACTTATGTAGGTTGAAAGCTATGAACTCTAGCATTTTGCTTGTATAAATATTATGTTTTCTTTATTACAGATGCAGTACCTCTTTTTTTGAGACTTCTCCATTCACCACATCAAAATGTTTGTGAACAAGCAGTATGGGCTTTGGGAAACATTATAGGTAAGTTGCTGTTAGATTTAGAAAGACCAATTAAGAATCTTAATTAATACTTTTTTCTACATTGGCATAGCCATTGCATACTATGTTTCCTCTGAATTTAATGCAGGTTGAGTGTATTCTCATAAATACTAACTTACAGTGGTATCTCATGAGTGTGAAAGGATGTAGCATTTGTATCAGGAGTGACAGGTTAAATCTGTGTTCCTCAAATTAAAAGCCGGAGAAACAGCACTGGATGTCTTTGAGTAGTGTTGAGGAAACATAGAGCATCAGTGTCCCAACATGAGCCATTGCATACATTTCAGACTTTCTCATCCTGAATGTAATTTTTTTTTTAAATAAAATTTTCATTTCTGTAGGTGATGGTCCTCAGTGTAGAGATTATGTCATATCACTGGGAGTTGTCAAACCTCTTCTGTCCTTCATCAACCCCTCCATCCCCATCACCTTCCTTCGGAACGTCACATGGGTCATTGTAAATCTCTGCAGGAATAAGGACCCCCCGCCGCCTATGGAGACAGTTCAGGAGGTAAATGGAGAATCGCACGGCCGGGTGCTACATTTCCCTATGTTTGTGCTTTAGGTGTTCATTCACAGGGAGTGAAATAATGCGTATGCTGATTTCATTGCAGGTATGACTCTTTAAATAATGTACTGTGTATACATGCCTGTGAAATAAAAGTTGAGTGTCTTGGTAATTTGTGAACAAATTACGTTCATCTTAATGTTTATTTTTTTAACTGACTATTACAAGAAGAAAACTTAATTAGAAATTAAAATAGGAAATACAACACAGGAAAAGAAATACAGGCCAGGTGTGGTGGTGTATGCTTGTAATCCTGCACTCAGGAGGCTGAGGGAAGAGGGATGCTGCAGGTTTAAGGCTGGCCTGAGCCACATAGTGAAGGCCAGCCTGAACTACAGAGTGAGAACTACAGCCTGATTATAAAAAAGAAAAAATAAATAAATATAAGAAGATGGAAAAAATTTCAAAAGTTTTTTTACCTCATTTCATTGTTGGTGTAGTACTAAAGGGTGAGGTTGCTACAAATAGTATATGTAAATACAAATATTCTTGCGTTAAGAATATTTGCATTATTCTTAACTGCATTAAGTCCAGTTAATTTCTGACAAAATTAGTGTTCTTAAAAGTGTAATATACTTCATGTTAAATCTACTAATAAAGTGAAGTTTTTCGATTTACAGCTAATATGTAAACGGAGCTGAGTATTTTGAGTTTATAAAACTATTACGAGGTTTGGGAATACAGCTCAGTGATACTTCTTGCCCGGCATGTGAGATGCCTTGCGTTCAATCCCCAACATGGCACGGGGTTTCAGTCTTTAAAAGCCTTTATTCACTTGACTGTGTAGAGAGTTATTGATAGTAATCCACATCTTTAGCCAGCATCTACTACCTTTTGTTATACGAGGGTACTTAGCATGATACCCTCAGAGTGATTTTAAATCTCTTCCACATTTTAAAAAAGAGTTTTGTAAGGCCTGAATTCAGCAAACCAACCATTGTATTTTGTAATTTTCTTAAGTAAAGCTGAGTTCAAAACTTTAGTATTTGCCCGAGTAGTTTATTAAATAAAGTTTTTTTTACTTTAATGAGGTAAGTGAGACAGTGATAACAGTTTTAAGAGCAACTTTTCTTATAGAGTTACAGTTATATATTTAAATTGCCATTCTTTTTCACTTAATGTTTTATGTCTTATAGTTAACTTTTTTTCTTTTTTTTTTTTTAAATAACTTTTTTTTCTTTAAGGTACATTAATCTCTGTCAGATTTATTTGGATGTTTTAATTGGACATTTGAAAATATGCTTGGAGTTTTTCAGATTGAATTTATCGTATTTTCATTTTCCTAGTAGACATTGAAACAGATTTAACATTGTTTTCCTTGTCCTACAAACATATTTATCACTTTGTGTCAGTATTTTTTACAAAGATAATGTCAGTCAACTCGTGTGTCATTCATTGCTTATCTTCTTTCCTCAGATTTTGCCAGCTTTATGTATCCTCATATACCATACAGACATAAATGTAAGTATAGTGGAAGTTGACGTGTGTAATTTGCTCTTTATTGAACCGAATGGCTTTTAAGTTGTCAGACTGTTATTTTATCAACTTGTCAAGCTTCCACAGCATATGAATAGTTTTTGGAAATGGAGTTAAGGTTAAATAAGATAATAACTTAAATCAGCAAAAATGCTAACTTTAGAGATACTATCACATATGTAGTTAAATTTGTGTAGGGCGTAGTTCCCTCTTACCCACATTTTTACTTTGTACAGTTTAATTTACCTGTGGTCAGAAAATAATTTTTATTTTTTTATTGTTACTGTTCTGTTTCATCATTAGTTAATTGATCTCTTCTTGTACCTAAATGTGAGTTAAACTATGCAGGTAAATACGTATAGGGAAAAATAAAACACAGTATATGCAGGTTTAGTACTGTCCTCAGTTGCAGTCATCTTCTCAGAGTCTCAGAATGTATCCCTCACAGACAGAGGGGAACCAGCTACAGTGTTTTGTTTTTTGAGGTAGGGTCTTGCCATGTAGTGCACTCTCGTCTTGAACTCACTGTGTGGCCTGGACTGGCCTCAGATGTATTGTGATCCTCCTGCCTCAGCCTCCTGGGTGCTAGGATTACAGGTTTGTGCCACCATGCCCAGTTTCTTTCCTTCCTTCCTTCCACCAGGAATCGAACTCAGGACCTCACATTTGCCAGGCAGGTGCTCTGCTGCTGAGCTAAGTCCCTGGCCCCACTCCCAGATTAGAGTGTTTTTAAAAAGCTAATATTTATAAAGTGGTACCAGTTTATAAAGCAGTAAGTATACCGTAAATAAGATCCATAGCTGTGAACTGAAACAAGGCCTGTGCTCTTTCAGACCATGGTTACATGAGCATGCCACATGATGTAAAGCATAGCAGAGGAATGACCAAAATTCTAGAGTATGAAAGCAGAGATGATTTTTCCTAGTAAACCAGAAAATTTCACTGAGGAAGTCACATTTGAGATGAGCATTTAAGGAGCTGTTGACAGAGATGTCTAAGATAATATACATAGTGTTTATTGAGTTTAAACTGTGCCGGCTGTGCTTTAAGCACTTTGCATGTGTTAACTCCTAATTCTTAACAAAAATCCTATGGAATTGGTGCTGTCATTTCTCTGTTACCATTCTTATTAACATGTATTTAAGTACTGAGGGAGTCAAATGACTTGTCTAAAGTCATGCAGCTGGCACAAGTAGAATTTTAAGTTGAGAAAATGATTTCAGGAACTCAATGAAAGATGGTAAGGACCACAGAGATTATAGAGAATATGACATGTAGATAATAACTCAGTACATTTGATACAGAATTAGTTTACAGAACTTCGAATCCTGTGTTGAAGAATTTTGGTTTTATGGGGGAAAGTGGGGTTAAAGGAAGGGTAGGGGAGTAAGGGAAAAGAAGAGTCAAGCTGTATCATGTACAGCCACAAATTCCCTGTGATGAATGCAGTTATTATGTATACCTAAAATGTACCAATAAACTTAATGAACAGTGATTTTGTCTTATGAATGTAGGATCATAGAATAGTTTTTGTAGAACAGCACACAGGTGTAGTTATTTGTAGCAGAGTAGTTAAGAGAGGAGTGTTAAGAGCTAGATAGAGCTCAGCAACATAATGCCTGCCGGGCAAGCGCAAGGTCCTGAGTTGGATTCCTAGTTCCAACCCACACCCCGTCCCCACAAAGAGGAGTGTTAGCCTGGGTGTGGTGGCACACGCCTGTCATCCCAACATTTGGGATACTGACCTGGAGGATTGCTGGGAGTTCAAGGCCAACCTGAAATGTATAGTGAAACCCTGTCTCAGAAAGACCAAAAAAGGAAAAAAAACAAGAGTATTTTGAGATATAATATAACATGGAACTTGTTACTCCTCTGTGACAATATTACCAGGAAGCAAAAGACAGTACAGATGTAGAGTTTATCAGAATCTAAGGGATTGATTAAAATACAACATTGAGAAAGATAATTCTGTACTTCAGAAAGGACTGAAAATAGAACTCTAAGGAATTGCTTTCAGTTGAACAGAGGGAGCCAGGAAGAATGAGCAAAGGAGTTTATAAACGTAGACTGATGGAAACATAGACTATGAAACATAGGGGGAAGATGTAAGGCAGAAATTTATCAGGTTCTAGATCATACAGTTTCTTGGGTACTACTTTGCATTATATGTCTTTTTTCTAAGTCATATAGCACTAAAAAATAAATGCTCACATTTGTATTTTGGCAAGTTACACTAGTTAAGGATAAAACAGGTTTTAGGAGAGATTAGAGTTGGTAAGGCGAATAAGTAGTAATTTTGTGGTAGGGACAAGAAAAGACCAGTGATAGAGCTGAGGAATTAGCAATAGGAAGGCCAAGAGAGACTTGAAAAATGCTTAAATGGTAAATTTGCTAGATTTGATAAGGATGGAGCATCTGGTACTCTTGCCCTTTTGATGTTATTCATTCATTGCCTGTGATGACACAATTTTCTGTGTCATCCAAAATCTGATATAAATTAAGTTTATTTTGCTGCTGTTACAAATGAAATTAACCAACTGTGGCAGATTACATGTTTGATAAGACTTGATTATTGGTGATAAGTCTGTTATGAATCCCCAAGTCCACCTGTAGGTGTGATGATTCATTGGAAGGACTCACAAAAATCAGGAAAGCTGTTATACTTACAGTTTATCCCAGCAAAAAGCTACAAACTAAAGTCAACAAAGACAAAAGGCAGAATGAGTGGGTTTCAGGAAAAACCAGATACAAGCTTCCAGTTATTCTCTTCCAGTGAAGTCGTACAGACAGCACTGGATTCTCTCAGCAGTGATGCGCAACAGCAGTAAGAAGCACTGCCAGCCAGAGCAGCTCCTGAGGCTTGCATCCTGGGCTTTTGTTGAGCATCAACCACATGGCATGGACAATCCACGTGACTGACCTTAGTTACGCAGGAGAGTTAGACAAGTACAGTATGGCCCACAGAGCAGGAGTCAAAAAGAAGTGTTTTCTATATAAACTGAATTGTTGGCGTAAATTATCTCGTGCAACCCATAGTGTCTGGTCCACAAAGCAAGTGTCAGGCTCAGCCTGCCTCACAGGAGTTGGTCAAGGGCGAGTCCTGTCTTTGTTGTTTTGAGGCAGGCTATTGCTTTGTAGTTCAGGCAAGTCCTTTAGCTGAGCAGTCCTTACTGCAAGAGATTTTCCTGTGGCTCAAATGGTATAAGTTTTCAAGAAGATTGTTAAAACAGAAGAAACTAGGATGGCCCCAGTAGTCTTGTGCTGTGAATTTAAATTTTAAAAAAGATCTTTAGGAACATTTTTCATAAAGACCCAATATATTAGAAACAGAATTAAAGAGGCAGGAGTATGCACTTGCTATTGTAGAGGTCCAAGACCTGCTGTACCTTAACATCTTCAACCAATCTGAGACACTGTCATGGAGAGCCCACCAGCATCATTAATGACCTCAGTCTAGAAGCTTTGAATATATCATTATTGAAACTCTGTATATTATTTAAGAAGAGACTCTGTGTCAATAAAAGGGGCTATTTAATGAAAAAAAAGTTTTCATTTAGTAGTCTAAAATATCACAGGGCAAAGTGGAGTTCCACATTGCAGGATTCTCGTTTTGTATATACATGCTTGTGCATTGCTGTGTTATTTTCATGGTAAATTCGTAAAAGCAGGATTGTTAGAGAGTGAATGCTATACTACCAAATTCCCTGATTTAGGAGTCGTGCCACTTCACCTTCCTAGTAACAAGCAGCATACAAAAGTGACATTCTACATACATAACTCTTTCCTAAGAGTGTTACATCTAAAATTTTTGCTAGTCTGATAAGTGAGAAAGGTAAGATAACTGCCACTTACTGGGGTCAGCATGTAAATCGATATCTTTAGTGCTAAGTTAACACATAAAATATAGTTCCTTTTTGTGTTATCACTCCTGACATATGTATTTGAAGCATTTAAATAAGTACACCAGTGAGTTACTCTTTTTTCACTTTCTGTAGATTCTTGTAGACACTGTTTGGGCTCTGTCATACTTGACAGATGGAGGGAATGAGCAGATACAGATGGTTATTGATTCAGGGGTTGTGCCATTTCTAGTACCCCTTCTGAGCCACCAGGAAGTGAAAGTTCAAGTAAGTAGCTTTTAATTGTTTCTTACCTACATAGATTGTTTGCTATAACTGGTGTTTTTATACAGTATAGCCAGGCTTCAATTAAGTCAATTAGCACTGATCCTCAGGCTTGCTCTGGTCAGTCTCCTGAGTGTGATTTTGTGGATTTCCAAATGTTTCTCATGCCTAGATTATTTACTAATCAGTTTCAGAACCATATAACTGATTGTTTTTGACTCCTTAAACATACCTTCTAAGAACTCCTTCAAGTATTCTGCTGTCACTTCAACTAGATAGAAATAAAATGATCATCATCTTCCATAAAACTTGCTTGCAGTATCACCTTTCAATGGACAGCCTGTTCTAGATTAGATTCTTTGATTCCTTTCATTTTACATTCTTTTTACCAAGTGTTTTCAGTTCTTTTCATTTAGCTTTCAGATCTGTTCTTGTCTGTCTAGAGCCACTGATTTAGTTTAAGATTTTTCTGTTTCCCAGTAATTTGTAACAGCTTCCTAACTATACATCCTGTCTCTGTCCAACTATGATTAGGGGTAGGTGACTGTTAGGTCTGTTAACCCCACTTCTGGGAAAGTTACTTTTTAGATGGGAATATGTGCTCATTGGTAATGGGGATGAATAGTTGTTTTTAAACTGGGACCTTAGATTTTTTTCATTTCACTTTTCTTTTTTAAAAAAATCTTTTTTTAAAACAGTTTTCTGGGCAGATTTTCCACCAATTTTCATTTTTTTATAGACTATTACTTGTTTCAGAATCATTCATTATGGTTATTGCTTTGCATAAGGATGAAATAAATATTAATCACTTGCTCCTTACATTTTTTACATTTTCTCAGGATTATGAAAAACAGAGAATCAATTTTGTGACAATCGAGTAACTTCTAAAATACTGTTTTTAATCCCTAACCCAGACTGCAGCACTCAGAGCAGTTGGCAACATAGTGACTGGCACTGATGAGCAGACCCAGGTTGTTCTCAATTGTGATGTCCTGTCACACTTCCCAAACCTTTTATCACACCCGAAAGAGAAGATCAATAAGGTAAGGAATGTGTAATATCCTACCCATTACATTTCTTTCTCTTGAATATCTGATTTTTTTTATTTTATTGGTATATAATATTCAAACATTTTTTTCTTCAAAAACATTGCAATTAAGATGAGAATTGTCTTAAGGTAATCTATAGTTTTTTGTTTTAACTTTTTTTTGCTTCCTGTAATGCTAGTCTCATCATAGGATTTTAAAATACATTTTTAGATGAAATACATTTTTATGAATTGAACAGTATCAACACTTATTAAGTTAGTAGCCACTAGTGAAGGACATTCAAGCTTTCCACTCAAGTAGCTAGTATCTCTTTAGTCAGACAAATCATTTAATATGGCACAGAAATAGAGTAGACTCTAAGATGAAGTACCAAAGTTCCAGAATTATAAAAAGTTCCTCTTTGTAAGGTTTCAGGCTTAAAACAAATTTATTAATAGTTGTGTAGTCTGTAATTAAGTACTTAAATCTTTTTAAAGCTGGTATATTTCACATAACAAGCTTTCAAGGTTTGTCTATTTAGTAATATTCATCAGAAGTTCATTCCTTATGGCCGAATATTGTGTCGGATGTGTGTTTCACATTTTGTTTATCCACTCAATGATTGACACTTGGATTATTTTTAGTCTTTGGTTATTATTATGTATAAAGCCAGATAAATAGCTGTATGAATCTTGGCTTTCATTTCTTTGAATAGATAGCTAGAAATTTCTGAGGCATGGTAATCCTGTGGTAGCTTTTTGAGGAACCACCAAAATAGTTTCCAAGATGGTTGTACCATTTTAGATTTCTATCAGCAGTATATTAGATTTCCATTTTCTCCATATTTTACCAGCATTTGTTTTCTATTTTTAAAAAAAATTATAGACATTCTAGTAGGTGTGACGTAGCATCTCATTATGTTTTTAATTTATACTTCTAATGCAGTTTTATCTACCTTAAAATGCTCCTTCCTCAAACCTATCAGAATTGATCATTTTTTTCTGTGTTGTAATGTTTATATAATGGCTTGAGTATAATTTGATTTGGATTCTTACAGAGAAGTGTATTATCAAAAATTGATTTTTATGAATAAATCTGTTCCAATGAATGCAGAGAAGCCAGAGACACTCAGGCTCTGGACCAGTTATTTTTACTAAAGAAATTTTAATAATATTGATGATTTTTATGACTGAGTATTATATTCTATAATTGGAAAAAACTGAGAAATAAAAAGGCCAGACAGATAAACATGTAAAGACGTACGAGCCTCCAGAGAAGGCATCACCGGAAGAAAAAGGTTCATACAGTTAAATACTCGGGGTCAACAAGCAGATAGTTGCTTGAAAAATTTTTCACTTTAAGAATTTATGTTACTTACACCATTACAAGATCCTGCAGGTAGAATTTACTAACTTGATTTTTTTCCCCTTAGCATTTTACACATTCAAACCTACAAAATTTACAAGAAAAGTAGCCATGAGTGGTGGTGTATACCTGTAATTCCACCAGTCCAGGAAACTAAGGCAGGAGGATTGCAAGTGCAAGCCTACCCAGAGCAGCTTAGCAACCTAATGGGATCCTGTCTCAAAATTAAAAAAATAGGGAGATAGAATTCAGTGTGAAGGTCTGGTTTCAGTTCCCTTTACCAAAAAAAGGGAAGAGAAGAAAGGACATACTTACATGCTTTAAACACAAATTCACCTGTTGTTAACATCTTACCACAGTTGGATAGTAGAATAAATTTACAGTTCATTCTTTCAGTTGTGCAGGACAAAGAAGATATACATTTGACAATAATAATAAAAAACCTGTTTGTGCTTTGTAAATCCTTTAATGTTATATTAATTCAGCATTTGTTATATGGGCCCATCCTAAACTAGTTAGATGCTTAATTTTATTAGAATGTTTGATGATTATGTTTTATGGATAGCTGTTTTTGGAATAAAACAGTTTATCCTTATTACCATAGTAGTTTTAATAATATACTCCAAAACTCAGTCCTATACTTCTGCCTTTTAGAGACAACTAATGGGCAGAAATGTAAGCTATATGAATGGAAATTTTGGTCTGTTTTATTCACTGTCATATCACCATTGCCTGCAACAGTGGTGGCAAACCTATGGCATGCATGCCACAGCAAACTGTTTATATCCTTGCAAACTCTAAAAGGTTCACCATCACTAGCCTAGAATAGTATGTACTTTACAGTTGGCTTGTGTGAATGGGTAAATATTTATGGCACACAATATTAGGGATGGAAGTTACTGCATAATTTATTTAAATGGGCCATCTTAGACAACTTAATCAGTTTTAAATGTAATCAAATAAAACCGTGCCATGTGTTATGTCCAATTATAGGAAGCAGTATGGTTCCTTTCCAACATAACAGCAGGCAATCAGCAACAAGTTCAGGCTGTGATAGATGCTGGATTAATCCCTATGATTATTCATCAGCTCGCTAAGGTCAGTCATGTTATATACTCATCATTTATTCTAATCTGTTATAACTAAGAAACTCTTAATAAAGAATGTATTTTATGCCTTTTAACCTTCAGGGGGACTTTGGAACACAAAAAGAAGCTGCTTGGGCAATTAGTAATTTAACAATAAGTGGCAGAAAAGATCAGGTAAGTCTGGAAAAAAAGCAATAGTCACTGTTGTTTTTGGAAAGCATGCTAGCTTCTTATGTTTAGGAACCACTAATTGTTTTTCATTGTTACTGTATTCTTTGTGGGTAAAAGATAGTCACAGAAATAAAGTATTTCTTCTTTGTCTAGGTTGAATATCTCGTCCAACAGAATGTAATACCACCATTTTGTAATTTACTGTCAGTTAAAGATTCCCAAGTGGTTCAGGTGGTTCTAGATGGTTTAAAAAACATTCTGATAATGGCTGGTGATGAAGCAAGCACAATAGCTGAAATAATAGAAGAATGTGGAGGTAAGAATGGATTGAAGACAAGTAATTGGAGCGCTGCAGCTCTAAAATACTGATTCCTTTGAATTTAGTTTATTAGAAAATCACTAGGTTACAGAGTGTTATTGAGTGATTAAAGTATATGCTGTTGTTTATTTGCTGTACTAGCGTTCCAGAGGGATTCTCCAGGACTGTTATTTCCCAGTATATACAAACTGGTGGTCATAGTCACCTTCCCTGGAGATTGGCATTATGTTTTAGGAAACACTGATATGTATTGGGTTCATTTTCCAGTGCTACAACAAAATGCCTGAGTCTAAGTTCTTAAAAGAAAGAGATTTATTTAGCTAACAATTTTAGAAGCTGAAAGTCCCAGACAGGGTGACCCCATTTTTTCAACCTCATGGAAATGTCATCATGGTGGAACGCATGCAGTTGTTTCACCATAAGAGTCAATTTGTAACTTCAAGTAGCTGTTGCTTGGAGTGAATAGGTTGGAAATACAGATGAAGGCATTCTCTGATTATTGCTCTGAAAAATTAATTCCTCTGGTTTATTATGATTATGGACCTAAGAATTCTATTTTACTTCTTTGAAAGTTTTTCAAATTTAAAACTTCATCTTCTGTTTATATCAACTATTTTCTAAAAACTTATTTTCATTGTTATATATAAAATAATAACAAAACAAAGAGAAAGATTTTTTTTTTAAACCACTATATGAGTTTGTCTGAGTATATTAAATCAGTCTGGGGAGATCACAGATGTAGTACTGCTACTAAGTTGCCATGTAGCCTGAAATAAATCCCTTGCTATCTCTCTGCCACAGTTTTTAAAATCTGTCTAATGGAGTACTGAGGTGTGTTTTAGTCTGCTGGCTTCAGAGATCAGCATACTTTGAAAGTTTTAAGGAAAAAGAAATTAGTAGAATGCTGACTTAATAGGCGGGGAGTGGGGAGCTGTTCTGAAATTCCTAAGATTTTCCCACAATTGGAAGGTGCCCAGTTTTTACCCAGCCCACTATGAACTGAAACCTCTACAAACTGTGAGCTTAAACCTTTTTTAAAAAGTGGACATACTTTTGATGATTATTATTTTAATTTTTTATCAGGTTTGGAGAAAATTGAAGTTTTGCAGCAACATGAAAATGAAGACATATATAAATTAGCATTTGAAATCATAGATCAGTATTTCTCTGGTGAAGATGTAAGTATATTTTAAATATGGTGTGTGCATACAAATTAAAACATAAATTTACTAATTCTTTTATCATTAATATTTCTTAAAGTTTATATTATATTTCTATTAGCTACTCCATCAGTCATTTTTCTAAAATACTTTGTCCAAGACTTAATTACAAGGTATGGTTTTAAATTATAAAAACAGTTCTTGTGTTTGTAATCTGTTAACTGGGAATTAACAGTAATTATAGAAATAATGTATGTTTAGATAGGTTAAATAAATCTGTAGGTACAGGAACTTAAAGGAATGTTTTTAAATGTGTGTTTAATTTTAACTTACTAAATTTCTTAATAAAATTATTACTGATTTACCTAAGTATTTTCAAGTGATTGTTCATACAGAATTCTAAGAATAAGAAAATTAATTTAGCTTATACCATAATTACAGAATTCCACATAAGAGCTTTTCCTTTCTTTTTTAATAGATTGATGAAGATCCTAGCCTCATTCCTGAAGCAACACAAGGTGGTACTTACAATTTTGACCCAACAGCCAACCTTCAAACAAAAGAATTTAATTTTTAAGGTTAATTGAGTGCAGCATCTTGCTCACGTTCAACATGAAGCACCACCAGATGGCTCCCAAATGATAAGAAAACAACAGCAACAAAAGGCTCCAAAACATACATGCCTCTTCGTTTTGATGCTTCTAAGCAAGCCATGTCTCAGTCACTTTGCAGTTGCCAAAAGTCACTCTCACATGGACTGTAAATGCATATGCATGATTTCCTAAACTGTTTTAGAATTCTCCATAACAGTCTCAACTACCCTGTTTTCCATTCCCTGGTGCCACATGCTGACAACTGCAGTCTCTAGGTTAGGATAGTGGTGGCATGTCAGCTGCCCACTGATATTCCTTTGGAAAATGGTGCGCTGTGGATCAAGACACTTTGGTATGTTGCATCTTCACATGGAAGACTAAAGAGGTGCAGTATGATCTGAGCCTCCATCATTATCCTCCACAAACATATTTTCATATTCTTTATTTGGAAGACTAGATTTTAAAGTACAAGCCAAATGATTTTCATTGGTGGAACTGACACAAAGTAACTTAAAAACAGAAACTTGGTTATTGATTAAACAGATAAGTTTTAAAAAAAACAAAAAACAAAAAAACCTGTACTTCATATACCAGTAATTGATGTGTTTATTATCTGCCTCAGAAGCCAGGGTTGGAGGAAGAACTTTAGATACGGATGGTGATGCTTTCGCCGTTATACCTAATTTTTAAGAACAGCAAGCCCTATTTGACCACTCACTTCAGCCTGTGTGTTCCTGCTGTTTTGAATTAATCAAATGCTGTGCATGGTATTTTACCTGAGCTGCAACCTGTTACAGACTTGAACTTCTGTTTCAGTTGAAAGCAAGAGTCCCTGACTACAAAAGAGACACAAAAACTAAAAAGCAAAAAGAAATTTAAAAGCAAACAAAAACTGCAAAGATCTAAAAGACTCATTGGTGATGTTAAAAGAAAAAAAGTCTTGCTTTCAGCTTTCAGGAGTTAATATTTTTTGTTTTAATTTGATAATTGGATATGGTTGATTTATAATGGGTTTAAACTGTGGAGCTTTCATGTTTACTGTAATTTAGTCTTAAAACATTTTTTACTAGTAACCAGTGCTTTTGATAATGTGGTTGGCAACAAACCAGCAATTAGTGTTATAAGACTTCATTGAGTATTGGGGAAGTTACTTTAGATCCTACTCTAAAAGCATTGGCACATATTAAAAAATTCAAACAGGGATCTGTATAGAAGAATAATCTGTGGTAATTTATAAGCTTAATTTGCAGTAATCTTTTAAGTAATTCTACAAAATCTGGCATTACTATGAAAGTCAATGCTTTTGGCAAAATATCTGACCCAGGTATTAATGAACAAATATGGTTTTAAAATTTTTTAAACTAAATAATTTGTGCTGTTGCAGAAATAGTTTTGTTGCTCTTGTTTACTGGGTATAATTTCCCAATGTATTGATGTGAAGGGATAGAAAATCTAAACTAATTTAGTTATCTGATGGGGGTGTATTTACTGTGATGAAGATGAGACAGATTCCATCAAAGCTTTACAAATCAGCTGGGGTGTTTTCACTGATAAACAACACATAGCAGGTGTGCATCATTTACAAATATATGTATCTGCCAAGGTGGAGCCACTTTAAAGAGTGAGTTTTGTCTTGTATCCAAAGTGGATACAAGCGTATGTTTAAACTGCAAGATTTTTACTTGCTAGAGAATCTGTTTTAATATAGTGGTTTGGCCTCTGATTATTTATAGGTTTTATAAATTTTAGAATCAATTTCTCTTTAAGGTGGCTCAGATTTTTCAACTCTTGTGCACATAAAATTGAGTTGAAGTTCATTGTGCCTTTTTTTCTTTATCCAAATTTGTGTTAAAGCTTCATATGGTAACTGCATCCTGTTCAGGCACTACTGTCTAGATTTTTGCAACTGTGTGGTGTTCACTAAAAGAATAACAAAGCAAATTAAGGTCACAAACTTCGGTGAAACCCTTCAAGTCCAGATCTTCTTGAAATTGTAAATTGTCCCCCTTTCAGTTTAATTTCTTCCAGGCTCTCCATACATAACTGACAGTTACCTTTTAAAACTTTTGCACACGTCCAGATTAAAATTGGGCCTCAACTGTGATGATTCCTATTTCCTCTTGTGTTTTAAGTGCAAACTAACATTTAAGTGAACATTAGCATCAAGTAGTGCAGACGTATGTATGCATTTGCTTGATTCAATCTGTTGTGACCTTACCAGTTTTTAATTGGGATTGCACCATTTCATAGGTAATTGAAACTAAAGTATATTGCTGCACTTTTAAGTTTTTAAAAACAGTGTTTAAAAACTGCATTGTTTTTATTTTTTTTAAACTCATTTGAAAAAGACTAAAACCTTCTTTCAAAAGAGGCATCTAAACGTGTTCCTAATTTTGTATATGGGCTTAGGTTTTGTAACCAATAAAAAAAAGCTGCTATCAAATATGGTAAAACAGCCACTTTTTTCTGAAAATAGTTGTTTAGCTTTGTTTTCTGTGCATTGCTTTAGATTTGGAATTATTTTCCACATACCAACCACAAAAATCATGAATTCTCTTGTGTTTTGATATCCCTTTCTAGCTCTAACAAACAGCAATGACCAGTAACTACCAGAGAGCATTTTGTGATAAATATTGGCATAACAAAGCATTAAAAACCAAGTGATTGGGGCTGGGGATTTAGCTCAGTGGCATAAGTGCCTGCCTTCAA
The DNA here is from genome assembly GCF_034190915.1 of Cavia porcellus. NCBI lineage: Eukaryota > Metazoa > Chordata > Mammalia > Rodentia > Caviidae > Cavia > Cavia porcellus. Next base: position 64,853,062 of record NW_026947504.1, on the reverse strand, counting down.
GCAGGCAGTTGTGAGTTTGATCCCTGGTACCGATAAAAAGGAAAAAGACCAAAAAAGAAAAGAAAAGAAACTAAGTGATTTCTAACCATACAGTGCTGGCTGGTATCTTGAACAACTGGACCATGCTCACTGGGGCTGGAAAAGATCGTTGTTACCACCTCCTAGCTTCTGGAGATGGCCAGCAATCTTTGGTGTTACTCGGTTTGCATCTGCATCATTCCATTCTCTCCCTGTGTCATCACAAGGCCTCTCCCCTTATGTATCACAGATTTAAATACTGTAACTTAGAAAAAGGCCATTTATTTAAGATGTTATGATTATGGTTTTCATGAAACAAAGCAAACTTAAAAGATCCATGTAACCCTTAAAACCATGTAACTTGTAACAGAAAATAGTAATTGAAGTAAACCTGAAAGTTTTAACCTGTTAGATAGAAGTTGTGGCTTTAAATGAAATCTTGGATTAATTTTTAAAAAGCCAAACTTTTAAGTATAGAAATATTTTTGTATAGTGCCACTTCAAATTATTTTTGAAAGAAATCAGTACATAAGTAAATAAATGTGATAGTATTTATATAATCTTTCTATCATTTCCTTCAGAAGGGACATCCTTTTTCAGGGAGTTACTTTATCATTGTAGGTAAATTAGACAACTAGCATTCATAAATGAAGTTTTTTAACCTTATTGAACTCTGGGGAATTTAAATCTCTTTGTGGAATGAATAGAATTAATATAAATTCTGTACATTAAGCTGAATCTTAAATTACATGATCCAAAGATGGTATATACCTACCACTTATTTGTCTGAAGCTTAAAAAGATCTCCCTCACCCTGTTCCCCTTTTTGCCTCCCTTCCTCTCATACCCGTATGTCAAGAGAAAGTACTTGGTGTAAATGTGGGGATGAAATTTATTCCTACAATGTATTTGCTTATCTCAACTAACTTTGACTCATGCTAGGCTTCTCAAACTCAGTATGGACATTTTAGTCTGGATAATTCTTGGGTGGTGTTTATCCTGTGCATTGTGGAATATTTAAGCAACATCCCTGTGACTAGCAAGCACCCCGCGCTCCTCCCCTCATGAACACAATGAACAACGCCTTTAAACTTTTCAGATGTCCTCTGGGAGCTGAAACTTGGTTATGAACCAGGTTAGTGTAAATCCAGTCCTGTAGAAGACTGCTCAAATAAGGTAGCCTAAGTCATGACTTGGTTGTTACATACTGACAGACTTACCTCAGAGTCATAACATAAAGAGGAAACAAAAATGTACCTTTTCTTTATTCTAAGGAAAAATCACAGTTCATCAGTGGAAACTGTGTCTGTTGCAGTTCAGTGGCTACAAATAGGAATGGGGAGTAGCTAATCACTCTATTAAATGTATACTGTGGCTAAAAACAAGGTATGAAACAGTTACATGTATCCATTGCCCAAATCTTTTCAGTACTAACCTGTAGCAATGTTTTCAAATACTTGCTTGAAGATCCTTAAGTGCTAACAGGAAAGCCGGGACTGTACTAGGAAATTCTAGCATTGAACTATCACTTCTTCAAGCCTTGTGAGAGTCTGGCTACCATAAGAAATTTATACGTCTGTTACTAATTGATAAGGAGAATTGGGTTGGAGGGCACAGCTCAGTGGTAGAGCACTTGCTAGTGTGGGCAAGGTCCTGGAATGCATCCCCTGCACCCCACAAAGAAGAAAAAGTGGGGAAAGGGCAGGGGAGCTGTTGCTGAGCCATACCTGCAGGAAGTGTTCCCAGCAGGAGATTTCTTCCACATTGGCCCCTTCCCCACGCTAACAAATTGCCACCCACTCTTTGAGTACTCTTTTCCTCAAATTTTACCAAAGATATATTGGGTCTTACGCTAAGAAATATATTAAGCCATAAAATAAGCATGAAACATGTTCATGGCCAGCAATTTTACTAGATGGTCATTTTTATGGTAACAACCTAAGTGGTATAAAGGAAGGTATACATTTTATATAATATTTTAAAAATAAAGTCAGATTTTTGAGGCAAGCCATTTTATTAACTAGAGATTAGAAAAACTTAGGCAAATGAAATATCTCAAGGAAGCTTGTTCTGCTTTATTCACTAGCTTTAGTTTTAATGTTGTGTTTTAATCCTGAATAAAAATCACTGTTTAAATGTCCATCATAAATTAATCCTTTTGATTGGGACAAGATTTTTTGTATGTCCAGATAGAAAAAAAACTGGTCAGTTACAGGCTCCCTCCTTCAGCCAGAGCAATGCCCAGTGTATTGCCTCTTCATTACAAAATCTAGTTCTGTCAGCACATGCACTCCACATCTCCCAGCAAGAAAAGAGTGGTGCAAATAGTTCCTGGGTAGTTATCTGGACATTGAATCCTAATGTGGAAAGCTTTGAGTTACTTTATCAGCTTCATGATTAATTTGTGATAAAGCAACAGCCCCGGCTTACTCATTTTTTGTTTGTTTTTGGTAGTGAGGATTGAATCCAAGGCTTGTTTTGTTTTGTTTTTTTGAGATAGGATCTCACTTGCTAAATTCCCGGGAATGGACTTGAACCTGTGGTCGTCCTCTCAGCTGGTATCACAGGCCTGCTCCACCATTCCTGGCCGTTAGCTGTACAGACCTTTTCAGTATCTTCGGTCTTTTCAGACGTTTATGAATAAACACTTTGAGCCTTTAGAAACATGCAAATACATATTTATTGAACTCCCTATCCCATGCCAGATACTGTGAGGGCACAGAATACTCTTAAAGGTTGTAGGAAGAGTGAAAGTTTATGGTAAATAGTAAGAAAACAGTGTACAGTGACACACAATAGAAGGAGTTAACTTGATGAGGAAAGTGGTCATCAGGCTGATGGGGAACCCTTAAGTGTCAGCCCTGTTAGGAGCATCACACAAATGCAGACTGAGTCCCAGCAGCTCAAGTGAAGGTCTTATTCACAGGCAGAGAAGCTAAAATTGCCCAAATAAGAAAAAGCCACAGTTTACTTGGATAGACTGACTGGGAAAGCTTTCTGGCGGTGGTAAAGAGTGTTCAAAGGCCATGTGGGAAGCACCGTGGCAGGCACTGCAAGGAGCAAAAGCAAGTCAACTTTGTAATGGGAGGGTCGAGAGGGGCAGGGAGGGACCCAGAAAGGAGAGCCCACAGCCTGATGAGTCATGCAGAGGATTTCTGCATTCTAAGAGTAAGGCAGAATTGCTAAATGAGTAGTGACAGAATACTTTTTAAGTAAGGATCATCAGTAAGGAAAGAAAGGACAGGAAATGCCCTTTGGGCTTAGCGAGAGGTCACTGGTCACATCGTGAGTGTACTGTTGGTGTCTGCCACCGAAGCACTTGGTCCGTGAAGTGCGTTGATGAGAGATGTTTAGCCACTAACACGAGTTGATGGTGCTGAGCTGTTGGCAGCAGGGCACGGAAGTGTCAGGAGGGTTCTAGGTTTCTGGATTACATCTCCTGAGTCGATGGAAGCAACACGAGATGGGAAGAGACTTGACACCAAGTGGATGGGTGATGAGCACGGGCTTGTGTGGTGAATCCAAATGGCGCAGGGCACTTGGGAATGTCTGGAGTTGGAAGGGGAGTCCTGAGCTAGGGACGGGTCCAGAGAGAGTCTCTGCCTATTTGGATGGCTGTTAAAGTAGGGGGTGAAGATGAGACTCACCAAGTTTGGGGTGAGTTGCAGAGTTCCAACGTTTATTGGGCTTGTGGTGGACAAGCCTTCAGCAGAAACTGAAGTGATGGGTCAGGGATACAGAAAGAAAGACCTCTGTGCTTTCTCAGCTGATGTTTCAGTGCCCATACTGCTAAGCGGTCACCCAAAGTTTGGACATGAGCTTTACTTTGCATTTAGTGATCCAGAGATCACTGATCAACTCAGGTGAAGACAAAAATGAGTAGAAAGGACGGAACATGAAGACAATGAATCAAATCATTTATTTTGGTTTCTGCTTTGCTCTGAGGGCAGGGTGAGAATGTGAGAAAATTGGTTGGGAAATGAAATTGAGAAATACAGTAATTACACAAAGAAGAGTGATCACTGGTCTACGCTGCACAGCATCTGCAGCAGGATTAGCCGTATGCCTTCTGTCGGTTAGACACTTAACCTGCTACAATTAGTAGCAGCTCTCATAGATGAAAGGGTTACAAGCTAGTCACAACCCCTGGATTTGGGAAGCTTTCTATTGGTAAGAGACTAGAGGTAAAACAAAAATATTTCATCTGATGGTGTCTGCTACATAAAATATTTTCTTTTTCCTTTTAAATAAAATTTTTAAAAATATTTATAGGAACTGACTAGGGGAAAGGGTTTTACTTTGTTTTTGCGTTTGTTTGTTTTTGAGACAAGGACTTGCTGTGTAATCCAGGCTGGCTTTGAACTCACTATGTAGCCCAGGGCCTCGAACTCATGGCAGAGTCCTGCCACAGCCTCCCAGGTGCTGGGATTACAATGCACCACTACACCTGGTGGGGAAAGGGTTTTGAACTTGTGTCTCCAATAACTTTTTAAAGTTGTGGTAAAATAAACATAACAAAATTTTATCACCTTAACCATTTTAAGTCATAGTTCAGTATATTAAATATACTCACATTATTTAATATTGTATATTTAAGTACATTCACATTGACTATATTCAGATCTCCAGAACTTTTGCATCTTGCAAAGTTGAAATTGTCCATTAAACAACCCTTCTCCTCCCCCAAACCTCTGCTACCCATCAGTGTGTCAATTTACTTTAGATGCCGCATATAAATGGAATCATATAATACTGTCTTGTGACTGCCTTATTTCACTGACCTCGAAATTAAAACAACATAGATAAAAGTACTTAGCAACAGGCCAGTACAACTGCTTGCTCCTCTACCACAAACCACAAGCCTTTACTGTTTCTGTGGATTTTTTTTTCCCTCCCCGGTGTAAGGAACTGAACTGAGGGCTTTCCACTGAGCAGCATCTCCAGACCTTTAGACCTCAAAAAGAAAAAAAATCAAATTAAATTTTTTATATATATATATATATATATATATAGCCTCAGCCTCCCAGAATGCTGCGATTACAGGTGTGCTCCACAGCTACAGGCTTGGATTTTTAAGCACGGAAATATGATCAATCAGCCACAGGGTTTTAAAAAGCATGATACACCTTTGCCTTGAACCTTTCCAGCGAGATTTGCAAGGTCTACTTTTGTCCCAAAATTTTACCCACTCTGTTAGCAAACTTTCCACCATCTGGACTGCACTTTGTGGCACAAAGTTACTGAACTTGAAACCGCATTAAAATGTGCGCCGTGGATCCCCGCGGGCTCGGACCGGACGGCTTGGCGCGGCATCTGTGAGCCGGAGCGGGCCCCGCAGGCAGACCGCGAGCTCCCGCCTCCGCAGCCCGCCAGGCGGAGGACTCCGCCCCTCGGCCCGCCCTCCGGCTCGCGCCCGCCCGGGGCCGCGCACGCATGGCCGCCGCCGGGGAGCCGCCGCCCGCCGCGGGCCGCCCGCTGCTGCTGTGCTCCGCGCTGCTGGCGGCCGGCTGCGCGCTGGGCCTGCGCCTGGGCCGCGGGCGGGGCGCGACGGACCGCGCGGCGCTCGCCTGGCTGTGCTGCGACGCCCTGGTGCACGGGGCGCTGGTGAGTGCGGGGCGCGCGGCGGGCGGGAGGCCGCCCTTCCCGGGGCAGGGGGCGCGGCCGTGGGGGGGCGCCGCCGGCCGGTGCAGGCGCGCGGACCCGCTACGGGGTTACTGTGAGCTGCTGCGAGGCCGGAACCTGGGCTTTCTTGTTTTTGTAACTTGCACAATGTTGAACTTAAAAAAATGATAACAAAATCTGGACCTGCATCAAGACAAGTAAGAGACTCAGTGCTTTAAATAAGTCACCACCATTTGTTTAGCACTTACTGTGAGCTAGGCACAGCGTTGTATTTAAAATTTCTGATCTTCACCACATCTCGTAAGCTAGATATTATTGTCCCCGTTTTACAGAGGTAAAAGCAGCCCCTGCGAGGTTAGGTAGCTTTCCGTGCCACATAGTTGTCATGATTCTGCATTAGTTTAGCCTCTTGATTCCAAAGCTTGCACTATCACTCCACGCTTTAGGAAACATGTCCTTAAAAAGCCACCATACTTCATGACTAGCCAGTACATTTAAGGGAATTCTATTGAAATTTACCCCAAACACTTTTTAAAGCTTTTTTTGAAAATTAAGCTAACCACCCCCATCTTTTTTCTTTCTTTCTTTCTTTTTTTCAATTTCAGTTAGCTTAAATCTTGGCAAGCCAAACATTTTGGTGTAGCCAAAATCCAAAGTACATATTGAGAAAGAAAAAAAAAAAAACAAAATTGATAATCGTCTCGATTTCTGTATATTAACCAGTTAAATACATTCCCATAGAAGGTGCTGCTGGACTGATGAAATTCCTTTCTTCCTAATAATCAATACATGGAGATAGGAAATCATGAATATTTTCTTCAGTTTAATGTGTATAAAATTAATTTTTAAACTGTCACTTGAATACAAGCTTTCCCAAAGAACAGGAGTGGTACAAATTGCTAGGTCCATTTCAAGAAAAATTTATTATTGTAATGTATTTCAAACACACAAAAAAGGTGTGAAAATACTAAAATATATACTCATATTCCACCACCTAGTTTAAGTCTGCTTTTTAAGTGCAGATCATAATAGGTATCCTGATTGTGGCACTTTGAAGTATGTGTGGAATTGCTGTCCTGTACCCGTGAAATGCCCCCGACATGGCCCCTCCTTGAGTCATATATCTGTCCATGGTGCAAAGTTTTGCACTGTGTGAATACACCGTACCTTAGCTCTTCAAGTCTAAGGTGTACTTTAGACTCAAATTAAACCGCTAAGACCTACAAGAAAAAGGCATGGGTGTATTCTCTTTGGTTGGGAGAAAGGGTGAATTTGGCTCACCCTTTCTCAAAGCAAGTCAGGCATTGGCTTTTCCCTCCTCTGCAGTCTAAGCATCGCATTCTAGACATGCATGAGCATGAGACAAGATATGTAAACAAGAGCCATTGCAAAGAAGTAGCGTGGTATGATTTTAGGATATATATTGTTGGGTTTTGCCCACAGGTGGCAGTTCATAACTCCCACAGTTCTTATTTCCCAAGACTTGAAAAACCAGTGAAAATATTGGCTTTTATCCTTCCTGAAACAGCAGCTTTGGAGCAGCTTCAGAGCAATAAAGGTGACAGACAGTGATGTTGGGGCCTCGGCAATGTTTAGGCCTCAAAAAGCAAGTCTCTCCATGGGCAACAGAGAAACTAGAATTTCACTTCTCTCTTGTGGATCCTAGAAACTAAAAGTATAATCTTCCCTTGGCTTTCTGTCTTGGAGCTGGCCATAAGGAAGTTCGCCGACCTCCCTCATCTTATAGATGATGAAAACCCTATTTAATAAAGGAGGAAGAGGGGCTGGGGATTTAGCTCAGCAGGATAAGCACCTACTTTGCAAGCTCAGGGTCGTGAGTTCGATCCCCGGTACTGATAAAATAAATAAAGGAGGAAGAAAGAAATGATGCATAGAGAGACTAAAAAAAATCCACAGATGGGCCTAGCTGGGTTCCTCATTCAGATTGCTGTCGTTTGTTATGGTTGTAATACAGAAAATATCCCCTCCCCCTGCCACAACACAATATAGGCTTGCTGTGTTGAAGGCTTGATTGCTGATAGGCTTTGGGGAAGTGGCTGAATCACGAGGGCTCCAAGTTTATCAGTAGATTAACCCGCTGGTGAGATCATAATTTGAGGGCATTATGAGGAGATGCTGGAAACAGGAGGTGGGGGCTGAAGAGGGGATCATGGGAGCATGAGCCTTGGGACTGTACCTTGTTCCTGCCCTTTTCTCTCAGGATCCTTCTCTTCTCTCTACTTCCTGGCTGTAAAGAAATGTGTAGCTTTCCCCTGCTGTGCCCTCATGCCATGCTTTGTTTGTTTGTTTGTTTGTTTGTTTGTTTTTGAGACGGGGTCTCCTGTGTGGTCCAGGCTGGCCTTGAACTCACAGTGATCCTCCTGCCTCAGCCTTGAGTGCTGGGATCACAAGCGTGTGCCCCCGTGCCCAGCACTGCTGTGATATTTTTGCCTGCCCTCAGGGCAAAAAGCAGGGGAGCCTGCCAACTATGAAAATCTTTGAGCTACAGTGAACCATTTTTCCTTTAAGTTGAGTTTCTCGGGTATTTTGTGTCAGCTATAGAAAGCTGATTAACGCACCATCCCTTCTTTCCACGTCACACAGTGCAGAGGAGACACGTAGCCCTGGCTGTCAGGTTGGAGTGTGCCTCTGAGAGATAGTCGGAATCTTCTGACAACTTGATCTCTGCTAAGTCACTCCCACACTTCCGTTGCCCCAGAGTTCTGCCTAGGCTTGTTTGTTAGGTTTATAGAAGACTGAGGCTTCATTCCCTCCCCGTTCTGCCTTAACCTATGGGTAGCTTTAGCCTCGGAAACCCTCAGGCCCCCTGACTGCTTAACTCCAGATTAACCCGTGTATTTTGGACTTTGCCTTCTCCAGTTCGTATCACTGTCTGTTCACCTCCCATGACCGCAAGGTCAGTCCCTTCCCTCTACCATTTGCTCCATCACGAGGTCTGAGTGGCCTTTTCACTCAGTCTCCTCCTGTGCTTGTTTTCCCTTGCCTTTTCTGGCATTGCCATCTTTGTGGGTTCCCTCAAGACATCCTTTCTATAAAGTCCTCGTGTTGTCTGCCAGACCTGGGGAATCGCAGCTGGGTCAGCTTAGAAATGCCGTCGGATTGAAAGCGTTCGTGGGGACCTTCTGTCCATTTTCCTTAACAGTCTAGGTAGGCAGCGCTGGCACGTCTGCACACCAAACGTCAGGCTGTTGACACTGTCACTTAACAGTAGGGAGGGAAGTCTGCAGCCCAGGCTCAGAATGAAATCCTGTTCTCATTGGCTGTTCCTCAGTTCCACAAACACCTGAATGCCTGCTTGGGTGCCAGGTAGTGTCCTGGGCGTGGGTAGTGGATGGCCATCATCCTCTTAGAGCTTGTGGGATAGCAGAATTTTGTCCTCTTTCATGTGAAGAAAGTCGTTCCTAATGTCCCTATCAGTGTGAAACCCGTATGCAGATAAATGCTAGAAGTTTATGCTAGGAAATTGACTCATTTCTCTCTGACAACAACAAGGTAAATACAACAGTTCTCAGTTCACAGACTTTAGTGCTTTCCACATTTCTGATCCCAGACTGAGCTGGACAAGAACCGAGTCTAATTCAATGATTAGGTTTAATGTTGACATTATGGGGAAATTTGATTTGATTTTCTGTGGGAAGAATTCAGTTCATGAACAAGGTATCACTGTGTTTCTCTTTAATTCTGGCTATCTGAAAACTGAGAACCACATTAAAGTTCTATAATAACAAGGAAAGGTGGTTTTTATCCAAATCATCATACTGATCTCTGATCTGGATTCTTATTCCTTCTTACCATTATATTGAATGTTTTCATTGTACTTGATGTAAAATATTTTGTATATGGAAGAAGTGTAGGTACTTCGAAAACTTTCAATGCTGCAAAATAATTTTATTTTCTTTGAAATGGGAATAATATTCTAGGGGAAATATCTCAGTCTCCATTTAATTTTTTCTTCCTAATACTAAACAAAATTTCTAATCTTCTGTTTTTGTGGCATGTGCTGGGTGTGTAGGAGCTGTTCATATATTTATTGATATTGAATGAATGGGAGAATAATTTTACCATTTTAACTATATATATATATATATATATATATATATATATATATATGGTTTTTTGTTTTGTTTTGTTTTGTTTTGTTTTTTTATCGGTACTGGGGATCGAACTCACAACCCTGCGCTTGCAAGGCAGGCACCTATGCCGCTGAGCTAAATCCCCAGTCCCATACAATTTATATTTTCAAGCCTCAAATTGTTCATACTTGTAATCCCAGCACTCTGAAGCTAAGGCAGGAGGATTGCCATGAGTTCAAGGCCAGCCTGGCTACAAAGTGAGTTCAATATCAGCCTGAACCCCACAGCAAGACCCTGTTTCAAAAAACAACATCAAAAAATTGTTCACATCTAAGATATCAAAGTTCCAAAATACCAAAGTTCATATTACACAAAATGCCTGCAAGTTACACATTTCAGTGTTCGATGTAAAAATGAGTAACATTTATGGCCAGAACTCTGCAACTTAGACTCAGCCTGCTGGTTATGGTCAAAGTCCCAGAGAACTTCTTGCAGAAACTTCATTGTGCCAGCCCTGGCTTCGGTCCCGTGGTGGGAAGAGCTGTGGCATTCCCAGCACTTTGGGCAGCCTCAGCAGGGGCCCCACCCACAGGCCCGCCCTCTAGTGGCACGGCCTGCTCACAGGCTGAGGGTGCTTCTCAGTCTACTCTGCCTCTCTTGGTTCCCAGGGTCTGAAGACGCTCCGCTCCCTGTTGAGCTGGTCCTCTGACCCGCACCTCTTCTTTCACTTTGTACGACTAAATCTTTCCTGTTACCCTGTCCTCTGTCTCTACCGGCTTTACCTTCCCTTTTTTCTCATCTCCTGTCTTCCAGAAAAATCCCATTCTGAAAAGTTAAGCTCATCTCTCTTTCTGCCACCAAAAGTGAAGAACCAGCAATCTGAAGAGACCGAAAGAGAACTCTACTTATATGTGAACTAAGGGAATTAGGCAAATAAGTGTGCTTGTATATCCCAATTTTTTGTTTTTGTTTTAGGTTTCCCATACTGGGACTTGAACTCAAGACCTTCATATTGAGCTATATCCCCAATCCTTTTTATTCTGAGACAAGTTCTGCCTAAGTCACTAAGTTGCCTGGGGTTGGCTCAAACTTGCAATCCTTGTGCCTCAACCTCCTTAGGTACTGGAATTACAAGCCTGCTCCAATACAACAGGCTTATCCCAAGTTTAAAAAGTGGGAGGAGGACTTTATGTGCATTCTGGAGCTGTGCTTGCTCCCCAAAGCATAGCTCAAACAGCCCCATGTCTGATGCCCAAAGCAGGGTGTATTCACTGTCTCCAATATTCCCATAACTCAGCAAAGCCTCTATCAAACTGTGTTACAAGGGGATTTTGAGATGGATAGGGGAGGCATAACTCTCCTTTAAGGCTTGGGAACAAGGACTGTTATTTTCCCATTTTTATCTCTTCTGTCTTGTGCTCCTTAGCTTGATTCCATCCTGAAAGCCTCAAGATCATTTATGACCATCAGCTCCATCAGCAGATGTACAAAGCAAGCCGGATGAGTGGGGCTTGTCACTCCTCCATGGGTGACTGGTTTCTGTCTATTCCAAATGGTAGTCCCACATCACAACCATGTTGAGGAAAAGATTGCAGAATCTGTGTATTACTTGAGATTTTGCCCGCATGGTACACATATTTTAAGTCATTATCCAGTATGACCTCATTGTTTATTATTTTTGGAGTGGAAGGAAAAGGTGGTGCAGGCTGCTGGTTTTATCTGTAAGATACTTAACAGTGGTCCATGTCGTTCCTGCTCACATTTGGCTGTTTGGCTGCAGAAACCCCTGAGTTCATTTAGTAGAGCTAGATCCAGTGTCGTATGGGTTTATTGTAGAACTGTCACGGTAGCTGGGAACAGCAGCCTGTGGAATCCTGAAAAGAGGCTGAGGTGCAGCTGAGCCTCACAAAGTCTGGAGCTGGAGTTTGGTGCTAAATCCAAGGCAGCTTTCTGTTAGAACGACTCTGTTCCTCTCACATATCTGCATCTCTTTCTGCTGCTAGCAGCTGGCTTTTTCGCTCTTTATTTTGCTGTATCCTGTCACATCTACACATTTCACATGTTAATGTGCTGAGTTTTGTCCCCTCTAAAACGATAAGTCAGAGTTCTAATTCCTCCAATATCCCAGAATGTGACCTTACTTGGAGATAGAGTCCTTATAGAGGTGATTATTAAGATGAGGTCTTCATCCAGTACAAATGATGTCCTTCTAGAAAAAGACAATTTGGGGCACACATTCCACTCTACCCCTAACACACAGGGTGTTATGGTTTGTGTGAGGGTGGCTTTCCAGAGTTGGCAAATCTCCAGTTTATAATTGATTCATTGTCTAGTGCCAGGATTCAGGGTATGAGTGCTGTAACTCACCCTAGGTGGGCAGCCTGCATACAACACCAAGGTTGGAAAAGAGGCTTGCTCCTCCCCTTCTTGCTTTGGTTGCCTTTTGCTGTCTCCCACTGCGATGAACTATTGCCCCTCTGCCCTGCCACCCTGCCTTGGAGCCAGCTGATTACAGACTGAAACCTCTGCAAACTGTGAGCTAACCTATCCCCCTTAACTTTGGGTGTTGAGTATTTTGTCCCAACAACAAGAGAGACCAAGGCACAAGGAGAGACCCTTGTAAACGTGAAGGCAGAAACTGGGCCAGTGCATCCAAAAGCTGAGGATCCTGTACCCGTCAGAAGCCAGCGGAGAGGGGCGGGACAGATTCTGCCTCACAGCCCTGAGAAGTTCTTCCGACACCTTGATTTCAGGCGTTTGAGCACCACAACTGTGAGGCAATGTGTTATGTTGGCTGAGCCTCTCAGTTTGTGGCACTCTGTTGCAGTATTAAGCCCTAGAAAATACACATCACACTTCCTGTTTCTTGAGTTATTTATAATATTGATTAGTTCTTGGCCTCTTATGACTTCTAATACCTATTAGTTCTTAGGATCAATCCCAATTCACTCGCTGTTTTTCAATCAGTGTGCTGCAGGGCTTAGATGTCACTGGTCCGCTTGTCTGTAGAGAGTAGCCTCTTTGTAGGCCAGTGCCTTCTCGAGGAATTAGGTGTGCTTGAGTTAATGCTTCCCTCCTTGTCTGTGGTCCAGTCACTAGCTGCTAAGGGTGTGGCCATTAAACGTAGGTTGTGATCTGTCAGGCCCAGTCTATGCCACAGAAGTCATGTGTGGTCTAGAAAGGGATCTCAGGTAACAGGTAGCCCTCTCCACTGGGTTCTGGGATCTTCCTTCTGATACCAGGCAGACAAGGGGTCATCTACCCTTTAATCCAGTGTCACTTGCCCAAGGTGGAAAGCTCTGATTATAAGAGAGCTCCCTGATGTGGAGTTGAAATTCATCTTTGAATAATTTCAACTCATTGGGCTTATCTCTGCCCTCTGGGAAATGAAGTCTCCGTCCACACGGCACCGTTTTTCTCAATACCGCTTCTCATGACGTGGTTTCTGTCCTTGTCATCACCTTCCCACTTTCTGTAGGTTCCCTTTTCAGTGCAGTGCCGGTTATAACACACTGTCCCAGAGGGGGCCTCACCATCCTTCCAGAAACTCTGGGACAACGTGGTGGGGGCACAGTATGGTCTTTGGGGTGCAATACATAAGACCTTGAGCACCAGCTCTGCTGTTTGCTAGCTGGGAAGTCTTCGGCTGTACCCCTTCCCCATGGCAAATCCTTTCCACAATGAGGAACAGAGGTTTTCTTATCTGTAAACCACGAAGGGTTAAAACGAGGACCAAATAAACCTTTGTAATTTAGTGTGATGCTTCTCGAACTTGAACTTGCATGAATCACCCTAGACAATCGTAGGTTGTGGTTCATGGGTCACGTTTGAACCCCAAGGATACAGGATGCTGGCACTTACCAAAGTTCAGTGAATGCAGTTCCTTTTTTAAAAAAAAATTTTTTTTTAAATTTTCATTAGTATATGTTTGTAGTACCCAATGACTACATTCACCGTGGGGAGTCAGTACATGTACGTAACACATCTCAGTTCTTTTCATGTTCTCTTCCCTCCCATCTCCCTCAAGTTCTGTCTTTCTTTGTCTCTTAGTGACTCCTCTTCAGCAGATTCCATACTTAGGTGATCTGTTAATTTTCCTCCTACTCTTTTGTACCAAAGTGATATGTGTATGCCCAGTAATTAAGATGAACCCTGGCAGGTGTCCTGTCTCATCTTTTGTGTCTGCCTGCACTCGCCTGGGTGTGTTGTTTATGTGTGTGCCTGTGTGTGTAGTGCTGGGGATTTAACCCAGGCTTTACACCTGCTGGGAAAACGCTTTACCCCTGAGCTACATCCCTAGCTTTTTTTATTTGATTTGATACAGTTTCTCAATAAGTTATCCAAGCTGCTGGCCTCAAAACTTACCATCATTGTGCTTCAGTCTCCTGAAGAGCTGGGATTTGCAGGCATGACCGACACCCTCCTCCCCAGCCATCTAATCCTTAATCTGAGAACAACTGTCTCAGCAGAGATGAGTATATTCCTAACAGGGAGATGCTTTCTAAGTCCTAAATCCAGCACTAAGCCTCTGTGTTGTAGGAAGGATAGAACTTCTCTGTTTAAGACACAGAAAGAGCGAGGATAGTTTTGAATGCTCAGTGACAGCTGTCTGCTGGGACATCAAATGGAAATTACCATTTCTTTAGGCGGTTGGGGTCTACGTGGAGGACGTATCTGCATCCCTGTATCCTTGCTGTGGTGAGTCTGCAGCAGCCAATCCCTCCAGAAGCACTGATGTGTGCTGTTGCCCTGACATGGAACAATCCAGTGTGATTAGGCTGAGATTTTGTGAGTCAGCTTTGAAAATGCTAATAAATGTTGACAGGGTTTATGCACTGGTTCTGTTTTCTCTCGACTGTATTATCCCAGTTTCAATAATGAATGCTGCACTGTTTCTCTGAGTCTTCATTCAAACACACTGAGAAAAGGAAGAACTTCACAAAAACAAACTTGACCTCATTTTGTGTTCTTTTTAAAATTTCTATAAAAACATCTTTCTGCTAAATTTTTTGTTTGAGGATAGAAATGAATGAATTGAGCATTCTTTGTAAATCGGTCATTTAATTAGAGATTACAGCAGCTTACACAGCTCCAGTGTTTGTTTTCTCTGAACTTTTGACTCATAACCATCTTGAAAGCTATTAAATATATCAAAATTTCAGGTCTGATTTATATCTGAATGGTTGGACTTTGAGACCATAATCATAGGTGAAATAAATTAAACACACATGTCAATATCACATTCTCTCTCTGGTATGAGAAACTAAATATATAAATAGGAATGTAAAGTGCAGTAGATATCGTGAAATAGGAAGAATCTGTTCAAAAGGGAAAGGAATAGGAGGAGGGAGAGGAAAGGAAGGAAGGGAAAAATGAAAACTGAGCTTTGTGAATGGGAGGGGAAGAGCGTTGGAAAAAAGCATACAGGAGAATGAAGATATGCCACATACAGACACAAATTCTCTATAATGATGTGGTCATTCTGTTTGCCTAAATCGTACTAGTAAACTTAAATTTAAAAAAATTACTATCTGGAATATCATAAGAGAAACTTTAGACTGGCCTTTGCTATTGTAGATTTATTTGCTATATTTTAGTTTTCAAGCTGATTTTTGTTAGTAATTCAATTAAATAATTATAGTTCAAATGTGTGTTAAGTGTCCAGGAAAAGGTTTCCTATATTTTTTAAACCAAATTTTTTAAGCCAAATATCTTGATATATAGAGCTTTAAACTTTTTAAAATAAGTAAACATGGAATATTCCTTATCACCCTCTGGGTTAATAGTAGAAAAAAGCTATTAGGAAGAACTAGAAGGAAGGAAATATTTAAAATATAACTATGTAACATAAACATGAAAAATTTCTTAAAGGTGCCATGGAACTTAACAGGCTTTGTTTCTAGGGAATGAGACTGGAGGTCAAAAGGGAGAGAGACCTTGATTTACCTTTTACTTTGCACCTTTTTACAGTTTAGAAAACACGTTCAGCAGGTATCACTTTCATAATTTTTTAAGTTAGAATATTAAAGCTGTACCACCGGCAGAAACATCAGAGGAGTAAAGAACAATCCTTGCAGCCCCCTGCAGCGCCCATGGAGGCAAGAGAGCGCTTTCTGCATGTCTCCCAGAGCCAGGAGGGCATCCGGGCTAGCGTTTTGCTAGTCCTTTGCCAAAAGGGCTCAGGTCCTTTAAACAGAGAAGGAAGTACTGTTTCCTTTCATCTAAAACATGGCCGTTAGCAGGTGTGATGGAACATGCCTGTAATCCCAGTACTCGGAGGCTGCAGAAGGAGAACTGCCTTGAATTCAGATCTGGGCTGCAGCCTGAAATACATAGCAAGACCCTGTCTCAAAACAAGTCTTTGGCTCTCCTTACTTTTATCCAGATGTCTATGTTAACCCTCAGTGTGCTGCTAAACCCAAATATGACAGTTCCTGTTGGCGCCTAGCAATTCCAGGATGTCATTCTCCCCCACCACCAAGATGAATCCCACCATGCTAGGGGTGGGTGTGGGTGTGGGTGTGGGTGTGTGTGTGCACACTCATGAGTGCGCTCGATGCTAGAAGGCAGTTTCACTCAGCCGTCGTCCCCTGGCCCAAGAGCCTGCAGGTAAGCTAGTTTTCCCTGTGGTTCGCTAGGCCTGGGTAACGGGCTCACAGTTCTGAGAAGGACCACAGAAGCACCACTTTGATAGGAAGTTACATCTGCAGGGAAGACGGATAGTGAAAGGCATGCAAGCTCTTGAGTGCACTCTGCCTGCTGCGTGCTGCAAGAGCCTCTGCTCCCCACTCGATCTGACGGGTACAGACAGATATGTGGGTTAGTGCTTAGTGTCGGGAAAGGTTCTGGAAGGAACAAAGCTTGGACAGTGTGGAACTTCCTTCACACCTCAGTGATCTGAGCCTCTGGCTTACCTGTTGCCGCATGAAGGCACAGGGCCTCTGGGACTGCAGGACAGGTCTAGAGTCCAGAAGGATCGGGCGCCTCTCCCTGGGCTCTCACTGGCAGTGGAAACCTAATTAGGACAAGTTGCTCGCTCTCTGTATCTCTGTCTCTGTCTCTGTCTTTCTCTGACTCTATCTTCCCCTCTCTCTCTTTCTGTCTCTCTCTCTACATATGTATATATACATATATTTTTAATTGTTGAACAATTTCAAATATTCCTAAATGTAGAGCCTGGTACAGGGAACAGAGACATCATTTTTAGATTTTGTGCCCTGGCTTCCTCAGTGGCGTATTTCCTCTCTCGTTCCCTTTTCTCCTTTTTTTCTCCCTCTGTCCTTCCTTTTTCTTTTGTTATTGCTGAAATATTGGAAAGCCAGTCTAGACCTCGTGGCACTTTATCCTTAGGAATCAAGAGTAAGTCTCTCTAAAAAGTCCGCCTGTGCTTCTTCAGGATAAACACCTGCCTCTCTGATTGGTGTCACAGTGGCAGCCGGGACTCCATGCGGCAGCAGCGTGTGCAGTTGGTCAGGTACACCTGGGATCACTGTGGGCTTCCCTTCCCGTGGTCATTGGCACTGAGAGTGCTGGACCCCACGACCTTCCCGTTGGCCCTTCCTGTCACACCTGACCCTCTGCTGATAGATACTCTCCTTGGCCACTGCACAAGGTGCTCACCCACCCTTCAGTCAAGCAACTATAAGTCTTCTAAGTGCCAGACTGAAGGCTTCAGATGAGGGAGAAACTAGCAGAAGACAAAAATGCACGTCTAACTCTGCTTGTTATTCACTCATTGAGGCATTCACTGACTGCCTAGGCAGCTACTGAGAGCTTTACTCTGCTATTTTATCGATTATAGAACTGCAACTCCACGTCCTAGTTATTTCTTGTTGCTTGGACAAAGTACATGGCACCCACAAGTTAAAGGAGAAAAGCTTTTGGCTCACAGTTTGTAAAGGTTTAATTCATAGTCTGCTGGCTGCCATGCAGGGAAGTCTGGCAGAGGAGCCTGGCAGAAGAGAAATAATTCATAGCACGGCGGGCAGGAAGCAGCTGACTTCCCTCTTTCCCTTTTTGTGCCATCCAGACTACAAGTTGATTGGTTGTTAACTAGTCACACGCTGATGGATCATCTTTTCAATGAACCTATCACCCATACCTTCCTTCCATGAATTCATACTTTATAGTAAATAAGCTATAAAGTGCTTTTTTTGTATTAATGTTATTTCTAGATTCTGGACTAGGAAGTTTGTGTTAACTGGAAGACTCAATAGTGGAAAGTTATTAGATGTAAAAGTCTTTAATCATAAGATACAGTACTAAACCACTCATCAGACTGTTTTCAGTATCACACACCCAAACTCCAGACACCTCTCAAAAGCCCTACCTATGAGCACATGATGCTTTGGGGTGACATCTAGACATAAACATAACACTAAGAGAAACAGAAGTACTGTAGCTGGAAATATAAAACAGCAATCTTTTATAATTCACTCCTAATATACAAAGGGAATTAGTTCAGGACTACCTGAAACCAAAATCCACGAATGCTTAAATTCCTATGTTATAAAATGGCATAGTAACTGCATATAAAATACATACATTCTCTTGTATGCTTAAATCACCTCTGGGTGAGGTACACTACCCAACACAATAGATGTTATACTGTACTGTTTAGGAAGTCATAACAAGGAAAGCAAGTCAGATGCAACCTTCACTGGCCTAACTAGAATTTTCAGCTATGGTTAATCCAGGGGTAGGGAACGCACGGATACAGTGGGCCAATTGTGCTTGGTTTTGTAGTGTTCAATCTTTACCATGTCTGGAGTCTCTTTCAAACCCTGGTACGGCAGCAGCCCGCCATGGGTGCTCTTCACCTCCTGCCTTTCCTCGCTGACCAGTGGCTTTAGTCCAGACAGCTGGGTCTTGACTGTATCTTATGAATAAGTCATAAAACTATATCTTATGATTAGTTACTTACTTGACCCAGAGAAAAGCCAAATATTTGTGGATCTGTTTGGCTTCCTTTTTATAGGACACATAAGAGCTGTGTCCCTGTGAAAGGCCACTGTACCAGCCAGGAAAAATATGACCTGCCACTTAAACAGTGCCACATTGCCCCATGTCTGTGATGGTTCTCTTTTCCCTATTACTTAAGAACATTTTCTCCAAATGTTCTTATGTAAGGACCCATTTCCTCCCTGCTATGGCTAAGAAAAATTTGGGAGCAAAGAAAATTAGATGACTCAGCTAATCCCTCCTGGTCCAAGGATAGCTGTGCGAGGTCAGGAGAATCAGCACAGCCTTGTCTGGAAGCTCACTGTACGCTATTTGTGTGTTTGGTGTTCGTTGCATGTAATCAACACACAGGCCCGCACTCAAGGAGCTTTGTAGTGAGGCAGGTAGACAGAGGAAACTTTGTCCTGCAGTCTAGAGAGTGCGTGAAAGGACTCTGTTCGGGTCTGTAGTTGGCCTTAAAGTGTGAGGAGTCGCTGGGGGCTTACTGACCCAAGCGAAGGTTACTGAGCAACAAGGGGGCAGGCACTTGAGACTCACTGCAGAATAGACCCCTTGCTCCCGTGATAGGTTGACGGATCTGTTCTCAGATTCTTGTCGTGGTGTTCTTTGCCCTGCTTTGCCCAGACCTTTGACTTCGGCAGAATTATTGGTTAATCTTGCCCATGAGACAGTCTAGTCAGGTACTACTGTGGTTTGGATATGGTAGGATATGGCCCTCAAAGCTGGTAGAACCTTAACAAAGTGTAGTCTACTGCACGGTAATTGGGTCAGGGATGCCACCTAGGAAGTCACTGAATGCTGATCTTGAGGAGTGATTTAGTTCCTGGGAGAGCAAGCCTGGCTCCTGAATCCTGCTTGCTTCCCATTTGGCTGTGTGATCTCTCCCTCTCCCACAGGCTCCTGCCATCTGCCATGTTGTAGTGTTGCCAGAAGGCCCTCACCAGAGCCAAGCAGATGCCCTTCTGGAGCTGTGAGCTCAGTAAAGCTCTCCTGTGTATAGTACCCAGCCTCCCACGGAGCAAGGGAAAATGGACTCGTAGCTCCATTTTAAAGCCTTTACATTCTTGGCTAGACAAATGAACAACTCAAAGATGGACAAAGAATTTGAATAGGCATTTCACCAAAGACACACAGAGAGTCAATAAACACATGAAAAGATTCTCAATATCCTATTAGGGAGCTGCAGATTAAAATCATAAGATAACACTTTCAATCTAGTAGGCTGACTATTGAAAACAATAACAATAAAGAAAACAGAAGCACTGGGGAAGGATGCAGAGAAGCTGGAACTGTGGGACACGGCTGGTGAGAGCATAAATTGGTAGCAGCT
This sequence comes from Cavia porcellus, assembly GCF_034190915.1. Lineage (NCBI taxonomy): Eukaryota > Metazoa > Chordata > Mammalia > Rodentia > Caviidae > Cavia > Cavia porcellus. The sequence goes on along the minus strand of NW_026947504.1, from coordinate 64,833,038 downwards.
GCTGTGGGCACTTTTCCTAGGTTCCCCACCTGTATCATTTTGCAAAATAGTATAATGTCCCAACCAGGTTATGGACATTAATACAGCCACCTGATTCAGACTTGTACTCACACAAACACACGTGTGCGTGTTAAATTGTGTATGATTTTATCAGTTGGATAGGCCTATGTATCCATTGCATTAGTCAGGACACAGAGCAGTTCCAACACCACGAGAATCCTAGTGTTTCTTTTTAAACTATACACAGAGAGAGAGAGAGAGAGAGCCCCTAACTCCTAGCAACCATTAATATTTTCTCTAAAATGTGTCATTTTGAGCCAGGGAGGGTGGTACACACCAATAAATCCAGCACCCAGGAGACTGAGGCCACAAATTCAAGGCCAGCCTAGACCCTATCTCAAAAAACCCAAAATCAAATCAAATCTATCTTTTCAAAAAATGTTATAGTAAGTAGGGATGTGGCTCAGTGGTAAAGTGTCTGCCTGCTACACAGAAGGCCCGGCTTTGATTCCCAGCACCACAAAACAACAAAAAGAGTTACATTCAGTGGAATCATAATATATTAATCTTTTTACTCAGCATCGTTTCCTGGAGAGCTATCTAAATCACTGAGAGTATCACTCATTGGTTTCCTCTTATTGTGAGTAGCCAATGATTTGAATGTACTTTGTGTAACCATTCACCGCAGAAGGACATTCAGGTTTTAGCTTGCACAAATAAAGCTGCTTTGAACAGCTGTGTCCATATTTTTGTGTAAGCCTAAGGCTTAATATCTTTGGCGTCAATACCCAAGTATGAAGTTGCTGGACTGCATGATCACATCCTCACTAGCATTTGGGGTAGCCGTTTTTTATATGAGCCATTCTGATAGCTGTGTGGAGATATGGTCTTTATTTGTATTTTCCTAGTGTCAAACATTTTTTTCATGTGTTTATTCACCATCGCTATATTCTCTTTGGTGAAATCTCTGCTCTGTTTCTTCGGGGGTGGGGGGAGTGCCAGGGATCGAACTCACGATCTTGCATTTGCCAAGCAGGCACCTGTGCCGCTGAGCTAAATCCCCAGCCTCTGCTTCTTTTTAAAGCTATCTTATTTTTTTATCTCTCTGTCCCCATTCTTTGTGGTACTGCTCTACATTCTTGGTTCTTTATAATTTATTTATTTATTTTGGGGGGTTTTTTCAGGCAGAGTTTCACTACACGGTTCAGTCTGACCTTAAACTCACTTTGTAGCCCAGGCTGGCCTTGAACTTGCAGCAGTCCTTCTGCCTCAGCCTCCTGAGTGCTGAGATTATATGTGTGCACCACCACGCCTGGTCTATAATATTTTAATTTAGAGACAGGTCTGGCTAGGTCAATAAACCTTTTCCCTCCTTTAACTCTAGATTTTGTGTATTTTATCTCAGCAACAAGAAACAAGTAACTAAAACAGGATATTAATATAGTAAGAACTATACAGTACATTCTAAAAGCCTCTACAGGGCAGTCTTCATTTTAAGTAATTCATTATGCAAAGTTTTTGTTAATTAAAGGTTAGCAAACACTAAACACAAAACATCTTCCTAGGTTCCTGAGGATTCTAAGATGGAGATGACTATTCCAGCCCCAAAGGTAGATGATTCAATGGAAGCAGATAATCCATAACAAGCTGATGGGAACATAAATTTAGTAACGAAAGTTAGAGGAGAGTGAGAAATTAATCCTCACTAGGACATTAAGAGAAGAATTTTTGGAAGAAGGGGCATTTAAACTGAAATTTTACAAATGAGTAGAAGTTTAAGAGGTGGGTCAAAATGGAACAAATTTCACAAAAGAAATCTTTTTCAGAGTTGGTGCTCAAACCCGGGTGAGCACTTCCACTGAGCTGTGTTCCAGCCCTTTGTATTTTTCATTTTGAGACAAGTTCTTGCTGAGTGACTTAGGCTGCCTTAAACTTACAGTCCTCCTGCCTCGGTCTCCTGAGTCTGCCACTGCACTCCGCCGAAAGGGAACAGATTGGTCTGACACTCAGATCCCTGCCTGTAGTTAGTTTCCAGGTCCACTTCTTGCTCCTATCCAGAGTTGCTCCTGAGGAAAGGTCTTCACTCTAGTGGCAGAATATTTTGTTCATGAGTTCAATTAGAGAGGTACTGGGGAAGGTGCATCTAGTTTTTGGATGAGTTCTACAATCTAATTTTAGAAAGTCTTTCATCCTATAGATGGACAATGTGAGGCCAGAGAGACTCGAATTCGGTCCTGCCCCATCGCCTTTCCTCTGTCTAGAAAGTTCCCAAGTCATAACAAGGCAGTGATGGGGTTTCTCACTAAAACATTTAAAAATTAACTGTTGTGAAGTAAGTGGACTGGGGAGAATTGATTTCATAAGTACCAGTATTTTTATACAAGTCTCCTTCAAAGGATGTAATTTTTATCATATACTTGAATAAGGCACATTTATCACTTAGGTGACTTTTAAAGAGTGTCAGGAAAAAAGGCTGAGCATGGTGGTGCACTGGTCAGCACTCCGGGAGGCCGATGTGGGAGCGTCACAAATTCAAGCCCAGCCCAAGTTAGTCACTTAGAGACCATGTCTCAAAAAAGAAGCAAAGGAAGTGGCTTGCTGTAAAGTCCCTGGTTTCAGTCTCCAGGACCAGAAAAAAAAAATGTGTCAACACTGAATAAACAAGCTTCAAGCTGTTCGAGCTGGGCATGGTGGTGTATGCCTGTCGTGCTGGGAAGCACGCAGGAGGCTGAGGCAGGAGAAGCCTGAATTGCTCAAAAAAAAAACCACACAGAAATTAGAATGGTTGGAAGCTAGATGATAATTATGAGGTGGGGGAAAAATCATATTTCTTTCAATCAGAAAAAAAGGCAATTAAAAGCTGTAGAATAAGCAAAATATTTTATAGGTAAGTCATGGCTCAGATGTGAAGCAGATTATACTATAGCATGACTTTGAGACATAAAGAAAGGATATTCCATGTCTCACATTTTCCTTAAGTGATACAGGAGTCAAGATACTGATTTGTAGAGAAAGAAGGTGACACTGCAGTGAATAATACTTAGGTAATCACGGCATTGTAAGTGCTCTTTAGGATCCATTTGGAGAAAACAAGCATGTTTACAGAACAAGCGTGGGAGCACAGTCCGTCTCCCCAGTGTCTGTGCCTGCGAGGTGGACAGCAGGTGAGAGCTGGGGCTCCCATGCTCTCCTCACGCAGCTGGAAATCTGGATACCGCGCCACACTGCGGAATGAGCAAGCCAGGGTTTCAGTTTATTAGTAAGTTACACATCTGGGTGACTGATAGGAGAATGGCATACTTGTCAAAACCCGGAAGGACTGGGAAGGAGAGAAGTACTGTATGTCAATTAAATAATGGCTTTTCAGGTTGAGCAGCCTCAAGAAATAACAGCATATTTTGCGTTAGGAATAATCACCAGAGCTGGTTAAAGTGCCGGCTCTGGGAAGCTGAGAGAGTTTCACGGCCAGGTAAGCAGTCGCTTTGGTGAAAAGAAATGAGAAAAAACTATTGTATTGACTAGCAAGCAAATTTATTCAAAGGAGCAGATGCCCCAGGAAATTTGAGTTTTTCTGCTTTATAAAAATTAGGCAGAGCTGAGTGTGGTGGCTCACGCCTGCAGTGCCAGCACTCGGGTGGCTGAGGCAGGATTGCTGTGAGTTGGAGGCCAGCGTAGGCTACAAAGTGAGTTTAAGGCCAGCCTGAATTGCACAGTGAAACTCTATCTCAAAAAGACAAAGAAAAAAAAAGTTAGTCAAAGAAGCACTTCTGTGATGGGGAATTACAAAGTGTAACAAGTACTTCATTATCTAACATCAAGAGAAAACCAGTACGCATGCACTTGAAATTTTCATAAACTCACCCTTATGTGGGTGCAGGGAACCCCTCAACTGTGGTATAGAAATTTGCCATTTTTGTTACATAGAGAATTTAGGTTTTAGAGGGATTTTTTGGTTTATTTTCTGTCCTGAGATAAACAAAATGAACTGCTATGAGATTCTTCGAAAGATCTAAGGTCTCTGGAATTATCTAGATCTTGTTCTATTTACTGAAACAGTTAAGCTGTTCACTAATGTGAGAGTTTCACTTTTTTTTCCATGTGTGAAGATGGTTCTGACTTTATGATGCCAATCACTGAAAAATGACATTCACTGTAACTTAGCCTGGGACATAGCCCTTGCTGAGTTCCAGGTTGCCAGACTCCGACATTGCGCCTGCAGGTCTGTGTTGGTGTTGACTCCCTGGCCGCTGCCCAGCATGTGGGACCTGGCTGATGCTCCTGTATCAGGTGCTGTGTCTACAGGGCGGTCCCTGGTACCATCCTGAGGTTGTGACTCTAAACTAGAGCATGTCTTTATTCTCTTCTCTCTAGGAAGGCCCTTTTGTCTACTTGTCCTTAGTAGGAAACGTTGCCAATTCTGATGGCTTGATTGCATCTTTATGTAAGTAATTTAAAACATTTGTATTTCAAATGTTGGAGATTAATTCTAAATGTGACTGTCAATTAAATGAATACCTGTATCATATACTGTATGATTCTATGTCTAAGAAATGTCCAGAATCAAATAATTCGATGGGCACAGATAAAAGATTAGTTATTGCCTACGGCTGGGGGTGAGGGGAGGAACCTTGAATGGGTCAGAGTTTCTTTGGAGCGGGGTAATGCAGTGATCTAAATTCAACTGTGGTGGTTCAGACCTGTGGGTGTCTTAAAGCCCAGAATTACACCTCAGTAAAACTGTGTATTAAAATCATTTATGTGAGTGCAGTTCAAAGAGTTTGTGGCATTTAAATTGGGTGGATTTTTTTTCATACTTTTAGTATCAACTTTCTTTTTGTTGTACATCAATATTTATATTCTTGTAAATCCCCAAACTCCTCCTGCCCTGTGGTTATTACCTACTTTCCCTGCTTCTTCCTGCCTGAGAAAAATCAGCCAATCAGTTAATATCGACTTCCCACCATGCCAGTGTCAATACTGACAAGAAATGAGCCACCTGGCAAGCAGCATCTTTGCTGTTTTTGTAAAGCTGCCTTGCTCGGGATAACTGCATTCAGATTCTGGGATGTAATTCTACATCACCACACCACTGCCACCGACCCCATGGTAGTGGGGATTACACCCCGGGCCCATGCGTATGTCACCAGGAAGCTGGGTCTTGACACAGTGAGAGCCAGCTTCTCACTTCTTGGTCCTCAGTTCTTTGAGCCCTGGATGAAAGAATTCATTCAAGACACATATGCAGCCATGCAGAAGGATAGGCAGAATGTGATGTTAAGTAGATAAAAAGTTACAGCTTCAAGCAAGAAGACAGGAAGCTGCACAAAAACACCTGCACCGATACCTTGTTTGTGCACGCAGAAGTTGCCCGTGGGGCCAGGGACCTATGGTGACTGTGCTTGTCGCTCTTTCTCTTAGAGGTTACTTTGGAGTGTTGATAGCTCAGAACTATTTTCCTAATTGTTTTTGGGTGGTCGGAGGGGCCTTAGTCATATAAGAATCTAAATCAAGTTTCAGCCCAAGGAGTTCTGGTATCATTGGGTATAGGCCATGCACTGGGGAATACTGTGTGCCTTAGGTTGTAGAGATAGGTGGCCCTGAAGGAATGTGCTCGGTGTGTAACTTCAAAATGTGTACAAACTACAGCTGTGCTTCTGAAAACATTTGGGGACTCTGAGTCTTCTTGGGAGAAGAACTGCTGCTTCAGTTCCTGGGCTAAGCTCAGTGCACCTGTGCTAGTCAGTGTTTAGGTTAAACGTTGCCAGCGAATGGCTGCTGAATCCCAGAGCCTGAAGGACCCAGCCTGAGTGAGCATCCCTCCCTGATGAGTGTCCCTCTGGGCCACTGTCACAGAAGAAGCTGCTACCTTTCACCCTGGCTGCCTTGCCTAGCATTAAAGAAAATGAATAGCCCAGATTTAGCCCAATTCTGTGAATGTTGATGTCTAATATGTTCTTTTTGGATCATCTTCACCTAAGAGAAGTGAAAACTCCTTTAATGAAGATGCCTTTTTTTTTTTTTTTTTAACATAAAAGCAAAACCCCAATAGAAAAAGTAAGTAAGTACTTCCCAGACCCCAAAATGGACAAAATTACCAAATTCCTCAAATAGGTTCTGATCAGAGAGTGTGGGCCAGGACAGCCTAGCCGTGGCCCTGTGTGCTGTCCCTGGCTCCCGGCTGCAGCCGGGCTGTAAGCAGGGTGACCCTCACAGCAGTGGGTTAGTGGTGGAAACCTCCGGCCATCAGTTTTATGTTTTCCTACTAAACCTCAGCTTATCCCCAGTTACCAATCCTAATATAAATGGAAACACTCACACCATCACACTTTCTAATGCTCTTATTTGTCCTTTAGCTGTAAACAAATTGTGTAACTAGCCAGGGAGGGGGTCAGAGTTCAGCAGCAGAGGAGATGTCAGAGGCTTCGCAGGCAGCACTGTGCAGGGCAGGGCCTTCACTCTTCCTGCCTTTCTCGCCGTGCCACATGCTGTTTTCAGCCCTGGCAGCATAGCTGTAGCCCCAGATGCACTATTCTGTCAGTGCCAGACCTTTGCACAAGCACCTTCTCGGGACACCCAGATTGCTCTCTAACCAGAGTCCTGATTTGTGATATAAGACCTGACGTCAAGCTTCAGTCTCCTGTGTGCCTTGACGTCTGGAAAATACAGAGGAGTGATGGCAAACCTCTGGCACATGTGCCACAGTGGGCTGTTTGTATCATTGAAAGCTCTGAAAGGGTTGCCATCACCAAGCTAGGAGTCCCCTCCTGATTCTTCAGTGCCTACTTGTCCTCACTGAGTGGCCTCCAGGTCCCTGCCAACCTGTGCGCTTATTCAAACAGGCCAGCACAGCCTCTCACAGCACCCAGGGTGCAGCCCCTCCTCCTGTTCCTGGCAGCCCACCTTGGCCCTGCTGCACCCCTGCATGGCCCTGTGCAGCACGGTGCCCCCTCCTCAGCCTGTGTGTGTGACTGATCAACCACCATGTCTTTCACCTGTCCAGTGACAGCTGTTACATGTGCAGCCATCTCTGTGATCCTCGTGGGATCCCTCCCCTCCCTTACCCAAGACACCCCTCCAGAGAACCTCCCTCCATCTCCCTCTTCGGGCTTGAGAGCCTCCTCCTCCGTGTCCCCATGTTCTCCGTTTAGTACAGATCTCGCCTCCCTACAGTGAGCTACCCAGCTGGCCTCATGACATGCTTGCTACTGCATTCTCCAGGCCTGGCGGAGAGCCTCCCACATGCTCAAAAAGATTTGTTGAATTAAAGAATGAATGAATGAGCCGGACGTGGTGGCACACATTCATGTCACCCTGGCTACCCTGGAGGCTGAGGCAAGGATAGCCAGCTCCAGGCCAGCCTTGGGCAACATAGCAAGATTCTGTCTCAAAATTAAAAGGAATAAAAAAACGGGGATGCAGCTTAGTGGTAGAGTACCCCGAGTTCAGTCCCCAATATTTAAAAAAAAAAAAAAAGAATGGAAAGGTTTTTTTCTTAACATCTAAACTCCAATTATTCTGTTTCCTAAAACACTGACATTTGATATAAGTAATGATTTGGGTGCTCTAGCTGGCACAGTTTACCGGTTGTGTGAAGGTTTAGGTTTATGGAGGAAATGTTTCAGTATTCTGTTGTTTTCCTGTTAGTGCAGTCACTTCGGAGCATGGTAGACAGTCAGCTAAGGACAGGCTGATGGCTCTGGTGGCCTCCGGCAAGACCTCCCTGCAGCCTGTGCCTGGTGTGTTATCTCATTAAATAGCGAGCCTTGTTTATTGTCCTTTCTGTCAGGACAGCCTTTCATGAGAAACTTTTTCGTGCTCCTGAGGGATCAATCCTCTGGCCATTATGAGGCTTTCAATGCTCAGAGTTTTTCAATGCTCAGATCAGTAAGATACAAGGGGCTCATTTTTGCCTTTTCATGGTAATGTGAGAGCAGTCTTCGAAGGCAGAGGGGAGCTGAGGCCATCCACTTCCCACTCTCATCATTGGAGGTCTTAGATCCAGCATTGGCCACCCAGTGAGAAGACGTGCTGACTAATGGTGCGATCTAGAAGACACATTCTGATCTCAGGTCTGGAAAAATTCTTAGGGCACAATTAAGGCCACTGCAGGCAAACGCTGCCTCCGCAGGGCAAGCTACAACACCCCCTCATCTACGTCAGAGTCATTCTACATCAGGGCTTAGTTTCTCTTCATTTACAGTAACAAATTATTTTTAAATAAACATGTCCTTAATGACAGCTACTCACATCTAAATTATCCTTTAAATTGAAATTTTAAACCAAGCCACCTTCTAAGCATTTATAATATATCTATCAGGATTGTTACTAGAGATTTGTGTGTGTGTGAAATCTCACTGTGTTGAATTTAGAATTGTGCAGCTTACAAGGAAAGGTGAGGGGTAGAGAGAGTGCATATGTGCAAGCACTGAGGAACTGTGTATTGTTTTATAAAGACAGCATGCTATTGTTATTCCTGCTTATGTTGGGGGCAAATGCATGTTAGCCCGAGGGCGTCCCCTGCCTTCTACAAAGGCATTGTGAAAAATGCAGCGTAGTGAGACAAAGTTCACCTTCGTTAGAGGAAAAAGTTATTTCATTAACTCAAAAAACCTGTTTGCTGGTTAAGTAAGAGTATTTTTTGAGTAAGAGATATTTTGTCCTCAGGGAAAGAATACGGCAAAGCTGATACAAGGTGGCTTTATCTTGACCCAACCATTGTGTCTGTGGAACTTTTGACTGTCGTCCTGGATGGGCTTCTGGCATTGCTCCTCATTTATGCCATAGTCAAGGAGAAATACTATCGGTAAGTGCTTTTCTTCTGTCAGGCTGAAAAGAGGAGGAACATTAGCTGTCCCAAAGGCTAACTGACGTTTAGAGAAAGTTATGACCTCCCTTATTTGTGGAGAATAGAAATGAAAAATGTTTAATATTAGATAAGGGTCATGATGTCACTAGGATAATTTTGTATCACTTGAAATTTAAAAATATGAGAAATAAGATTCTGTAACACCACTGTCATTTCTACAGGCAAGATGATTGGCCACTGTATTAGTCCCTTTCATTTCTCAGGGACAACACACCTGGTACCCAAAACTTTAAAGAGAAGAGGTTTATTTGGCTCATGGTTTCAGAGAATTTGGCCCTGCATGTTCAGTAGTCTCCAGGGCAGGAATGGCAGGGTGGAAAAGGGTGATGCAGGAAAGGTGCTCCAACGCATGGTAGCCAGGAAGCACAGAGTGAAAAAGAGGGGAACGGAGGACAAGAGCACCCCCTTCCTTCCAGGCTGGGCATGGTGCTGCAAGGTCCTGTAATCCCAGCACTTAGGAGGCTGAGGCAGGAGGATCGAAGCAAGTTCAAGGCCAGCCAAGACTATGTAGTACATTCAGGACCAGCCCGAACTACAAAACAAAATACACCCTTCCAAATCATGTCGCTGGTGACCCACTTCCACCGGGCTGGCTCCACCGCCTACCAGCATGTTCAGGTGTGAACTCACCGGTGGATTAATGCCCCATGATCCAATTCAAAAGCCCGCCTCAGAACCCACGAGACTTTTAGGGGACATTGTTTTGACCTAAACAAACAGCCATATTTCAGAGGAAAAAAAAGCATAATATTTCCATCTTCTTTCCCAAAATCTCTTTAGGAAAAAGCTATCCCACTTGACATAAGAATAGCTTCTGTTACATACTTCTAAAATACTTGTGCATGATAAATGAGAGACCGTTTCAGAAGCAGATTGTGGAGGGCATAAGAAGGCAAAGGCTGGAGAGGAGGAAGCTGAAAAACTAAGCATGTGCTGAGTCAGATCCAAGGCTCTAAATTTGTCTTCCCGTTGTCCTTCTGCGGGACAGGGTGGCTCGGTGTGGCAATCCCGGGCATGCTTCACTAAAACAACATCTGGAAGCATAGCTGCATTCCATTTTCTACTTTCTTACATTGAAGAAGCTTTATGTAAAGCTTCATCGTAAAATCTCATATTGAAAGGGGCCTTCACGGCCATTTAATCCACTTTTTTGCCCACTCAGTTTTCAAATAGTAGAAATTAAACTTATGCTTGGTGGCTTCACAGTTTTGGCTCTATGTCCAGACCGCAGATTTGCTACCTGTACCTGTGATCTCAAGTATTTATATTTGCATCATGGAATATTCACTGTGGGCAGGCTCAGTGTTTGGCCCTTTACCTCATTAAGTGTTTGCAACGCTGTTTGAGGAAGAGCTGTCCTTGTATATTATACTGGGGCTCATGGAGAGGTACATACCCAGGTCTTCCCCTCCCTGGGCTCCGTGTGACCCCACTAAATCTTCCTCACAATAACTGAGGATACCCCCAGAGTCCTTATTTAATGCAGAGAATATGCTAGAAAGGGGAATATTGCTTCTCCAAGGAAAGAATGAGTTCTCATTAATTAGGTTACCTTGCATTACACAAAACCTGAGGTTCCACTTCAGAGAGGTTTTTGTAAGACTGCCTTGTGGTGAAGACCGTAGGGAAGGCTGCTCTTAGAAAAGACGTCCTGATTCAGCGTGCTGAACTGTGCCGAGCTGGCCCTTTCATTCTTTGCTCTTTCTCTCCAACAGGCATTTCATCCAAATCAGCCTGTGCGTGTGTGAGCTGTATGGTTGCTGGATGACCTTCTGCCCAGAGTGGCTTGTCGGAAGCCCTAACCTCAACACCAACAGCTGGATGTACTTCTGGGTCTACCTGGTATTTTTTAATGGTGTGTGGGTTCTAATTCCAGGACTGCTGCTGTGGCAGTCATGGCTGGAGCTCAAGAAGATGCATCACAAAGGAACCTATGTAGGGAAAAAGTCTTGGTAAATTTTCAAAATCATAAACACTACTGTCTTGCTTTAAGAGCCAGGAGGGACCAAACAGTTCAATCTGTACTTTGTGTATTATTCTGAGCAACCTATTTCAAATTGCTTGTAAGGTGGCAAGTTTCTTCTTCTCCTTCTCCTTCTCCGTCTCCTTCTGCTCCTCCTCCTCTTCCTCCTCCTTCTTCTTAATTAAATGGCAGTATAAGGAAAAGAGGGTCTGGGTGTGTAACTCAGTGGCAGGGATCTTGATTAGCATCTGCAAGGCTTTGGGTTCCATTCTCACAACTATAAAAAAAGGGGGAGAGAATTAATTTCAACTTTTAAGTTGCAATAATGTCACACTTAATTGTACATTTTTGCAGCTGGCATTAATTGTTCCACATTAATAAAGCCAATTATAATAGAACATTGTTGAGAGCGTTAATTTTTTTATTCCAAAGAACAGTTGCTTCCTCCTGTAATCTTTCAGTAGTCTCTTTTGGTCACCTTTGTAAAACCAAAATGAAATGATCCTTCTGTTTTACATTGGTACTTTTCCATATTTGTGAACCCAACAGAACCATAATAGTAGAAACTTATGAGTAGGCTGGGTAAGTGCGGGGGCCCCACAGACAGATGAGTGGTTGTCTGTCCTTTTTCAAGATGAAAGATTTGAGATACCTTACAGAAATCTATGTTATGATAAAAAAATCAAGAATGGCATGCAGGAAAATGAGAGTAAAAAGTAATGAGAGGAGCATAAAGTTAACATGCAAAATGTCAGTATTTTAGCAATAGTTTTGGCACTTACCTTCGGGACCTGGAGAGAAACACAACCATATTGTGTTTCAGAAAACTCGAATCCCAGGAGATTATTACAGTAGTTCCCTCCGGGGTGGGGAGCAGGTATTCATATTAACTTGTTTAGGGGCCAGGGATATATCTCAGTGGCACAGCGCCTGACTTCAAGCATGAGGTCCTGAGTTCAATTCCTGGTACCAGAAAGAAAAATCATATATATACTCCTTTAACACCTGCCTTTCTTACTAGATCTTAAACTCACAACAGTATCCTTCACCCAGAAAAGAGTCTGGCCTGAGAACAGTCATTTGGCGGGTAGTAGTGGATGATGTAGCTCAGAAAGCTTGGTCTACATCCCACCTCCTCTACCGGCCGCTGTAGCTTGGATCTGCATGTCCCCCAAAGGCCATGTATCCCAAGCTTAGTCACCAGCCTGCAACACTATTGGAAAGTAATGGCGCCTTTAAGAGGTGGGGGCAGAAGTTAGGTCACCCGCGATGTGCCCTTCAAGGGGCGTTGCAGTGATGGCAAACCTTTTAGAGCTTTCAGTGATACAACAGCCTGCTCTGGGAAGTGTGCCATAGCTTTGCACCCCTGGACTATTGGGACCCCGGCTCCTCCTCTCTTTTGTTTCCTGGCTTCTATGAACAGCTTTGCTCACCACACCCTCCTGCCACGATGTGCTGTGCTACCACAGGCCCAAAGTAACAGGTTTCACGGACTGAAACCCCTGAAATAAATGAAAATAAGCCTGTCCTCCTTTTAGATTGCTTATCTCAGGTATTTGTCACATGAACAAAAAGCTACACACCTGCAGAAACCTTGGGCCCTGAACCTGGATGCCAGATTGGTTTCACTTGTCAGTGGACTCGAGCAATTTAGAACACGGAGGCCAGCTCTCTCCCCTCTGTCCTGTGCTCAAATGTAAGGTCATGAAAATGTGAGTTTGTGTATTACGTTCAACTTCCTGGCTACTAAGAAGGGAGTGGAGCGGCCAGAATACAGGGTCTGTGGTCACCAGATGTCACCCTAGAAGCTTAACCAAGTATCTGATCTGTACCTTGTGACTCCAACAATCGTGTGCTAAAATGGCAGCCTTGCTTACAGTAACCCAAAACTGGGAACAACTTGAATGAATGCGCACAACACACACACACACACACACACACACACACACACACACACACACACAGACACACACACAGACACAGACACACACACAGACACACACACAGACACACACACAGACACACACAGACACACACACAGACACACACACAGACAGACACAGACACACACAGACAGACACAGACACACACACACAGACACACACACACAGACACAGACACACACACAGACACACACACGCACACACAGACACACACAGACACACACACACAGACACACACACACAGACACACACACAGACACACACACGCACACACAGACACACACACAGACACACACAGACAGACACACAGACACACACACACACAGACACACACACAGACAGACACACACACAGACACACACACGCACACACAGACACACACAGACAGACACACAGACACACACACACACACAGACACACACAGACACACACACAGACACACAGACACACACAGACACACACACGCACACACACGCACACACAGACACACACAGACACACACACAGACACACAGACACACACACAGACAGACACACAGACACACACACAGACACACACAGACACACACACAGACACACACACAGAGACACACAGACAGACACACACAGACACACACACACACACACCAGTGTGTGCACATCCTGGATTGCAAACCAGCAAAAAAAATTAACTTGCTATCATAACAACATGGATGAATTTCACAGACATCATAGGTAAAAGAGGCCAGACCAAAAAATGCATATTCTGTGATTCAATTTATATAAATTTAAAAACAGATACAGGTTGAAAATCTCTAATCCAGACTGTTTGGTAATCATCTCAGACATCAGATATCAGAGGTTTTCAGGTTTGGGGTTGTTTGCATAGACTTCTGGGTGAGCCATCCTAATCCAAAATACACGAAAATCTTCTCAGATTTTTGACCGGCGCAGCTCCAACGAAACAGAAGACAGGAAACGCTTTTGTGGACGACAGTTAACTGCTAGTTTATTTACGCGGGCTCTGGTTTATATATTTGGCTGTGACCAATCACAGGCTGCCACAAGGAAGCAGGGCGGGAATGGGATGCAGGCTCTGGCTACTATATCCAGCTGTGGCCAATCAGGAGTTGCCACAGAGTACGGAGTAGAGCGCGGGGTGCGCACGGGTTGGCTAATTTAAAGAGGGACGTAGCGCATTGCGGAAGCTGGCGTGGTCCTTAGTCCCGGGTGGGGTATGGTATGTTGAGCGCCTGCGCCTAACAGATTTTGGACTTTTAGGTTAAGGATACTCAACCTGTAGGACTAATAGATGATGTCAGATACTAGGATAGAGGTTACCTTTGTAGAAGGGGTGGAGTTAGTGATGGGAGAAAGTCATGAAGGAGGTGTTGAGGTGCCAGTAGTGTTCTGTTTCTCGTTTGGGTGCTGATTATAATTGTGAAAATCCATTCCGTTGTACCATCTTACCTACGTTTTTGTGGCTAAGACAGAATATTCAGCACTCAAAGTTATGTCACAGTCTGTGGAAGTTTCAGTTCGTAGTCAGCTGGCTTCAAGACAGGGTGGCGTGCAGAAGGGCCTCGCAGAGGAGACACGGGGCATGGCAGGCAGGAGACGGCAGAGTGAACAGCAGCAGCAACAAGCAGGTTGCAAGCCTCCCTTGGCCTTTAATCCATCCGGGCTGCAACCCTTCTGGTGGTGCCACCCATGCACAGGGTGGCCTTCCCATTAGCTACGCCCAGAACTATGCTATTTCCACCAGTGGACCCCCTTAATCCCAGGATCACATGCTAGATCCAGCAGCACCGTAATAAAGCACCACCCACGGCCCATAGCTGTGGGGGGACATCTAGACGCAAGCCATAACATGTACTTTTACAAATTGTCTCTCTATATATAAAGGTATATATTGCACTTCAATTTGAAGAGTTTATTTTAAAAAGCTTTCTGGTATTTAGACCCCACAATTGTCTGCTGTGGGCCCTCATGAAGAGCTGTGCCCTGGACAACAGATTCAGTACAGCCCGGACTGTTTCTCAGAATGTCCTGGTGTGGGCTGACGGGGAAACAGTGGGAGCGCCTGACCGAGTGATCGCCCGTTTCCTCTCCTTTGCTGTCTGCTGACCTTGTCCTCACAGGGGGCAACAGAGCAGAGCAGAGCAGAGCACGTGGGCCACAGACCCCGCAGGCAGCCCTGCAAACAGGATTTCTCTCAGCTGGGCTTTTGCTGAGTACTGAGTGAGCGAGGAAGGGGACTACAGACTGACAGGAACTTGGAGTCCAGATCCACTCTCCTGCCAAGTTGGGCAGATCTAATGCTTCCCCAATTAGGAGGAGGGCAGGTGTCCCAAATGACAGCTGAGGCACCTAATAGGTCACCGTAAGTAGAAGCCGATGTCCCCATCACAGGGAAGTGGGAACAAGCAGAGAGAGATAACGCCATATGTCATTGATTCTAAGACGGATCTTTCTCCACACATTTTAACATTTAAAAAATTTGGATGCATTTTACAGTTGATGTGTCATAATTTAGTTAGTGATTTTGTCTTTCAAAACCTTGGTGTCTTCTTTTGAGGGAGCTTGAAGAGTCACTGAACCACGGCTCTCCGTTCAGTGTGTTTCCAACCACTTGGATGTGATCGATAGTTTCAGTTTATTTTAGTATATGTGCCGACGAAGCAAGCACACGCTTCAGTTTATTTTAAAGAATAAATTTCTCTTGGAAGCGTGTTCCTCCCTTCACTCCCCCACCGGACAGCCGGGCAGTGGGTATGATGGCTGCAGCCTGGGCGGTGAGTCCTGCCAGCCGTCCACCCGGCCCCAGTGGTACTGAGACTGTACATTTCCCTCACAAATTCTTCCTTTCCAGGTAGTACTGAGGCAGATGTCACCATTACCCACCTAAAGAGAGTCTAAATCATGACATTTCCTTGTATTTCATTGAATCCGCTCTACCACTCCTGCTTACTAATACAGGGACCCGAAGAGAAGACTATAAGTCGCAATGTGAAAACTTTAAAAGAAAGCTTTGTCAAAGAAGCCTTAACGATTTGGAGAGGAATCTTTTGTTTTTCTTTATTTTGAAAAATGTGATTAAAATCCACATGCTCTCATTTTTGTCTGTTATGAAGGCAGTTTGACTCCAGAGACATCACAGAGAAAAAGGTATACAAAGAAACCTGCGTATGGTTGTGCACACTTGCAATCCCAGCACTCGGGAAGCTGAGGCAGGAATCACCACAAGATCAAAGCCAGCCTGGGCTCATAGTGAGTGCAAGGCCAGCCTGAACTACAGAATGAGGCCCTGTTTAAAAAAAGAAAAAAGACTATGTAAAGAGAATAATTGGGCAAAACATTGGGTTTTTAAATTTTTTTATTTAAAAGAATAAAAACAGAACAAAGCAAATCAGAACAGAACAATGCAAGCAACATAGCACTTCACAATAAGACAAAACATCAACAGTGGCTACCATGTTGTCTCTTGTTTTCTTCGAAATAGTTGACCATGACTTCACACACAATAACATCAAACATAACAAAATAGTATGAAACCATTCAAAAGAATGAAAGCATTACAGGATTTCAAAACCAGATAACAGGAAATGAACAATGGCTACTATAATATCTCATTTTTCTCAAAAAAGTTGTCCATACCATCACACATGATAAAATCAAATAAAACACAACAGGATAGAACCAATCAAGACAGAAGAACAAAAGCACAATACGACTTCAAGGCAAGATGATAGGAAATCAGCAATGGCTAACACAGCGTCTCATTTTCTTCAAAATAGCTGTTCATACCATCACACATGATAAAATTAAACAAAACAAAAAAACCAATTAAACGAATGAAAGCACTATGACTTCAAAGCAATATAATAGGAAACCATTATTACCCATTATATTCAAAATAGCTGCCCCTACCATCTGACAGAGTAAAATCTGACAACAAGGCAGAACAAAGGCAGACATAACAGAAGTGTGAAAGCAATACAAAAGTTCAAGAGGAGACAAAAGGGAATTACCAGTAGTTACCACCTTTTCCTTGTAGGTGTTCCCTCCCCTTGCTCTTACAATAGCCATCTTTGCTTTTGGATCCCACTAACTCCTTCTGTTTCTTAATGTCAGGGTTCATGTGTATGAGTTTGAACTGTTTCAGCCATGAACATGATCTCCAGTTGGGTCCATTTCCCTACAAGAGCCTTGAGATTATCTTACTTTATAGCTTTATACTTTATAGCTTTATATATGTTACTTTACACACTATACTATACTTGATAGTGGGTAACTTTCCACTGCATGAAAATACGGTATCTTTCTTATCCATTCTGTGGTTGATGAGCAAGTTACCCTAACTTTTTTCTGGTCTCCCATCACATGGAACAATTGTTTTTTCTCTTTTGATTTTCAGCCCATGAATTTGCTTTCCAGTTAAATGTGTTTCTTGTACATAGTATATTGGTGGATCTTGTTTCTTGATCCACTCTCCCTGTGTTTCATTTTATTGCTGACTGAGGCCATCTGCATTGATGGTTACAGCCACACACACTGGTTTGTCCCTGTGCTGCTGTCCTCCTGCTGCTGGCTCTCCACTTTTCTCCTTCATTCCATTGCCTGTCCTGTTTGGTGATCCTCCTGTGCTGCTGTTCCTAGAACCACGGTCATCTCTATCTCTCTCTAGAGTATTCTTTAGCACTCTCTATAGGGTTGGCTTAGTAGTCATGAATTCCTTCAGTTGTTCTTTATCATGGAACTACCTTATTTTTCAGTCAATTATGAAAGAGTTTTTCAGGGTACATCCACCTGGGTTGGAAGTTGTTTTCTTTCAGGATTTGAAACATGACTCAAAACTCTTGACTTGATGGTTTGTGTTGAGAAGTCTGTTGTGATTCTGATTGGTTTTCCTTTATAGGTGATCTGTCTTTTTTCTCTAACAGCCTTTAACATTCTGTACCTCTGCTGAATTTCTGGGATCTTTATTATATGTCTGGGTGTATATTTACTTCGGTTATGGCTAGTTGGAGTGCTATATGCCTTACTTACCTGCATGCCAGATCCATTTCCCATGTTTGGGAAGTTTTCTTCTATTACTTTTGTAAATAGCCTTTTAATTTCATTTGTGTTGACCTCTGCTTCCAACACCTATCACTCTTGAATTATGCTTTTTTGCATCATCTTGCAGCCATTGAGTTGTTACTTCATGATTCCATGTTGGTTTTTAAGAGATCTTTCCTTTCGTGATCATTAGCTGTAATCCTATCTTCAAGGTTTGAAAGTTTATCTTCAGTCTGTTTCAAGTAGTTTTGCCAGGTTTCCACTGAATTTCTAATTTCCTGGATCTCTCTTTGAATCTGTTTCATGCATTGTAATTCCTTTCTATATTGATTCAAGGTTTCCATTATTTTCCCGTTTTTTTGTCTGTGTCTTCTTTAGACCTGCTGAGTAATTCTTTCAGTATGTTTGTGATCTCTTCTTTTACCTGAGGCATTATTTCTGATTTGCCTGCTTTTACAGTCTCATGAAGTTGTTTCCTTGTTTCAGCTGCTGTCCTCTCAGAGATGTCAGGTGTGTGACTTCCGTTTTCTTCCACGACTGTATCTCCCAGACTTGTTCTGTGTGGGCCAGAGGTCTGAGTTTGCCTTTTCTCCTTCCTCTTGACATTCTCCTGGGCTCCTCCCAACAATCTGGTTGTTTAGTTCCAGGCACTTCCCACATTGGCTGCCCCTCCGTGGTGGGGGAGGATGGCACAGGCACCTGTGTTCCTCTAACCCCAGTTTTACAAGGAGGTAGCAGGGCATGGAGCGGGCTTCTCCAGACCTGCAGCTACACTGGGGCTTCCCTGACGATCAGGGGTGCATGGAAGGCTTCTTCTCTCAGCCTTTGTGTCCACACTAAACTCCTGTGATGGTGGCAGACACACAGGGGTATATTTTCTGATTCCACTATTAGGCTGCCCAAAGGAGCCAAGGGCTCCAATGATGGCCTACAGGTACACAGGGCTTACCTGGCTGTGTGTCCCTGCTCCGGCTGGCCCTGCAGTTGGAGGTGGGTCTGCGGTTCTCTCTGCCTGTGCTGGACACCACAGGAAAGGGCTGACTCTCTCTGGCCACACTGGGAGCCAATAGGAAAGGGCTTTCCAGTGGTGGCACCTGGCAGGACTGCTGGCTCTCTGCCCCCACTGTTCACCCGTGGAAAGGGCCACCTAGTGGCGGCACCCAGCAGGCAGAGGCAGATCTGCTGGCTCTCCTTGGGCAAAACTTTGAAAAAAAGTTACATTTTGATCCTTAATTTTAACTAAATGGACTCAAGGTACAGTATATATAGTACCTGGCAGGCTTCGGCAGACATGTGAGGCAACCTCCACTCACTTCCCCAAGGAGACTTATACCTTGTTCCATTTCCATGGCCTCGAGCAGAGGGACATACATCCCTGCAGACCCTAGACCTAATAGCAACCCCTCCCAGCACTTCGCTGTAGGAGACAAACCACATCCTAACAGATTAACCCTAAGGGCTTAACAGCCAATATTGGCTGGCTTGATACATTACCCTTTCTGAACACATCTATATTTTGAAA
This sequence comes from Cavia porcellus, assembly GCF_034190915.1. Classification (NCBI taxonomy): domain Eukaryota; kingdom Metazoa; phylum Chordata; class Mammalia; order Rodentia; family Caviidae; genus Cavia; species Cavia porcellus. The sequence continues at coordinate 64,813,705 of NW_026947504.1, read as the reverse complement.
ATTTAGCTGAGGTGGCACATGCCTGTAATCCTAGCACTGGAGGCTAAGGCAGGAGGATCACTGTGAGTCTGAGGCAATCACAACTGAACTACATAGCATACAGAGAGAGAGACTCTCTCTCTTTCTCAAAAAAAGTTTTATTACAGAAGCTGTGTGTTGCCCAGTGGTGGAGTTCTTGCCTAGCATGCTTGAACCCGCAGGTTAGATCTCCAGCACACACACAAAAAAGTTACTATGTGATTGATACACATTCATTGCTGAAAATGGAAAACTTCAATCAGTAAAGAGAAAGAAAGAAAGCTGGTGCACGCCTAAAGTCCCAGCTACTCAGGACACTGGTGAGTAACATTCAAGCCCACAAATTCTGAGGGCAACTCAGCAGCATAGAGAGATGAGATCCTGTCTCAGGAGAGAGAGAGAGAGCGCGCGAGAGCGAGAGAGAGAGAGAGAGAGACAGAGACAGAGACAGAGACAGAGACAGAGACAGAGACAGAGACAGAGAGGTGGAAAAGTAATAAATAATAAATGAATAAAAAAATTTTAATAAGATTAGCCCCTACATCACCATAAAGAATCACTATTGGGAACTTAGTTTCCACTTTCTGAACAGTTTCCTGCACATGCATTAACATTTGGAGGAGGCTCATGATGAAGACTTTGATCCTCTCCCCTTCCTCCCGGCATTCCTTTCTGGCTTGTCCCCTGTCCCACCTTATCATTTGTGGCTCTATATGCCCCTTAAAACCAACTATGAGTAGTATTCCAGAAAATGCCTTTATCCTTGAGGATTCATACACTTAACAGAGCTCAGTTGTTAGCAGTTATCATTTCTTTTTGAAACCAGTTTCCTTAGAAGCTTACGTTGATATAGATCAAGTTGATATTTTAAATATTTGGTTACCAGGCATAGCGGTACATGCCTCTAATTCCAGCACTTGGGAGGCTGAGGCAAAAGAATCACGACAAATTCGAGGCCAGGCTATGCTACATAGTCAATTCAAGGCCAGCCTAGAAGACAGAGATACTGCCTTTAAAATGAAAGAAAGTAAAGAAAGAGAAGGAGAAAGATTTGGTTGACACCTACAAACTCTTAAAGAGAAGACCGAGCCTGCCCATCTTGCTACATCATTATGTCCAACGTAGTGTCTGATGCTGTAGGGATCTAATGCTCCCTCTCCCAGAAGCCGTCTCTCTGTTGCCTGGGAGTCAGGGAGGGAGGGGTTGAACTCTCAAAGTCCTTGTCTGAAGCTGGGCATGGCGATGCACACCTGTGATCTCAACTCTTCAGGAGGCTGAGGTTCGAAGATTCAAAGTTCAAGTTCAACCTAAGCAATTTGTTGCCAAAAAAATTGCTGGGGGTATGGCTCAGTCTGAAGACCCAGACTCTGAGTTTAGTCCTCAGTTCCTCTGAAAGAAAGAAAGAAAGAAAGAAAGAAAGAAAGAAAGAAAGAAAGAAAGAAAGAATCTCTCTGTGTCACTTAAGTGGTCTGATTAAATTTCATTAAAAGTTTATATTCCATTAAATTTTTGTACATTTACCTTCCCAGCTTCATGGGAGCCTGTTATGGCCACACTTTGGAACCCTAGGCCCTGAGGTTGCTTAGAAGGGACTTATAAAGTCCAGCTTATAGACAGGGAAACTGAGGCACCTGTGTTACATCACCTGCCCAAAGCTGCCTGGATTTTCAATGAGGTAGGTCCTGACTGCTTACAAATGCTCCTTCTGTGCCATTAGACATGTTGCCAGAGGCCTATAAACTGAAAATTATTTAATTTTATGGGGGGTTTATGCTTTAAAAATTAAACTAAGTACATTTTTGACCATTCAGACTATCCACTCAATGTCATTGTTTGGTTTTGCATGTGTGTAGGATCCTGTTTGTATTTTTCACTGGTTGGACCAAGTGACTGAATGACAGCAGCCACTGGCAGTTTTTCAAGGACATTCTCAGGGATCCCCATTTTCCCAGAGGTGAGCAACACTATATAATGCTGCCTCATGCTCCCTACAAACGAGTATTTATGTGTTTTAACAAAAAGTAAGTTAAAAATTCTGCCTTTGCTTCTCATTTTTTAATCATCTATAATAATTTTTTTTATTATTTTGAAGGTAGTGAAATACAACAAAACAAAACAAAATAAAGCCAATTGAGACAATGCAATGAAATTGGTACAGAACTTCACAGCAGGGTACCGGATAACAGTAACAGGTACATAGTATATCGCATCATCTTCACAATAGTTGTTCTTTCAATCAGGTATTGCACAATCATACCAAATACAGAACATCATAAAACCTATCAGAACAGAGTATTCAATAGAGCAATATAACTACTCAGAGCAAAGCAAAACAGTAATAAAAATATTTGCCCTTAAAGAGACGGTAGAAGGAAATCCCCCATATTTGCCGTATTGCGTGTAGTCATCCTCCAAGTGATGCTCAGAACTCTGGCTCCCATTTGCTAACGGGGGGCGGGGATGGGATCTTTGATTCTCAGTCCACACCCCGGTAGGCTCACAGTTGCCTACCAGGGAGGCAAGGGGGTTGCTTTGTTGCCCAGCGCCTAAATTCCAAGATGGCGTGGATCTCAGGAGGTGCTGGCCGCCTGGTTCTCTCTCCCTGGCTCGCCCACTGCTCCTGCTTCTCATTTGTGACTCAAGGTAATTGTGTTAGATGTGAAGATACACAGATTGTTGGCATTTTTTACGATATATTTTGGGAGTCTGATTTTGGTTGCAGAAGAGTGATCTAATTGATTTATCTATTATTATTAACTTGTCTTTTTGAGACAGAGTTTTGCTATGCAGTTCAAGCTGGCCTTGAACTCATTTTGTAGCCCAGGTTGGCCCTGAACTCACAGTGATCCACCTGCCTTGGCTACTCAAGTGCTGGGATCACACATGCCCAGCTTGTGTGATCTAATTAGTAAGAACTAGAAACAGTACATTGGACCACAGACGTTCATACTCCTTGTAACAGTGACATCTAGTGGCACTGAGGTAGGAGGACTGCGCCTGGGCTGCTGATCTGAAGGCAGCTGCCTGTTTAGCCTTGAGAGCCGCTATCCTTTTCTGGAGTCACGGACACCATCTCTGATCACACCACTCGAGCACCCAGTTGGCCTCAGAATCTGCAATGTAGGGCCACTTTCGCAGGCACTGTCTCCTGGCCCCTGCAGCACCCAGGAATAGGCAGGCTGTGCAGAGCCACCTGGGTGAGAAGAGAATTTAACCCAACAGGTCTGTGCTTGCTACCATGTTAGACCGGCTTGGCCGAGGTCCTGGAAGGCCAGAGATTTATTACCTCCCTGGGCAGCAGGTGGCCAGGGTATTTTTAGTGTCGGGGCAGGGGGTGAGATTTGAGGGCACCGGACCTCCAGCTCTCAGTTCCAAGTCCTCACATACTGGCCGTCCCTGACCTGACTTGGGCTCTGCAGCTCGGTGCACAGCTGCCCACTCAGCTTCTCATACCTGCTTTCTCCTGTTCTCAAGCAGTTTTTTAAAGAACCTAGAGAAGGTGAATACGGTGGGGTGCCAAGTTGTCAGGCATTTAGGAAAAGGGCTGAGTTGTTAGTGGCCTGAATGCAAATCTATCCTGCTTTAAAGCACTTTTCTGTTTAGTTTATTATTGAACCCTCACATTAATCCCACAATCCCTGTGGCCCAGGATTATTATCTTCCTTCTACTGCAGAAGAATCTGGCAATGAAAGGTGAGCAGCCTGTCTAACACCACAGGTGGCAGAACCCGAGGCCAGGCCGCCTGAGAGGCACAGGCGTTGGAGTACAGCTGTGTCACCCAGCGGGGCTGAGTTAGGACCTCTGTGCACCACACAGAGGAGACTCTGGGAAGCCGTGGAACTGATCCTCAGGTATCTGCCCCCAAGACTGCACTCCCGCTGCTTAACACACGCAGCTGTAAGGATGAGCACATATCAAACACTCAGCGCATTGTTCTTCCCAATCAGCCAACACATGTGTCTGGGCCTGGGTCAGCCCACAGGCAGGCCCTGAAATATGGCATTCTCACTGTCTTCGTAGGAGGGACAAGCTCAGGGACAACTATAAAACATGCTGGCACCAGGCATCTCAAACTTTTAAAAAGCGCCGGGGACATAGTTGGTGTGAAGGTCTTGGGTTCAATCCCCAGCACCAAAGCAAAATCCCCCAAAACCATGGTGGCACGCTCAGGGTTAGAAGAAAAGTTACTAGAACAACTAATAGAAACTCAGAGCTTCTGGGCAGGGCACATTAGAGAAAATAAATATAAAAATTAAGACTCTGAATGGTTCTACCAGTGCAATTCCCTGAGACTGGGTTTGAGTTATGTCACACTGGAGCAGAGCAGTTGGTGTAAGCACTTTTGCAATCCCATGACCTCGGGTCTCGCTCGCTTTTTCTTTCTTTTTTTGTTCCTGTTTTTGCTTTTTAAAACAAGATTTTCTTAGTAGGTCAGGGTGGCCTTGAACTCACCATGTAGCCCAGGAAACCTCTAACAGCCTGTAGAAATCGGGAACCCCTTGTGGACCGTTAGTGGGGGACAGCATGTGATGTAAATTGCCCACTCCTGCGTTTCCTGCAGACCAGCTGGCTGGACCCCGGCAGGCCGAACTGCCCCAAGCCCACTGTGGCTGCCCGACCACCTCTTGCTCCTGATCAAGCTGTGCCACTGTGAGCCTTGGGGTTTCAGCTAGTGAGGAAGGGCTGGCGGGCCTTTGATCCCAGCATCCTGAGGGCTCGCTCCTCAGCAGGCCATGCACCACTGAGTCCCACCTCCTGCGTGCCTCTGCCTGTGTTTCTGTTTATTAACACTTTGGTCTCCAAGCCTATCTCAAACCTCAGTTCATTTGCCTGCTGGCCTTGAAACTCTATTCAGATGTATTCAGTAAAGAGAGGGGTTGGGTGGTGATAAGAAAGATAACAAGATTTGAGGAAGATTCAGAAACCTGATCTTTTCCCCACCAGCGCCCTCCTCAGACTGACACCGCATCCCTGCAGTCAGTAGTTCTGTCTGGTGCAGTGCTCTGTTCTGTACAGAAAGTGTGTCATGGTCGTGATCCAACACCCAGTACCATATCCCTCGCCTATCATGCCTGAGAGATTGGCTATTCCCATCTGTATACTAAAGGCACTAACAGATCCTGCATAGAGAAACCTGTTTCAGGTTAATGAATCCAGCATTTCCTGAGCTTATTGGACCTGGAACCCTCTTTCCAATCCACAGGTTTTCACATCGTACAGCACCAGTGCTGCATAGAACCCATCTTGGATAGCAGGCTGCAGTCACCTCATGATAATGCCATCTGCCTTGACTTGTGGCTGCGTCCACCATGCATAGCATCTCCTCGGACACTGACCCTTGCTAGAGTAGATCCTGAGCTCATTTTCCTGAGCCAGTCCAGTCTGGCCTATTTCCCCAGCCCTAATCCTCCTCTGCCCTGGTTTTCTTCTGTTCTCCCAACCAGGCTGCCTAGAGCAGAGGAAAGAATTCTTGGGTTTCTGGTCTCATCCTTCAGGCTGATACCTAGGGGATGCTCTTTGCCTTGAGGCTTGGAGCTCACAGGGCCAAGATCTCCTTGCTTCTTACATCAGAAACAAGAATTTAACTCTCATTCCTCAAGCGTGTATTTCTTTCTGTGTTGGTAAGGCTGGAGTATCGGTTTGATGGCTTTGGCATTTGCCTGGGGGCTTGGAGGGATGCTTCTGTGTGTACCTGGGTGGGTCACGAGGCACGGCCTTGGCGCCCCACCTGTCCTCTGGCACTGCTTGCTGCTCTGCTCCCTGCCTGTCATGGACTGAGCAACTTTTCCCCTCCTGCCCTCTACCATGTTTCTGCCTTGGAGGCCACTGACTGTGGACTGAATCCCTTTAAAACGAGAACCAAATTCAACCTCTCCTCCTTTACGTTGTGGGTGTCAGGTATAATACTGTGTCCAGCAATGGGAACACTGTCTAAAATGCACCTTCCTTTCCTCCTTCCAAGATGGATACATTGGTTAAATGAGTTATTAAATACATACCTTACATTATTATGACTATGAGCCACTTGGGATACCACGATTACGCTTCCTTTTCATTGTTGTCTTAGAAACTGCTAAGTGCCTCATTTCCCCCCTCCCACTTGTCTGCTTGGTTTTCTACATACTTGTCAAGAATTCAAGCATACTGTATCAGAACGGGAAATTTTGCCAGTATCATAAAATAGAAATGTAAGCTATTGTTGGCTTACTTTGATTGCTGGGTCGGTGATTCCTTCCAGGACCATTCATGCCGTTTCCACCTCCACGGTTGCGCTGAAGGCCTCCGTTTCACCCCACACTGGAAATCCCTTTGCTCTCCTCTATGGTTGAATCCCTGTTGTCTGGATGCTGTGCCTTCATCTTGGTTTATGCTTTTGAAGCAGGATGACTGCCACGAGCATCTTCACAACGCGTACGGAGCCCCGCGAGTCTGGAAAATGCCAGAGTTCTGGCCTCACAGTTGACTGACTCATAGATTCATTGAGTATAAAATTTTGTGTTGGAAATAATTTTTGTAATTTTCACTTATAAATAATTTTAGATGTAAAGAAAAGCAAGAAAAACAATACAGCGTTCTATTTAATGCGTTTATCCAGCTTCCCTCCCTGTTAACGTCCCACACAGTCCTAGTTCAATTGTGAAAACTAGGAAATTAATTTTAATATACTCCATTTACTACAGACTTTGGACTTCGCCAGTGTTTGCAACATCATTTTCTTTTTCCAGGATTCAATCCAGATCCTGAAATGCATTTAGTCTTTTATTCTTTTTTAATGTCCTTGAATCTGGGACAGATCCAGTCTTTGTATTTGATGATTTTAAAAAGTATTTTAGCTACTCTGTAGATTTTCCCTGAATTTGGGAATTCCTGATGTTTTCCTCATGATCTCATGATTACACTGAGTTACAGATTTTGGCAGAGAGCACAAGCCTATAATCCTGCCATTTGGGAGGCTGAGGCATAAGAATTGCTGCAAGTCTGAGGCCATCCTGGCCACCATCCTGAGTTCAAGCCCAGCCTCTGGTGGGGGAGAGATTACCACAAAGGTGACAGACCTTCGTGATGTCAGTGTGACTTATGGATGCTGCTGCTAACTTTGATCATGTGGCTGAAGTGATGTCCTACTTCTCCACCGTGAAGTTACTACTTTTCCTTCTACAGTTAATCAGTATATTATTAGATGTAACGTGAAACTATGCAAATATCCTGTTTATCCATAAACTTTCACCAAATGATTTTAAGATCCACTGGTGGATCTTGCCTGCCCATGATTACTTCTCTAATGTTCTGATGGTGACTTTCTGTTTCCCTTCTTTCCATTTAGTAAGTAGAAAGAAGTAATTCCCTTCTTTCCTTTTGTAAAATAGAGATCCCTTTTCCTCCACAGTTTTAGCCATTTGATTGTTGCTTTATATCAGTCTTGGCTCAGAGATAAGTATTTTATTCTATGGATGATAGAGCCATTTTATTGTTCAATTTGTTCTTAGAATGTTGAAAGCTTTGTTCCGTTAACAATTAGATTTCAGTGATTTTGCTATTAAGATTTTAATGCTAGCCAGGCATGTAGGTGCAGGCCTGCGATCCTGAGACAGAAGACTAGACCACCTTGGGACCCCCCCTCTCTCCAGGGGCTCAGTTCTGAGCCCTGCCCATCAGATAATGTTACAGGTTTACTTTTTTCTGTCTTTTAACCACAAGATTACTGCAGTTCCTGCCCTTTGTTGTGCCCCCTCCTCCCAGTAGCCTTTGGTGCGATAACATCAAGCAGCTTCATGCCACCCAGACGTGTAGAACTGTAGAACTGCCACATCTGAGTACCCGCTTTTGTTCTCTTGTGCACCTTGGCTTGCTTCCCTTTTCCCGCCAAACCCCACCCTCTGGGCTCAGAATTTGGAGTGCCTGTCTCCTCTGGGCCAGCAGGCTTAATAAAGCTTCTGCCAAGTGCCACCTGTGTCTCCTGCACCACTGGTGACACCCAAAATTGCTACAACAATCCCAGCACTTGGGAGCTGAGGCAGGAGGGTCACTTGGAGTTTGAGGCCAGCCTGGGCTACAGAGTGTGTTCAAGCCCAGCCTGAACTACACGGCAAGACTGCCTCAAAACACCACCCTCAACAGCAACATCAACAACAAAAAACAGTTTAACGACAGTTTGATTTTTAATCTTTTTCTTCAATGTTTTCCATAAGAAAAATGAAAAAGGAAAAAAGAGAGAAGTACCAAAAATCAGAAGAAAAACTGTTTCTCGTGAGGTTTGGGGAGGTAATATAGTTAAGTGTGTATTATTTCACAACATAAGTCACAAGTCTAGTGATTTCCTTCCTTCTTTGGTCCAAAGGCTCACTACAGATGATGTATTCATCCTAGACCATCCTGGACTTGCTGCAGAAAGGTTGGCCAAGCCCACACTTGTAAGTCAGGTCTGGACTCAGCTCTAGCGGCTGTGTAGAAACTTCCCAAGAAACGTTTAAGATGAACCTGCCAGCTGAATGTCTTCGAATTTCCTTCTAAACCTCTTGGATTATCACTGACTGAGGAAACCAGGGCCTATGGTGAAGCCATCATTCTTATGGAGAACTTTGTGGCCCCTGCCACAGCAGAGGAAAACAATTGCAGACTTCACTCACCCCCAGACCCTCGGCTCCGTGGAACCCGTGATTGCCCCAGCGAATGCGACGGTGTCTTTAAATGGGAGGAAGGGGCCAAAGGCTCACTCCGAGGGTCTGGATTGCTGGTCTGAAAGAATGCATTTAGGGCCAGGGATTTAGTTCAGTGGTGTAAATTCCTTCCTGGCAAGCTCAAGGTAAAGTGCATTTCCTCCCTAGCTAGGACAGTTGCCCTGGAGTTTTGTGATGGCATCTTCTTTTGCTGCCTGGTCAGCATGTTGTTCTGTGGCCTGGAAGCAGCCTCTCCTGACACACAGGACACAACTGAAGGAAAAGTGGCTTTTCTAGTTTAAGACCAAACCTGCTCTGGTTGGTTGTTCCTTGGACAGCAGCACTCCAGAGTGAACTGGCCTAAAGAATTTGAGCTGCTTCTTCCTTTGGCCTTTCCCAGCCCAGCCCGAGTCAGTCCACTCTCCAGACTCTCCTTCCCTGCCGTGCCCTTGGAGGCCAGTCTCTGATGAGCAGAATGGGCTGGAATCCAGGGTGAGGGAAAGGAGAAGCCAGGTTTACTTCTGTGTCTCTCTGCAGTGCCTGGGCCAGCCAGTCAGTTCTGTCACCACGACCTCCTTAGCTCTTGACTCCTCCAAGCGCCCGAGGAGAGTGGAGGTCCCACACACAGGGTCCTGGATACATGGATGATGAAACCTGTTTGGCCCACATTCATTAACAATTAGACAAAAGCCTGATGGTCCTGCCCTTTCTCTTTGGCAGTGTCCACATTTCTCTTGCTGCTCTCAGACTTGTCCCCAAAGATCTTGAGAATTTACTCACATTAAAGTATAAACGACTAACAATACTCACTATCTCTCTCTGAGGCTCTTTGCTTTTAAAAATTGAAGTCCAACCAGGTGTAGTGGCACAGATCCATAATCCCAACACTCTTGGAGGCAGAGGTAGGAGGATCACAAGTTCAAATTCAATCTGGACAACACAATGAGACACTGTCTCAAAATAAAAAAAGTGAAGAAAGATTTGGGGAAAAGCTCTAGGTTCAACGTTCATTACCAAAACCAAAAACAACCGCAGTCCAAGGAATGAAGGTATAATTGTAGAATTTCAGAAAAGAGCTGAGTGTGAGATTCAAGTCCCAGTTTTCTGAAATCCTTTCATTTCAACCTTGTAGCCTTTGTGGGGGAAACTAAGTTTAATGTGCATGAAGAAACACTAATGCTGGGCTTTCACTTGATCTTAGCCAAAAGTCTGAGAAGCGATAGTGCTGGGCTTTTAGATACAAAACATTTTAGTCCAGCATGGCTGGGAGAGAGGTGCTGGAGTAAACTTACCTCTGGTGGGAGAGGCTTGAGGCTATGTTTTCTCTGTTGGAGACTAGTACTAAGCAACTCTGAACATGATTTAAAATTAACTAATTGGCTGTCTATGCTTATCTGTGAGTCTGTCCTAGGCTTAAGCCCCATACCTGGTGATGGGAGCTGGTTCATAGTAAGTGAACTTCTCTCAATCACTGGTCCTGGTTGAGGCCTATAAGGCCTGTGATGCCAGAGATACCTCAAAAGGCAAGAAAGCTACAGCTGAGGGTACCTGGCTCAAACACCAATTAAGCAGATAGAGACTCCAGCTGCAGGCATCTCGCTCCTGCTGTCTCACTCCTACCATAAGTGTCATCTTGGAGATAAGACGGTTCTCCTAAATTGGCGTAACTTACTACTTTGGGAAGTCTTTGAAGTGACTCCCACGGTCCTGCTCATTTCCATGCATTCCTCAGTATTCCCTTTCATTGTCTGAATACCTAATAAATACGGGCAGCCCAGAGAAGCCCTTTGCCTTAAGCCTCATCATAGCCACAGAGTCAAGAGCTCTGCGGAGGGTTTGATCCCCCTGGAGTCCTAACATCATACTGCTTGTCCCATTTATGTAAGCCTTCACCATACACTTGTTTGGGAGACTGGAGATAGGCCACACCCCTATAGTCTCTATCAAGACTTGTACTCTTCTCCCCCACTCCTTCTTTACTGGTCTTGGCACCCTCTCTCCTCCACATTAAGTGTGGTTCTAGTGAATTCCTAGAGGAAAGGATCCACAAGAAAAGCCTAGGCATGCAGAACTCTGTGCTTCGTTTTCATTTTTATCATGCTTTAGTGAGACTTGATATTTTTTAACTGTTGTACTAAGATGCTTAAAAAATAGTTAAATAGTTAAAAATAGTTAAAAGATAGTGATTAGCAAAAATAGTTAAAAGGATGGTTATTACCTGTATTGTCATTCTGTGCTGAGCTCATTACCCTAGTAACCAAGCACCAGCCACACAGTTACAGATTAACAGGCCACGTTCTCATGCTGTTCTGTATGCTTCGTGTCCCCCACCCCAGTAACCTGTTTGCTGTGTTAACCATTGTTCCATTTATGAGACAAATGTTCCTGGAATTGGCAGACCAAGAGCTATGAATTGGCTAACCACCCACTGTGAAATGCCTCTGACCTCAAGCAAAGGGGAACAAAGGCCCACCTTGTTTCTGTTTCTCATCACTATGTACTTAATGATCAATGAGCTAATTATAAATGAACTATAACAATCAGTCAAAATTCTAACAGTTGCACAGCTTTGCAAATTCCATCTGCCCTGTGTCACTGGGCCAGCTAAAATAAAAGCGCTTCTTTTAAAAAAAGATGTCGTCTTGCCCCATTTTTCATCTTGGGGCCTTTTGGGGGGGGGTTATAACATTAACCATGGTCTTCATTGAAAGCTGGAAATTCAAGGACAAGAACTGTGTTTGTAACTCCATCATCTGTGTGTGTATGTACTCTTCTCATTCTTCTTCTTCTTCAGTACAGGGGACTGAATCCAAGAGCTTTGCACATACTAGGCAAGCTTTCTACATCCTCAGCTCCTTTTAAATCTTATTTTGATATAAGGCTCCCTAAATTGCCCAGACTGACATGGAACTTCTGATCCTCCTGCTATGGCCTCCTAAGAAGCTGGGATTACAGGCATATGCCTGGCTTAGAGACATTTTTATATCCTTTATAATTTCTTTCCAGTGTAAACCAACATTTTGCATGTCATTGAAGTTCGTGGAATTAAAAAAAAGTGACACAAAAATTTCATATTAATAATCCAGAGATCATGCCAGGTTTGGTGGCACAATTGGAAGGTTGAGGTAGGAGGATTACTATGAATTCAAGGCTACATAGCAAGAACTTGTCTCAAAAAAACAACAAAAGTAAAACAAAACAATCCAAAGATCATTTTCAATCATAACATCTATTTTTATTTGGAGAATTGGAAATGCTTCTATGAGAATTAGTTTGTTTAGTTTGTAATTTCATACTTGAAGCAGCTTGCAAGAATATTCATGGACCCCAAGTGGGATTGGCAGTGGGGTGAGCTAGGGCAGGGAGAAAGATTCACTGTCAGATTTTAGTTAGAAGTCTGAGGCACAGCACTGCCATGTCTGAGGGAAAATTTTTAAGTATACATAACCAAATTTCATTGGGGTTGAATGTGTCAGAGGAATGTAAATCAACATAATGATACGAAAATAAGATCTTTTCTCTCCTTTCTAAAATTGTTTTACTTTCCCTAAGATGCTGTTTTTATGAGCCTGTTGGGAAAGGTTTTCAGGGTCAGCGGTCACTGCACTGGGAAATCTTCCCCCAGTGAGTTTAGAGCAGTCACAGGGCAGGAGGCAGTGACATAGGTCATGCTGAACACGTGTTCCTGTCCTAATTCAGTGCCCTGCAAAAACTGTCCAAGCTTGCATGGGATTTAGCTTAGTGGTGTAAGTATCTGCCTGGCAAGCATAAGGTCATGATTTCAATCCCTGGTACCAAATAAAATAAAATAAAAACCATCCAAGCTTTCCTCTCTTTGAGAGGATGCATTGGGACCGAGTACCCTTCTCCTTCCCCTATGTCATGCTGTTTCCCTAATTATAAATGAAACTAAAAGCTCACAGAGTCAGATAATGGGAGCTGAGGAATAATACAATTTTAAAAAGATCTTCCAAACTAGGAATCGTCACCATGAAGGTAATAGAGAAGGAAAATTGTCTCACTGAATAAGCACTCAACAGAAATGTAGTGTGCATCAAAGGCCACCCCTGAGAGATGACTAAGACAGACCAAACGTTCTCAGGGCTAATGATGACAGGTCAGTCGCCAAGTGAGAGCACTTGACGTCACACGGTGTTCGCAGACCAGCCTGGTGAGTGGGCTCACCATCTGTCTTAGTTGTCTTTATCCAAAGAAAACCAAACTCTGTCCTAGGACTGGGTAATTTTGCAATTTACAAGAAAGTTAGATTCCCATCATCCCTCTGAACCTGGAGACCCCACATTCTCCCTTATGATTAGATTTCAGAGATGGCTCCTTCATTCTGAAAAAGACATTCCAAGTCCCTTGCCAAAAATATTTATGTAAATCTCAGAGTCAGAGGAAAGAACTAAAATTATGTCTCCTAAAGTCAGTCCTCTAAGAAAAAAAGAATGAAGTCTCTCTTCTATTATTTTCAATGGAGAGAATTCAACCCCTTTTATCCTTATTTTTCTCATTTTCCTCCCTTTTCTTTCTTTTTTCTTTTGTAGTACTAGGAATTGAACCCAGAGCCTGAGCTACATCCTCAACCCTTTTTAAGTTTTGAGACAGGCTCTCACTAAGTCTCTACCTTAAGCAGACTGGGTTTAAATCGATCATCATCCCGCCCCAGGCTTTAGACTGCTGTGTTTACAGGAATGGGTCACCATACCAGGCTGGGGAACAAACTCAGAGCCTTGAGCATGCTAGTGAGTGCTCATGAATGAGCTACACTCTCAGACCTTTATGCCTTTTATGTTTTATATTTCTTTTAGAGACCTAAGAAGTGGCAGAAAGGACTAGATCTCCATCACCTGCTTGGGGACTTGCTTGCCTTGACTCAGGTACCAAGGCAAGAATTGTATAACCTGGGTTCCTGTCTCCTAATGTTGAAAAATAAAATCAAGAACAAAAGAGGTAGACAGGAAGAATGTGTGTTAAGAAGAGAGAAATAGCTTTTAAGAGGGAATCTGAAAGTGAACCCACTTTCAAGGAGACTCTTTGTCTGGAAGTTTTTATAAAAATGACCAGAGCTCAGAACACTCTGACTACTAAAACAAACTCATTTTTTGTTTGTTTGTTTGTTTTTGAGACAAGGTCTCACTTTGTAATTCAGATTGGCCTTGAAGTCACTATCTAGGTCGGGCGGGCCTCAAATTCATGACAATCCTTCTGCTCAACTTCCAGAGTGCTAAAATTATAGGCATGCACCACCATGCCCAGCTTAAAACCAACTTACTTAACTAGAAATGGAGCTACTAGGAATCGAGGCAGGTAGTGAGTATATGTCTCTAGGTGTCTCTTGGCCTCGATCCTCTCTAAGTAGTTTATTAACAGAACAAAGTGAGGAAAGATGGAAACATGTTTTTCAGATCTAGGAGCAGAAGTTGCCATAGTGGGCATCCATCACCTGTTATCTTGCTTGTCACATCCTGGACCTCATTGTCTTTCCGGTTTTGGTTAACTCCTGATCTCAGCCTCCTACTTACCCAGTTACGGCCTGATCACCCTGACCTACCTTGGGCCTGGCCCTTCCCTAGCTGTCTGCTATCTTCTGCCTAATTTACCTGCTTATAATAGCTGCATGTACTGAACGATTTAATCTCATGATTCCTGTTAGATTTCTGGTCTGGTGATTGGTGCCCTCTTACCAACCCCTCTCCTTCACAGATTAATGAGTAACTCTGAGTATAACATGTTCTAGAAGGAGTATGTATGATTTTTTTTGTTGTTGTTGTTACAAAAGGAGGCCCAAGGTAGAGATTTGTGCTGCCATGGTGACTCTCAAGCCAATGAGTCTCTTGGTTCTCATTTTTGGATTTTATTCAGAGGACCTGGGGACTCCCCACTGTGATGACCAGTTCCTGGGCTTTAATTAGTTACTCATTATCCATCCAGGAATTTAGTGAACAACTTTCAGCGTCTCCTATTATTTCAGGCTTTGAAAAATTTCAAAGGGATATAAGACCCGTCATCACTGGGAATTCATATCATCGCAGTCAAGGCAAGATGCTGGGCACTAAGAAGTAGAGCATGAACCATCAGCCCCACAGGACATCAGAGGAAATGACAGACATGGGCCAGAGCTTCCTGGAAGTACAGCCAACTTCCTGGAGAGGTGGAACCTGAGTGCCTTTAAGTGGCGTGGCTAGGATTTCAACAGGAGATTGAAGGGCAGGAAAGCAATTTAAATATATGGAAGAACAAGGGTTTTTTTTTTTTTTTGTCTTTTTCCAACTGCCTGCTTGCAAGGCAGGTGCTTATGCTGCTGAGCTAAATCCCCAGCCCCCAGAGATTTCCCTTAAGTGATGGTCTCTTACAAGATTTCTATCATCACGATGGTCACTACAAGAGCTGCCCACCTTACTTGAAAACTTGATAGGCCAGAGCGCATGGGCAGGGGACATCAGAAATCCCTGGAGGGTACACAGGGCCTGTATGTACACTGTTCAGGCTAATGTTTCAGAAACCAATGAGTTCAAGGCTGGCAAAGCTGCTGGTGGACTCTGAGGCTGTCAGATCTACCTTCCACCCAGAGAATGACATGTTCCTATCAGCTTGATGGAGTGATCTGATATTCTGTCTCTACAAGGTGGACCAGTAGGGAGTTATGCTTAACACTAGGCATTGTTCTTGTGATTTTCTGCTCTTGTTACCCTTCCCTGGAAATCTTGTTTGAGGGGTTTGATGAGAGTGTTCCAGGCACCTGAGTTAGGTAGAAATATAGGCCAGTCAGACAGGGCCAGGCCCTCAAAGGAGCCAGAGCAGAAGTTTAGATACCTTGCAGCCTTAGAAGAGACAATCACCTCCTGCTGGGGGCCAGATCTCAACACAAAAGGCAAAGCAAATACAACCACATCCTAAAGATCCACAGTCCAAATAGGTCTCTGTCACCCTGAGGAAGTCAAAGTCGCATCCCACCCTCCTCCAGGAAGAGTTCCTGCTGTTAAGCATGCCCGCTTACTATGTGACTTGCTCGCCCATTTGCTCCTCATTTAATCAATTTTACCTGAGTAATTAATCTTACTGGTTGACCACAGTTCTGTCCCGCCTGATGCCCACTTTGCGAGTTCCACGTTTGACTCATCTAACCTCATGATTTTATTCTATAAAAGTCCCTAAAAAAGACAAAGTCCCTGACAACCCAATTGAAACCCTTCTGTCTCAGACAGAAGCTTTCTTTCTCTTAATAGACATACTCCACTCTTAACCTCCGCTGCTCCTAAAATTCATTCTTCGATTTTAGAGAACACAAACTCACACTGGACATAAAGTAGATCAAGAGTTTTATTCCCCTATATCAAAAAAAGATTCTTGGGGCTGGGGATTTAGCTCAGAGGCATAAGCACCTGCCTTGCAAGCAGGCAGTCGTGAGTTCGATCCCCGGTACCGATAAAAATGAAAAAGAACAAAAAAAAAAAAAAAAAAAAAAAAAAGATTCTTGAGGCTTATTGAGACCAACCTAATCTGCTTTCAATGATTACTATGTGCCTCGTAGGGTCAGCAAGGAAACTGGCCTGGCTGAAGCAGAGGAATTTTCAAGGGTACAGGGGAAAAAATGACATTAACATGATGCAGCATCTGTGGTGACGGAGTGCAGACCAGTGCTGTCAACAGTGTGGGCCTAGGCCCAAAGATACCACTGATCTTCCTCTAATGATGCCCACTTTCCTGATCTCTTCACTCAAATGCTGCCGAGCTATCTTCCTCAGTGCATGTCTAACCATATCATCCTCTTGCAGCAGTCTGAGAAGACTCCTGGTCATATAGTAAAACAAATCCAGGGCATCTAGCAATTATAGTAGATGGTTTTCCCAATACAAAGTCAGGGAAATAGTAAACTAAGCCAGGTATGGGGGTACATGCTTGTAATCCCAGCACTCAGGAGGTTGAGGTAAGAGGATTGTCATGAGTTTGAGGCCAGCCTAGACTACATAGTGAGTTTGAGACCAACCTGGACTACATAATGAGTTTAAGGCCAATAAACCCTTACATAGGATGACCCTGTCTCAAAAAAAAAAAAAAATCAGTAAGCTATAAACAAAAAGTAGATTTAAAATTTTCTAGTGTATGCCACCTTTGAACAAAAGAAACTTCTCTGGTAGAAGAAATGAGCCCATAGCAAAAGTAGGAAGCCTGGAGTCCATGGAGATTTTGGATCCATACTGAAGTTCTTGGGCCCCACAGAGGTTATGAGTCCCATGTGGACCCAAAACAGTGGCCATTGATTTGCTTGGAGGAGAGATGTTAATCTGAGTTCCATAGAAAAAATAGCAGCATCAAAAATATGTCTCTGGGAGGATCATTGAGAGTTCAGACCAGCTTAGGCTACAAAGTGAGCTCAAGGCCAGCCCGAACTGCATAGAGAGACCCTATCTCAAAAAAAAAAAAAAAAATAGATAGATATGCCTCTTCCTTAAAAGGAGATTAGGAAATGCTATCCACAAACTCAGGGAACTATGAAGAAACAAATTATCTGTCTTTGGTCACAGATGCCAAGGAGATGAAGGAACATATCAGTCAGAAATAGAAATGGACCCTCTGGAGTCTGTGCATGGAATGAGATCAGAGTTCTGATTTTTTTTTTTTAACAAGGTCTCACTATGCAGTTCAGGCTGATCTTGAACTTAATATGTAGCCAAAGATTGCCTTGAACGCATGACAATCCTCCTGCCTCAGCCGCCCAGGTACGAGGATTACAGGCATGTACCACCACATCTGGCTTCAGGGTCCAGACTTTCTTTTTCTTTTTTTCCATTTTGGGGGGCCTAGGGATCCAACCCAGGACACTGTGCATTCTAGGAAAGTGTTCTGTCTCCTGCTCCAAAGACCAGATTTATACTGCCTGTGAAGTTCAGGAGCCCAAGAAGGGAAACAATATAATATCCAGTCTAGGGCTGGGAATTTAGCTCAGCAG
The DNA here is from genome assembly GCF_034190915.1 of Cavia porcellus. Classification (NCBI taxonomy): domain Eukaryota; kingdom Metazoa; phylum Chordata; class Mammalia; order Rodentia; family Caviidae; genus Cavia; species Cavia porcellus. The sequence goes on along the minus strand of NW_026947504.1, from coordinate 64,796,073 downwards.
CATAAGCACCTGCTTTGCAAGTGTGAGGTTGTGAGTTCGATCCCTGGTACAAAAAAAAAAAAAATTAGTCTAAAACAATTGAAGTCTCTGGGATCTCAGTTGTTTTTTGGTTTAATGCAAAATGGGTTTAATCTCTAGGACTGCAAGAAGGAAAAAAGAAGAAAGAAAAAGAAAGAAAAAAGTAAGGGAGGGGAGAAAGAAAAAAAAAGAAAGAAAGAAATGAAAGGAAAAAGAAACAGACAATTCTTTTTTTTTTTTTTTTTGTCTTTTTCGTTTTTATCAGTACCAGGGATCGAACTCACGACTGCCTGCTTGCAAGGCAGGCACTTATGCTGCTGAGCTAAATCCCCAGCCCCAAAACAGACAATTCTTTAGAATCAATATCACAACTTAAGAAGTCATAAGAAAAACAGATCCTACTGACGATGAGCTCATAAGAAGTGACTTTGTGTGAGGAAGCAAACCTTCCCGAACCGGAGCCAGCAGAGACCTAGACCAGGTACTTGGCATCTCAAGGACTGCAGATACAGAATGACCTGAAAGAACCTGTAACTGAATTCAGATCTAGCATCTCAAACATCGAACCCGATGGCTCAGCCTCCGCCTAGCTTTTTCTTCTCATTGATGGCATCTGGTTCCTCCTGTCATACAGGCTCGAAATTCTAAGTCATCTTCAAGGTCTTTCTCTCTGGACTTCTTCCCTGAGTTACTGTCAGGAACTCAGTTTTATCATCTCTTCCTCTTTCCCTCTCCTCTCTATGCAGCTCAGCCCCTGCTGTTCCAGCCTTCTTGTCCCGAGAGTGCCCTCCTCCTCTGTTCTTCCTCCCATGCTGGTAAACTCCATGATTTCATATCCCTGAACCAAACTTCTGTAGTCAGAGCAGCCATCCCCAACGTGACCTAAACCTCCTTTTCCGGTTACATTGCCCTTTCCCGGCCCTCACCCAGCCTCCTACTCCTGGCACAGCAGTTTAGTAGTCCTCCCCACACCCGCCCCAGGGCTTCCCAGCAGTCTTTCCCCTCTGACTAGGATGCTCCTCCAGCACGCCTGCCAACTGAAGGTCCAGCCTCGCTTAAGCCTTCTAAAGACATGATGTCACAGAAGAACACATGCATCAGGGCTAGACACAGCTTGTTTCCAATTCCAGTTATGTCACCTAATAGCTCTGTGCCTTAAGCAGCGAGAAATCATGAGCTCGCTAAGCCTCTGTTTCTAATTATATAAAATGAGAATATACCTGCTTTGCAGAGTTGTGAGAAGTGGGGCTGGTCTAAGCCTGAGCACAGAACCCAGCCCCAGTCCTTGGCTTCTCTAACACGAGGCCCCTGCTCATTCATCTTTGCATCAGCAGTGTCTAGCACAGGAAGACTTGAAACACGGTGACTGATAAGAGTCAGCAAGAATCAGTCACGCAAAACTGCTGGGGGGAGGGGGAGCTGGCAGGTCTGCAGTTAGGAGAGCACCAGGGCCAATTTGTATTCTGTTACTCCAGGAGGACAGAGCCATGAGCAGCAGCTACACAGAGACTGATTTTATTTCAGGAGAGAAAGGACTAACTTTTAGTGCTGTATCATTGAGAACAGGTGTCAAACATAAACCCTTTGCCATTAAAAAATTACTCATATTGCATAAAGTGTTCCCAGGTTGGATGAGAGGGGTAAGATTAGATCCGTGATTCTTAATTTGAGGGGGTCCCAGGTATCTTTGAAAGCCGCCTTCTTTGGGAAAAGGGCCAAAGCATAATGTTTTGCACATAGTGCAGAATCTTCACACAGATCCTCAATAACAATCACCTGAAAACCCTTCTAAGGATACTGTCTGTGTTCCACTGTCCAATTTACTATGAATAATCATGGAGAGAGTCTTGTTGTCATCCTTATCTTCAAAGTTCACAGCCTTTTTTTTGTTTTGTTTTGAGCAGGGGCTCAGACTCATGACCTCACGCTTGCCAAGCAGGTACTCGTGCTGCTGAACTAAATCCCTGGCCTGAGAATTCACAACTTGTACAAAACACCAAGTCCACATCTAAATATTTGGTGCCTTTGGCCACAAATTAAGCATTCTACATGCTTTTTGATGGTGATTAAATGAATGAAATAACCAAAAGCTCCTTAAGGAAAGATATGTGCCATAAGAGAAAAGAGAAGGAAAAGAAGCAACTAAATGAAGCCGGTGGGGGAGACCAGCGAGAATGAGAAAGGCTGGGAAAGTAGTCAGGGTTAGAGAGGAGGGTGAACTTTGAGAAGTCTTAACTCCCAGCATCCTTGGCCAGGACCCAGCATCCCAGGGACCCTCTCAACTGTAGATTATGTGGGAGAAGACCTGTTCCCCCTCCTGTCAGCCTGATTATGCCAGCCCCTGCACATTTCCAGAAGCCACCAGGGAAAACCATTCACAGTGACGTGACTGTGAGCACGTCCAGAGGACACTCAAAACTGATTCTGAAACTTCTTTGCCTTTGTGAACTTAGGTTTCAATTTACTGCGTATGTAACTTTTATTGCTCCATTTATACTTGGTGGTGATTAAGTGCTTTAAGTTTTTTTTCTTAGAATATTATTATTCAAAGACTATTTGATTTCCAGCATAAACACTACTAAGAATAAAACCCAAGAAGAAAATACCTTGCCTAAAACAGAAAGGTGTTTTTGTTTGTTAACCTGAGTTGAATTTTCTCAAGGATTAGCCAGGCCTTTGGGTTCACATGGGCAGAGATAAACTTATCAGTCCTGGTCAGGATTTCTTGCCCTCCCTCCCCTGTGGGCTCTCAGGTGGAGACAGCCGTGGTTGTGGCTTTTCTGCAGGCTCCGCAGGCTCTTCAGAGCCTCGGGCAGCCCCTGGCCAGTGATGGCACTGCAGGCCAGAAGCTCCCAGCAGTGATCCTGGAATCTCTCCAGCCCCAGCCTGTTCCTAATCTCCAGCAGTGGAAGAGCATCAGATACATCCTGCTTGTTGGCCAGCACCAAGAAAGGTACATCGACCATGTTGGGGTCTCTAAGGATATTCGTGAGCTCTTCCATTGCCTCCGGCAACCGGGCTGCATCTGTGCTGTCCAGCACATACACAAGGATATCGGTGCCTTCCAGGTAGTCCTTCCAGCTGGGCCTGAGCTGGGCCTGCCCCCCGACATCCCAGAGAATCAGAGGTGTGTATCCCAGAACTTCAAGAGCCTCCACGTTGAAACCGATGGTAGGTACCGTCTTCACCAGCTGGTAGCCCTTCAGTCTGTACAGGAGTGTGGTCTTGCCTGCTGAGTCCAAGCCCATGATCACCACCTGGACTTTTGTCTTGTGACCTCTGGAATTCACAGAACCCATAGTGGCCAAAGCTGAATCCTAGGAGAGAAAGGCCAGAAGCACACATCAGCTAATTGTTTCTGGAAGTACACAGACCCACGCAGGCTCCTGGAAGAGCATGTGCTCCAAAACAGGGCCGATCTTTCCAGGATCAGGATTCAAACCCAGCCCCGGCTCTGAAAGGGCCGAGATGAGAGGGAGTGTGAGTCACCACCAGCTGACCGACCTCTGGGACCCACTGCAAGAAGAGCAGAGCGTGGGGCCTCCTGGAAGAGGAGTTGGGAGAGAAGTTCACTTTCCTTAGTGTTAAAGCGAAGAGGCAAAATGAAGTTACACTTAGTCCTACCCAGCTCAGTAGGTTCTGCAGAAAGATGTCCTCAGTTTGTGCTAGCCGGCAGCCTCTGATCTCTGTTTGCCTCCCTAAGTCTAAAACAGGAAGTGGCAGCCACACTGGGTCTCGGTCAGTGCTTGTGCAACCCCTGCAGCCCTGAAACTCCCCACAGTCTGGCGTGTTGTCCTGTTCATGGTGGCAGTGCTCAAGCAAGGTTATAAGTGGGGCGAGTGGTTTCCTCCACTGTTTTACCAAAGTGAATGTCCTCCAGAATGCTCCATGTATTTTTAAAGAACCCTATGCCTAAATTTTAAGGCATAAGACCTTTTTTCAATTTAGGAGAAACCTGGGGAAGGCAGAAAAGGGACATCACATCTCCAAGAGTGTGTTTCAGATGCCCCTAGAGGAAAAGAAGCCTCTGTCCACTCTCCTTGCCATGACAGAAGTAAGACAATTGAACTTACCTTGGTGCTCCGGTTAGCCCGCGGCTGGCGCTCCTCCTCTGCAGCTCTCTCCTGTCACAGGGCTGCTTTCTGCTGGTCAAGCATGTCCCAAGAGTGAGGCAGGAGGAAGTCCGCTGCCTGTTGCAATTTCTCTTTTATGCTTTTTTCCCAGATAGTTGGAGGCGGGGGCTGAGGAGTGGGTAGGGGTGGGACACCGTCCTCTAAGGAGACGTCACAGAGGCCGTCCAGCTCCTCAGTCTTGGTGGAGCTGGGCCCAGCATCAACTCCATCAACTCCCATTTCTCAGCAGCTCAGCCTGGATCCCCCAAGGGGACTGTACAGGCGTGGAACTGTGCCCACGTTCCACTGCCTTTTTTTTTTTGCTCTTCCTCTCATAATCCTGTTATCTTCTTGGGGAATAATTCTGAAAATCAGACCTTTTAGCACATGCATAAATGTTTTTCTCATGCATGGAGATTTATTTGCTTGAAAGCGTGAAAATTGTCAAAATCAAGATATATTGCTTTTGTCAAGCCCTCCCCCAAAAGATAAACAAAGAAGGGGATCCAAAGCCCTATGTCTGATAAGAACTATTCACAAAAGATGCTGCCTGCACTGTAACTTTACATAAAAATGCTTTTTCAAGGATATCTGCCCAGCAACTGTATTTTTTTTTGCCGCAAATTACTTTTTATTTGCAATACATGATTTTGCACACTTTTACTAAAAAACCAAATAGATTTCTAAACATGAAATAAATTTCTTGTATTACAGATAACTTACACACTCTGCATAAAGTAAATGCTCCAGGTGCTAGAACAGATCATCCACTCCTACAGTGTTTTTTTCAATTTTATTTGAAAAACGATAAAACTAAGGAAAATAAAACAAAAGAAAACCAGTAAAAAATAAACCAGTTTAAGTGATACAGGACTTCAAATCCTTACGAAACCAACAATAGTAAACATAATACCTTTTGTTGTCTTCCAAATAGCTTCAGATACTTTCGGACATAGTAAAAATTGAACAGATCAGAATAGAATAGAATCAATAAAGCCAAAACAGTGAGTGTAATAAAGGACTTCAAAACAGGCTACTAGTGAATCCAAAATGGCTACCATAATATGTCTTGTTATCTTTCAAATAGCTGCTCCTGCCATCTGATTTAATATAATCAAACAAAACAAAAGAGAATAAAACCTAACCCAACAAAACAGTGAAGATATGGTTTGCCTGTCAGGATGGCTTCCTGGTGAGGCCTGAATCCTCCACCCACAAAGTCTGGGAATGCTTAGACTCAGGGAGAGAAGCCTGGGTGTGGCTGCCCCCACTTGAGCAGCAGCCAGGGCGAGCTGCTGCTCTCCAGGAGGGGCCCACAGTGTTTTTGCATCCAACAGAGTTGAAGCACGATATAATAAATACTGAAGTTCAATATTAAAAAGTCGGGCAATTGTCTAATAAAGTTTTTCAATACATCTAAAGTACATACGCATATTTTTAAGAAAGATGATTCTTAATAATTTCTCTATACAAACAAGTTTGATGATTTGGTTCGTCTAATTTCACTACTATGAATACGAACTTTTAACGTGTGGTAAGGTATATTCTACCTTTTTTTTCAACATGACACCAAGAGAATCAAAAGGAACTAGAGGTGCTAACATGTGAGAACTAATCCAGCGATTCCAGTCACCGTGCATTAAGGAAGGTACCATGTCACTGAACTGAGCGATGTGGTTTGTCCTTCCTTCCCTGGCGGGGATAACCAAATGGAGCAGGAGGAGGGTAGTGACTCTGTGACCATTTCCCTGGACATCCCTGGCTTTTCCTGGGCAAAGGATACCGCATTGGAAGAGGTGGGAATACCAGCTCTGAAGTCCGGTGCGCAGGGTGCGGGGCTGCCGTCAGCAAACTGTTTCAGTTCTTCTTCCCCTTGTCCTTCATCTGAAGAGGACCCTGAAGGGTGTCAGAGGTGCCCTGCTCAGGGGCTCGGGAAACTTTCCTAGAGAATGCGCGGCTCCCAGGGACAGCACACCTCACAGGGGCGCACCGCGGGGAGCCCCTGGCCAGCCCAGGCCGGGCTCTCAGATCAGCTCTGGAACCTAGAGAATGCATCCTAGGCCTGTCCTTTGGATGGGTTTCTAGATCCCAGTGTTTTTTGTATTTTTCTTGAAGTATTAGAGTCAGTTTTTCAGCAAACCTCTCAACTGGCTCTTTTTTTCAATTTACCAAGTTTTCTAATTAGCCTTGTTTAAAAAAAAAAAAAAGAAAAGAAAAAAAGAAAGAAGGGAAAGGAAATTTCTGTCTTCGTTTTTCCCGCCTGCGCTGCAGCTCGCCGGGCTTGCAGGCGGCCGGGCTGTGAAGGGAGGCTCCCTGCGGGCGACACTGCGGGCGGAGCGCTGCCCGCGCGTGGGGCTGGCGTGGGCCGCTGCAGAGCGCGCGGAGAGGACGGCCTGCGGGGGTGGGGGTGGGGAGTTACTTATTTATTTATGGCTTTTTGAGCCAGGATGTCACTATGTAATTCAGGCTGGCCTTGAACTCACTATGTGGTTCAGGCTGGCCTCCAACTCACAGCGATCCTCTTGCCTCAGCCTCCCAAGTGCTGGGATTATAGGTGTGCGTATATGCTTTAAAACACTCCAAAAATAAGATGTTGAAGGTAAATCATAGAAAGTTGTGTTAACGTAGAACTACGGGCAATTAAAATGATTATTTCTTTGAATGATTAATTATTTCTTTAAATGATGCCTCCAGAAAATATACTTAAAAAAAAAAACAAAAACTTGCTAGTCAGAAGCCATTGTGAGGAAAAGGAAAAGGATACTTTTCCTGGCCTTTAGCCCCAAGCACTCCACGGGCAGCCAGTGGGGGATTTGGGGACCCCTTTGTGATACTGGTTGTGAGGTCTTGGTAGGGTTTTGCCCTCAAGAGTCTAGATGGACATTTGGGAAAGATGGGGACCACTATTGGGAATTTCATACTCTCCCTCATACAAGGACTTTCTGGAACCGAGGTCCAGTCTTAGGTGAAAAAGATGAGAGCGGAGGAAACTGGTTACTTGGACTTTGATCTGAGTTCATCCAAAAGGCCTGTGGCCTGAGATACTTTGTCGATTCAGATCTCCACCCCCTTAAGTAAAAAAAAAAAAAATGATTAGCCACCCCCACATGGGGCGCATTGGGAGGGCTGCTTACCCCGGAGGTGACACCAGAGTAGATAGTAACTGACCATCAGGAGGGTCACTTGGCCTCCACTTCGTGTTTGCTATGTCACCTCAAACATGTTGCCAAGTTTCTTGAAATCTCACTTACTATCTTTATAAAAAGTGGTTGATTGCTATAATAATGGTACCAAACTTGAAGGGTTTCTAGGATGATTAAAGACATTAAAGCTCATCAAATACTTATTCCAAAACCCAGCACTTAGTTCTGGCTGCTATTATTCAAGAAGGAAAAGACCTTGCAAGCAGGTGGTCGTGAGTTCCATCCCCGATACCGATAAAAAAAGAAGGAAAAGAAAGCCATCAAAAGTAATGGTGTGGCTAGAGAAAGCGGCACGCGTGGAGCATGAGCACATTTGTGGGCTTATGACTGCATCTGCAGTCATAAGGAAAAGGAGCTATGCAGGGTTTTTCTGCTTCATTTGGATTATTTTTGCTGGCTAGCTTGTCAGAGTTGGGATTTCTGGGACAAAAGGAAAGAACACAATGGTTTGCCTAGATGTTTCAAAATACTATGTTGCATTCCCAATTATCTTTTGATGTTATGTGTTTATTTTTAATTTTTATTTTTTTCTTTACAAGCTGTACCTCTTAGCTCCCCCCCAAAGCACCATGGGGAACTCTTCAGCACTCAGTGTGGAGGTAACAGTTGGTTGTATTTTTCCCAGGCCACTGTTGCAGGGAGAAAGTACCAGGTCCCATGAGAATCATGAGAATGACAGAGTGAACATGCCCTGTTAATAATTTTTATTTTATTTTTGTACCAGAGTTTGAACTCACCATCTTGCGCTTGCCAGGCAGGCACTTACACTACTGAGCTAAAGCCCTGGCCCTGTTAAGAATTTTTGTATCATGGATTTTACTGATTATGACATTATTATGATTATTGAGTTCCTTTAAGTTATGCATTTTGTTATTCCATTTCCTCTTCATACCTACCCTGCTGAGTAGGTGTTATTACCATCATTTCATAAAGACAGTGCTGAGGATCAGTGAGGTAAAATATGTTTTCAGTAGGAAGTTACCCAGCATTCAGCAGCAAGTGCAGAAATCAGTTTATCTAGAGGACAGTAAGTCTGCAGAGAGGTCGTTCCCCAGGGGTTTGTAGCTTAAGTGTCGTATCTTTCCATGTTTTTCATCAACATCATCAGCACATGGAGGATGTTCCCTCCCATGATGCAGTAACACTGAGCATCTTATCACCCTCACACCACCAACTTCAAATCAAGAGGGGAAAGATGACAGTCTTCCGTGTGTTCTGTGTGAATGTGTGTGACACACTGAAAGGAATTCTAAGAGGGAAGTTTGTAACTGTTAACGCACCATTACAGGAACTGAGTAATCACAAATAACCTAAAGATGTATCGCAAGGCCCTAGAAAGTCAAGAGCCACTCAAATGTGAAATTAATACAAGGAAGAAATTGTGAAGATCGAGCAGAAATTAATGAAATTTAGACTGGAAAAAATAATACAAGAGATCAACGAATCAAAGAGTTTATCCTTTGAAAGGATGAACAAGATTGGTAAGTCCTTAACCAAACTTACCAAGAAAAGAAGAAAGAAAGATAGAAAGAAAAGAAAGAAAAAGAAATTAAGAAGACAAAGGCCCATAACAATGCAATTAGAAATGGGAAAAGCAAAATCGCAACCAAATAGCTAACATCCAGAGGATTAAGAAACTACTTCAAATAACCTAGAGGAACTGGAGAAATTCCCAGACAGATATGAATTACCAAAATGGAACTGAGAAGATATAAAAAGAGAATAAACAGATAGCAGGCAGCATGACACAGGCACTGATAAAAAAATTCCACCAACAAAGGAAAGCTGGAGACTGAATGGATTCTCCAAGGAATTGTACAAGAATATCAGGAAAATCCTAGTGCCAAACTGAAAGGAAGGCGTACACCAAGTTAACTCCCGGATACTAACATTACCTCGCTGTGGAAATGAGACGAGAACTGAGCAATGAACAAAAACATAACAGGACAATTTCCTTAATGATCGTAGATAAAAAAACTTCAGCAAGATACCGGCAAAAAGATCATACATTATAACCAAACTGGCTTAATCCCAAGGATGCAAGGATAGTTCCATATACATAAGTTATTAATATAAACACAAGCGAGGACAAGAATCACGAATCTTCTCAATAGATAGAGAAAAAGCCTTTGACAAAGTTTACCATCCATTCATTCATCCATCCATCCATAAACACCCTGGTGAAAATAGGTATTGAAGGCTCCAATAAGAGCCATTTGTGAAAAAATTACTGCCAATGTCACACTAAATGGGGAAAACCTGAAAGCGTTTCCTCAAAATTAGGGGCAAGACAAGGGTTTCCATTAATCATTACTTCTGTCTAATATGAAACTTTAGCCAGAGTAATCAGGCAAGAGAAAGAAAAGGATATATACTTGAAGTCAAATTATATATTCATATATATATGAAAAGAAGTCAAACTACCCTTGTTTGCAGATATCGTGATCCTTTACATAGAACACTGAAAGCAGCCAGATATAAAAAGACGCTCAGATCGCTGGCCGCTTCTGGCAGTTTCTAGCTGCACCAGTGGCTGATCACTGTTATGGTTCACTAAGAGGAAAAACTACAGTGGAAGCTGTAATAGCTCAACAAGAGTCTTTAAATTCCTTCTGTCTGTCTTTTACAGCTAAACCAGAAGAACTTATATCAGACTTACAGATAACCTACCTCAGTAGAAGGAGTACAGTCGATACTCCAGTCTTTGAAGAGTAGTTTCTGGATCTGGCTTTTTTTCATTCTAGTGCTCATGCTTTGAGTATAATGCTTTAATTTGTTGGCAAATTCGTTTATTCTTACCTAGAAGTTGTCAGACTCCAAGTGATCAGACAGATGGACCCAACCACAAGAGTGCCAGACTCCTTCTGTCAGGATCCACTAGACCAGCCTCATAAAGGGAATTCATAACTGTTAAACTACAGCGTGGCTTCTAGCCAAGGCCCATCAGATTAGCTCTCTGGAGAAGGCCCCTGACTACGGTTTCCCTTATACCAGCCCTGCCCAACTTGAAGTAACTAGATGGAAATAATGCCCCTTTTCCCTTACCACAGTTAGGGGTATCTCTTCAGAGAGGAGAACATTATAGACAGCAAAGTTAAGTAGAAATATAGTGGGCAGTCAGACGGGGTCGGCCCTCAAGGGAGTCATAGGAAGAAGAGGAGATGACAAGGCCTAGAAAGCACGGCAGGAGATGCATCTGAAGATTAAAGTCACAGTGTCTAGATTAACAAGCTTCCCTAAGGGGTGAAGACAGATTTGAGATTATTGGTATCATCCTTTTGAGATTTTCCATTATTACACCAAGTATGGGTCATCCTCTCCCACCCACTAAGCCTAGAACCAAAACCACTAAAGTGAAAGCCAAAACTACAAGAACTAAGGCAAAAGGCAAGATGAAGGCTTACAGAGCAGGTTAACGATGTCACTGGGTCAATATTACCTGCAGCTATGCTTGCAGTCCTCTTGGTTCATCATAATTTTGACCCACATCGTACCTGCTTTATGATTTTGCTCTACCTTTGAGAGGTGGGCTCATTGGCAACCCATTTGGGACCCCTCCTGTCTCTTAAGAGTTATTCCTATTTCCCATTCCTTTGCCCAGTAAATTTTCCTACTCTTAAAAAAAATGAAACAGTCAATTTGCTAGAAGATGTATCAGTCAAAATTCTTCAAGTTGTAGGACTAAGTAAGGACTTTCTGAACAGGACCCCAGTTGTACAAGAAAAGACACCAAGAATCAACAAATGGGATTTATCAATTTAAAAACTTCTGCACAACTATGGAGGCAATCAACAGAGTGAACAAATAACCTATGGTAGAGGGAAAAAAAAGTAGACTGTGCCATTTTTCTCTCTAGAAATGTATAAATTCTTTTATTTGTTCCAGGATTTTAAAATTGCATAATCATATGTCTACATGTGAGTCTGCTGTTACTCACTGTGTTGGACACTTAGTGGGTCCTTGTCCTGGTTAATTTTCTCTCATTGCTGAGACAAAATACCTGACACCCAAAATGAAGGGAGGAAAGATTTATTTGGCTTACGGTTTTTGGAGGTTTCGCTGGCTGAGAGGCAACTGTTCCCGGCAGCTGTGGCAAATACTAAAATCAACAAGAGTAAAAGGGCAAAAAGGGAGAAGCAAGCTCTTTTCTCCCTTCCGTGGTGTGTAGGCTGCCCACCCAGAGAGGTGCAGCACTCACAGCGCCAAGCCGCACTGGACAGAACCAATCACAGTGCTAGAGTTAGCCACCTTTGAAAGGCTTACCCACCACCATCACATGAGGCTTTGGGGGGACATCCGGATGCAAATCGTAACAGTCCTGCATTACCACTTCCTGCTACCAGCAAGTTAGCTTCAATTCCGCAACATCTTCCTGAGTTCTCCTCTCCTCTTTTAATGTTCTCTTTTTCTAGAACTCTTATTTCCTGGTCGCTGTGCTTTGACTTGTTTTCTTTGCGGGGGGAGGTAACAGGAGTTGAACTCACGACCTCATGCTTATGGCAGGCACTTATGCCACTGAGTTAACTTCCCAACTTTATTTTCTAATTTAAACATTTTTTTCCTTTCTTATATCTTTGCTTTTTATTTCACTTTTTGGGAGATTTCAATATCATCTTTGAATCTTTTTTATTCAGAGGTTCTTCTCTACTGTTGTACTTTTAATTTCCTGGAGCAGCCTTGGGCTGAGGGTGTAGGTCAATGGTGGAGCGCTTTATAGCATGCACAAGCCCTGGGTTTATTACCCAGCCCTAAAAATACAAGTATTCTTATTTTACAACATCTGTTTAAGGGACTACGAAACCTGGTGAAACAATAAGAAATCTGAATCAGAAAACACATGTTGTAAGAACAGAGAGTTCACATTTTTGTTTGTGAAGTCAGGCCTTGCACGTACTAGGCAACCGCTGTATTACTGACCTATGTCCTCAGCCTGGGTGCTTGTTCTGTGAGTTAGTGGTCTGTTACCTTCAAAACAGCATGACGCTTATTTCCTAACAGGGAATTTGGATCTCATTTGCCATGTCCAGTCCATGTGTGCATATCTCTTTCTCATTTTCCTCAACTCTGGAACAAAATACTTCACATCCACAGTTTAAAGGAGGAGGGGCTTGTTTTGGCTTATGTCATAGAAGTTTCAGTCCACTCTGGTGAGCTTCAACACAAAATATCATGGCAGAAGGGCCTGAACAGAGGAAAGCCGCTCAGCTCACGGAAGACAGAAGGCAGAGAGTTAAGAAATAGCTGGAGAAGGAGATGCACTCACCAGGTCACGTGCCCAGTGACCCACCTCTTCTGACCAGGACCCACTTCCTACCATCAGATTTAGCTATAGTGCCCCCATGACAATCACCTTCCAATAGGCCTGCCTATTAATATACAGCATACGGTACAGGATCTCCAGAGAATATAAGAGAAATATAACTCAAAACCTCATAGATGTCTCATACATCAAGCTCTTGTTCTCTGAAATCAAGGAATGAGTTGTATGAATAACAGAGGTTCAGAGGAGGAAGAATTTATTGTGGGACAGAGAGCTTCTGTCTAAGAGGGACAGAAGGGGCCTGGAAAGTGAGTTGAACCTCTTCTCAAGGGTTTTTTACTGAACCAAGTCACAAGACGAGGCAGAGTCAAGGTGGGACAAAGCTATAGTCAAGTAATAAGATTACAAGTTAGTTGCTTAGACAGTTTTGATGAAATGGGGATCAAGTTGAGAAGGCAGGTCACATAGCAAGCATACAAGGACACAGAAGGATTTTCTGGGAAGGAATGGGCTAGGGAGGTTTTGGTCCCCTATCCAAGGTGATTGGTGCCTATTTAGAGTATCAATCACTGCTGTTTCATCCTTAGGAGTAGTACACGGGTGTAGTAATTCCTCACTGCCAGACGTGGTTGTCTTCTCCTCTGACCTTTTGAGGGCTCAACTCTGTCTGACTGCCTACAATATTTCTAAATAATTTAGCTATCTATAATATTTCCCCTTGAAGAAGTACCTCTAACTACCATGAGCGGGCAAAGGGAAAAGATCATTATCACTATTTCTGGCTGAATAGGGTCACAGTTGTGACTGGAAGCCAGAGACACTTAACAGAGGGTCTATCTAAAAGCCCTCCATAGGTGCAAGGCATTCTTGTATTGGGTAGATGAATAGCTTTAAGACTGGAGGAGACAAAGACAAAGGAAACAGTATGCATGGCTCAAGGTCAGCAGGGTAATTATGAATACAGTCAACAAAGGTTTCTGCCAGGAAGAGCCAGCAATAACTTCCCATAAAGAGGATAAGGAGAGGTTCCAGGGAATTTCAGAATCTGACATGTCGTTAACTAATCATCTAGTACCCTGAACAGCCATTGAGATACTAACAGAAGGATCAGGAATATACATGCAACATTCAACTTTTACAATTGCACAAGCACCCCCCTGTGCTGCTGTTAGAATGTCTAATGTCATCCAGTTTTGGAGGACAGCTCATCTTATTAATTTTACTTCATTCAGGAAAGAGAGACCAGCTGTGGTATCATTTAAGGCCCACTGAGTATAGTCAGTTAAGGTCTCTGGGTGTTGCATGACATCTTCTGAACTTAGGGAAAGGATAAAGGTAGAAGCCAAATGATCACACAAGTGAAACACTTCTAGACCATCGGTGTCATAGGTGGGGTAAATTTGCAACTTTGGCAATACTTTTGACGCTCTTACCTTATAACCATTCAGAGCCAAGTGTGCATCTCCTTATCCATCCAAGGGCTATCCAGGGCCACAAATTGGCTCTACAGGACCAGGGTGCCATTGGGAGCTTCCAACCTAATTCTAGGGCAATTAAACCAGTTTATTATGAACCAGTCTTTAGCTTGTAAAGTTATTGTATGTGTGCCCTGATTGGAGAGTGTCCATCCTAAGTACTTAGTAGTGTTAGGCCAAAGAGAATAAGAGTGATTTTTTTTTGTTTCCAGTGAAAGGGGCCTTCCTACTGAGGAGTCCTTAACCATCTTGGTACCTGTAGTTGTTGGCCCTCAGGATAGGATCCTTACTCTTGCTTAATAGGGGTCTTACTAGTGCCCTTGAGAGACTTCAGTGGCATTGTTAGAAAAATTCAATTATGTCCAAGATTGTTAAAGGTATAGTTTATAGGGGCTGGGGATTTAGCTCAGTGGTATAAGCACCTGCCTTGCAAGCAGGTGGTTGTGAGTTCGATCCCTGGTACCGATAAAAAAAAAAAAAAAGAAAGTTTAGTTTTAGGCCAGTTACATTGTAATGGTGAGCTAAACAATCAACCACTGAACTCTTCTGTATCTCATCAGTATTACCTTGCAGTTTATTCCAGTCATCTTCTTAAACTGGAGATACTCACCACAAAATCCTGATGTACTCAACAAGTGGAGAAGGCTGAATATCCAGCAAGATGTTTGCTGTAATGACTCTGCATATTCCTGTGCCAGCATTATAAAGGAATATTTTCCCTTAAGTAGTAGAGTAATTAATAGAAGGGCTAAGAGTAACATTTTAGGTCCCTTGTCTGAAGGCTTTGTTTTCTTCTTGAACCAGACTTATAAGTCTTCTATGGGTTCCCAGTGGTATTCAGATGGTTGCTCATATTCAGTGACAGGTTCTGGTTCCCAGGGCTTGAGCTGAGTGTGATGTATCCAGGAGCTCAAGCCTGTTACCGTGACAACTGATGGAGTTGACAGGATCACAGTGTATGGTCCTTCCCAACTGGTCCTAGGGAAGGAGATGATGATGGAAGAGACTTCCCAGTACTACATCCCCAGGATGGAATATGGGATTTCCCCTCTCTTTAGGCTGACCTTCGAATAGTTGTTGAAGAGTCTTTTGAAATTTAGCCAGTGAAGTGACATCTTCCATAAGGCATCTGCTTCTCTATCGAGGAGAAAATCACTAGTGAAAAAAGGACATCCATAAAGCATTTCAAATGGACTCAGGCCTAGAATTTGAGGTGTATTTCTTATTTTGATAAGAAATAAAGGCAGCAAGGGAGATCACTGTAGGTGGGTCTCCTGAGCCATCTCATGAAGATGTCTCCTTAGGGTCTCATTTACTTTTTCTGCCTTTCCTGATTACTGTGGCCTCATGCACAGTGGAGGTGATAGAAAATGCCCAGTTCCTGAGAAACACTTTGTGTGACTGTTGCTTTAAAGGAAACCCCATTACTATTCTGTAAGCTCTTAGGAAATTCATCTATGTGGATGAATTTTGAGATCAAAACCTTTACCATCTCTTGTGGCTTTTCTGTTTTACAATGAAAGTCCTCAATCCAGTTTATGAAAATATCTACTCAGACCAGTAAGTATTGAAATCCCTTGATTTTTGGCATATGAGTGAAATCAAGCTGCCAGTCTTCTCTAGGGTATTTATCATGTTTCTTTATATTTGGAGGAGCTATGATTTGGTTAAGAAGATTTTTCTTTTGGCAGAGCCACAAGTCTTAACTATCTGTAGTACTGTTTGAGAGTCCTTTCCCTATGAATAACTTTGAGACCATCTGCGGGGTTTCATCTCTCCCCAAATGAAAAGTTTGATGTAAGGACTTAATTTTTCATTGATCAGCACCAGGAAGGAACAATTTAGCATCATCTCCAACCATCCTGATGGAGGAAACTGATCCCCATGTGAGGGAGCCAATTTGATTTCTGACTGAGAATATTTGGGTCACGCGTGATCAAGAGACCTTTCCCAGATCAGGAAGGCCTGAATGGGGGAGTAAGAGGAGCAGCTACTTTTGTTACTGTATCAGCTAGTTGATTACCTTGAGAGAGTTTATCAATATCTTTCTTGTGTCCTCTGCAGTGAATTCCTGCCACTTGAAGGACATATACACAGATAATGAAAGATACTCTACCTCCTTATGATACTTTATGGGAGGTCCATTGGCTGTCAGATAATGTCTTTCTTTCCATATGACTGTGTGGGAATGTAATCCTGTGTGGGAAAGCATACTTAGAATAAGTATAAATATTAACTTTCTGACAATGTAAATATTGTCATTACTGAGTTGTAAATCCCTGGTCAGAGCTGTGAGTTCTGCTAACTGAGCATTAGCACCGGGTGCAAGTGAGGAACTTTCAAGCACCTGATGCAGAGTCCCTACTGCAGACTCTGCCTTTCTTGCCCTGTTTTTCATGAAGGAACTGCTGTCACAGAAGCGGGTCAAATCAGGGTCAGTGCCAGGAATGTCTTCCCTGGCTGCGTACATATGGAATGTCACCTGTGCCCCACCGTATCTTTCAGCCTCAGTTTCCTCCTTTGCTGACAGGAGGATGGCAGGGTTTAAGAAGGCACATGTCTTTATTTGAATGACTGGTCCTTCTAGTAATACAGCCTGGTATTTAAGAAGTTGGTTCTCCGATAGCCACAGGCTCCCTTTGAAGGAAGAAGTCCTGCACACTGTGAGGAGTATAATAAGATCTTTGCCTAAAGTCAGCTCGGATGTCTCTAATAGCAGGAGTGCCACTGCAGCCACAGCTCTGGGGCTCACAGGCAGTCCCCTTGCTACAATTCTAGTTCATGATTCACGAACCCTACAGGCTTGGAGCAGATTGCTGACCTTGCATAAGCACTCTCAAAGCCATGCCCTGCCTTTCATCAACATATAAACTGAAACTGTCCTGTTGGTAGGTTCAGTGCTGGGGCATTTAGAAGTGCTTGCTTTAAGCTTCTGGAATGCAGTCTGGGAACCGGGTTACCAGATTAAAATGTGGATATCTGCCTTTTGGGCTTCTTTTATAAGCTGATAGAGAGGTTGTGCAATTTCATCATATCTTGGTATCTAAAGACAACAAAAGCCTATAATTCCTCGGAATTCCCTTAGCTGTTTTAGAGTCTTGGGCTATGGGAAGGAAAGGATTGGTTTAATTCTGTCTTCCCCCAGCCTTGGGGTTCCTTTAGATATGATAAGGCTTAAATATTGTACCTCAAGACTGCAAGGTCGTGCCTTAGGTCTAGGAACCTTATACTTCCTGTCTGCTAGAAAATTCAGCAGAGCATGAGTGCCTTGGCCAGAGAGCTCTTCCAAGGGGGCATGTAACCATATTGTAAAACTGTGACCTGGGAAAATTCAAAACATCCCGCTTGCCCAAAAAGATGAGAACGCTCTCTGAATCCTTGAGGAAGCACAGTCCATGTCAGTTGAGAGGACTGGTAATGAGGATTTTCAAAGGCAAAAAGAAACTGGGAAACTGTATGTAAAGGAAAAAAAGAAGGCTTTTTTTTTAAAGACAGGATCTTGTTATGCAGTTCAGGCTGGGCTTGGGCTCACTTTGTAGCCCTGGCTGGCCTTGAAATTGCAATGATCCTTCTATCTCAGCCTCCCAAGTGCTGGGATTTTAGAAGTAAACCACCATGCCAGAAGAAGGCATCTTTTAAATCTAACGCTGAAGAAAAGAAAAAGCTAACACTGAAAACCAACGGGTACCTTCCAGGATCTAAGAAAGGAGAGAGCGCGGGTTAGTAGCAGAGGTGAATGGGCTCTACGGTTTCATTTACCAACCTAAGATCTCAAACAAACCCCTGTTCCCTGTTGGGCTTTTGAACTCTCAAGGCTGGAATGCTGTACATACTATTAAAGGGTTTATGTAAACCTTGTGTCCCTCAATTATCAATTATAGGCAATAATCCTCTTTTAACCTGAGATCTTAATCATATGCCTCTGATGAGGAAAGAGAGGACTTTTGAGGTGTATCTGCACCAGAGCACTTATCCTGTCTATTCTGCCTTTAGTTGTCCATACTTGTGGATTTATTTTGTCTCCATGAAGGGGAGACAGCATACTTGACATATACATATATAATATTTAAGCAAGATGAAATATCTCTCCCCAGGAAGGAAACTGGGCTTTCAGGCATAATAAAAAAGGAATGTGTAAAAAGAAAACCATCTCAGGTGCACCCTAAACGTTGTGAGAAGTAGGGAGTGATTGCCTCTCCAGTGACTCCTTTCACTGAGGCATGATGGCTGGAAGGCCAGAGTTGAGAACTGAGAGATACATACTGGCATCCGGCAGTAAGCGGGTTTCTTGCCCTCTATTGTCTCGATCACCTCAGAGTCCTCCACAGAGATAACAGTCTGGCCAGAGAGAGAGAAGGCAGAGAGCGCCTCAAGGCCCTCAGTCTTACTGGACCAGCTGGTAAGGTGGGTCTGCACTCCAGGCCTCTACCTCAGAGCAGGCCAATTTGATTTAAGAGTAACATTGCATCTTTCCAGTCTGGTTCATAGGTCTGAGTAAGTCTTGTAAGTCGATGTACTTTCAGGGTCACCTGAAAACTTTCCTAGATCTAGCTGAATCTACTTTAGCTTACTGAGAGGTCATATGAATTTGGGTGGCCTAAAATTCCTTATTTATTTCCTGAAAGGGATTATTGTCCTTGGGGAACTTGAACAAAATCAGCTAAGGATGGACACAGCCCCATTGAGACTTCGATGATGGCTGGTCTGGAAGCCCCACCCTGAGGACCCCAAGGGCAAGTAGGGGGAGCCTGAGACTCAGTAATAATGTGTGGAGCTTTGATTAAGGTCAGCTTGGAACCTCGCGCTCAGGCTCTGAAAGTTGACAAGGAGCAGCCTCAGGCTCAGGGATAGAGGATGCCTTAAGGACCGCGGATCCCTGATTCTCCTGGGGCTGGCATTTACATTTTGAACACAAACAAGGATTATTTCTTAATGCAAAGAAATTCTGAATGTAAGGTAA
This sequence comes from Cavia porcellus, assembly GCF_034190915.1. Classification (NCBI taxonomy): domain Eukaryota; kingdom Metazoa; phylum Chordata; class Mammalia; order Rodentia; family Caviidae; genus Cavia; species Cavia porcellus. The sequence continues at coordinate 64,777,045 of NW_026947504.1, read as the reverse complement.
TTCTGATCATTTTCCCTCTTCCTTACAATACAGTTCTAACTGTAAAGGAACATAATTATCAGTACTTACCTGTATATTCTATTTTGGCTCTAAAGAGTAGGTCATCATGGAAAGAAAAATACTAAACTACTCTTTTTCAATATGTAAGGACTGAGTATCTTCAACAATTAAGAATGCATTCCAAAGAAGTAAGAGATTCCTTCTTTTCTATTTTAAAAACAAAGGATAAAAACAATACAGAATTTCAAAAAAAGATAATAGGAAATTAACACTAGTTAATATACTGCATATTGTTATCTTCATAGTAGTTATACAGATTATAAGATTTAGGTACAAAAATGCTCAATCAAATGATGAAAACACAAACTTATCTTTTTGATGGACATACATAAACTAGTAGTATAGTTTTCTATCTTGTATATATAGATGTACATACATATACGGATATACATATAAGCTTTTCCCTTCTTTTCTTTTCTTTTCTCCCCTATTCCAGCTGTTTTTCCCTTTTAAGCACTTCTTTTCCCCTTTCATTTTCACAGTGTCTATTGTACATTTTGGATCTTTCTCTTTCAGGATTTTTTCCTTACACTAGGGAGACAAGATGACACACAGACATGAGTCTGACTTACTTCACTTATGAGTGTGGTCTCAAGTTGCATCCATTTACCTATAAAAGCCTCAAGTTTATCCTTCTTTAGAGCTGAGTAATACTCCATTGTATAAAAATACCACGTTTTTATCCGTTCCGTGGTTGATGGGCATTTGCGTAGTTTCCAAGATTCAGCTATTATAAATTGTGCTGCTGTAAACATGGGTGTACATGTATTGCTGTGCCATGATATTTTCATTTCTTTTGCACAAATACCAATAATGGGAATAGCTACATTGAATGAGACCTCCAATATTAGTTTTTGGAGGAATCCCCACACTAACTTCCACAGTAGCTGCACTGGTTTACACTCCCACCAGCAGTGGGGAAGGACTGCTTTTCCCCGCAGCCTCCCCGGCGTTTGTTACTGGTTGATTTCATGATGTCAGCCATTCTTTCTGGAGTGAGGTGGAAGCTCAGTGCCGTTTTACTTGCATTTCCTGAATGACCAGTGATCGTGAGCATTTCTTCATGTATTTATTTGTGATCTGTGTTTCTTCATGTGAGAAATGTGTGTTCATCTCAGATGCCATTTTTGAATTCAATCTTTGAATTTGAGGGCCTATTTTCAATTCTGTATATGTTCTAGATAGAAGTCCTTTGTCTGAGTGCAGTTGGCTAAAATTTTCTGTGGGTTTTCTTTTCACTCTGTTGATAATTTCTTTTAAGTGCAAAAAGTTTTTAATAAGATGAGATCCCAGTTGTTGATTCTTGAAGTATTTCCTGTGCAGTTGGCACTTTGTTCATGAATTCTTTGCCCATCCCCATATCTCCAACACTTCTACCTATTTTGTCTTCTAGTAGATTTAGTGTTTAATATTTAAATCTTTGATACATTTTGACTTTAGTGCATGGAGACAGATTTAGGTCTAGCTTTAGTCTTTGACATGTGGAAAGCCAATTTTTCCAACACCATTTATTAAAGAGGCTATCTTTATTCCAGTGAACATGTTTAGTCCCTTTGTCAAAAATAAGGTAGCTGAGTGTCTTTGTAGTTGTGTCTGCATCTTCTAATCTGTACCTTTAATCCTGTTTTTTTTTGCCAGTACCATGCTGATTTTATCACAATAGCTTTGTAGTATAATTTCAAGTCAGGGATTGTTGTGCCTCCTACCTTGGCTTTGTTGTTTAGGATTGCCTTTGCTATTCTAGGATCCTTCTGGCTCTAAATGAATTTTAAGAATGTTTTCTCAGATCTGTGAGGTATGCTAATGCTATTTTGATCAGGATTCCATTAAATCTGTACATGAGTTTTGGGAGTATGGTCATTTTCACAATGTTGGTTTTTCCTATCCAAGAGCAAGGGGTATCTTTTCATTTTTGGATAACCTCTTCAATCTCCTATTTCAGAGTACTATAGTTTTCAATGAATAGATCTTTTACATCCTTTGTTAGATTGATTCCTAAGTATTTCATTTTTCTGGATGCTATTGTGAAATGAGTTATTCCCATAATTTGTCTCTCGGTGAGTTTGTTGTTTGTGTACGAGAATATTATTGATTTTTGAGTGTTGATTTTGTATCCAGGTATACTGCTTAATCTACTTATTAACTCTATTAGTCCTTTGGTGAAGTTTTTGGGGACTTCTGTGTAGTGTGTCACGTCATCTGCAAATAATGATAATTTAACTTCTTCCTTTCCTATCCTTATTCCTTTTATTTCTCTGTCATCTGATTGCTCTGGCTAGTGTTTCCAAAACTATATTGAATGGAAGTGCTGATAGTGAACATCCTTGTCTAGTTCCTGATTTTAGAGTGAAAGTTTTCAGTTTTTGTCCATTTAGTATGATGTTGGAGGTTGATTTGTCATAAATGGCTTTTATCAGATTGAGGGAGATCATTTATTCTGATTTTCTGTAGGGTTTTTATCATGAATGAGTGTTGGACTTTATCAAAAGCTTTACTGCATCTATTGAGATGATCATATGATTTTTGACTTTGGCTCTGCTGGTTTTTACTACAGGATTGATTTCTGTATGTTAAACCATCCCTGCATTCCTGGGATGAATTCCACCTGGTCCTGATGTATACTCTTCTTGATGATTTGGTGCATTCTCTTTACTACTATTTTATTGAGCATTTTTGCATCTGTGTTTGTTATGGAGATTCACCTTGTAGTTCTCCTTTTTGGCTGGGTCTTTCTCTAGTTTGGGCATTAGAGTAATACTTGATTCTAGGAATCAGAGAGAATCACTTCTCTTTCAATTTCATTAAAGAGTTTGAGAAGTATTGGTGTTAAATCATCTCTAAATTTCTTGTAGAATTTATCCAGGAACCCATCAAGACCAGTGCTTTTCTTTGTTGGTAAGTTTTTAATTATGTTCTCCACTTCAGTGATATTGAATTATTCAAATTTTTTATATCTTCTTGATTATACTTTGGTAGTTCATAAATTTTTAGGACTCTATCAGTTTCTTTTGTTTTTCCAGCCTATGCAAGTAAAGATTTTCAAAGTAGGTACTGATGATCTTCTGAATGGCCACAGGATCTATAGTAATGTCACCCTTTTCATTCCTCATTGCATGAATTAGTGTTTACTTTCTTTTTCTTGATAAGGTTCACTAGGGGTTTATCACTTTTGTTTACTTTTCAAATAACCAACTCCTTGATTCATTAATTCTTGCATTGTCCTTAGTCTCAATTGTCTTAATTTCTGCTCTGATCTTTGTAATTTCCTCCCTTTTATGAGCTTTAGTTTTCACTTATTCTTGGTTTTCTGGAAGCTTGAAGTGCAGAATTGGGTTTTTAAATTTGTGTTCATTCTATTTTTCTTTTTTTTTTCCAAATCCATTTTATTTGAAGGATAAAAAGAAGAAGAAGAGGAAGAAAAAACTATAACAATATTTGAAAAAACATAAATCAGGGAGCAACAATGGTACATACATTGTACATTGTACTCCTCAGATCATTCTCTCAGAGCACAAGACACCTGCATTCAGTCATCCAAACAGTTCCAGCACATATCTTTCTCTTCAGCAAACTCAAAGAAATAAATAGTATAACTATTTTAACTATTTATATAAACACATATGCTATACATGTTTTTCTTTCAGCTTCTCACACTAATAAAACAATATGATGTTTACGTGTGTGCTTTATTTATTTATTTAATGATTATGTTTTCAAGTGGCATCTATTTCCCTATAAAAGTCTCCAGCTTATCCTTCTTTATGGCTAAGAAGTACTCCATTGTATAAAAATATCACATGTTTTTTAACCATTCCTCAATTGATGGTCATTTAGGTTGTTTCTGATATTTGTTTATTACCAACTGTGCTGCTATAAACATGGGTGCACATGTATCATATCACTGTGGTACGATGTTTTTAATTCTCTTGGGAAGATACCCAAAAGGGGAATAGCTGAATTGAATAGAACCTCTACTCCCATGTTTTTGAGGAATCTCCACACTGATTTCCTCAGTGATTGCACAGTCTGCAATCTCACCAACAGTGGAGAAGGTTTCCTTTTTCTCCACAATACCCCAGCATTTGTTACTGCTTGATTTCTTGATAGCAGTCATTCTTTCTGGGGTGAGGTGGAATCTCAGCGTTACTTTAATTTGCATCTCTCAAATGACCAGTGACATTGAACCCTTTCCCTATTTGCTGTTCATATTTCTTCATCTATGAAGTGTGTATTCATCTCAGATGCCCATTTTTGGACTGGGTCTTTAAACCTGGGAGTACTGGGGGGTTTTTTAGTCCTTTATATGTTCTCAATAGTAATCCTTTGTCTGAGGAATAGCTGGCAAACCTTTTCTTCCACAATGCGGATTGTCTCTTCACTGTGTTGGTGGTTTCCATTGCTGTGCAAAAGCTCTTCAATAGGATGAGACCCCATATTGTTGATCCTTTGTGATAGTTTCTGTGCAATCAGGGTTTTGTTCGTAAGGCTCTGCCTACACTAATGTCTTCAAGAGTTTTACCTACTCTATCTTCCAACAGATTTAATGTTTCTGTTTTAATATTAAGATCTTTGATCCTTTCTGATTTTAGCTTGGTACATGGTGAATGATATGGGTTGAGTTTTACTCTGTGTCATGTGTAGGGCCAGTTTTTTCAGCATCATTTATTAAAGAGGCTATCTTTCTCCCAGTGAATGTGTTTGGCACCTTTGTCAAAGATACGGTGGCTTAATGTGTCTGCAGTTCTTTCTGCAACTTCTAATCTGTTCTATTGATCTTTGGATCTGTTTTAATTTTCCAAGACCACACTGGTTTTTTTTTTTTTATCACAGTACCTTTATAGTATAATTTCAAGTCAGGGACTATGATGTCTCCTGTCTTGCCTTTATTGCCTAGGATTCCCTTTGTTATTTTAGGTCTCCTCTGGTTCCAGATGAATTTTAGAACTGTTTATCTCTAATTCTGTGAGATATGCTATTGGAATTTTGATAGGGATTGCATTGAATCTGTATAACAGTTCTGGAAGTATAGCCCTTTTTACTATATTAGTTCTTCCTACCCAAGAGCACAGAGTATCTCTCAATTTTCTCAATTTCTCAATTTGAGAGTACTGTAGTTTTCAATGTATAGGTCTTTTATACCCTTTGTTAGATCGATTCCTAGGTATTTCATTTTTTTGGATGCCATTATGAAAGATATTTTTTCCCAGATTTCTCTTTCAGTGAGTTTGTTATTTGTGTACAGGAATGCTACTGATTTTTGAATGTTGACTTTGTAACCAGCTGTGTTGCTGAATTTGCTTATTAAATCTAGAAGTCTTTTGGTGGAGTTTTGGAATCTTCATATAGAATATCATGTCACGTGCAACTTCTTCCTTTCTTATCTTTATTTCTTTTGTTTGTCTCTTTTGTCTAATTGATCCAGCTAAAGTTTTTAGGACTATGTTGAATAAAAGTGGAGACAGTGAACATCCTTGTCTTGTTCCTGATTTTAGAGTGAAACCTTTCAGCTTTTGTCCACTTAGTATGATGTTGGCTGTTGGTTTGTCATAGATTTTTTTTATCAGATTAAGATAAAGTTCATGTATTCCAGTGTTCTGTATGGTTTTTATCATGGTTGCTAGAGCAGAGGTAGCCAAGGCTTTCCTCAGCTGCTGAGGTCTCCGGGGTACAGGAGAGGGATGGCTGAGGTCTCTCTCAGCTTCTCAGGTCTTCCAGGTGTTCAAGTAATAGATTTTGACATTGATTTTCAAGCCTGAAGTGCGAAAACAAAAAATCAGTGTCCCTTTAATTTCTTTTGATTTCTTATACCCTCAAGGCATCACTTGACTCAGTTCCACTCTGGGGCAGGTGGATACCATCTGGAAAGAGACAAAGAGATAAGACTTGACTAGCCTATCCACTCTCACGCTGGAAGGTAATTTTATCTTTCCAAGGAACTCTTCTATTTCCTCTCATGTTTTAAAGCACAAGTTACAATTGATCTCGCTGTAATAATCATGTTTAAAGAAGAAAGCATTGTTTAGCACTAACCCATTGCTTTCTAACTCTTTAAAGAGAGAGCAAATATTAAAAAGTGAGTTGGAAGTTGTTGAAGCACTTCTGAGCCTGCAAAAGAGATCATCTCTAGAGATGAAGCGGAGGCAATGATTGACTTGAGAGATTCTGCTCTCTGCCCTTGACGAAGAAGTCTCCAGTACAGTTGCGTTATTTAGCTAATCATTTTGGTTACCTTTCCTAGAAGTAAGACAAGGCTACTCTTTTTAAGTCCATTTAAAAATGTTTTCACTTCTGAAGCTCAAATGTTAAACTTTTTTTCTGTCTGTCATATTGTCTCTTGTTTTCTTCCAAATAGTTATCCACATCTTCACACACAGTGAATACATATTGAACATTATAACACTAAACTAATCAGAACACGATGATGAAGGCATTTTAGGTCTTCAAGACCAGAAAATAGGGAAGTCAACAATGGCTGCCATAATGTCTCTTGTTCTCTTCAAAATAGCTGTCCATACCTTTACGTTTGTTGAAATTAAACATGAGACTAGACAAATATCACTCTGAACAGTGAATGATGATATTACTAGATTTTATATCATAATGCTACAAAATTAACACTGGGTATCCTAGTGTCTCTTCTTCAGAGTATCTGTTCATTACATCGTGTATTATATAATCTGTTCTTATAAACTGTTTAGAAATTCTCCACATGTGTGAATCTCTACATGTATACCTATCCTTTCTGTATTATAGGGAAAAACAGATCAAAAGAAGACAACAAAACAAATTCCTAGAAAAACATGAAATGAAAAAGACATATAAAACCATAATACTAGGTTATCTACAGTAGTTACTATGCTGTCTCTTGTTATTTTCAATATAATTGTCTGTATCATCAGGCATAATATAACTGACCATAGCATTACATAGCAATTTTAATAAAAATACAACATTGGAGACATTGGAGGACTTCAAAAGCAGTTAATAATCAAACTGGAATGGGTATCTTATTGCATCTTGTCATCTTCAAGAGTACTTGCCTCTACTCTTAGACTTGATACTATCAAGCATACCAAATTTGAATAAAATCAGTCAAGACAAAACAGCAGTCTAACAAACCAGATTCAAATAAGATCAGTCATTGTAAGACAATGTAAGTAATACAGGGCTTTAGTTTAAGTTAATAGAAAATTAAGGATAGCTACCGTAGTATAGCCTGCTATTTTGGGGATAGCTGTCGGTGCCCTCAAATCTAGTATGAGTAGACAGATTGGAACAGAATAAAATCAAACTAAACATAGCAATAAGACTAATGTGGCTTTTTAAATTTTTTTTAATTTAAAAAAAAACGATTAAGATAAAAGAGGACATAACAACACAACAGCACAGGTCAGAACAGAACAATTTAAGCAACATAGTGTTTCACCTCAAGGCAACGCGATATAACAGAAGCTACCATAATGTCTCTTTTCTTCAAATAGTTGAGCATATCTTCATACACAATAGTATCAAACATAATAAAATAGTATAAAACCATTAAAGAAAGTGAAAGTATTACAGGGCATTCAGAACCAAATAACTGAAAATGAACAATGGTTACTATATTATCTCATTGTCCTTAAAATTTGTTTATACTACCACACATAATAAAATCCAATAAGACACTACATGATAGAACCAATGGAAATAGAAGAACAAAAGTATGGTAGGACTTCAAAACAAGATGATATTAAATCAGCACTGGCTATTATAATGTCATGTTGTCTTCAAAATAGTTGCTCATACCATCACAGATAATAAAATCAAACAACCGAGGATAAAACCATTCCAACTAATGAATGTAAACATTATAAGACTTCAAAGCAATGTAATGAGAACTCATGATTACCATAAACTCTTATGTACTCTTACCATTTCTTACCCTAGGAAGACTACACAGTATTTATACATGTGAGTTTGATTTATTTCACTTACGAGTATGGTCTCAAGTTGCATCCATTTATTTATAAAAATCTCAATGTGATCCTTCTTTATAGCTGAGTAGTACTCCATTGTATAAAAGTACCACAACTTTTTTAACCCTTCCTCAGTTGATGGATACTTAGGTTGTTTCCAAGATCTGGCTATTACAAATTGTGCTGCTATAAACATGGGTGCACATATATCACTGTGGTATGACATTTTCAGTTCTTCTGGGAATATGCCTAGAAGCGGGATAGCGGGAACAAATGGGACTTCCAAACCCAGCTTCAGACTGATCTCCAGACAAATCTCCAGACTGATCTCCACAATGGTTGTACCAGTCTACACTCCCACCAACAGTGCAGGAGAATTCCTTTTTCCCCACAGCCTCTCCAGCATTTGTTGTTGGTAGTTTTCTTGATCCTGGCCATTCTTTTTTTTGTATTTTTGTATTTTTACTGGTACCAGGGATCAAACTCATGACCACATGCTTGCAAGGCAGGTGCTTATGCTGCTGAGCTAAATCCCCAGCCCCTATCCTGGCCATTCTTTCAGGAGTGAGATGGAATCTCAGCGTGGTTTTAATTCGCATTTCTCTAATGACTAATGATGATGAACATTTTTTTTATTTAAAGAGAAAAAAAGAAAGGACATAAAAAAACAAAGCAGTAAAAGGGTACAAGTAATACAGAATTTCAAGAAAAAGATATACAGTAAGAGATCACCAGTTAATAGGTTACATATTATCTTCCCAGAAACAGTTGTCCAAATTACAAAATTAAAGCATATAAAGTGGACATTCATACAGTGATATTGGAGACAGTTCCGTTCAATGATCCAACAAAAGCTCAGTAATATGGTTTTCCATCCTACACACTCGAACATACCTGCGATTATAGCCCTTAGTCCACCTTCCTTTCCTCTCTTTTTTACAATAACAATTAGACTTTTGGGGTTTTATTATTCTTATTACTTTTTTTTGAAGAGAATAAAACCAAACGTGACTAAGCAAAACAGAATCAGAACAGAAGGGTGGGCATAGCATATGGTGCAAAAATAGAATATCAGGTGATCAAAAGTGGTTACCATTGTGCCTCTTGCTATTTTTAAATTGAGTTGCCTATATCATCAGGTATAATACAATTGATCAAAGCAGTACAGAACAAGACCAATAAAACCTACACTGGAGACCTTACAGGACTTCAAAAAAAGGATAATAGTCAAACCATAATGGGCATCCTAGTAAATCTTATTGCCTTCAAAGTGGTTGCCTATACCCTCAAACTTGATACTATCAAACAAAATAGAATATAGAATAATCAGACAGAACAAGATGCAGAGAACAATACTGGGGTTCAAATCAGGTTAATAGGAAAACCAAGAAAGTTACTAAAATATGTCCCGCTATTTTTTAATTTAGTTTTTTCTTAATTAAAAAAATGAGAGAAAATAGATTAATTTTTAAAAAAGGGGGAGATTGAGAATAAAAGGGGGGGAGAAAAAAGAAAAAAAAGGGGGGGGGAGATTGAGATAAGAGAGGACATTGTAACAGAACAATGCAGGTCAGAACTGAACAATTCAAGCATCATTGTATTTCACCACCAGGTAATCTAACATAATAGTAGTCGCCATAGTGCCTCTTTCCTTGAATTATTTGAGTGTAACTTCGTATGCTATAACAGATGATGAACACTTTTTCATGTATTTATTTTCCATTGGTATTTCTTCATCTGAGAATTTGTGTATTTATCTCAGATGCGCATTTTTGGATTGGGTCTTTGAATTTTGGGGGTCTGATTTTTTAAAAATTCTTTATATGTTTTAGACAGTTCTTTGTCTGAGGGACAGTTCACTAAGATTTTTTTTCCCAGTTTGTGGGTTTTCTTTTCACTATGCTTGAGATTTCTTTTGATGTGCAGAAACTTTATAAGAGGTGATCCCAGTTATTGATTCTGGGAAATATTTCCCGTGCAGTTTGATTCTTGTTCATGAATTCTCTACCTACCCCTACGTCTTCAAGGTTTTTACCCAATTTGTCTTCCAATAGATTTAGTGTTTCTGTTTTAATATTCAGATCTTTGATCTATTTAGATTTTATTTTAGTACATGGTGATAGGCATGGGTCTAGTTTTAGCTTTTGACATATGGAGAGCCAGTTTTTCCAGCACCATTTATTAAAGAGACTGTCGTTCTTCCAGTGAACCTGCTTGGCTCCTTTATCAAAGATAAGGTGGTTGAGTGTGTTTGTAGTTGTGGTTGTATCTTCTAATCTATTCCACTGATCTTCGGCTCTGTTTTGATTCCAGTACTGTTGGGCGCAGGCGCTCAACATACCATACCCCACCCAGGACTAAGGACCACACCAGCTTCCGCAATGCACTACGTTCCTCTTTAAATTAGCCAACCCGTGCGCACCCCACGCTCACTCCGTACTCTGTGGCAACTCCTGATTGGCCACAGCTGGATATAATAGCCAGAGCCTACATCCCATTCCCGCCCTGCTTCCTTGTGGCAGCCTGTGATTGGTCACGGCCAAATATATAAACCAGAGCCCGCGTAAATAAACTAGCAGTTAACTGTCGTCCACAAAAGCGTCTCCTGTCTCCTGTTTCATTGGAGCTGCGCCGGTCAACTGGTGGCCCGTACGGGGAGCCCGCAACGCTGAGACCCTCTCTCTCCAACAGTACGGGAACGAACCTCTCTCTCCGACGGAACAGAGACGTCAACAGGTAAAACCTTCAAGCGCCAATAGCGGGGGCTACTTGGCGGGCGGGGGCTGACAGGTTAAACTGCTCAACGTTGGTAGCGGGTGCTACGCAACAGGGCCGGATAGCGGGGGCTATCGGGCAACCTTGGGCGGACACGTTGCAAGGGTCAAGGAACTTGTAAAGAGAGTTCCCGGTGCCGTAAAGAGGCAGGTTTTGGGGGTGCCGTAAAGGGGCGCGGGGACTAAGCTGTCCCTGTATAAAAAAAAAAAAAAAAGAAAAAACAAAAAGGAAAAAGAAAAATATAAAAATAAAAAGAAACTCTTGAAATTCCGGTTAACATGGGTAACACGGCTACTCAGCCACTGTCAGTCGCCTTAAGCGACTTACTGAGAGAAAAGGGATTACAAATGAAACGAGAACAAATTCAAAACTTTCTCGATCAGGTCGATAAGGTAGCACCTTGGTTTGGTCCCACGGGGTCCGTTACCGTCCCCAGCTGGGATAAATTAGGGAGAGATCTTGACTTTGCAGCACAAAATGGCCTCCTGGAGCCAGGAGTCAGACCCCTTTGGGCCGTAGTGAGAAGCTGCCTCGCAGACACCTCTTGTCGTGACCATATAAGGGCTGGCGCCTTGGCGCTTGATTACCATCAGGCAGAATCCTCCCGCGAGCAATCTCGCGAGTCCAGTGCCGCAGGCGAGGTGACCCCACCCAACCCAGATTCGTCAGATAATGAGGGGGAGGAAGGAGAAGTATACAAAATGGCGGATGCAGACACCACCGAAAGAGGGGAAGTCACACACACGCAGTCGAGAGGGCCCTACTCTGAGGCCATAAATGAGCTGCAACGCAGGATTTCTCAGAGTAAATGGGTCAATGAAAGCGAATATGAGATCCCAGGGCCACCCCGTATAAGACCTATGGCTCTACCTCCCGACCCGCCAGATTATCATGCCCACCAGAGACCCTGCCATCAGCTATGTAGCTGTCCGCAACGGGTCCAGACGTCCCCTGGGACATTCCAGGAAGACCTTTGGCATCAAGTCAAAAGAGAGGACCCAGGAGGCCTGGGCCGTTTTCTCCAGGCTTTTCCGGTTGCTGTAGATGCTCAGGGAAACAGAGCCCACCTGCCTATAGATATGAAGGCGATAAAGCATCTTAAGGAGGCCAGCACCATGTACGGTGTTAACGGGGCGTATACCCTGTCCCTAGTAGAAGCCCTGGCAGGAAATGCCATGACACCTGCTGATTGGGCCAGTTTGTGCAAGGCAGTGCTCAGCTCAGGCCAATATCTTGATTGGAAAGCTTGGAATGTTGAACTTGCCACAGAACAGGCCCAAGCTAATGCCCAGAACAATCAGGCCGCCTGGAACACGGATATGTTATTAGGACAAGGGCAGTATCTCAATAACCAGCTGATATTTCCACAAGAGGTGTATGCACAGATAAATAGAATAGCCATACAAGCATGGAAGCGGGTCTCGGCTAGGGGAGAAGTCTCAGGCCACTTGACAAAAATTTTGCAGGGCCCGAGCGAGCCTTTTTCAGATTTTGTGGCCCGCATGATGGAGGCGGCAGAGAGAATTTTTGGGGACGCGGAGACAGCCATGCCGCTCATTAAGCAGCTCACAGCTGCTCTGGGTCAGCACCAGCTGTAGTTTGTTAACTTGGCAGGAGTCGGGGCTTGCCATTGTTGACAGCCCCTACCACGAGACAAAGCAGAAGCCGCATCCAAACTTATTCAAGAGCAATTAAAGTTAGGCCATATCAAACCCTCAAGTTTATTCTGTTTAAACAAAAGGAGGGTATTGCCCAGGGCATGACACCTAGGGCCAGACTAAATCTCGCCCTCTTCACTTACAATTTTGTAAACATCAACCCACAAGGATCCACGCCAGCACAGCTACATGCCAACCCTGTCGCACCCAAACATGGTTGGGTACGCTGGAAAGACCTCCTGCATGGGGTGTGGAGAGGCCCCAGCCCAGTACTTAGTTGGGCGAGAGGGGCGGTCTGTGTCTTCCTGCAGGAAGAAGGCAGCGAACCTGTCTGGGTCCCGGAACGCCTGGTACGTCCCTGCAAACCACCAGACCCCGACCCAGAGGAAACGTCAACCACAGAACAGGGGAACCAACAGGAGCCTCACAAGCCAGACCAAGCAAGTACACCCACAACTCCCATTAACCATGGAACCTTGGCCAACTCCCCTGGTTAGTAGCCTCCTTTTCCCTTCCTTCTTGCATCTCGTACGGCCCTTGCAGCCAATGACTTTTCTAAATTGCTCCACCGCAACCTGTTATGTGTTACAATGTTGGGATAACAGTGCACTTTCAGCTGTTGTTATGCAGGTACTCCAGTTCCCACCGGTTCCAGTTATGGCGGACTCAGACGAGTTTCCTGTGATCCAGCTCGGGCCAACTCTCCAATTGGCTTTCATAAAGGAATGGGCAGGAATAGGGACTCTGGCTACCATAACTACACTTGCCGCATTCGGCAGTCTACTTCTGCTCTGTCGGATTCGCAGACAAAGGAATAGGGACAAAGTATCAAACAAGCATTGCTGATCATGGAATCTGGTCAAAGCCCGGCAGCATGGCTCGCCATGCTGTGACGCAGGTGTGGAGCAAAGCATCGCAGGGGGTGTCGTCCTTGGCCAGGAGACACCCCGGTCCCCATGTTGGCGAGCATGCGGGTTGGGCTCATAAAACAGATTTCCCGCCCCCTCCAAAAGAGCACCAACGAGTAGTGAGGCACTGTCATGACGGCCGCATGGCACCTCACGAGGGGCGCCGACCTCTGGAGACCCTGCGTCAGTTATAAAGAAAGGGGGAGATGTTGGGCGCAGGCGCTCAACATACCATACCCCAGCCGGGACTAAGGACCACGCCAGCTTCCGCAATGCACTACGTTCCTCTTTAAATTAGCCAACCCGTGCGCACCCCACGCTCACTCCGTACTCTGTGGCAACTCCTGATTGGCCACAGCTGGATATAATAGCCAGAGCCTACATCCCATTCCCGCCCTGCTTCCTTGTGGCAGCCTGTGATTGGTCACGGCCAAATATATAAACCAGAGCCCGTGTAAATAAACTAGCAGTTAACTGTCGTCCACAAAAGCGTCTCCTGTCTCCTGTTTCACTGGAGCTGCGCCGGTCAAGTACCATGTTGATTTTACTACAGTTACTTTGTAGTATAACTTCAAGTCAGGGATTGTGATGCCTCCTGCCTTGCCTTTGCTGCTTAGAACTGTCCTTGCTATTCTAGGTCTCTTCTCGCTCCAGATGAATTTTAGGAGCAATTTTTCTAGATCTATGAGGTATGTTGACGGTACTTTTATTGGGATTGCATTGAATCTGTATAACAGTTTTGGGAGAATGGCCATTTTCACAATATTTTTGCTTCCTAACCATGAGCAAGGGATGTCCTTCCACTTTCTGAGATCCTCTTCTTTCAGTGTATTATAATTTTCCCTAAATAGCTCTTTCACTTCTTTCATGAGAATAATTCCCAAATATTTCATTTTTTTGGATGCTAGTATGAAGGCTGTGACTTCTCTTATTTCTCTCTGTGATTTTGTTGTTAGTGTATACAAATGATATTGATTTTTGAGTATTGATTTTGCATCCAGATACATTACTGAATTTATTTATGATATCTAAGAGCCTTTCAATGGAGTTTAGGGGGTCTTCTATGTAGTGTATCATGTCATCTGCAAATAACGATAATTTAACTTCTTTTCCTATCTTTACCCTTTTTATTTCTCTCTCTTGTCTAATTGCTCTGGCTAATATTTCCAGTACTATATTAAATAGGAATGGTGATAAGCAACATCCTTGTCTTGTGCCTGATTTTAAAGTAAAGGCCTTCAATTTTTGGCCATTTAGTATGATGCTGGCTGTTGGTTTGTCATAGATGGTCTTTATTATATTGAGGTAAACACCATCTATTCCAATTTTCTGTAAGGTTCTTATCATGAATGAATGTTGGACCTTATGAAAAGCTTTTTCTGCATCTATAGAAATGCTCATGTGATTCTTACTTTGGTTTTATTGATATGGTGGATTACATTTATTGATTTATGTATGTTGAACCACCCTTGCATGCCTGGGATGAATCCCACTTGGTCATGGTGTACAATCTTCTTGATGATTTGCTGCGTTCTATTTGCCAGTATTTTATTGAGGATTTTTGCATCTGTGTTCATTAGGGAGGTCGGTCTGTAGTTCTCTTTTTTAGTTGGGTCTTTCTCAGGTTTTGGTACTAGAGTAATATTTGCTTCCAGGAATCACTTAAGAAGAATTGCTTCCTTTTCAGTTTCATTGAAGAGTTTGAGGAGTGTTGGCATTGTCTTTTTTGTATTTCTTGTAAAATTCTGCAGTGAATCCATCTGGGCCTGGGCTCTTCTTTGTAGGTAAGGACTTAATTACATTTTCAATTTCATTAATAGAAATTGGGTTACTCAGAAGTTTTACATATTCTTGACCTAGCTTTGGTACTTCATATGCTTCTAGGAATCTGTCCATTTCTTCTGTGTTATCAAACCCATGAGAGTAGAGGTTTTCGAAATAGGTGTTGATGATCGTCTGTATTTCTACAGAGTCTGTAGTGATTTCGCCTTTTTCATTTCTTATTGCATGAATTTGAGATTTTTCTTCACTTTTTAAAAATAAGGTTGGCTAGGGGCTTATCAATTTTATTTATTCTTTCAAAGAACCAACTCTTTGATTCATTGATTCTTTGGATTGTTTTCTTAGTTTCTATTGCACTAATTTCTGCTCTGGTTTTTATAATTTCCTCCCTTTTTTTTGGCTTTGAGCTTGACTTGCTCTTCTTTTTCTAGGTGTTTGAGGTGTAACATCAGGTTATTTATTTGCATTCTGTTTTCCTGATATGGGAACTCAGTGCAATAAATTTTCCTCTGAAGACAGCTTTCATTGCATCCCACAGATTCCGGTAAGTTGTATTGGTATTTTCGTTTGCTTGTAGGTATTATTTAATTTCTTCTTTAATTTCCCCTGTGGCCCACTGATTGCTCAAGAATGTATTATTCAATTTCCATGTGTTTGTGGGATTTTTGCAGTATCTTTTATCATTAATTTCTAATTTTATGGCGCTATGATCTAATAACATACATGGGAGAATTTCAACTCTTTTGCATTTATTTAAATATGTTCTGTGGGCTACTTTATGATCTATTTTAGAGAATGTCCCATGTACTTCTGAGAAGAATGTGTATTCTGACGTTGTTGAATGGAACACTCTGTATATGTCTATCAAGTCCATTTGTTCACAGGTGTGATTCAGTTCTGTTATTTCTGATTTTCTGTCTGGTTGATCTGTCCCTTGGTGTCAATGGTGTGTTAAGATCTCCTGTAATAGTTGTTACTGCTAATTTGGTTTTTCATTTCTATTAATACTTCCTTTATATAACTGGGTGCTCTGGAATTTGGTGCATATATATTTAAGATAGTTATCTCTTCCTCTTAAAGTTTTCCCCTAACCAGTAAGTAATGACCTTCTTTATCTCTTCTGATCATTATTGGTTTGAGGTTCACATTGTCTGCAAACAGAATAGCTACCCCTGCTTTTTTTTGAGTTCCTGTTGCATGAAGTATTGTTTTCCCTCCTTTGACTTTCAGTCTGTGAGTATCCTTTTGGGTTAGATGGGTTTCTTGTAGACAGCATATGGTTGGATGTTGTTTCTTGATCCATTCTGCCAGTCTGTTTCTTTTAATTGGTGCATTGAGACCATTTATATTAATGGTTATAACTGTTATATGTTGGTTTATTGTTGACATGTTATCTTTCTACTGTTGCGTTTTTATCTTTCTGTTCTGTTTAATTATATGCTTTGCTTAGTGGTTTTTTCCTTTGTGTATCTAAACTGTCTTTCAGTATCCTTTGCAGGGTTGGTTTGGTGATCATGAAGTTCTTCAGCTGTTCTTTGTTGTGGAAGTATCTTATTTCTCCATTGATTTTGAAGGACAGTTTTGTAGGGTATATCAGTCTAGGTTGGAAATCATTTTCCTTTAGGATCATAAATACTTCACTCCATGCTCTTCTTGACTTTATTGTTTGTGCTGAAAAGTTGCTCTGATTCTGATAGGTTTTCCTTTATAAGTAGTCTGTCTTTTCTGACAGCTTTTAATATTCTATTCTTATGTTGCATTTCTGGGATAGTGTTTATTATATGTCTGGGTTTTATTTTGCTTATGACTATTGGGAGTTCTATATGCTTCACTGATCCTGATGTTGGTTTCCATTCTCATGTTTGGGAAATTTTCAGCTATTACTTCTGTAAATAACCTCTTGACATCCTTTATGTTGTCCCCTTCTTTTTCATTTATCCCTATCAATCTTATGTTGTTTTTCTTTGCATCATCTTGCAGCTGTTGAATTGTTATTTCCTGATTGCTTGCTATTTTTAAAAGATCTTTCCTTTCCTGTTCACTAGCTGCAATCTTGTCTTTGAGGTCTGAAATTCTATCTTCACTTTCATTAAGGCAGTTTTTACAACTTTCAATGGAATTTTTGATTTCCTGTATATCTGTTTGCATCTGTTTCATGTATTCTGTTTGTTTCTTATATTGTTCGATGTTCAGCATCTCTTTTATTTCTTTTATCATTTCTTCTTTTACCTGGAGATTATTTCTAGTTTGAATTCCTTTAAAGCTTCCCGGAGTTGCTTCTTTATTTTAGTTGCTATTATTTCAGGTATTTCAGGTGTATGGCATATATTTTCCCTCAATGTACATGGCTCCTAAGGTTTCTTGGGATGGGCTGGAGGTTTGAAATTGTATTTTGGTCTTTCATTTTGTCATTTTCTTGTATTTCTGTGTTTCAAGTGGTATTCCAAGGCTTTCCCAGGGCCTGCGGGAAATCCTCTTTTATGCCCTCAGCTCCTGGGACTCTGGCAGCCCAGTTCCCAGATTGAGAGAGGGTCACTGGGGACAGGGCAGGTTGAGTATGGCAGGGAGCTGTGAAGCTCCTTAGCTGGTAGGAGCAATGATCCCAAACTCCTGGGTTTGGGATGGTGTAGGGACACTCACCTCAGGCCGCCCAGTTTCCAGAATTGAGGGTGCAGGCAGGCCCAAATCCCCAGAGTCTGCTGAGCATGGCAGGAAACCAGGAAGTTGATGCAGGCAGGCCCAAGACCTGCTGAGCAGGTCCAGTGCGGCAAGAAGCCGTGAAGTTCCCTGGCCAGGGTGGGAGCAAGGATCTTAAACTCCCAGGGCTCAGAGGATTGTTTGGGGACACTCACCCCAGGCCTCCCAGTCTCTGGAACTGAAGGCACTGGCAGGTCCAAATCCCCAGAGTCCACCAAGCAGGGCAGGAAGCCAGGAAGTTGGTACAGGCAAGCTCAAGGACTGCTGAGCTGGTCCATTGCAGCAGGAAGCAGTAAAGTTCCCTGACCAGGGCGGGAGCTAGGATCTTGTAATGTGGTTTTTAAATCCTGATACACTATTAACAATGTCCTCTGCCTTCCTTTTTTAGACAATTTCTCTCCTTTCCCTTTCTCAGGGTGCTTTGTATATTTTGGGTCCCACTAACTCCTTTAGTTATTAGATTAGGGGGGCAACCCATTATTTATCTAAGTGTTGCTGAAACTTTTTTACCCCTGAGCTTGATCTTGAGCTGTATTCCTTTACTTACTAAAGCCTCAAGGTTTAGTACTACTAAAGTAGTACTACTTTACTAAAAACTACTCAGCTAAGGTTTTCCTTCCTTAGCTGAGTAGTTCTCCACTGCACAGAAGTGTATAACTTTCCAACCTATCTGCAGCTGCTGGACAAGCTGTCCCTATTTCTCTCTGGTTCCCTGTCACATAGAGCATCGTTTTCTCATCTTTGACTTTCGGTTTATTAATCTTCTTTCAGGTGGAGTATATCAAATGTTAAACTTATATCCATTGCCTGGCAGCAACAATTCACATGTTAGTAAAGGGCACATTTGTCAGTCTTCTATGTGAACATGAAGGAAGAAAAAGGCTGGCTTAAGTCTCTTTTTTACTCAGCATATTCACGTCACAAATGTAAATCATTCTCCTGATAACTGCTTTCCCCTGTGAAAGGTAAAGTTATTGCAAGTTGCCTCAGCCTGACTTCTGGAGAGTAGGGCAATCTAACTACGAGGCAGTTCTAAAGTTAACGCCATTGAGTTGGAGAAAAGTTTAGGAGGTGTTTATAATTTGCTAGCAGAGTGAAAATTATGATATAGAGAAGTGAGATTTTTCTATTGGTTAGCCAAGTCAGGCTGTTGAGACTCAGCTTCCACTAAGGAACTTTTGGATAACTTCCAGGGAGTCCCTCTGGCCACGATCCCTCAGTTGCTCACTAGATTCTGCTCATCCATGCAGCCAGAGATCTGCTTTTGGAAAGGAATTCACCTGCCTGTCTTGTCAACATGCCATTGGCCATTGGCTTCAACGGGGATTCACCAGAAGGTGCTGGGGAAAGCTGTGCTCTGCTTTAAGAGCGGCAGATACTCTAAGAGCATTTGAGTAGCTGTCAGGATGACCACTGTTTGTGAAAGTTCTATAAGGGACAGATTAAAAATCCAAGTTGTTTAAAACCTAAAAATATCATTACACACCAGGCATGGTGGTGCATGCTTATAATAGCATTCAGGAGGCTGAGACAGGAGCATTATAGTGAGTTTAAGACCAGCCTGGGCTACAAAGTGAGCTCCAGGCCAGCCTGAACTGCATAATGAGACTCTGTTTCAAAAAGGGAAAAAAAATCATTAAATAGTGTTTTATAAGTTTTCAGTAAAAGTTTCAAAGTTCACAATTTATTACTAAATTATTTTCCTCTCCTACACACATAATTGATGAAAATCAGATGTAGGAGAGGAGAAAAAAGATTAGAGATTATAATTTAGGCTAAATGTGTTTTGGTCCTTTAAGTGCAGTGCTTTGGGAAAGAGTTCCTTCTGTTTTCTCCTAGGAATTTGTTTTTTCTGAACAAATTCAGTTCAGAACCAGTTCAGTCTTCCATGTTTCCCAGAACACTAAGCGAGGACATGGTTTTTATATGTATTCTTCTCAACAGGCAAATTCTCATGTCTTATGTGATCCAGAGATGAGGTACATTTTTCTACCTAAGACGACGTCCCTGTCTTTGGCATTAGTAAACACTCATTTTCTAGAGGCTTAACTTAGTTGTTGAGTGGGAGGGGAAAGTTGGGGCAGTTTAGTGTGCCTCTCTCTTAAACTTTACATGTTTCCAAAAAAGGAAAGTACAAAGTTGTAGAGAAAGATCAGAAAAGATTGTCGTCTCACTATCAGAAGGTCAGACCAGAAAGGAAACAGGCAAAACAGGCTTGACATTTTCTCTAGAGTATAGAGAAAGATCAGGCCAATTTGTCCCTGAAACTTGTCCCCCAAGTCTTAAGAATGGCCACAGGCCTATCATCTTTAAGCTGTTGGAAAGGGTTCTGTGATTTGTTAATACACGTGTACATTTTCTAAATATGAACTCGGTTTTCTAAAAAGATCATTTTAGAGCATTTCATGTCAGTATCCACTAGAGGGTGCTCTAAACACTACTTTTCCCTGATTAAGATATCAGGTCAAACAAGGAACTAAAAAATTGGCAGCTAAGTCCAAATACAGCACATACAGAACAAGAATAAAATGTCCCATTGATGAAGCATGAACTCTTCCCATGTTCTCAGCTTACATGTATCATCATTGTAACAAAACACTATTGGGCACTATAAAACACTATAGCTCAGTGGTGCAAACATCTGCCTGGAAAGCACAAGGTCCTGAGTTCAAGTCCCATTTTATACTTAAAAAAAACACTAAACAATTGACAAATGCAAACTACTACTTGCATCCAATGTCAGTGGAAGATTCTCAAAATAATATAGAAGATATGATATAGGCCCTCCAAATAATATAAGGGGAATATAACTCCCAGACTGCTAGATGTCTCCTACATCAAGCTCTTGTTCTCTGAAATCAAGGAATGAGTTCTATGAATAACAGAGGTTCAGAGGAGGAAGAATTTATTGTGAGAAAGAGAGCTTCTGTCTAAGAGGGACAGAAGGGGCCTGGAAAGTGAGCTGAACCTCTTCTCAAGGGTTTTTACTGAACCAAGTCACAAGACGAGGCAGAGTCAAGGTGGGACAAAGCTATAGTCGAGTGATAAGATTACAAGTTAGTTGCTTAGACAGTTTTGATTAAATGGGGATCAAGTTGAGAAAGCAGGTCACATAGCAAGCATACAAGGAACACTGAAGGATTTTCTGGGAATGTTGCAGAAAAACCAATATCAAACTGAATAGAAGACTCTCTCTGTCTCTCTCTGTCTCTCTTTGTTTCTCTCTCTCTCTCTCTCTCTCTCTCTCTTTCTCTCTCTCTCTCGGTTCTGGGATTCAAATTCACAACCTTGTGCTTGCCAGTTAAGTGCAATGGAAGACTCTTTGCACCAAGAAATGTAGAAGATAACTTGCTTATTACACTAGCAGGCTGGTGGAGCCGAGTCTAAATCACCAGGCCACATGTCATCTTTGAGCTCATTTTAAATACAGTTTGCAAGCAGGAAGTACAAGGAAGGTGGGCGGTTGCATGAATTGAACTAAGTCACATATTGTCAGGCAAGCTAATTCTAAATAGATTTACTTAAAGGAATTGCTTACCTTAATGTAGGAACATCCTGGGAATGGGGAGAGGGGGCTCAAGTTGTGCAAATAAAGTTAAGGCCATTCTTGACAGGGCCACTTTGTCCCATACAAGACCTTGAAGCAAGCCGGAAACAATATATATGCTTTTAATTAAGGACGATACAAGTTGGACATAGTCAAATTGGCCCACATATAATCAGAAGCAAAGCAGCTGGACTCTGACAGTCAGTGCTGACTGAACTTAGCAGGGTGCTTAAGTGACATGCAGCAGGAACACAGGCAGAGGCCACTATTTGATTTTTAACTTGCTATAACATGTCTGTAAGTTTGTTATTCTATAATTGTGCCTTAGTTGTTTTTAAAAATGTACCCTTTCAGGAAGGAATGGGCTAGGGAGGTTTTGATCCCCACCCAAGGTGACTGATTCCTATTTAGAATATCAATCCCTGCTGTTCATATTAGGGGAAGTATGTGAGTGCAGTAGTGCGTTACTCCAGCCACAGTTGTCTTCTGCAATGGTCACAAAACAGAATAAAGCAAATCAGAACAGAACAATGCAAGTGATACAGGACTTTAAATCAAGACAACAGGAAATCAGCAGTAGCTACCATAATATCTCTTGTTTCCTTCAAAATAGCTATCCATACAATCACACACAATAAAATCAAATGAAACAGAACAAAATCAGTCAAAACAAAGGCATAAAGGCATTAAGGACTTTAAAACAAAATCAACAATGGCTACCATAATGTATCTTGTTTCCTTCAAAATATCTGCCCATACCTTCACACATAATATAATCAAACAATACAAATGGACCACAACCAATCAAAACAAAAGAATGAAAGCATTACAGGACTTCAAAACAAGATAACAGGAAAGGAGCAAGAGCTACTATAATGGCTCTTGTTTTCTTCAAAATAGCTGTCCATACAATCACACATGATAAAATCAAATAAAACAGAACAGAATAAAACCAATCACGACAAAAGAATAAAAACATCATAGGACTTCAAAACAAGATGATAGGAAATCAACAGTGGTTACCATGTCTCATTTTCTTCAAAATAGCTGTCCATACTATCACACATAATAAAATCAAACAAAACAAAACAGAATAAGACCAATCAAAACAAAAGAATGAAAGCACTGTAGGTCTTCAAAATAAGATAATAGAAAATCAACAGTGGTAACCATGATACATCCCATTATCTTCAAAATAGCTGTCCATACCATCAGACACAGTAAAATCTAACACAACAAGACAGAATAAAACCAAACCTAACAGAATTATGAAAACAATACAAGAATTCAAAATAAGACAATAGGAAATTAACAGTGTTACCACTTGGCCTTTTTAGGTGTTTCCTCCCCTATCACTTTTATAATATCTATTGTGCTTTTTGGATCCCACTAACTCCTGCAACTTTTTATGCTAGAGTGATAACTCAATGTTTATCTGTATGAGTACAAACCATTTCACCCATGAGTATGATCTCCAGTTGTATCCATTTACCTACAAGACCTTCTAGATTACCCTACTTTATAGCTGGGTAGCTTTCCATTGTATGAAGATACTACATCTTTCTTCCATTCTGCAGGGGTGGGCAAGTTACCCTTTGCTTTTTTTCTGGCCTCCTGTTGCAAGGAACAATTGTTTTCTCTTCTTTGATTTTTCAGTCTATGAATTTCCTTTTGAGTTAATGCATTTCTTGTATACCACATACTGAAAGATCTTGTTTCTTGGCCCACTCTACCTGGTTCTTTTTATTGGTGAATTGAGCTATGTGCATTAATGGTTATGGCCAGCACGCACTGGTTCATCTCTGCCGTGCTCTTTTCCTGCCATGGCTCCCTACTTTTCTCCTGGGTTCAGCTGCGTGTCCCCCTCGGCTGCTGTTCCTGGGAACACGGTCACTTTTCTCTCTAGAACAACCTTCAGTGCTCTTTGTAGGGTTGGGTTGATGGTCATGGATTCCTTCAGCTGCTCTTTGTCATGGAAGCATCTTATTTCTCCATCTGTTTTCAAAGATAGTTTCACAGGGTACTTCAGTCTGGGTTGGAGGTTGTTTTCTTTGAGGATTTGAAATACTTTAAGCTCTTAATGGTTTGTGTTGAGAAGTCTGTCATGATTCTGATAGCTTTTCCTTTACAGGCAATCTGTTCCTTTTCTCTAGCAACTTTTAATATTCTGTTCTCGTGCTGAATTTCTGGGTCCTTGATTATTACACATCTGGGTGTACATTTATTTTGGTTATGGCTAGTTGGAGTTCTGCATGCCTTGCTTATCTGAATGCCAGATCATTTCCCCATGTTTGGGAAGTTTTCTGTTATTACTTCTGTAAATAGTCTTTTTATGTCATTTGTCTTGACCCCAGCTTTTTTGCTGATACTTGTCATTCTTAAATTATTTTTCTTTGTGTCATCTTTTTTTAATTTAAAAAAAAGCAAACAGAAAAATGGCTAGAAATGATACAGAATTTCAAAAAAATAACACTAAGACATTACCACTAGTTTATATATTACGTATTATCTTAGACATACTTATTCCAAAATCAAAGCATAAAAAATGAACAGACATGAAACAATGACAGTAAAAACTATTCTGTTTAGGGGCTGGGGATTTAGCTCAGCAGCATAAGTGCCTGCCTTGCAAGCAGGCAGTCGTGAGTTCAATCCCTGGTACCGATAAAAAGAAAAAAAAAAAACTATTCTGCTTGATGAGCTATCAAAAATTTATCTATCTTGCACATATACAGTTATAAGTGTACCTTCAAGTTGTTCTTTCCTTTCAATCACCTTGTTTCCCTTTCATTATTATAATATCTATTACATATTTCAGATCTTATTACTCTCTCAGTTATTATTATTATTTAGTTTTTACACTAGACAGAATATGATATTTACAAACGTGAGTCAGATTCATTTCACTTATGAGGATAGTCTCAAGTTGCAGCTGTTGAATTGCTATTTCTGGGTTCCTTGTTATTTTAAAGAGATCTTTCCTTTCATGATCACTAGCTGCAATCTTGTCTTCAAGGTCTAAAAATGTTTTTCAAGCAGTTTTGCCAGCTTTTCATTGACTTTAAATTTCCTAGATACTTTTTGAATCAGCTTCATGCATTGTAAATCCTTTCCATATTATTCACTCAAGGTTTCCATCATTTTCCTATGCTTCTCTTTTTTTAATCTACGTCTTTGTTTGATATGCTCAGCAATTCTTTATGTTTGTGACTTCTTCTTTTCCCTGAGGCATTACATGTGATCTAATTAGTTTACAGAGATGAAGTATTTTCTTTACTTCCTTCAGCTGCTGTCCTCTCGGAGATTTCTGGTGTGGTTTCTGTTTTCTTCCATGACTGTATCTCCCAGACTTGGTCTGTGTGGGCTGGAGGTCTCAGTTTGCCTTCTGCTCCTTTGTCTTGACATGCTTCTAGGTTCCTCCCAATAAACCAGTTGTGGGGCGCCAGGCACTTCCCACATTGGCGGCTCCTCTGCAGTGCAGGGGGATCGGGTAGGAACCTGGCTTTATCTGACCCTGATCCTAGGGAGGTAGCAGAGTAGAGTGGGCTTCTCTGGACTCCTGCAGCTACACTGAGGCTTCTCTGGTGACCGGGGGTACACGGTGGCAGGGGTACGTGGTGGCAGGGCTGCTTCTTTTCTCGGCCTGTGTGTCTATTGGGACTCCCCGAATGGTGGCAGCACACAGGGGTGTGTTTGTCTGATTCTCCCAGAGGGCACTGGCTGCCCAAAGGAAGTAAGGGTCTCCAGTAGTTGCCAGTGGGTGCATAGAGTGTATCTTACTGTGTGTCCCTACCTGTCCTGGCTGCCCACAGGAAGCAAGCTTTCTGATGGTGGCAGCAGGTATGCAGGAGTGGATCTGGCCGTGTGTCCCTGCCCGTGCTGGCTGCCTGCAGGAAGCAAGCCTTCCAATGGCAATAGCAGTTATGCAGAGATGGATCTGGCTCCCATGGACTCCACTTACGATTTCACTGTGCTGCCTGGGGTCTCTGTGTGTGTCAGCAGTTCATCGGGCAGGCAGGGAATTGAACAGTGCTTCATACTCAACTTTTGGATTTTAGTCCTATCGGCTGTCATTCTTCCAGGGCATCGTCCTCACTATCCAGCGGCTCTGCTGCTCTGAACCCTCTCCATGACACCTCGAGCCAGTGAGGCTGTGGATTTTTGCCCCTAGAGCTGGGGGTGTTGGGGAATAGCTAGTTACCTGCCGCAGACTGAGTTCCTATCTGATACAGCTGCATTTGTTTACGGGTGAAAACATTTCAAAAAAGTTGTTTTTAATAAATTTTTCCAGGTTTAATAATAAGTAAGGCTTTGCAGCAGATCCTGGGAGCAGTCAGGGACGCGTCACTGGAAACTGGTGGAATCTGAAAGAAATAAACTGGAGACTTAATTGCTGATGTAGTGTTTGAAGCCCCCTTGTATATATAATTTAGCTCTGTTTATGTTATTAAGTAGTTTACTTATTGGTGGTATGTTCCCGGGTATTTAAAAACAAGTAAAGTAAGACCTGTGTTCATTAAAATTTTCTAGATGCATTTGTCACACTCAAGGGTTACTTTTGTGTCTCTGCAAGCAGCAGAGCTGAGCTCCTCTAGTTATTTTCTCTTCCCGCTGTGTCATTTCCCAGGATGGGTCACAGTCTTGCTTGAGCATTAGTCTTTTTGGAAGCTTGGGGGACATTTCCTCCTTCAGAGCCTCCTTTCTGTAGCATGAACATTGACTGACCCCTGGCCCTCTGGGGTTTGACAATCAACCTGCCCAGGAGGTTGAGCAACTTGTGGGAGTTGTGGGGCCCTTTGGAGAGGGCGTCCATTATGCCCTGGATCATGGCTGACCTTAGAGTGCAGAGGGCAACAGTCAAAACATTGGCTGTTTGGGGCTGGGGATTTAGCTCAGCGGCATAAGCGCCTGCCTTGCAAGCAGGCAGTCGTGAGTTCGATCCCTGGTACCGACAAAAACGAAAAAGACAAAAAAAAAAAAAAAAAAAAAAAAAAAACATTGGCTGTCCTCTTGGCCCTTTTATTGTTTTTTTTAGCTTTGGTCTTCAAGCCTCATTTGAATATCTAGAAGGTTAGTTACACCAGTCTTAAAGTGGGAGCAGTATGTCATTTTAAAATAGGTTTATTTTAGATATATGTAATATTAACATTCATCACAGGAAATTTGTGCCTGTATGTGATACAACTTTCTTCTTTTTTTCCATTCCCCTCCCCTTCCTTCCTTCTTATTCTCCTTATTTATAGAAGCTTTTTTACGATCTTTTTACTTCTAGTCTCTTTTTATTCTTGTCCCTTCCCTCCTTCCCCCTCATCATTCTTGTTCCCCTCCCATCTAAACATTTTTTTCCTCATTTTCCAATATCTATTATACATTTTGGTCCTTATTTACACTTTTGGCATCTCACACCAGAGAAACAATGTGATATTCAAACTTGTGCATCCAATTGGTTTCACTGAAGAGTATGGCTTTAAGGTGCATCCATTTACATAGAAATGTTATCCTTCTTTGTGGCTAAGTAGTACTCCATTGTATAAAAAAATACATCTTTATCCATTCATCAGCTAATGGGTACTTGGGCTGTTTCCAAGATTTAGCTATTACAAACTGGGCCACTAGCAACAGGATTGTGCATGTATCTCTGTGGTATGATGCTTTTAGTTCTTTCAGGGAGATACCAAGTAGAAGGATACTGGGTTGAATGTAACCTCTAGTTTTTGAGGAATTGCCACACTGATCTCCACAGTTCCCCAGTTTGCAGTCTCCCCAGTGGTGAAAAAGGGCTCCTTTCCCCCACAGCCTCACCAGCATTTGTTATTGATTGACTTCATGATAATAGTTATTCTTTCTGGAATGAGATGGAATCTCAGTATTATTTTAATCTGCATTACTTGAATGATCAGTGATGTTGAAAATTTTTTCATATTTGTATTTTCCATTTTTATTTCTTCTGAGAACTATCTATTCATTTCAGATACCCATTTTTGGAATGGAGCTTTACATTTGGGTTTTTTCTCACGTGTTGTTGCTGTTGAGTCTTTTATGTACATTCTAGATAGTAGTCAGATGGCAAAAATTTTTTTCCCACATTGTAGTTTGTCTCTTCATTCTGTTGGAGGTATTTCATGCTGTGCAAAAGCTTTTAGTTTTCATGGTACTGGGAATTGAACTCAGGGCCTCATGCTTGCCAGCAGGTACTGTGCTGCTAAGCTACATTCCAGGCCCCTAAAATCTTTTTAAAAGATGAGGTTGAAGTTATTGATTCTTTGTCATAGTTCCTGTGCAATAGCGGTTTTGTTCATAAAGTCTTTGTCTACACCTGTTTCTTCAAGAATGGTACCTACTCTACCTTCCAGAATACTTTTATCTATTTCAAATTTAGTTTAGTACCTAGTGAAAGGTATGGATCTAGTGTTGCTCTTTAGCATGTGGAAAGCCAGTTTTTTCAGCACCATTTAGTAAAGAAGGTGTCTGGCTCTTTTGTCAAAGATTAGGTGACCGAGTGTGTTTGGAATTGTTTCTGCATCTTCTGATCTTTTCCACCGATCCTTGGGTCTGTTTTGTTGGTTTGTTTTGTTTTTTTTCCCAATACCATGCTGTTCTTATCACATTAGATTTGTAATATACTTTCAAGTCACAGATTGTGACGCCTTCTGTCTCACCTTGTTGTCCAGAATTTCTTTTGCTATTTAGGTATCTTTTAATTTCAAATAAATTTCAGGATTGTTTTCTCTAATTCTGTGAATTATGCTATTGATATTTTGATCAGCATTGGGTTAAATCTGTATAATAGTTTTGAAAATATGGCTATTTTCACTGTATTGGTTTCTCCTACCAAAGAACAAGTGATATCTTTTCATTTTCTGATCTCCATATCAATCTGTTTCAGAGTACTGTAGTTTTCAATGTGAAAGTCTTTTACCCTCTTCATTAGATTGATTCCTAGGTATTTCTTTTTTTTTTTTTTTTTGATGCTATCATGAAAAGTGTTGTTGCCCTAATTTCCTCTGTCAGTGAGTTTGTTCTTTGTGTATGGGAATGTGATTTATTTTTGAGTGCTGACTTTATATCTAATTATGCTACTGAATTGGGTTATGAAAAGTGTAAGTCTTTTGGTGGAGTCAAAACTTTCTATGTAGAATATCATGTCATCCACAAATAAGGACAATTGAACTTCTTCCTTTCCTATCTTTATTCCTTTTATTTCTTTCTCTTGTCTAATTGGTCTGGCTAATGTTTCCAGAACTATTTGAACAAGAGTGGTAATGGACATCCTTGTCTTGTTCCTGGTTTTAGAGTGGAAGCTGTCAGTTTTTGTCCATTTGTGTGATGTTTCTATGGATGTGTTTGGCTTTTATCAGGTTGAGATAAAAATTCTATTCTAATTTTCTGTGGGATTCTTATCATATTTGAGTGTAGGACTTTATCAAATGCATTTTCTGCATCTGTGAGATGATCATACAGTTTTTTCCCTTGACTCTGTTAATATGGTGCATTATATTTATTGATTTCATATGTTAAACTACTGCTGCATCTCTGGGATAAATCCTATTTGGTTATGGTGCATAATCTTCTTGGCGGCTTACTATATTTTGTTGGCCAGCATCTTATTAAGGATTTTTGCATCTATGTCCATTTAAGGGGATTGGCCTGTAGTTCTCTTTTTTTGGTTGGATTATTCTATGGTTTTGGTATCAGGGTACTGCTTGCTTCCAAAAACAAACTTGGGACCATTGCTTCCCTTTCAATTTCATTAAAGAGTTTGAGAAGTAATGGCATTAAGTGTTTTCTACATTTCTTGTAGAATTTGGGAGTGAATCCTTCAGGACCTAGGCATTTCTTTGTTGGTAGATTTTTAATTACATATTCAATTTCATTGATCAGTATTGATTTAGGATTTTATATCATCTTGATTCAGCTTTGACAATTCATTTGTATCTAGAGATCTGTCCATTTCTTCTGTGTTTACCATCTTATAAGAATAAACAGGCCAAGTGTGGTAATCCTAAAACTCTCGTGGCTGAAGCAGGTGAATCACTGAGCATTTGAGGACAGCCTGGACTTCGAGGTGAGTTCAAGACCAATATGAACTATATAATAAAACCCAGGCTCAAAAAGGCAAAAAAAAAAAAAAAAAATGGAGCTTCCTCAAAAAGTTATTGATGATCTTCTAGGTTTCTGTGGAATCTGTTGTGATTTTACCCTTTTCATTCCTAATTGGTTGGATCTGAGTCATTTCTTTCCTTTTTTTGGATAAACTTGGCTCAGGATTTGTCAACTTTACTTAACCTTTCAACCAACTATACAAATGATTGATTATTTGTATTTTTTAGTCTCAATTGCATTAACCTCTGCTCTGCTCTTCACAATTTTGGGCTTGATTTGCTCTTCTTTTTCTGGCAGTTTGAGGTGCTTATGCCACTGAGCTAAATCCCCAGCCCATAACATATTTTCTTACTTTTTTTTTTTTTTTTTTTTGGTGCTGGGGATCGAACTCACGACCTCGCATTTGCCAAGCAGGGCTTGCTCTATTTTTTGATATGGAAACTTACTGCCAAAATTTTTCCTTGTAAGTCTCCTTTCACTGTGTCCCATCAGTTCCAATGTATGGCACTGATATAATCATTAAATTGTAGAAAATGCCAAATTTCTTCTTTAATTTTATCTATAACTCATTGGTTGTTCAGGAGAGTGTCGTTTAATTTCCATGTGTTTTTATGGCTTCTTTTGTCATTGATTTCCAGTTTCATTTACTATGCTCTGATAATATGCATGGGATAATTTGAATTTCTTTGCATCTACGTAAGCATGTTCTATGAGCTAGTATATAGTCTATTTTGGAGAAAGTTCTGGGGGCAGCTAAGAAGAATGCATATTCTGATGTAGTGGGGTGGAACACTCTAAAAATAGTGGGGGACAGGGGGTTTTGAGGTCCTCCATTACAATTTATTATTATTTGATTTTTAATTTCCATTAGTATTTGTTTTATACATAGTTGGGTTCACTGTTATTTGGTATATATATATATATATATATATATATATATATATATATGATTGTTACTTCTTCTTCTTGGACCATTCCCTTTACAAGTATGGGATGATGTTCTTTGTCTCTTTTAATCAGTCTTGGCTTGAAATCCACTTTGTCTGCACATACAATAACAACTATTGTTTTTCTCCAAATTCCTGTCACATGGAGTATTGTTTTCTATGCTTTGATTTTCAGTCTATGAATTTCTTCAAAACTAAATGTGTTTCTCGTATGCATATGCAGCATATTGTTGGATCTTGCTCACGATCCATTCTGCCAGTCTCTTTCAATTGGTGAATTGAGACCATTTACATTGATGGTTAAAACTGATATGTATTGATTTATCCTTGTTATATTATTTTCCTGTTATTGGTCCCCATTTTTTCTCTTTTGTTTAATTACTTGCCTTGCTTGGTAGATTCTTTCTGTTGGGGCTTGTGGAGTTGTAGTTTTCATTATCTCTTTCTAGAATACCCTTCAGAACATTTTGGAGCGATGATTTGATGGTCATGATTTTTTTTTTTGTTCTTGTGGTTGTTGTTTTTAAACATGGTCTCACTATGCAGTTTAGACTGGACTTTAACTCACTTTGTAGCCCAGGATGGCCTTGAACTCACAGTGATCCTCCTGCCTCAGCCTCCCAAGTGCTGGCATGTCGGGAGTGTCTAGAGCACTCTGAACCCCGGGAAGAGGCACACACACACCAAGTCAGGACACGGGGGGTGCAGCGCGAGGAAAAGAAACAGAGAAACACGGCAATTGCAACTACACCGCACTGCACTGCACACCAAGTCTTTATTCCAGGATTCTTATATAGTAAACTGGATCAACTCACAGAGCACAGACGATTAACTAGTGAAAAAGCATTCTTTATGACAAGCTACAATGTGACAGACTACAATGTTTATCTAAACTTATTAAGTGAAGCAAACAAGCAAAATCAGTTCTTGAAGCCCCTCTAACCCAGGAGGAACTTCATTAGCCCAAGAATGATGTTAATTATGTTTGTTGCTAGTGTCACAATGGTGGTCGGCCACTTCCTCATGACTCTGTAAACAAAGCCAAGTCACACAGCATGGGTTCAGAGAGGGGGGAACATCCCCACTGAGAACAGGCATTCCTGTCCCGCCTCTGTCTCGCATACCGGGGGCTATTGTTTACTGCAGGTCCCGAGGGGGCTAGGGCCTTCAAAGTGACTCCTCATCCCCCACACTGGCATGCACCACCATGTTTGGCAGGTCATGAATTTGTTCAAATATTCTTTCCCACGGTATCTCATTTCTCTATCAATTTTGAAAGATAATTTTACATAGTACGTTAATCTGGTTGGAGATGATTTTCTTTTAGGCCTTGAAATATTCAAGCCCTCTATGAAGGTTTTTGTGAAGTAGGCTGTGATTCTGATGAGCTTTCCTTTAAAGAATTTTTTCTCTTATGGCTTTCAATATTCTGTTCTTGTGCTGAATTTCTGAAATCTTGACTAGTCTGCCTTGGTGCAGATTTTTTTTTAGTCATGGCTAATTGGAGTTCTATATGTCTCACTTACCTGTATATCAAATTTCCTTTCCCTGCTTGGGAAGGTTTCTAACATGACTTTTGTGAACAGGTTTCTACTTGTGCTATCTCCTGCTTTTTCATTGGCTCTAATCAATCTTATGCTACTTCTCTTTGCATTGCCTAACAGCTATTGGATTGATCTTTTATGGTTACTTGCTATTTTATTTTAATTTAACTTACTTGGGGTTTGGGGGGGCTTTTTATCCTGTTTTATTTTTGGGGTTTTTGGTGGGGTTTTTGTTTGGTTCAGTTTGGTTGTGGGAATCAAACTCAAGACCTTGCACTTGCCAGGCAGGTGATTTTTGTTTGATCTTTTGAGACATGGCTTCTCTATGTAGTCTAGCCTGGCCTTGAACTCACTATGTAGCCCAGGCTAGTGCTGAACTCACAGTGATCTTCCTGCCTCAGCCTCCCAAGTCCTGGCTTATAGGGATGCACCACTCTGCCCAGCTTGTCTCTTGCCATTTGTAAGAAACCTTTCTTTTCATGAATGATAACTGCAATCCTGTCTCCTGTGTCTGATATTCTGTCCTCACATTGGCTCTTTCTACTGCATATACTTTCAGTGGACTTTTTATCTATTTTAATGTGTTGTATGGATTCCATTTCTTTCCTATGTTGCATGTTCATTGTTTTCATCATTTTGCTAAACTCCTCTTTCAGGCCAGGGATATAACTTAGAACCATAAACACCTGCCTGGTAAATGCAAGGTCCTGAGTTTGATTCCTAATACAAACACACATACACACACACACACACACACACACACACACACACACACCCCGAACTCCTCTATGTTTTTATCTGTATCTGCTCTAGAGTCTAGACATGCCCTAACCATGTCCTTATTTATGGTCACCATCTTTGTATTTATCTGAGAAATTATTTCTGATTTGATTTTTTCTAGACCTTTGTTGTATTCAGGATTTGCAAGGAAATCAATTTAACATAGGACACATATTTTATAGTATTATTTTATAATAGTCACCCAAAGAGTCAAATACAAAAAAAAAGTGTAGGAAATCTGTCCAACACTAAAAACCCAAAGACTCAAACTCAGGGCCTGGATCCCGTGGCAAGGTTCCGCATGAGTCCAGCTAAAGACCAGAGCTCATAACAATGTCTCATGCAAATATGTTTCACAGATCTGTGTTGGTAAGGTCCAGAGGTCAGTAATGGAAGCTACAATGTGTGCCAGTGGGATGAAGGTTCTCTGCCAGTAGGCTGAGAGATCTGCTTTGTAGCCAGGAAGCAATGCTCAAAATAAAAATCAGAGCTCCCCACAAAAGTGCCACAGCATCTTCAGTGATGAGGCCCCACGCTCCAGCATCATGAGAATAGCTGAGTTCATATCAGGAAGCCAGTGTGACCAGCTTCTCCAGGAGATCAAACAGCACACCAGAGCCAAGAAGCAATGCTCAAAGTAAAGACCAGAGCTCCCCCACGTGAACCGCAGCCACTCTCAGAGACACTGAGGCCCGAGCTCCTCTATTGATGGAAACAGCCAAATTCACATCAGGAAAGAAGTTTGACAAGCTGCTCCAGGAGAGCCAGCTGCTAGCACCACGTCTTCCTCTCCAGTTTTCCTTTTAATGTTGTTGGCAACCATCTTCAGGTGGACCTTCCGCGGCCAGCACTGTGCTGCTGCAGTTCAGCTGGGCTTTACAAACTGCCCACCAGCTGTCAACACACCCAGCTTCCTTCATCTGCTTTGGTACAACTTTCCAGTGTGACAACTTCAGAGACCAGGAGGTGGGTTTGACTGTTTCTACCTCATTGCTCCCTCGGCTTGCCTTTGGTGAGCTGGAAGTCTGGGGATGCACTGTGACTCTGTGTCTTATCATTTTCTATTTAAGTTTAATTCCTGCACTGACGTCCATAAACTGCTTATGGAACGTAGCTTTACTGCTAGTATTGAGAACCCTTAGGAAATGACTGCTTCTCAGAGATGACTTTCAGGATGGCTGGCTCTTGAGTTTTTGTTTGTTTGTTTGTTTTTATCGGTACCGGGGATCGAACTCACAACCACTTGCTTGCAAGGCAGGCACTTATGCCGCTAAGCTAAATCCCCAGCCCGGCTCTTGGGTTTTAAGTCTACTGGCAGATCCTTCCTCTTCAGTTTATCAGGGATGAGCAGTTACTGCCTGTTTTTTTTTTTTTTAATTTACAATAGTTACTATATGGCATATTGTTGCTTAAACAGTTGCTCAGTTTAGGCTTACAAAGTCAGTCAAACAACACAGTTCCTCTGAACCAGCTGGCTGCTCACAGGAGTGGGGGAGCTGGTCTCCTCTCCCCAGCCCATGCCCCGGCCAGCTCACAGATGGGGGCTCAGCTTGTTTCCTTGTTCTCTCCAATCCACACTCCAGCTGGCTCACAGGCAGGGGCTAAGCTTCATCTTGGCTTTTCCTGATCTGCCTGGCCACCCATTTGGCCTAGTCCATGGTTTCTGGACCAAGATGTATAGTATTGTGTATACTCAGTCTTAGGACGGCAGAAGAACAACTTGTCCGAACAACTCTGTCAGCTTGGCTGAAGTAATACAGTCAGTAGTAATGACAGCATCGAGCTCATCCTAGAAACTAACAAACTGTGCTAACACTTTGCCACTGTTAACTGTATGAACTGGATTTCTGGTTAACACAAACCAGAACGTAACGCAAACCAGAAAATATGCAGTAACTATGCCTGCGATATGGTGACTTTACACTCAGCAGACAAAATGTAAAACACGTGAAGGGGAAAATAGAGAAATAAGAGAAGAGAAAGAGATTGGAAGCGAGGCTGGAGGACAGAGGAGGACGACACAAACTGAGGGGAACTGGTGAAGACTACGGGAGGGAAAGGAAGAAAGAAATACAAGACAGAACAGATGCACAGAACTAACTACACGGTTAACTACACTCGGAAAAACAAGAACAAGAAGTAAAAAAACAAACAAAAATGCATTCCAGGGCGAGTCTCTGTCACCGTCGGTAGGGTTGGAAGATTGAGCCCAGATTATTCCCAGCAAGGGAGTGACGGATCTGGGGCAGTGTTGGGATAACCCCAGCACGCCTGCCTGCCTAAGTCCATTGGAATTCAGGTTACTTTCCGGCTGCGAGGCTGGAACCTGATTTGTTCGGCCTGCAACACTCCGTGTGCCTTCTGCGGGCTTGGACTCAGCTCCCTGACCTCCTGCCAACCTGAACTTGGTTCTGCTTCTCCCCGACGCTGGGAGGTGCTAGGTGGAGCCAGCCTGCAGCTCCTCCGAGTTCAGAGTTTACTTGGCCCATCTCGCAGATAGCCGACTGCCCTCTCCTGGAGGATATCTAGACCCGAGTAACCTACCAGCCACTGAAGTCCACCACAGCGCTGCTCCACGCCACTGGGGAATTTCTCCACGGATGCCTCTGGGCTTGCCAGGAGTCACCATGGTCTGCTGTCCAGGCTGCCCTCCCTCATAGTGAGTCAGGACCAGGGAGGAAGCACTGCCTACACCTCCTTCTTCTGTGTGAAGATCTCTCTTCACTGTCCTCTTGGGCTTCAGTTCTCACCTCAGATCTGCTGGCTCCCAAGAACCCCTTTCCCTCCTTCTCTTTCTCCCATTGCTGTATTCCGGCGTCTGCACCCCAAATCTCAGAGGGGCTGTTTCTCTGCTGTTCACCCTGAAGTCAGAAGCAGTAGGTCTTAATCCTGTGACAGTCCTGTCTGGATACTGAGGCCCTTCAAATATGAAGTATGAGCACATGAGAACTACCTGTTATTAACCACGCTCAACGTTACAGTAGGAGTCAGTCTCTGATTTGTCCAGTAGGTGGTAGCCTACCATCTTAACATACTCTACGTTTTCTTTTGTTCTTTATTTTTTAATTTAATTTAATTTTTTTGTCTTTTTGAGACAGGGTCTCACTGTGCAGTTCAGGCTGGCCTTGAGCTCACTTTGTAGCCCAGGCTGGTCTCGAACTCGCAACGATCCTCCTGCCTCAGCCTTCTGAGTGGTGGGATTACAGGCATGAGCCACCATGCCCAGCTCTGTTCTTTATTTTTTGAGTCAAGGTCTCACTCTGTAGTCCAGGTTGGCCTCAAACTCATGGCAGTCCTCCTGCCTCAGCCACATGAGTACTGAGATTATGGACGTATGCCACCATGCCCAGTTCATGACGTCATTTAAAGGTCATATTTTTGTAAAATATTAACAGAAAATTATTATAAAACTTTATAAGTGGCCAGGGATTTAGCTCAGCGGCATAAGTGCCTGCCTGGCAAGTGCAAAGCTGAATTCATCTGCAGTACCAAAAATCTTAAACATTTATGAATATTAATGACTCAAAAACATTTAATAGGGGCTGGGGATTTAGCTTAGCAGCATAAGCACCTGCCTTGCAAGCAGGCAGTCGTGAGTTTGATCCCCGGTACTGATAAAAACGAAAAAAAAAAACATTTAATAAGCACTAAATATCTTTTTTAAAATTTAAACCAAGAATATTTGAATTTAGTAACTGATGATTTAGATGTTATTGTGAATATTTATGAGTATTAATCTTATTTATATTCACTTACGAGTTTTAACAACTCATAAATTATTTATGAGAACAAAATATTAGACTAGCACAGTTAACATTTTAAGTCATATATAAAATTATTAACCAAAGGAAAAAAACCTTAAATTTATTTACATTTGAAATATGGATCATTTCTGGATTCTGGAAGAAGTAAATTGGAGACTGTTAACAGCTGATACTTTGAAGTCTCCTTTTATGCCTAGTCTAGCTGTTTATACTTTTTTTTTTTTTTTTTTTTGTCTTTTTGAGACAGGATCTTGCTATGTGGTTCAAGCTGGCTTTGGGCTCATTTTGTAGCCCAGGCTGGTCTCAAATTCACAATGATCCTCCTGCCTCAGCCTCCTAAGTGCTGAGATTAGCCAGAAGTGCACCAGCACACCTGGCTAGCTGTTTATACTATTAATAATTATTTTACTTCCTGGTTATACATTCTCACTGGGTGTTTACAACTAAGTCAAAGTAAGACCTGTATTAATTAAAATTAATCTATCTAGAGCAATTTACTTACAAATTCTCCCAGAATAGCTATGTGGCCGGGCATGGTGGCATGTACCAGTAATCTCAGCCCTTGGGAGGCTGAGGCAGGTGGATTACTGTGAGTTTGAGACCAGCATGGGCTACAAAGTGAGTTCAAGGCCAGTTTTAATTGCATCATGAAACCATGTCTCAAAAAGACAAAATGAAACAAAACAGAGTAACTGTCATATCTTGTTTTCTCCTTCTCTAACTTCAAGAAAATTGTCTTCTTTTTTCTAAAAAGAACTAATCCATCTACTGATAACAAAGATATATTATCCTGACTGGATAATGATCTAAGCAAAATATATGTTAGTAATTTTAAAGATAATTTTGCTTTTATTTTTCCAATCATGTTTAAGCCATGGTAACCCAGCATTTAATACACAAAAAAATGTGTATCAACTTAAATCATATAAACTTTATGTTACCAAACTTTTAAAAATTTTTTGTAAATTTAACATAAACCTTGAGCCTAGCAGTTTTTTATCTTTTAGATGAATTTGGTAATTCTTGACTACCTGTACAACTAGTTTTTATGAAAGCCCTTAAAAAGCCAGAAGTCTCTAATAGGGGAAAAAAATCAAAAGGAAAAAGTTGGGGTTAGAGAAAAGCCAAAAAAAGGAACACTAGATCCCCTAATTTTAGAACTTGGAGAAAACCCCTGCTGTGGTTAGAGACCCTATGACAGGGCCGTGAAGGTCTGACCATAAGGAACGTTAGAGACCTTTCCATTTTTAGAGACCTTTCCATATTTTAGCAAAAAAATGTAAATGCAGGCTGTTGTTATAATTTAGGGTGCCACTATGGGAACAAAGCTCATGATCCAGGAGCAGTATTGTTTAGAAAAATGAGATTGTTTTGAGAGCTCAAGGGTTAAACTTGGACCCATTTTTAAACACACATTTCCAGGCTGACTCAGAAGGTGAGAGCATGTGAGAGGAACATGCTCTGGCCCCTCCCAGAGATGCAGTATCCACCCACAAGAACCCTTTAAGCTCACAGAGAGGTGGGCGCTCACCTCGGGGTCCTGCTGAGGAAGACGAGCCTCTGCCTCAGGTGCCACCGGTGCAGGCCCTGAGACAGCCAGACTGGACCTGAGGAGAAAGGGGACGGGGACTTTCAAGCCGCCCTGCAAGCCTCAGCTGCCAGGGGAAGCAGAGGCGCCGCCTGCAGGACGGAAGACTTGGTCCCTTGAGCAGCCAGTTCAGCTGAGAAGGGCAAGCCTGCGAGCTAGCAGCAGCTGGGGGAGCTGCAGTGGGGCTGTCCCCTCTGCCGCCCTCGGGTCACACCAAGAGGGGCCCTGGCCGCTCAGTTATAAACGAGAAGTAAGGTTTTCTGCAAGGGAACGAAAGGAGCTTCTCAGCGTATACTTGCCGGGTCGTCACGGTTGGTGTCTCAGCCAGAGGTCTGCAGGCCAGGCTGACAAACCTGCACAACATCAGAGTGGAGAGGAACCACCTGAGGCTGGAAGAGAGTTTCACCCGTCCCTAGACAGGCACAGCAGCCGGCAAGACAACAGACAGGACCAGTGATGCGGGGGATAGAAAGAATTTTACCCACAGACAAGGAATGTGGAAAACACAAGAGTTCGCTTAGGTCGCGGTGCGCCATCAAGGGGGGCAGGGGTGAATTTAAAGAGAGGGATCACCAACATCTTCTAGTCAGTTATTACACTTTGTGTCTCGCTTATAGTTATGTTAAATTATTCTTATGCTGAATTTTTTGTTCTAAGTGTTTTTCAGTGGTTTCTCTTGATTTTATGGAGACAACCATATTGTCTGCAAATAGTGACAGTCACGTTTATCCCTTCCGATATTAGACTTCTCATGTCACTTACTTCTGACTTACTTCTCCAAGCACTAGTTGAATGTTAAGTAAAAGGAGGAACAGGAGGTCTCATTTCTTAAGTTGTATCTGTTTCAGTTATTATTGTCATGAAATAAGTTACTCTAGAACTTAGTGGCTTAAAACAACAATTTTGTTTTGCTCATGATTTTGAGGATCAAGATTTCAGGAATGGCTTTATCAAGCAGTTCTCATTTACGGTCTTCCAGGCAGCTGCAGTCAGTGGTCAATAAGGAACGCACCCATCCAAAGGCTCCTGTTAAGTTGGGTGTCCAGTAGGTCCACTCACATGGTGGTGGCTGATGCGGCTGACAGCTGGGCACTCAGCTGGACTGTCAGCTGGAGTTCCTCCACGTGGGCTTTCCAGACTAACTGGCCTATCACAACGTGATGACCCTGGGCTAGATTGATGTTTTGCCTCTCAATGGGAGGGGTAAAATTTTTTAAATATATATTAAAATATAATATATATTAAATTTAAAGAAATGTATGCTATGCATATATATAGTATATATATGCTGGTTTTGTGGAAACACTTCTAGTGCTTTATTAGAAAATTCAGCATAAGAATAACATAAATATAAGTGAGACACAAAGTGTAATATATATGTATATATATATTTCCTGTTGGTTTTTTAACATACATCCTTTTAAAATTTGAGACCCTTCAGATTAGATTGTGGGGAAATAGAAATAGTAATTGTCATTTGCGTTCCTTATAAACAAATGAATATAATTCATCGAGAATGATGGGAGTAAATTTATATAGCTAGCTTTTAAAATATGTCTACACACAAAATTCACTACATTAGAGGATGTAGATCATAAATCTGACTTTCCTTTTGGGCAGATATTTCATCCATTTTGGGATGATATTTCATCCATTTGGGGGCAGTTCTTCACATTATTTATTTGTGTGATTAGAAATTTTGCTTAAATTCTAGTATGGCTCACTGATAACCTTTTTGTTTTGCTTTCTGTTTTTTGAGACAGGGTCTCACTGTGTAGTGCAGACTGGCCTTGAACCCAAATTGGCCTCAAACTTGCAGTGATCCTCTTGTCTTGGCCCCCTTGCTGAGATTGCTGAGATTAACCCCCACCGGCAAGTTCATTGGTTTGTTTTGAGTGAATTGAGCTAAATCCTATTTTGAGATGTTTTCCTTGTTTTTGAAGCACTAAAATAATCCTTTTA
This sequence comes from Cavia porcellus, assembly GCF_034190915.1. Classification (NCBI taxonomy): domain Eukaryota; kingdom Metazoa; phylum Chordata; class Mammalia; order Rodentia; family Caviidae; genus Cavia; species Cavia porcellus. The sequence continues at coordinate 64,736,975 of NW_026947504.1, read as the reverse complement.
TAGATGTACTTGAGTTATTCCCCATGGGCTATATCCCCATTCTCCTTTCTTAATTTTTGGGACAAAGTCTTGATAAATTAGTAAATTTCCCAGGCTCGACTGGAATTTGTGATCCTCCTGCCTCAGATTGCTGAGATTATAGGTGCGTACCCCAATACCTAGCACTGGATTACATTTTAAACATCGGTTACTCCTGTAGCAGGTTTGGAAATACTGAGATGATTTTACAAATGTTTGTAAGATGTACATTGAACTTGAAAAGCACTTAAATTTATAAAAATACTGTAGCTTGGGGGCTGGAGATTTAGCTCAGCGGCATAAGCGCCTGCCTTATAAGCAGACAGTCATGAGTTCGATCCCCAGTACCGATAAAAGAGAAAAAGACAAAAAAAAAAAATACTGTAGCTGAATATAAATTTCTTATTTGGTAGGTTTATTAATAAAAATACTACAACAAAATAAACGGGGATGGGACATTTAACAGGGGCTGGGTCTGAGTTCACACCGCATGGTGGCAGGCTTGCTCTGTACAGCAACTTCCTCTTCAGGACAAAAGGGGAGAGACGACAGCAGAGAACAATTGTAGCGAGGTGGGCAAACCTGTCACCCCAGGCCCTGGGAGGCTGCCGCGGGAGAGAACACATTCAAGCCCAGCCTGTGCAAAGCTGAGAGTTAGCAAGACCCTGTCTCAAATTAAAAATTTTAGAAAAGGGATAGAGATACAGCTTAGTATAAAGACTCTGTGTTCAGTCACCAGTACAAAAGAAAAAAAGAAAGAAAAATTAATGATTGGCTATATTGTTTAGGAAGTTAGTTTTTAGAAGGATGACATGTTATTAGACTTTAAATATATTTTAAGTGTTACTTTTTATTGCATGAACAGCAATAATTTGACTTCCGCTAGATATTCTATTTCTAAATCTCAATTTTTTAAATTTCTAAAATAATGGTTTTGCATTACTTACAGTTATAAAATTGTTATCCTTTCCTTACAACTAAAAAAAAGACTAAATATTATCTAGTAAAAGGAATATGTCAGTTAGTTTTATAAAGAATGTAGTTTCTGGAGTTGGACTGCCTAAATTTGAGTCTGTGTCTGCCACTTATTAACTATGAGTCATTAGGTGTGATTCTCAACCTGCCAACATCTATATCCTCAATTATAAAATGGTACATATCATAGCTTTGGGATAAACAGGAAATAAATGTATGAGTGACAAATAACAGCCTCATCACTTAGACAACTTTCTCTTTTTTCCTGGGGCAAATAGCTAAACCATATCTAGCACGATCCTTACAGTTAGTTGTCACCTATGTCTGAGAAAGGACAGTGTCTTTTTTGGTTGTGGTGAGCGCCAGATGCAACAATCTGTCCTTCACTTTATAAGAGAAAGCCTTGCGTGTTCCATACCACCGTATTCCAGGAAATTTCATTGAGGAAGACAACTCTTGAATTTTAGTAAGATTTCTTTCCCATCTTTGATGTAAAAATACTTTACCAATTAGTGCAGAGTGGTCACTACCTCCTGCTTAACTTGATTCAGCCAACATAATCTTCTCAATATAATGGACCAGTGTGAAGCTCTGTGGAAGAGAAAGATGATCAAGATTTCCATGAACACAGGGATAGAGAGTTGATATAACCCAGGTGGGTGAATTACTAACCTTGTCAGCTAAAGCAAATTGCTTCTCATGTGCCTTATAGATCGGTATAGAGAAAAAGTCACTTAACAAATCAGTAGCTGCCTAGCAGATGCCAGGACATATGTTCATCTGTCCAGGCAAGGAAACAATATGTGGCACAGCACGTGCAGTTGGAGTGAACACTTTGGTCAGTTTATGGTAATCCACTGGGATTCTCCAAGATCCACCCATCTTTTTTTTTTTTTTTTCAGGCCAAATTAGAGAATTAAATAGGGTTGTGGTGCAATCAACAACCCCTATATATTTCAAGTCCTTCATGATGATACTAACTATTGGAGACCCCTGCAAAGACTTCAGTCTCCTGTTTGGTGCTACAACACAAGTCTGCGAAGATCAGAGTCAAGATAAAAGTGAAATGGGGAACTGGAATGGTCAATGGTCAGTGCTGAGTAAAGACCCCAGAGCAGCCAGACCATGGTTTTCATCAGTTGTACAATCTATAGAATGGGGTGAGGCGGCACATGTGGTTGCTGGAGAGAAGACATGGACCCGGGCAGGGCATGTAAAGGAGGGGACAAAACATTCTTGCATGAAGAACAGAAGAGACGAGGAAAAAGTCGTGGTTAATGTCTAACTTACTTTTCAAGGAATATAAAGTACGATCTTGAGAAAGGAGTTTGGGAACAGTCACTTGTTCTTTGCTGCTGTGGTGGGTTAACTACTGGGCAACTTGGAACAGCCAGCTGAAGTGAAGAAGTGTGGTGATGGGTGTGGAGGGCCCGCCTGAGAATTGTTGCCAGCAATATAAAAGACAACTGCAGGGAAGATGGTGTGCACCTGACTCCTGGGGTGGCTTGCCTGCTGCTTACCTGACATGAACTCCGCTGTTTCATCACTGGGGGAGCCTGGGTCCTTGCTGTCACTGAGGATGGCGGTGGTACTTTTCAGGGGGGCTCTTGTTCCTTACCTTGAGCATCTCTTCCTTGCTGACACAGATCTTTCATCCCATTGGTGCAGACTTTCTAGTTTCATCACTGACGTTTGGGCCTTCCCAGTGCAGATCCTTGATATAAACTTGTATCAGACATTGTCATGGGTTCTAGGCTTCCAGTTGATCTTGTGGGGTCATTGCCACGGGCTCTAGGACTCAAAAGACATCGCCACGAGATCTGGGCCCTCATCTGGATTTTTTTGGCCTCTTGTATGTGGACAGATTTCTTACACTCTTTTGCATTTGACTCTTTGGGTGAATATTATTAAGTAATCCTATAAATTATGTGTCCTATATTATTTTCCTTGTAAACCCTGACTACCACAGCTGCTGTATTACCCCCACAGCCTCATGGACCATATCTCTGGTCTCTTCTATTGTTTTGTTGGGGAGAAAATGGTAATCATTGCCCACAGTGCCCTGATAAATCACAAAGGCTTTGGCCTGATTCATTTATTAAAGTAAGTCATGTGTAGGGTTGATTCTTTACAACCCACACTGCTTACAGCTTGCTCTGGGCATAATCAACAGGGCAGTCTCCCACACTAATCTCTGCAAGCTCTCCAATGATTTGATATTGATTTTGATTTACTGCTTTTCTAGGTAAAGGCAACTCTAATGGCTCCTACTTGGCTTTTCCCACCATGATACCCCTAACACAAGTTAGGGAACCAACATAGGAATTCTGTCAACTACTACGTATATCTATTTCAGTTATGCATTCTGGAACTGAGGAATTGACCACAGGGATACAGGGACCCACTGAACACACTGTGAGTCAGACCTTGGCTGACACTCCATTGATCATTATCTTCTTAGGCCCCCTGCTCTTACTGGAGGGCTACAATGATGTTTTGGATACCCTGGAGTCAGCAGTGGTTCAGAACCAGTATTCAGTAGTCCCCTAAATGTCTGATCATTTCCTTTGCTGCAGTGTATGGTTCTCTGGTGTTATGGTTTATACCTTGATGTCCCTGCAAAGCTTCTTATACTCATAGTTAAGGCTAGTAGAGCTGGCTGGAGCTAGGGTGTGTGAATGTGTATTAAAGCTGTGATACTGAGATTAAAGATGACTGAGTTAGTGCAGTAAGAGGTTTACCATAGATCTAAATGTAGATGATGGAAGCCCCTCCTGGGTCTGAGTGGATAAGGCACAAAGGGGGGCTTGCGGCTGCAACTTCTTGCTGCCTTGTGGATTGTTCCTCTTCTGTGCCTTGCTGCCATGCACAAACTGTGAGCTGAAATAAACTTTTCTTCTTTTAACTTGTGTCAGATATTTTGTCCCAGCAATGAGAAAAATAACTTCTGAAAAGACATAGGTGTCTTTGGGAAAGGGTGGGAGAAAGACTGAGGGACAATTGTTTGATAATACAACAGAGCCATTCCTCAAGGACCTCTTTTCATTTAAGGAATTCTATAAAATCACTTAAGCCCAAGAATTGATTGAGACACCACGATTCTCTGTTGCTATGATTTGAGGCAGATTTTTGTTCATTTCCTCTAAATTTTTCTATTTATATAAATTTAGTAAGTAAAAATTTAGTAAGTTTCCTATATATTTCACTTCTGGGAACTCACATGATTGATTAGCCAACTCCAGACAGCTACATGTGTCAGGCCACTTTGATCACTGCTTTGTTTCTCTGTCCATTAGCATGAGTATACCCAGCCTGCCTTCCATGTTTGAGTGCTGTCACTTGGTCCCTCCCACTCCGGGTTCTAATTGTACCCATCACGTACAGGTTTCTGAGTTGAGTGATTGTGGACCCCATACAGAGAAGTGCAGTGTTGAAATTCTACAAGGATGCTAGTTCCTCCCTCACAAATTTGTTTCTTAAGGAATTAGTGAAGGGTATATTTTCCAGACCTTCTCAGTGTTGAGAAATACATTTTACCTGGCAAAACTGCTCCAGCATTCTCATTTCCCATGGCCTCTGAATACCTTCATCAGTAGTAAGCCAAGGAGTATCAGACACGCCAGCTCATTCACAATGGGCCATCTTTTGACCCATATCTTAGCCAACTCAGTAATCTCAACACCTCTTGTTGACACCATGAGCTGCAACATTAAATCTAGAATCTCTACTAAATGTGCCCATATCAAAAATTCATTCTTGGGGCTGGGGATTTAGCTCAGCAGCATAAGCGCCTGCCTTGCAAGCAGGCAGTCCTGAGTTCGATCCCTGGTACCGATAAAAATGAAAAAGACAAAAAAAAATTCATTCTGATTCAGGTTTATGTTTCTCACCATTATTCCACACCCTTAAAGCTCATTCCTGCATCTGTTCCCTGGACCTCTGCTTATAAGAATCAGAAAGCTCAAGAAGTTCTTCAAGATTGCTACAGATTTCTTTATGGATCATACTGTATAGCTCACCTTTAGGGTCTTGTAGAGATTGGAGCCTAGTTATAACACTGGTGGTAAGGGTGGATTCTGAGGACCATCAGTATCAGCTTTCTTGGTAACTGCATCAGGGACGGTCATTACTGTTTTCATAGGGAACAAAGGACTAGTTCCTCAGGTACAAGCAGAGAGATCACTGAAGGGGTGCGGTACTGGTGTCTCTATAACTGAGGCTTGGAAATCTCCTCTGGCAAAGTAATATCAAAATTTATGGATAGAATCCTATTCTTTTCTTCTCAGCATTATCACTTTAACTGTAGATACCTTCCTAGGCTGAGTATTAAACTTAATCTGTAATTCTACAATTGAGTTGTCAGGACTTGCATTTGGTTTTGGAAACTTCAGCCGTGTGGCTAAAGAAGAGACAATTTTTCAGAACATGCTTAGAAGGCTTTACACTGTTTATGTGTGTCTAGAGCTGGTAATTTGAATCCTTGAGCTCATTATTTTCCTAAAGTAGTTTGTCTAGAGATGCTAAGGGCAACCAACAGTATCATTAATTTTCTTACTCCTCCAAAAATGTTCAAAGTATTATATACAATCACAAAATTCTTTGTATCTTACAGGTGGCAAATTAGGATAATCAAGCGGGATAAACAGTTCATGCCACAGACTACTGTATTAATATTCTTTACAATATCAGAAAGATTGGACAAGCCAGACATGGTGGCACATGCCTGTAATCCCAGTACTCAGGAGGCTTAGGCAGGAGGATCATTTCAAGTTCAAAACCAGCCTGGACTACAAAGGAAGCTCAATGTCAGACTGAACTGCATAGTGAGACCCTGTCCCAAAATGACAAAAAAAAAAAGGAGGGGGAGGTGGTCAATGTAGATCTCATCTGATTACAGAGCCAACTGTAGGAACCACTAACCAGCTAGACAAACATCCTTACGATTCTTTTTCTCTAGAATGACTCCTAGTATCAAAATCTGTGTTAGGATTCTCTAGAGGAACACAATCAATAGAAAATGTTTATATAATTGTACAAGGGGACTTATTAGACAGTCTTACAATATTGGAGGTGGGAAAGTCCACAGTGACCATCTGTGCAATGGAAACCTGGAAGATCTAGTGGCTGCTCAGCAAAAGAGAAAGGAAACTACAGAACAAAAGGGATCAAGGGTGTTGCACAAGTCTAAGGTCAAAGCCCAGGAAAAATTGGAGACTGATGTCCAAAAGTGATAGCAAAGACTGGAGCTCTTCAAAATGAACATACTTCCTTTTTAGCCTATTTTTGTATGCTCCATTCAGGCTGAAAGCCTATTTGTTGGTGTCATTCGTGACCAAAGTGGATCTCCCCGATTTGGTTTGCTGGCCTACGTGTCAGTCATCATGCCAGAGCCAGAACTGTGTTTCAGTAACCTGCTAGGTATTTCTTAACCCGTGCAATTGATTAATAGTCACAGTTCTAAAGTGCCCGAGTAACCCTGCCCCTACAGCCTTGCCAGCCGCAACTTGAACGACCTTTCTCTTGGGCTGGCTCTGCTCACTGTTTGCAGTTTTCTTGGTCATATTTTCTGCAATTTTGACCCCTCTAACTTCCTGGGATCTCCACTGCAGCATGTGCTTCATCTCATAACTATGTGATGCCTATTTGGGGGGCTTACCTGCAAGGATTCCAGTTCTGCTACTTATTGCCTGGACTCTCAGGCTTTCCTTTGAAATCTAAGTGGAAGCTTCTATGATACTATAATTCTTTCATTTTGAATACCTCCAAAACTGTTGTAACGTGGGCCCCGGTATAAAGTCCACGGAAACAAGAGTCCAAAACTTATGTGGCAAAGGCTTTATTGAGCCAGTCCTGGCGGCACAGTCTCTCCTGGATCGACCCAAAGACTGCGCGCCCAAGACTGGGGAAAGGGGTTTTTAAAAGTAAGGGAAAGTGGGGAGGAAACCTGTAAGGCCATTAAACCTGTTGACCCGCATCTGGAAACTGTATTGCTGTCCACTTAGCTCTGACAGTCCCGGGAGTTCCTGGTGTTGCTCAAATTACTCCCATACTGCAGACTGACATTATCTCAGAGTGGCACGTCTGCAGCAATATTTGGAGAAGAAAGTGGAGAGTTAATTATCCCAGGACAGCTTGTCTTCGCCAGTGAGTGCGAAGGGGTCACGAGTTATGAGATGCTGGAACTTAAGTTTTACAAAGATCTGATATCTAACCCATTGATACATACAGAACAAAAGGAAAGCACCGATCGGGGTTTTGGGCCATAGCGTTACCCGGTAATTTTTCTTAAGCTAAGCAGTTCCTAAAATTGGGGCCGGCTCATCTTATGACAGATCATCACCAGGTCGGGGAGAGGTCACCAGAAACCCAAATTCTTTATGGCCTAGATAGGTGGGTGGGGGAAGGCAATAAGGCGCGCTACAGAACAGGAAAACGGCGAGTATCTATCTTGTGGGAAGAGTAACTAAGGTTAGGCAAAAAGGTTAAACTCATGGGCAAATCTCCCTGCATATAAACACACTACTTCAAACAATGTGTAAATTAGTGGGCCTTTTTGTCTTTTTTAGTTCTTTAGCGAAGAATAGAGGCGCCTACCCGTGATTAACAGCCCTTGTTAGCTTGTTTTAGCACCACTCTTCTTGTTTGTAGAGGGCCGCTCCGTGATTAACATCTCAATTAGGTGAAATTCTTGCAATTCTTTACAGGGGAGAGTATTGCTCAACATATCAATTGGGTCACTTAACATATCAGTTAAGAAAAGAAAACATTTAGTAAGCCGCGGTACAGGTTTGCTATAATACACAAAATGATGAAGCTACTTTCTTAGAGTACAACAAAAACCAGCTTAATGTGGGTGTCACCTAGACTGAAGCTAGGTCGATCAGTAACCAGGCCCCCTAGGGCCATGACTGTAGTGGCCTCTCATGCCTGAACGGCTAACAGTGAGAGAAGTGCTTCCTGAGGCAGATCTGAGGAAGCTAACACGTCCTGGGCTCTCTTTTCAAAGCAAAATCTTTTTAAGGAAATTAGACCTTGAACCTGAAATCAGTGGAAGCTGGCCAATTGATGAGATACTCCTGACACAGTTTTTCTCTTGTCCCAGTACAAAGTACTTGGCTTCTTTTTAGTCACTCTTGTCTCTTCATTTCACTGGCCTCAACTTTACAAGTGCTTCTTCCTCTTTGGCTAAATTGAAAAATTTTCAAATCTTTTACTTCTCACTGTAAATCTAGCCGAGAGCAGTGCACAGTACCCATTCCACTGCCTGAATGTTGTGTTGACTTAAAATTCCCTTCACCTTATTAGTTGATCACATCTAAACCCAGTCTCACACAATTGTAGGGCATGGCCAGGTTTGGTGGTACACACCTGTACTCCTAGCACTCAGGAGGCTGAGGCAGGAGATTTGCCATGAGTTCAAGGCCAACCCGGGGTGCTTAGTGAGTTCAAGACCATCCTGAATTACATATCAAAACCCTGTCTCAAGAAGAAGAAGGCAGTATGTGGAATGAGGAGAACCAAGATGCAAGTAATGTCCTTACCTGTGACCCAGCCGGAGCATGGGCCAGGGAGAGCCAGGAAGGCAGCTAAGCCCCTGACTTGAGTCAGCCAGCACTTGGAATAGGAGAACCAGGATGGGAGCAATGCCGCTGCGTGTGAGCCAGCTGAAGCATGGACCAGGGAGAACCAGAGAGACAGCTAAGCCCCACTTGTGAGCTGGCCTAAAGCTGACTGGATAGCAGCACTGAACCTCACCACCCTGGATTGTGCCGGCGAAACCAACAGCACAGTCTACAAAGACTTCAACATCGCTGGCTTCCCCAGAGTGAGGGCATGTAACAGTGAGGGAGAAGGATTGGTAAAGGGTGCTGACTGAATATTTTACCAACTACTCCCCAGCATCTACCCAGTTACTGAGCTCTTTGGGGTCCTCATGCTTCTGGGTCTGAGTTGTTTAAATCGCAGTCTCTGGAGCCCAGTTCTCCCTTGTTTTAGAGATGCAGATAGAAAATAAAGATTATTGGTTTGGGAAAAAAAGAAGGAGGAGAAGGAACAAGAGAAGGAGAGGAGGAGAAGGAGAAGGAGAAGGAGGAGGAGAAGGTGAAGAAGAAGAAGAAGAAGAAGAAGAAGAAGAAGAAGAAGAAGAAGAAGAAGAAGAAGAGGAAGGAGAATTATAGGGTACAGACAGAAAATGTAAACAGATTGTCAGATGTAACATGAGTAGCCTCTAGTTCAAATTCCCAATAGAATCCCCATTTCTATCAGAACCATCATCAACAGTCTTTATAAATGTCCACATTCTTGCCAGCATCCTGGCCTGAGCATCTCCAGAACTACACATGATGCTCTGCCTACTTCATTCTGACCTTTCGCCAGTCCACTCTCCAAACATTTTCAAAATCCTTCTGCAAACCAGTTCCAAAGATTTCTGAACCATATTCCCAGGTATTGTCACTGCCACGACCCCAATAAACTGGTACCACTTTTCTGTGTTAGATGTTTATCACTATAGTCAAATACCTGAGAAAAACAATTTAAAGAGGGAAGTTTTATTTTAGTTCATGGTTTCAAAAATTCTTATCCATGGTCAGGTGACTGGTGAGGTGGAGAGATCATGGCAGAAGGGCATGATGGAGGAAATTCACTTAATTGTGGTTGTCAGCGAGAAAGGAGCCAGGCTCCAGATATGGTCCCAAAGTCACGGCCCAGGACCCACTATCTTCAACTAAGCACCACCTCCTGAGATTCCATCCACCTCCCAAAAATCATTAATGAATTCATCCACTGATGAAGTTAAAGCTCTCATGATTCTATCATTTCCAAAAGCTCCATCTCTGAATGTAGAAAGTTGGGAGATTTAATTTTTTTATGACAAGGTCTCGCTATATAGCCCATGCTGGCCTCAAAAATCACAGCAGTCCTCCTGCTTCAGCCTCTAGAGTGCTAGGATTACCGGCATTTGCCACCACACCTGGCTTTGGGGGGAAGATAGCATTTGCTATCTTCTATAGTAGAATTTATTCTTAAGTAAACTTACAGAGCTTTCTTATATCTACTAAGATTGTAAACTCCCTAATGACAGAGACTCTGCCTTTCTTTTTTCCTCTGTATATTGCACACAGAAAATAGTAGAGTTCCTTGAAAATAGATATTGGAGACTAACTCATTCATTTAAAAACTCCAATTATATGAGAATTCCTCTAATAGCGTTCATGGAATTTTATAAAAATGATGAGAAATAATTCTCACAGTGTTTCTTTCATCAATAAATACTAACTTAGAGTTGGTGGGCAATGGTGGCAAGATTGCTATATTTTAGTCAATAATTTAGATTAATTTTTAAAAAATGGATTAGTACCTGTGTAGTCACTTTTCTGTTGGTGAGACACAGTTCCCAACACCTGCATCCTAAAAGAGGAGAGGTTTGTTTTGGTTTGTGTTTCAGTGGTCTCAATCCATAACCAGTCGGAGAGTTGACCAGCTACAAGAAAGAAATGGTACCAAGAACCTAATGCAATAATGGTGAACCTTTTAGAAATCAAGTGACAAGGGCTGGGGACTTAACTCAGTGGACTAAGCGCCTACCTGGCAAGGGCAAGGTTGTGAGTTCAATCCCTGGCACCAAAAAAAAAAAAAAAAAAAAAAAAACGAAATCAGGTGACAAATTGCAAACCAAAACTCACTTACTTATGAGAAAGTGCCAAGATTGCAATTAAATCTGAATCCTGAGGTTTTAGTCCAGAAAAAGCAAATCATTCATTAACATCTTTTGTCTTAAAAGAAAAATACAATGACATGCACCTTACAGGTTTGCCACTGGCCTGGTGGAAAAACTCATCTCATGGTGGTCAGGAAAAACAGAGAGAAGAGAGGAGTCCGGGAGGGAGAGAGGCCGTCCCCAAAGACTCCCAGGGAGCCTCCTCTAGCTAGGCCCCACTTGTAGCAGCAAATCCGTTATAGCAGCCCCATGATCCAGAATCTTTCAAAAGCCCTGCCTCTCACTGCATAAGTTGTTGGAGTTTTTTGTTTTGCTTTGTTTGTCCTGAGAATCAAACTCAGGACTTTGCACTTGCCAGGCAGGCACTTAAGGCTGCTGTGCCATATCCCCAGCCCTGCACAACAGTTTTGAGAGCCATTTTGAATCAAAACTGTAGCCATGTTTGTTTTCTCGTAATTTATGCAACATTTTAAAAAATTAGTACATGTTTGCAGTACAGCGATTTTGTAAGCTCATTACATTCATTGTGGGAGTTGGTACATTACTCTCCTGACGCTGATTTCTCTTGTTTGACTGCTTGTTTGACTGCTCGCTCTGCCCAGTGTATTCATTCTAGTAAACTTTTTGGCATTCTTGGCTTCATTGTCTCTTTCTAGGATATCCTTGAGAATTTTTGGGAGTGCTGGTTAGGTGGTCGTGAATTTCTTAAGATATTCTTTGTTACAGAAAGACCTTATTTCCCTCTCAATTTTGAAAGTCTCCAGTTTATCCTTATGACTGAGTAGTGCTCCATTGGATAAAAATACCACATGTTTTTTATCCATTTCTCAGTTGATGGGCATTTAGGTTGTTTCCAAGATCTGGCTATTAAAAACTGTACTGCTATAAAGATGGGTGCACATGTATCATATCATTGTGGTATGATGTTTTTAATTCTTTTGGGAAGATACCCAGAACGGGGATATCTGGGTCCAGTGAGTCCTCTAGTCCCACTTTTTTGAGGAATCTCCACACTGATTTCCTCAGTGGTTGTACCAGTCTGTATTCTCACCAATAGTGGAGAAGGTTTCCTTTTTTCCTACAGCCCCTCCAGCATTTGTTATTGCTTGATTTCTTGATAGCAGTCATTCTTTCTGGGGTGAGGTGGAATCTCAGCGTTACTTTAATTTGCATTTCTCAGATGACCAGTGACATTGAACCCTTCCCCTATTTGTTGTTCATATTCTTCATCTGAGAAGCGTGTATTCATATCAGATGCCCATTTTTGGACTGGGTCTTTAAACCTGGGAGTACTGGGGGTTTTTTAGTCCTTTATATGTTCTCAATAGTAATCCTTTGTCTGAGGAACAGCTGGCAAAGCTTTTCTTCCACAATGCGGATTGTCTCTTCACTGTGTTGGTGGTTTCCATTGCTGTGCAAAAGCTCTTCAGTAGGATGAGACCCCAGTTGTTGAGCCTTTGTGATAGTCCTTCTACAATTGGGGTTTTGTTCATAAGGTCTTTGCTCACACCACTGTCTTCAAGAGTTTTACGTACTCTATCTTCCAGCAGATGTAATGTTTCTGTTTTAACATTTAGATCTTAGATCAATTTGGATTTTAGCTTGGTACATGGTAAAAGATATGAGTTCACTTTTAATCTTTGGCATGTGTACAGCCAGTTTTTCCAGCACCATTTATTAAAGAGGCTTTCATTCTTCTAGTGAATGTGTTTGGCACCTTTGTCAAAGATAAGGTGGTTTAATGTGTGTCTGTAGATGACTCTGCATCTTCTAATCTGTTCCACTAATCTTTGGATCAGTTTTTGTTTTTTGTTTTGCGTTTTTTGCCAGCACCACACTGTTTCTATCACAGTAGTTTTATAGTATAATTTCAAGATGTCCCTGTTTTGCCTTCATTGCCTAGGATTGCCTTTGCCCTTCTAGGCCTCTTTGGTTCCATTTGAATTTTAGAACTGTTTTCTCTAATTCTATAAGATATGCTATTGGAGTTTTGATTGGGATTGCATTGAATCTGTGTAACAGTTTTGAAAGTATAGCCATTTTTATTATGTTAGTGCTTCCTACCCAAGAGCACAGAGCATCTCTCAATTTTCTAATATTTTCTTCAATCTCCTTTTTGAGAGTTCTGTAGTTTTCAGTGTATACATCTTTTACAGTCTTTGTTAGATCGATTCCTAGGCATTTCATTTTTGGGGAGATGCTATCATAAAAGATATTGTTTCCCAGATTTCTCTTTCAGTGAGTTTGTTATTCCTGTATGGGGAAACTATTGATTTTTAAAAAATCAGTACTGGGGATCAAACTCACGACTATGAACTTGTAAAGCAGGTGCTTATGCCACTGAGCTAAATCCCCAGCCCGAAGCTATTGATTTTTGAGTGTTGACTCTGTATCTAGCTAGGTCACTGCATTTGCTTATTAAATCTAGAAGTTTTTTTGTAAAGTTTTTAAGGTCTCCTAGGTAGAGTATCATGTTGTCTTCAAATAATAATAGTTTAACTTTTCCTTTCCTATCCTTATTCCTTTTATTTTTTTTCTCTTGTCTAATTGCTCCTGCTAAAGATTTGAGAACTATGTTCAATAAGAGTAGATAAAGTGGGCAACCTTTTCTTGTTACTGATTTTAGAGTGAAAGCTTTCAGTTTTTGTTCATTTATTATGGTGTTGGCTGTTGGTTTGTCATAGATGGCCTTTACAAATTGAGATAAAGACCATCTATTTCAATTTTCTGTAGGGTTTTAATCATGAATGGGTTCTGGACTTTGTCAAAAGCTTTTTCTGCATCTATTGAGATGGTCATATGATTGTTGTCATTGGCTCTGTTAATACGGTGTATTACATTCATTGATCTGTGTATGCATCCCTGGGATGAATCCCATTTGAACATGTTGTACAATCTTCCTGTTGCTTTGTTGCAGTCTGTTTGCCTGCATCTTATTGAGGATTTTCACATTGATGTTAATTAGGGAAATTAGCATGTAACTGTCTTTCTTAGTTGGGTCTTTCTCTGGTTTTGGTATTAGGGTAATGCTTGCTTCCAAGAATGAATTTGAAAGTATTTATTCCCTTTCAATTTCATTAAAGAGTTTGAGAAGCAGTGGTGAGAAGCATTAAAGAGTTTGAGAAGCAGTCTTCTGTAAAGTTCTTATAGAATTCAGCAGTGAATCCTGTTAGTGTTTTCAGCACAATAAAAAAGCAAAGTATAAAAGTAAAAAGTAGCCTTTATTCCAGTTACATGGAGAGGAGTCCATGACCACAGGTGGGCTGGGTACCTCTGACCAGAGTCTCGGGTGTGGAATATGCATGTAGCCTCTGACAGGGGTGGTGCTTAGGGCAGGCAAAGATGACGCCGAGGAGCTGATTGGAACTTTTTCTGCACGTATGCACTGGGAAAGGAAAAAGGAAGTTGTAATAGAGGAAGGAGGAAATGGCCTCAAGGTAAACATCCTGATTCCACCCCCACTGCCATAATGTCATATAATTTATTTAGGGAAAAACTCTTTCAGATCCATCAGGGCCTGGCCTTTTCTTTGTTGAGAGGTTTTTAATTATATCTTCAATTTTATTTATTGATCCTGGTTTATTTAAAATTTTTATATCTTCTTGATTCAGCTTTGGTAATTCATATGTATTTAGGAATGTATCCATTTCTTCTGTATTTTCTCTTATTAAAATGTAAGTTTTTAAAGTAGGCATAGATGGTTTTCTGTAGTGATTTTGTCCTTTTCCTTCTTAATTGCATGGATTTGAGTCTTTTCTTTCCCTTTTTTGGATAAGGTTGGCTAAAGGTTTGTCAATTTTATTTAACCTTTCAAAGGACCAGCTCTTAGATTCATTGATATATATTTTTTTTTAGTCTCCAGTGTGTTAATTTCTGCTCTGATCTTTATAATTTCCTCCCTTGTATGAACTTTTAATTTAGTCTGGTCCTCTTTTTTTAGAAGTTTGAAATTCAGCATTAATTTGTTTATATGTACTTGCTCTGTTTTCCTGATATGAGTATTCACTGCTATAAATTTCCTTCTCAAAACTGCTTTCATTGTGTGCCACACATTCCAGTATGTTGTATTGCCATTATTATTCAACTGTAAAAATGGTCTTAATTTCTTCTTTAATTTCAGCTGTGACCCATTGGATGTTCAGTAGGGTACTATTTAATTGCCATGTGTTAATGAAGTTCTTGTGGTTTCCTTTGACATTGATACTAATTTCATTGCACTGTGGTCTGATAGTATGCATGGGATAATTTGAATTCCTTTGCATTTACTTAAGCATGTTCTGTGCACCAGGACAAGTATATTTTGGAGAATATCCCACATGCAGCTAATGAGAGTATGTATTCTGATATTGTGGGGTGGGGGGTGGGGATTTAGCTCAGCAGCACAAGCGCCCGCCTGATATTGTGGGGTGGAACACTCTATAGACATCTGTTTAGTCCATTTATTCAAAAGTCTGATTTAATTCTAATATTTAATTATTGATTTCCTTGTCTAGTTGATCTTTTTGTGACAGTATTGAGACCTCCCAATACGACTGTATTAGGGCTTGATTTGCTATATCTGTTATTAATTGTTTTATATAGTTGGGTACACTGGTATTTGTTGCATATATGTTTATGATTGTTATCTCTTCCTCTTGGATTGTTTGCTTTATGAGGATATAGTAATCTTCTTTCTCTCTTAATCAGTCTTGGCTTGAAATTCACTTTATCTGCAAATAGAATAGCTATTACTGCTTTTTTCTGGGTTCCTGTCACATGGAATACTGTTTTCCATCCTTTGACTTTCAGTCTATGAATTTCCTTTTGAGTTAACTGTGTTACTTGTATGCAGCATATTGTTGGATATTGTTTCTTGATCCATTCTGCCAGTCTGCATCTTTTGACTGGCAAATTAAGACCCTTGACCTTGATGGTTATAACTGATGGTTAATCCTTGTCATGTCACTTTTCTGTTGTTGGCTCTCCACCTTTTTTCTTCCTCCAATTATTTTTGCCTCCCTTAGTGGATTCCTTCTGTTGGGGTTCATGGAGCTGTAAGTCTTATTATCTCTTTCTAGAATGTCCTTTGGAACACTCTGGACTACTGGTTAGGTGGTCATAAATTTCCTCACATGTTCTTTGTCATGGATGCATCTTATTTCTACATCAATTCTGAAAATTAGTTTTGTGGGATACATCAACCTGGGTTGAAAACTGTTTTCATTTAGAACTTGGGATACTTCACTCCAAGATCTCCTTGACTTCAGAGTTCATGTTGAGAAGTTAGCTATGATTCTGATGGATTTTCCTTTATAGGTGATTTGTTTCTTTTCTCTAACAGCTTTTAAGATTCTATTCTTGTGTTGAATTTCTGGAATCTTGACTATGATATGCCTGGCTGTAGAAGATGTCTTCACATTGGAGACTGAAGGCTTCTGTCAATATCTGAAGTGCACTTCAGTGTTCCAGGCCAATCTGTTTCAGGGGACCAGATAGGTCTGATATAAAAGGCTAATGAGTCTGCATCAGAAGGCCAAAGCATCCAAGGTAGAAGCCAAAGAGTGTGCTAGAAGCCAGGAGACAATGTCCAAGCTGAAAGCAAAGACTGGAGCTCCTCCAAAGGACAAATCCCGTCTGCTCTTCCTCATTTCTCTTTTACACTGTGCAGGCCATGAGCCGCCCTGGGGCTGGTCTTCTGTATCCAAAGTGTAGAATTGCTGAGCTATTTAGTTAAACTTTCAAATTTCTCAAATTGATACAATCAGTCAACCACTACAAGCCACCCTTTGTCAACTTGGCAACCAGACATATTTCTTTAATATGAGATACATGTAGAGATACATGTAATTGTGCCCAACATAATTATCCTGCTTACAGATGGAAACATGCTAATTTTGTCACCAAAATGGAAGCTAAGTTTTCTTTGGTTGACACTTACTCTTTATCATTTCATAACTTCCAAGTTATAACACAAGTGCAACAAAACTTTAAAGGACCAGTATGAAGTCTATCAACATTATATCATATTATATTATTTAGAACCATATTAGGGGAGAAATAGTACAATTACAGTCCTCTTTTGTGTAGCTGACCACGGGGTCATAGCTGGTATTTACAACTGCCTTCTTCCACTACCCATTCTGTATTCCCTTGACCTTCAGCAAGCACCGCAGCAGTCTTGCTTCTTTCCCTGGTGGAGTGACCCGTGCCTTAATTCCTCAAGTCTCTGGACCACTTTTTATTCTGCCTGTACTAGGTTGTTGCAGCTTCCCATTGGCTTTAATAACAGGGCGTGATGGTACTAAGAGGTGCCTAAGGATTTCCTGCACTCCATGTATATTCTTCTTTTCTTGCATTATGGAATAGTAGCCTAATTTTCCCTTGACACTCTGGGTTATTCACCCCAACAATATTGTGACTCCCTTTTTAGCTTGTTTCCTCAGAGGCAGAAGGAGACCAAAATGACCAGCCTCCAGTTCAGTAATATCATTTTGTGTTTCCTGGTACAAGCCTTCCGCCCTCTGGAACTAAGACTTCTAAGCCAGCAAAACATAAGGTTGTGGGAACAGGAAGCAAAAATTTTGCTAGTGGATCACTAGGAATAATGGTGAGTGGTACCATTCCTACTGCCACCCCTTGATTCCTGGACCCAAATCCTGGGTATGGGAGACACAGTACCATATAGTAGGTGCTGATTCAAGCATATACATCCTTTTGAAGGGGTACCTTACCTCAATCCTGCAAGCTGTCACCACCTAGCTGGCTTTGTAACTGTTTCTTCAGAAGACTGTTTCACCTTTCGATCAATCTAGATGCTTCTGGATAGTGAAGAACATGGTAAGATCAGTAACCTCCATGAGCATGAGCCAGCTTGCCTTACCTCTTTGGCCGTAAAATGTGTTCCTTAGTCAGAGGCAGTGTTATGTGGAATTCTATGATGGTGAATAAGGCATTTTGTGAATCCATGAATGGATGTTTTGGCAGAAGCATTATGTGCAATGAAAGCAAAGCCATATCCAGAATATGTGCCTATGCCAGTGAGAACAAAGTACAGTCTCTCCCATGATGGAAGTGGTTCAAATAATCAACTTGCCACCGGGATGCACACTGACCATCTCAGGGAATGGTGCCATATAAGGGACTCAGTGATGGTCTCTTTTGCTAGCATACTGGACATTCAGCAGTGGCTGCTGCCAGATCAGCCTTGGTGAGTGGGAGTCTCACCAATGTTGCTGAGCCCATTCATAACCTGCATCCCCGCCACCATAGCCACTTGTTCATGGGCCCATTGAGCAATGACTGGGGTAACTGAAGAGGAAAGTTGACCACTATCCACAGAATGAGTTATTTTATGCACTTGATTATTAACATGCTCTTCTGCTGATGTCATTGTTTGGTGAGCATTTACATGGGAAATAAATATGTTTACATCCTCTGCCCACATGGTCTATCTACATACCTCTTCCCCAAATATCTTTGTTGCCAATTTTCCAATTATGTTCCTTCCAAGTTTCTGACCATTCAGTCAGACCACTGGCTATTGTTCATAAGTCAGCATACAGTCACACATCTATCTGGCCATTTCTCCTTCCAGGTAAGGTGTACCCCCAAGCTGATCATATGATGTACACCACAAAGCCATAGGTGCATGCTGGGAAACAGAAGACAGCATAGTAGATGTAGAAGCCAGCGGTATCTGGGAGACTTTCTCATGTAATTTACTTGTATCCTCTGGACCTGCCCTGGCTCAATCACAAATATACCACTTCCATTTAGTGATAGACTATTGCTGTGCACATCCAACCTTATGACTTGGTGTCAGAGCAGGCTGCACAGCAACATGAACCTGTTGCAGAGCCTTTTCCTGTTCTGGGTCCCCCTCAGAATTAGCAGCTTTCCAAGTCACTCAGTAAATGGGCTAGGGTTAGATACCTAAGTGAGGAATGTGTTGCCTCTAACATCCAAATAGGCTCAGTAGGCATTGTGCTTCCTTTTTGGTTGTAAGGAAAGCCAGATGCAACAAGTTAGCTTTTACTTTAGAAGCAATATCTCTGCATGCCCCACACACCACTGGACTTATGGAAATTTCACTGAAGTAGGATTTTGAATTTTTGTTGAATTTATTTCCCATCTTCTGGCTCTCAAATGCCTTACTAACAAATGCAGAGTGGTTGCTACTTCCTGCTCTCTAGACCCAATCAGCATAACATCATCAATGTAATGGACTAGCATAATATCTTCTTTTTTTATTTTTATTTTTTTTTGGTATCAGGGATTGAACTCATGACCATATCATGCACTTGCAAGGCAGGTGCTTATGCTGCTGAACTAAATCCCCAGCCCTGACTAGCATAATATCTTGTGGGAGAGAAAGGTGATCAAGATCCCTATGAATTAAACTGTGACATAGAACTGGCAAGGTAATATTTCCCTGAAGAAATACAGTAAAGGTATATTTCTGGTCTTCCCAGCTGAAAGCAAATTGTTTCTAATGGTCCTTATAGATAGGTATGGAGAAAAAAGCATTTGCCAAATCAATAGCTGCATACCAACTATCAGGAGATAAATTAATCTGCTTCAGCAAGGAAATTACATCTGGTACCACAGCTGCAATTGGAGTCTCAATTTAGTTTACAGTACTCTATGTCATTCTCTGAGACCCATCTGTTTCTGTTCAGGCCAAGTGGGAAAATTAAGTGGAGATGTAGACCACCACCCCTGCACCTCTAATGGCTTCCATTCGGCCATCCCAATCATAACGGCCTTGACAGTACAGGGTAAGGAACCAATGTGAGGATCCTGCCAAGTACGAAGTACATCTATCCCAATTATACATTCTGAAACGGGAAATGACTACAGGATGGATTTGAGGACCCTACTGGACTCACTGTCAGTCAGAACTTTGCTAAAAGTCCATTAATCTCCTGACCTCCATTGGCCCTGACCCTTACTAGAGGGCTGCAGTGATGATTTGGATCCCCTGGAATTAGGGTTAGTCAGAATCAGTGTCTCATAGTCCCTGGAATGTCTGATCATTTCCCTTTCCCGAGTGTAGAGCCACTTAGGCAAAAGGCCTTATGTCTCTCTGGAGAAAGATGGGAGAAAGACTGACTATACAAATTTTTAATGCATCAGGATCTTTCCCACAGGGGACCTGACCTCCCCTCATTCAAGGGGTTCTGGGTCTGTAAACTGGCCCAAATCTGGAAACTGGTTGAGGGGCTATGATTTTCTGTTACTATGATTTGAAGTAAGTGTCTGTTCATTTGCCCTTTTTTTGAATATGTAAATCTAGTAAAAAAAAAAAAAAAGGTTGTAGGTTTCCTATCTATTTCACATTTGGAAACAAGGTGGCTAATCACTAACACCAGAGGTCTGCAGTGTCAGATTATTCCGGTCATTGTTCCACTTCTGCTGATCATTATGGTAAATATCTGGACCCTGGATTTGATGATTAAGTGCTGCCACTTGGCCTCTGCCACTCTGGGGTTCAATCAAGCCCACTGCCCTAAAATTTCCAAATTGAGTAACCATGGTCCCCACAGAAAACAATGACAGATGCCCAGGGCATCATGTACGCTAGGTAAGTGCTCTGCCGTGAAGCTACACCCCAGCCATTTCTATTTATTTATTTCTATTTCGAGACAATATCTCCTTAAATTGCTTGGGCTGAGACTCATTCAAGTAGACAGTAGATACTGTCATGCACCACTGTGCCTTGCTGAAAATGTCTTTACTTTCAATTTTAAAAGCCAGTTTAACAAGCTAGGAAATTGTAGATTAATAGCTATTTTCCCCTGTTGAGGCAGAAAAACCATCCACCCTGGGACTCGGTCCTCTGCTTTGTCTGATCACAGCAGTTTCTGCCTTGGCTGAGCACATTCATCCCTCCTTTAGCTGGGGCTGCCCTTTGATGAGACATTGGAGAGGTTTCACAGCTCTCTAACCTGAGGGCTTCTCCTTTTCCTCCTTTGTCTTCTCACAGGGACTTCACTCCCTAATCTGTGGCACCTTTGGCACTTCTCCTCCTCCTTTGCCCCTGGTTTGACTGACCAGATGGCCAAAGTTGTAAATCTGTCACCTTTAAGTAACTGTCTTTGTTTAGCTCATCCTTCTCTTGCCTTATAATCTATAAAACCCTCTGTAACCCTGTTCTTGGGACTCAGATTTCAGAGGATGCACTGTTCTGAGCCTGGCTAGGCACGAAGGATCTGGCTTTCTCTGCCTCTTGGGGTGCCACCTGTAGATTCCTGTTATCCTGTTTTCTATAACACTATCCTCCCGCCCCATTAGCGTATTGAATCAAAGGCTTTCATACTGAGTTACATCTCCATCCCTATTTTTATTCTTTAAGGCTGGGGTCACAGACTCATTAAGTTGTTTGAGTTGGGCATGAACTTGCAGTCCCTGCTGCATCAGTCCCCAGAGCACTAGGATTACTGGCACGCACCATCATGCCCTACTGCCTGTATCATTTTTGAAGATATTTCATGAACTTCTGGCACCTAGTATTTGCAATAAGCTAGCTTCCAGTCTACATTTTTTGTAGATAATACGACTTTCAGATCATCTCTAACACTGGTAGGACCCAGAGCAAAATTATAAATGGTAGTCTATATGCCACATATAACTAAAACTTTATAATTTACAAGTCAAGCTGACAAGTTGTTAAATAAAATATGTACTCTCCTCTTTTTATCCCTCGTCATGACTTCATACTTGCCAAACAGGTGCTTGCTCTGCTGAGCTAAATCCCCAGTTCTTCTCCTGTCTTTACAAGTATCATACAGATTTTTAATTACCTAGATAGCCAAGATTCAAATTTAGAATTCATAGACTCCTAACTGGAGTTAGGGTGAAGGCAGCGTAGAGGGTGATTATCACCCACTCCCTACACCCCAATCCCCGCAACTGCTCCATAATTTAGTCCCTTCTTTTCCAATCCTGGCTTTATCTCACACTGCAAGGAACTGTACATACACACATTTCTTTTTCTTTCTTTCTTTTTTTTTTTTTTTTTGGTACTGGGGATCGAACTTACCTCCTTGTACTTGCCAGACAGATGCTTGCGCCACTGAGCTAAATCCCCAGCCCTTACATAGGTGTCTTGACACTCAACCTCCAAGTGTGTGCACATGCCCCAAAGACAGCTAACTTCCTGGATCTTCATGGTCATGCAGGTACATAATTCATCCTGGGGAAATGGCCCTTGGGTAGAGGCCCATGGAGGACAAATCATAGACAGGGAATGCTGCTAAGGTCTTGGTCACCTGGAGTGGAATTGGAAGGAGTGGGGCAAGCTTTGGGTAGGTGTTTTTCCTTGACACTCTGATCATCTTAATGGCTTATCCTATTTACTTTGTTTTCCATATCATATCCAGAGAGAATTTCTTCAAAATTTCAGTCAGAAGCCAGGTATAGTGGTGCATGCCTATAATTCCAGCACTTGGAAGGCTGAGGCAAGAGGATCCTTGCAAGTTCAAGACCAGCCTGGGTTACAAAGTGAGCTCAGGGCCAGCCTGAACTGCACAGTGAGACCCTGTCTCAAAAAGAAAAAAGAGAAAGAAAGGAAGAAAGGAAGGAAAGAAGGGTAAAAAATCAGTCAGAGCATTTTCTTGACAATAACTGATAAAAGGAAGGGGTAGTTGGATGAACCATCAGCCCTGGCTGCAACTCATATTCATCCCGTCCTTCCTTTGCTGTTCCTTCTAGGTTCTCCTCACCACTGATTAGCGGCTCTAAGATTCAGGTGACTTACCTTTTCTGGGAATCAAACTCAGGACCTTGTGTTCAACAGGCAGGCTCTGTGCCGCTGAGCTAAGTCCCTGGTCCCAAGTGACTTATCTGATGGGGTGCCTCAGAGTCTTGTCATGATTCAGTCTATTTCTACTTGCCATTTTATTTCTCAGAAGTTGGCATTTAAATTGTGCAAAACAGTACTAAAAGATAGCCAAGTTGATTATCTGGGCGGCAGGTATGTGTCTCTGTTTCTATTGTGTAACAGCAGCTTCACTACCTATGGGAATAGTCAGCTACTGCAGGGAAGACTGTGTTCTTGCCTGCTGAACTTTGTCCTGATGGCCCCCAAATGCCAGGATGGTGATGTAAAGTTCAATTAAGTCTCTTGCTTTGTTTTATGGTAGAAATGTTCCTTCTGGGAACTAGCACCTTTGAACCTGTGGCCTTCAACTATGTGGACTCTTCACGAATTCCCTAAGTACTCCTTAGGACTGATGTAAGTGGGCACATAGCTGTTTCTACAGCTTGAATCTCATGCCCAGGTACTATCCTCTTGGGGATATGGCACCACATCATGGTGACTGATTAAGGTCATCACTGTATCCCAGAAGGTAGCGTTTTATCATTCTGAAGTATCATCTCCAAGCTGGCACTTAAGCCAAGTCTGTTCTGTTGGTTATGAGGCCAATCGTTTGTGAGTGATGTGCAGTGTGATCGGTCTGGGGGATGCCATGGTAATATGCCCACTGCTATATCCCTTTTGCAGCAAAATGAGATCCTTCATGTGATGCAATAACACGTTGGATAGTATGTTAGTGAATACTACAACACAAATCCTTGGATGGTCAATTGGCTGAGAAGCTACAGACAGGAAAACAAAGCCATAAACAGGTTACCTGCTTATTCTTGTTAAGGCGAATGCCTGTCCCCATCTGTGTGGGAAGAGTACAATACAGGTACTTTGCCAACAAGTGGCTGGGAGTATCTTCGAAGGATAGTGCTGTACTGTATCTCAGCAATGGTTTCTCTTGGTGACACTTTGGTTATTTGGCTGTGCTGGTAGTTAGATTGACATTGAGTGTGAGATCATGCCGTTGGGCTCATGCATGGCTCCCTTTTGTCTTCATGAACCCATGGTGCCAGCACATGGGTAGCTGATGAAAATGGCTGACATGAACTAGCCACGTCATTCTGTTCCACTGATGCCTCTCAGGACCTGTGGAGGAAAGAGATGGAAGCAAGACTGGGCAAGAAGAGAAAATGGGTTGCACTCTAGTCCCAAGCAGGCTTTAGGCAATTCCTGGGGGGCATCTGAAGCTGGGATTATTCCTTAGAGTTGTCCTTTGTTGAGATGAAGGTGTCAGATCTCAGTCCCACATTGACCAGTCATATGGTAGGCCGTCCTTACAAGTGGCGTGATCTTAGGTAAAACAGCTTTCTTTAGTCAAGATAATCACTGAAAAGGGTTGTCAGTTTATGAGCTCCTTAGAATATGGGGGAACAAATCCTCCGGTCTCAAAGGAGATATTGAGAGATGTAACACAGCACCCACAAAAGAAACTAGTATTATTTTATGCACCAGTCTATAACCAGAAATTAATACTGTACCTGGCCCATGTTAGGTATCCAAAAGACCTTTCAGAATAAATAAACCACTGAAATGTCTTTTTCTCAGTTTGGAGTATAAAAGTCATATCTCATCTACTGTCCAACATTTTGCTATGAAAATTTCAAAGTTCAAAGAAGGATACAAAGAACATCTCATACATTTAACAATTGTTAACATTTTGCCACAATTATAATCTCTTTATGGATATGGATATCTATAGTATTTATTTGCTGAGCCATTTGCAGACTTATCTCGACTCTTTTTAAGTACTTGGTATGCACCTCCTGAAAATAAGGACATTCTCTATATTACCATCATCACACCTAAAAAAACAGTAATCCTCTAATGTCTAATCCATGTTAAATTTCTGTGATTCCTCACAAAATATCTTCTATGGCCCTTTACTGTGTGTGTGTGTGTGTGTGTGTGTGTGTGTGTGTGTGTGTATGCATGTGCATGTGCTCATGTGTATGTACTTGCTGGGGACTGAAACTAGAGCTCTGTATATGTAGCATTTGTTTTGAGACAGGGTCTTCTATGTAGTTTAGGCTGGCCTTGAACTCACTATGTAGCCCAGGCTGGCAGCCTGTCTACATTTAATCCTCCTGCCTCAGCCTCCCAATTGCTGGGATTACAGATATGCACCATCCCACCCATCCTTTGTGAGATTTTTCCCCCCACAGTACTGGAGATCAAACCTAGGACCTTTGCACTGAGTTACATTGCTATTCCTCAATCACCTATCTATCTTTCTTTCTGTCTACCTTTGTTTTCTTTCCTTCCTATCTTCTTTACTTCCTTCTCTCCTTTCTTCCTTCTTTCTTCTCCATCCTCTTCTTCTTCTCCTTCTCTTTTTTTTTTGCAGTGGGAGTGGGGAGGGCAGGATATTGCTAACTCACCAAGTTGCCAAAGCTGGTCTCAAATTTATGATCCTCCTGCCTAAGCCCCACAGAATACAAGGATTATAGGCATGTACTGCCATACAGACTTTTATTTTACTGATCTACATTCCCAGCATTTTTTTCTTTCTGTTTTGAGAAAGGTCCCCACCAAATTGCCCAGGCTGGCCTTGAGCATGTGGTCCTCCTGCCTCAGCCTTCATAGTAACCAAGGTGTGCATCATGCTTAACTTTTCCAAGAGACCAAAGCTAGGTGGGTCATCGCCCTCCATACTGTATCATCTTCATATCACTTAATTTGTCACTTTGCCTTTATTATTCCAAAACCTACAGTCTTGTCTCATCAGAAAATAGTATTATTGCTTCTATGGCTACCTTGAGGGCACTTCAAGAATTTTTCAAGATGTATAGTAATATCCAGATGACCAGGGTTGCTTCATTGTCAACTGTAGTCAGAATTCCCATTTTCCAGAAAACCAGCTGCTATCTTTCTAATGAGCCACGATGTTGCCATAGCTAAATCAAATGGAATAAGAACCACTGCTGATATATAAAAAAAGAAGTATAAGCTAGGAGTTGTGACACACGCCTGTAACTGCAGCGCTCTGGGAGGTTGAGATAAGAGGATAACAAATCGGAGCCCAGTTTGAGCAACTTGTAGATGTGGCAAGACCCTGTTTCAAAATAAAAATAAAAAGGAGTAGAGATATAGCCATGGAGAACTGAAAGCAGACAAGCTGACTCTCAGAAGAGAAGCACAGTGGACAAGAAAGTGAACAAAGGAAGACATTCTAATTCTGATTTGTGAAGTGATTATGTTTTTAAATGAAATTCTTAATTTCCAGGAGTCATCACTCTGTTCTGATCAGTTTGATACTATTTTGCTTTGTATGAATTCATTGTGTGTGAAGGTATAGACAACTATTTAGAAGAAAACAAGAGACTATGGTGGCCACTGTACATCTCCTGTTGTCTTGTTTTGAAATCTGTGTCACTTACATTGTTTTATTCTGATCTGTTTTGGTCTGTTTTGCTATGTTTAGTTTTACCCTCTTTAAAAGAAAAAAATAAACTCCCAGGAGTGTCTAAAATCATTCTCCTATGTTCCATTGTATCTTAATACTTCCTTATTTTGTTAGATTCTTGACAGATACTTTTTACCAATGTAGTATGTTTTAGCATCAAGAAGAGACATTCCAGGCTTTGGGGTGTAGGTCAGTGCAGAGCACGTGCTTAGCACATGCAAAATCATGGGACTGAGCACAACCATTACAAAACAGACCCACAAATAAACAAGTTCCACCCATCCACTCTCTGCCCTGTAGAGTATACTAAAGTAATCTTTAGGACAAAAAATTTTACCATTTTAAGATCATAATTATGGAGAACTTTTAGAGCTAGCGATAAAAAGATAAAAAAAAATCATCTAACACTACTCCAGGTCAATTTATAGATGATATGCCCGTAATTTGTCTGCTGAAATGAAACTCAGGGGCTGGGAATATAGCTTGCAATCGATTCCCAGAGCAAAATAAATAAATAAGTAACAACGGGCAAGGGAAAGTTACTCCATTAGTAATATTAATATAAATATCTTATTCCTTCAGGTATATCAGAATTAGCCTAATTAGGTTTCCTTTGTCCTAGAGATAAATGATATCACCAAGGTCCTTGATACAGGGCTACTTGATTTTTCATAAACAAATAATATTGTTTCATGTTTTGCTATCTTTGGATATACTACTCACTCCTGGAACATCTTTTGCTTTCCCTTCTTCATCTATTACTTATCCCCCAAATTCATGTTACCAAAAAATCTGATTCCTAATTTGTGGTCCCTAATTTGTATTCATTTAACACCTTGTAAATGGTATTTTTCACTCTGTATTGGAATAATGAACCAAATTACACATTCCTGGAGGTCAGCAACTATCAATCATGTATAGTTTAATTTTTTTATCCTCCAAGACCCACCAAATATGGCATCTGACAAATAACACTCGGGAACTATTTGAGGAATCAAACCCCAAACCTCCCCCACCTCCTTTCCCTCTCTCTTTCTTTGGTCTCAATCAAACATGTTTCAGAGAAGTTATTTTGATCTGATTGCAGCCAAGAGTTTCTTTGAAGAAAACAAGCTTCTATTAGTAAATTCACTACAAAGCTATGATCTTGGTCAAGCTGTAAAGTCTGGTCATGCCACACACCACTCTCCTGGAACATGCAGCTCTTGTGGATTACAAACCAGCATCAGTAGAGAATTAAAGAAGCCAAATTTAAACTAAGAAAAGATGATTTATTTAAAGGTGGAGAAAAAGGGGGAAGAGAAAGAGAACAGCTACTCTGGACAAGTAAGAATCCTTGAAAAGTGAAACAGTGGTGCATACTTGTCTGTGGCTCCTTTTTATTGAGGTTCTTGACCCATACAGGCTCCTAGAATCCGATTGGCTCCATGGCTGTTTTTGGTCCTCCCCTTGGGTTTCTTCTGGTTCCATGAGCTTTCCTGTAGTCTGGTGGAGGGTAGGGTTATGGGCAGTTTGGGGGGGGGGACAAAAGATGTAGGCTTAAGTATTAGGTAAAGGGGCTTATATTGACCAAGCTACTTGAAACCACCCTCAGTTTAGTTTCTTTGTCTTTATCTTCCTGATTGCTAGAGTTTCTAAATGCTTCAGCCTAAGGCAGAGACCACAGAGGCAGAGACCACAGCCCTTAGTAAATTTCTCCATTAATTTTTTCTTTCTTATTTTTTGGAACAGGGCTTTGCCATGCAGTTCAGGTTGCTTGGTCTTGAACTCACTGTAGGCTAGGCTGGCTTCAACCTCTGGAAGTACTGGGTTTACAGAACAATGCCACCACTCCTGGCTCCAGCAACTTGTAACAAAGTTCAATGGAGGCTTTCATTCAGTCTTTTCCCTGCCTATCCCTTCATTCATGGGTCTTAAGTGATAAACCACATCCTAGATACTGGACTAAGTCCAGAGAGACCTGTTTCAAAGAGTTTGTAATTTAGAAGACAATAACATATAACCCATCTCTCACAAGAAATATTTAGTCCATTTTTGGACAAGGTGAGAGTTCTTTTTCTTTTTTAAGGATGAGATTTCTCTACAACACACATACAATGTTATGAAATCAAGGAAGTTGCAATTGAGCCTGGCTGACTGAACTCCAATTGCTGAAGCTGTGAAATCAATCAGGGAGGAGGATGCGAACACAGAAAACAAGGTCACAAAAATGTGACCTTGATTTTGAAAGTTGAGTAGGAGACCAATGGTTACTTTTGAACAGTTAAGCCAGAGCCAGACAGTAAGTGATGAAAACACAGTTTATTTAGGACTACTACAACTGAGGAAAGAACTGGACTCCATTTGCACCTTTTGACAGTTTCTCAATAAGATCTGGTTTTATTTCTTTACGGTCAGGCTTTTTTTCCCCCTTTTGGGAGGGAGATACTAATTCAGTAGATTTCAGATAGAGGCAAAAGAACAAACACAAAGAATAAGGCTAGAGGAAAAGTAATTTAAGGAAAGCTGAGTAGTCAAGGCGAACAGGAATTCTCTGCAGCCAGAGTTTGGAGTGGCCTTGGGAAAGTGGAAGACAGGGAAAGTTTTCTTTTTGTAATGCACCAGAGATATTTAGTTGTATTTAGGAAACAATTTTAAAAAATTTATTCATGGGCGCTCAAATGGAAAAAAGCAAGTTTAAACAAGGCTGCTTGTAACACTGCCAAGTTTATACTTCATTCTGTAAAGCCAACTGCGTGTTCTGAAAACTACATATAGGTGGCCTTTAAAGTGATACACGGAGCAGTTCTTCTATTACAGCTGAATGGGACAAAAGTCGTCTAGTTTCTAGTGCTGGTCAAGGAAAGAATTGCTAAGCATATACCTGGTGATGAGTAGCTGCCTCTATTGAAGATTGCAGGATGGTAGTAGCAGGAACAAGCAGAAAGTCAAAGGGAAAAAGGAGGAGCAGGAATCCTGGACAACTCAGGCTTCCAGTACTTAAAGGGTTAGCCACCTGTAACTCTAGATGCCTTCCACCGTGCTCAGCCACCTCAGTTCCGGGAGCTTGGTATCAATGATCTGCCACCTCGGGCACTGGGTCTCCTTCAGTTTAAATATGGCTAATCATTGGGATAGTGTGGTTACAGACAAATGAAGGGAAAGGAGTGGCTCCCTCATTTTCCCTGCTTCTAGCTGTGGTATTTGCGGGCCACAGTTTACCACTTGCAGAAGCGGGCTGAGCCCGACGCCCTCCGAGCGCGGTCCAGTGTTGACAGCCCACTTCCGCGGCATTTCTGCCTTCCGTTACTCGCACCCCGTGCCTCACACCCTTCTTTCTTTCCTTGGCTGGGGGGCCAGCGTCTCCGTCCTCTGCAGGCGCTCGGGGTCCAGGCCGACGGGTGGCTGTGAGTGAGAGGGAGGCAGGTAAAGCAGAGCGTTTCCTCCGCGGCCTCCGCTCCCGGCGCGGCGCGCTTCCCGCCCTGGTTCCCGGGGAGGGAGCCGGGCCCCTTGCGCGCCCGGGAGGCAGAGCGCAGAGGCCGCGCCTCCCCGGCCCCTGGAGACAGAGGCGTGAGCTCCCGCAGCCGCCGCCACACTCTCGGCGACTCCCGCCGGTCCGGGGTCGGCCTTCGCGGCCCCGGGGCCGCCCGAGCCCAGCCGCTGGGGCACAGCCGCGCGCGCGGCCTGGTCACGTGAGGGGGCCGGGCCACGTGACGGCGGCCCGCCCCGCCCCGCCCCGCCCCGCCCCGCGCAGCTTTCCGCTCGCTCGCGCGGTGCAGCCGGCGCAGCTGGGAGACCCCGCGGCGCGCGCCGAGTCGGGCCCGGACGGCGGGGCGGAGCTGGCTTTGCAGGTAGCGGTGGACGCGGGTCGAGCTGCTCTCCGGCCGCGCGGGCCAGGCCGGGCCTCCCGCTGCCTCCCTCGCCGGGCGGGCCGCCGGCGGTGCCCGCTCACACGCGCCCCGTCCTCCCCGGCCCCAGGCCCGCGGGCGCAGCGTCGGGCCGGCGCGCCGGCCGCCGGCTCTCGTCTCCTCCAGTGTGGAAGCGGCGAGGGCGGGGGAGGCAGGGAAAGTTCTCCCGCTCGCTTTCTGTTTCGAGCTGCACCGGTGCGGCTCTGCCCGCCCGCGGTGTGTCGCCGCCTCGCGCGCCGATTTGCTGAGCGGAGACCGCCCTCCTCCATCCTCACTTGGCCCGGCCCCGGATCTCAGCATCTCTGAGGGTAGTGCTGTCACAAGCTCAGTTCGCGTCTGCTTCCATTTTCCCCGCGTCGTGGGATTCGCAAAGGGGCGATTCTCTTACTGGGGCCGTATGCCCAGGAGCGCAGTGAACGGAGCGAGTGGTATTTTTCTTGGCCTACTTCTGATTTTAAAAAAGCCTCCCAAACCTACCTGCTTTGTTTTAGTTAAAATGACTATAGAGACACACTTTCTTATACTTTTATAATGGCTTTTGTCTATATTTTGCGGGCGAGACAGTATAAAACCATTTGCTGAAGGACTGTTGAAGCTGAGGATTACAGTTTTATAAAACAGTTTTGTAATCTTGCTTTAAAGAAAGACTCATGGTATCTTTTGCCTTAAAGCCCTTATAGGGCAAACGCTGGGTTTGTGAAACTGGCCTAGTAATTTGTATTGTGGCCTAATAGTATTAAACCCTCAAAGTATATAATGCCAGAAGGCATGGAAAAATGATTGAGCCCCTGAAGGAAGTTTATAGCCTTCCTCAAACTGAAGAGTAAATCCCGTTGATGTAAGCCCTAGGTGAATTTCACCCTTTTTGAACTGCTTTAGTGCGTATATTTAAATCTGTTTATATAGCAGTTCTTTGTAAGATGGCTTTTAATCCGGTGTGAGTTCCCATCAGTTTATTAGTACGTCTACACAGAGCTTTTGTTCTTACATCTTATTTATTTCTCTTGAAGGGGAATCGTATCATCTTTAAAGAGATTTCTTCTGCAGGTCATTTTTTATGTCTGTGATTCAAATGATCAAGTTCTGGGAACTTTAGAAAATGAATTCTGATAAAAACCAAAGCCATCTAGCTTGTAGCTTTTAAAAGTTTAAAAACTTTAATTTAAAAATCACCAGTATGTTCCAGGAGGAGTTTGGCTTCATCTTAGTAATTAGGAGCTGGGGAGTCTGAGATAAGGTCTTTCTTTACCTGCAGAGTCATTGTGGGGAGGATGAAATTGTGAAAGACCTTCATTATTGTCATATTCCCTACGTGTGTACCGTAAACAGTCAGTCATGCAAAAGAAGCAAGGTTGTGCCCTGCAGGAGCCCAGAGTCCAGGAAGTCAATAGGATACAACAGTGTGTTACATAGTTTAAAAAATCTTTTCAACTTTGCATGGTTTGTATGTGTTGAATGTACAAGAGAGACGTGGTGAGTGTTGGCTGAATTTAAACATAGCTTCCTAGAGAGGAGTAGTTCCTATCAATTCTGTATTTGACACGGTAAAATGGACTAAAATTTAAGAAGTGTTTCCAAGTACACAAGACACTTACCTAATGAAAAATTTGCAAGCGTGGAAGAAGATATAAATAGTTTAAAGAAGAATGTACATGCCCTATTCTTGTACTGTCTGAAGATAGCAGTTAATATTTTTTCTATACAAATTTATTGGATTCCAGACTTTAGGTAGTAAGAATTTTGATTGTGAGGAGTACTGACATATGCAAATCTAGGTCATATTTTTTTGTTTAGGTTTTTCATTTGAGATTACCATAAACTCACTAAATTAGTCCAGGCAGGCCGTAAACTGGAGAAATTTTGCTTCAGTCCCAAGTGCTATGATTACAGGCGTATGCCACCATGCCTGGCTAACAAAATCTCTTGATACTGGCTCCTCAACTCAAGGAGGAAGTGGACTGGGTGTGGTGACGCATATCTGTAATCCCAGCACTCAGGAAGTTGAGGCAGGAAGATTTCTTGAGTTCAAGGCCAGTCTGGGCTACATAGTGAGTTCAAGGTCAGCATAAACTGCAAAGTGAAACCCTATCTGAAAAAAACCAAGCCAAAACAAAAAAAGAAGCTTGTTAGTGAAGTTATCCAAATCTATTTGACTCTTGAGTTTAGGTAATTTGAGCAGAAAGCGTTTAAATAATAGGAATACTTCCGTTTAAGTATTAGATACACTTAAAATGACGTTATACCCATGCATGCATAATAGCAAATTGTATGTGAGGTGTGAAATGGCTTAAGAAAGTGATCTACTCTGCAGAAGTCTATTCGCAGACCTTTCCTGAAGTGTGATGTCAGTCCTTCCTGCAGCCCCACAAAGGGAGATTTTATGGCTTTTTAAAAAAAATTATTCACATGGTTAGCTCTTTGCTGGGATAGTCTTTCTGATGCTTAAGAAAAAGTTTAGCAAGTAGACAAAGGTTATCCCTTCTCAGATGTTTCCATCCTAAACTAGTTGGTATAGTGAAGCTCTCCAGGGGTGGTCCTTGCAGATGTGGTGGGTTCTTTCCAGAGATGACCACCAACAATTCCCTTCCTAGCCTTTGCTTGCCTACTTGCTCTTTCCATTAGGACTGAATCTGTTTCTACTTCATTTGAATCTAGGCTGGCCTAGTGACTTCTTTTGACCAACAGAAAAGGTGGTAGAAGTGATACTGTGCCGATCTGGACTTAGTGCCTAAGAAATATGGCAGCTTGAGCTTCCACAACAATGGAAGTACTGGGTATAGGAGCTTTGGTCATGCTAGGTAAGGAGGAGCCATAATTGGACTGCCCTGCTTGCAACTTTGTGAGTAACCTTAGCCGAATACACCTAAAACACAGATCCAAGATAAATAAAATACTGGTTTTGTTTTAAGCCACTGGGTATTGGGATGTAAGTTACCCTTGGTAACAGTTATGGTATGAGTTATTCCCAAAATGTGATACAAAATTGTGGGCAACATAGCATGATTTAGTGGTAAATCTCTAAATTAATTAAATCTGTGTTGCATAGCACATAGAAATGTATTTGTTGAATTAAACTGAAAATTGTGACATATCTCATACTTTGCAAGATAATGGGTTAAATCAGAATTATCATTTGTTTTGTGATCTTGGGCACTACCTTTATGTATGTGATTATCAGTTTGTAGTGAACATTTTGTGTCTCCATGATCTGAGGTGTTTTAAAGAACTGATCATTATTGGAATGATGGATGTGTGATGTTTTTGCAGTTTGGCATTTGATGAAGTTAGCACTGTGTTTAGAGTTGTAAACCCACCCAGTAGAGATGGTAGATCTTCACTGAACGTATGTATGAGAGATGCTCCACTTTCAAAGTACAGGGAGAGTGAATCCTAAGCAAACATTTCTAAAGTGTGTGTTACACAAATTTAAGCAAACAAAATGGTGGGTTCTTCAGCAGCACATCTATCTGTCTTTAAATGAGAAAATCTGTTGAGGAACTTTCTTTTCCAGGTCTGGTTATATCAACTTTATAACTTCCGGGAAAATCTTACTGGGTATCAAGGGTACTTCGAGAGCCTGTGGTCTTGGACTTGTTCTGAGTTCAACTTGCTGGGTTTTCCTGACCAGTGTTCTTTTCCATCCTCCTTGGTTGCTCCTTTAGATTTCTCTACCCATTTTTTCTTTGTTTTTATTTACCCCAAATTGTTGCACTCTACATTTTATTGTTCTTTCTCTTAACTGAATATCTTATCTCTTTACAGGGAAAATTAGGTGACCTCTGAAGAGAATGCCAAGATACCACCTTACACACTAGGATGGCTCATTCCCCCCTCCCCCCACAGGGTTTGCTATGTAGTTCAAGTCAGCCTTGAACTCACAATGGAGGCTGGTCTCAAACTCCTGGCGATACTCCTGCCTCAGCCTCCCCAGTGCTGTGATTACAGGTGTGTGTCACCATACCCAGCCTCCGATGGGTCCATTAAAAAGACAAAAATAAGGGTTAGCAAGGATATGGAGAAATTGGAACATTTGTGTATTGCTGGTGGACATGTATAATACAGAAGAGAGAACATGGGTGAATATTTCTTTAGCACCTGGCTCCTAGCATTTAAACTTTTCTTCTTCGCAGTCCTGGGGTTGAACCCAGGGCCTTTTCCCTGACCTGCAGTTCCAACACCTTAAATATTTATTGTGAGACAGGGCCTTGCTAAGTCACACGTTTGCCTGGATTGGGCCTGACTCTGTGATCCTCCTCCCTTTGCTCAGAGCGCTGGGATTACAGGTATGAGCCATCAGGTCCAGCTAGTCAGTTTTTATTTAAACTTGTTTTGACCCTAATTCTCTCTCCCTCTTCTTGTGTTGGGATGGAAGATTCTTTCCCTATCTGTAGCTTCTCTCACATCTTTGCAGGAACCTCACTTGCTTGTTGTATCCCGTCCTGTCTTTGACTTCTCTCTGTGGGCTCTTTTATTAGCCCTTAAACATTGAAGTCTAATGTGGTTCCAATGAGACGGTTACCACAAATTGTCCCTCAACTCTGTTTTATTCTGCAGTTACCCAGTTTGTTTTCTTTCACAACTGAATTTCTGGAACAAGCTGTTTATATTCAGTGTTTCCTTTCCTTTACCTTTCACATTGTCCTCCGCCCATGTGTGACTCTGCCCACAACCTCATGAGACTCCTTGAGGTCAGTGGCGGTTGTCCTTGTTAGAGCCCGAGGCACTTCCCTTGTTTGGTCTCTCGGCAGCATTTGACACTGGCGTTCTCCTGGTTTGTGATTCTCGTGTCCCTGAATCATGACGCTGGACTCTGCTGGTTTTCCTTCTCTCTCTGTTCTTTCTGTTCTCTGTTCTCTTCTGAAAGAGATCCCTTTCCTTTTGGGGTTTCTTGAGTTCTGCCAGGATCCTCTGCACTTCTGATTGGGTGGAGTATCTTGTCAAATGATCAGATGTCAGGTGGGTGACTTCTTGTAAGATTTCCAAATCTCCAGACTAGATCTCTCTCTTGAAATCAGATTTGTAAATTTGTCTAGATGTATCTGCCTTGACATCCTGCGGGTACCTAAGCCTTAAAATGTCTAGAGTGGAATTCACGCCCTTGGAGCCTGTGTGTTTTCTGTTGGGCCTGTGGCAGCCCGGTGTGCTCAGGTGGACCATCTGAGTAAGCTTTGACTGCCATTCCCCTTGTCCACCATCCACAGGCGAGTCCAGCATTTTCCCTTGCTCTTGTGTAGGCATCTAGTCTTTTCTTTCCTGGATTGATGTATTTTCCTTACTGACCCTCAACACTCCTCACTCTATCTCGTCCCCACATTTGGTCAGCGTAATCTTCAGAGACCTACACAGGACCATGCCCCCTCCTTGCCCTTTAGGGATTATGTGTGGCTTCGAGGACCAAGCTTGAACTGCTTGGCTGTGTCCATACTGTCTTTCAGTCCTTCCCTCAGATGTTCACCTGGCTCATGTGCTCACTGTTCTAGGTGTCACCCAGTTCTAAGCTTCTACAGCTTCTAAACTTCCTCATCAGTGCTGGTCCTAGTATGTGAGCATCTGTGTGTGTCCAGATCCCCGCACCCCATGGAAGCCCTGCTGAAGACAAGGGGTTTTGGGGTGGCCTGTGCATTGTTTACCCAAGGACGTTTGGTAAACATTTACTGAATGAGTAGAGTTCATGGTTTTGTCTGCACAGTGTTCTAATTTTTTTTGGCTTTAGCGTATCACAGGGTACATTTGATACTTTTTTGTATAGTGTAGTGCATTGGTGTGTACATGTAGTTCTGCATACTTCGTTTGATTTTTTTCTTTTTTTGTACCAGGGATCAAATGCACCATCTTGCACTCACCACTAAGCTGAATCCCCGGCCCTATTTCCACATACTTGGGAGGGCTGAAGTGGAAGAATCATCAAAACCTATAAGTTCTAGACCAGTCTGGGTAACATAATGAGATTGTGTCACAAAACCCAACCGTAGTACCAAAAAAAAAAAAAAAAACAACAACAAAAAACCCAACCCAAAACACACATACACACAGCACTATGACTAACACACAAATGAGTTCCAGAACATTCCTGTAGGATAGTTCATGAAACCATAGGTAGGTTTAAACTTGGCCCCCTCTACCCCAACCTTGAACTCATTGGGAAAAAAAAGTATTACTGTGTTATATGAGTTTCTTTAAATCTTTGATCTATCTGTTTTTGTTCAGTGTATTGTGTGACACCTAAATGTGTGATAAAACAGATCAAAAATCACAGAAATATATTGAGACTCTTGGTTTCCTTTTGCAAAAAGTATCCGGAACAGCAGTGCTTTTTGTGAGATCACCCTCACAACCCAGTATGTTATTTTTTGCTTGAATATTATTGCCACTTGGGTTACGTCTCCAGCCTGAGCACATAGCTTCCATAGAATTATTTCTTGATTTACAGTGAGCCGTCAGATACTCTGTGTCCTGGAATTGCCAGAAGCTAATGGGCAGTGACAAGAAAGCAACCTTACAGGTGACAAGGCTGAAGAGACACTTCCAGGGTCTCTGTGGAGAGCTGTGCTTCAAGTCATGTAACTTTTTGGCTGTTGGGAATTGACAGTTGTGGGGCCGCACATTTTCCTGTACAATAGGAGCGCATTTCAACAAAAGTAGTAAAGGGTAGTGTCAGTCAGTGTTGGGAAATGGTGTGACAGTGGTAGCGTGATCTTCAGATACCTGACAGGTGGCTTCGGCTGTATTTTTATCAGGGCTGACAAACTCTTTTAGGATTGCTGATTTTCAGGCTTCTTGGTCTTGTGGAATTTGTCAGAATTCGGGATATTCTTTTCCTTTTATTCTTGTAGTTCTGTCAACTTGAAAAAGAGA
The DNA here is from genome assembly GCF_034190915.1 of Cavia porcellus. Lineage (NCBI taxonomy): Eukaryota > Metazoa > Chordata > Mammalia > Rodentia > Caviidae > Cavia > Cavia porcellus. The sequence continues at coordinate 64,700,271 of NW_026947504.1, read as the reverse complement.
AATGGAGAGCAACTGTTCCAGCAGCTTAAGGCAGTGACAGAATTAGTGTTCCAACAGATCTCTGGAACTTTGCCTTTTATTTGAAGCCCATATAGAATGGATGAAATAGTTTAAGGTATATTTTTGTTTTGAAATATTTGAAGCTGATTCTGTCTCCACTTAACTGGACTAAGCATTTGCTTAGTTTCTGAAAGTCCATCAGAACAGGTATAAAAGTAGGCGTGAGTAACGTGGTTTTTCAGTAATTCAAGAAGTGTTTTGAATTGCTCTTACCTCAGCATAAGTTATAGGTTGTATTCCAGAAAGCTTACCCTAAACCCCAGAAATCTTTGATTTGAAAGTTTAAATATAATGTACTTAAAAGTAAGGAAGAACTGGATGTGGTAGGCAGTGCCTGTAATTCCAGTATTTTGGAGGCTGAAGCAGGAGGATCATGAGTTTTAGTCCAGTCTAGGCAATTTAGCGAGACCCTGTCTCAAAAATCAGCAAGAGGACTGGGGATGCAGCTCAGGACGAAGGCCCAGAGTTCAATTTTCAGTCCTGGGGAAAAAATGGCTGTGTTGTTTGTGGTGTAGTGGGAGCTTCCATTGATAAAAAAAGAACACTGTGACAACCCTTTGTTCTAGAGGAAACTAGGTAGTCTTCACTGAGGAAAGGCTTACATTTCTGTCAGAATGTAGAGAGTTTGGTTTCTAAGATATCTTAACAGTTTTTAGGAGTGTACAATTTGTTATGGTTGTCACTATTTTGCAAAAAATTTTTCCTATTTAATACATAACATCTTATATGGACTATATATTTTCATGTGTTATATCCCTGTTTGCTTAATTATTCACTTAGGATCTGACTCTTAGATTTTCAGCTCTTCAGAGGCAGGGATCACAATTGGGGTATTCTTGGTATTTGGGGTGATTGCAAAAGAATCAGTAATTTATGCTGTTGTTTTGTTCACATTATTATATAATAGTGCTTATTTTGGAGGCATGATAGACTTTCAGTATTTCATTATTTATAAATAAATTACTATTTTCATGCAATTTAGAATTTTGGGGGGGTACTGGAGATTGAACTGATGACCTTGCACTTACCAGGCAAGCACTTGAGCCACTGAGCTAAATCCCCAGCCCCAGTTTAGAAAATTAAACTGATAGCTAAAAGCCTCACCCTTTCAGTTTATAAAGTCAAAGGACCCTGTTAGAAATCTTAAGAATATGCTCAAGTTCCTTAGTTAACAAGCTTCTTGCAATTAGAAAAGAAATAATTTTGCATATTTAGTGTTATTGTTTCTAACAGTCCAAACCTGACTATTGCAGGTATGCTGAAGGATGTTTAGGTCATTTTAAGAGCATCCCTGAGGTTGAATTTCCACAGTAAAGGTGGTGTCAACTCACTTCACGCTCCACTCATGATACCAGAATGTAGGTGTTGACCAGCTCTGAAGAGTTGCCGTACCGCTTTTTGATCTCTTTTCTAGAAAATTTTCAGGTTAGCAAAAGGCAGGTCCAGAGTTACAGTCTTCTTAGCAGCCATCGGTCTCCTGGTGCCACGTGCTTGGTCAGAATAGGGAAGGGCGAGATCTGGGTAGAAGCCATATGTTCGTAAGTCAACCCTAAATTTCTAGTTTTAATATCAAGACCATTATTTCATCGAAAACAAAATTTTCCCGTACTGTTTGTCTCTTTATTTCCTGACTTTCAAACTTCACAAATGTCTTCAAATGTATGTTTTTGCTAAGTAAAATCTTCTCCTATCTTCCCTTGAAACATGGCTCCTAGGGGAAAGTAAAATGTGCTCTTAGAGGAATCAAATGATTGTATTCTGTTCCTTTAGCCCTCGAGTTCTAAATGCAGATTTCTAAAATTGAAAGACCTTTATTTGTCGTCCTAACTGAACTTGCTTTTTAGACTATAAAGTAAAATGACCTTTTCTTTTCCTCTGCCACAAACTCTCAAGAACAGTGCCGTCACCAGGAAAAGCCATCCAGGGAGTGGGATATTGATCTGTAGTACTAATGGGTGTGGAGGAAGTCTATCTGGGATACAGGATGTGTTTTCAAGTGCCAAAGAAAATACAGAAATTCGTGTTGGTGAAGGGTGTTTTTTTCTACCTCTGCTTGCATTTATATTTTCTGTTCTTCAGCCCTTGCTTTATCTCCATGCAGTTAAAAATAATCATTTATTACACGAGTCAGTGCTATGTATGAGGTTTTTCCTTGATAAAATGAGTAGCATTTTATCAAGATAGCAAAGAAAATTACTATCTTAGTGAAGTACTTGAGAAGTAACAATTTAATATTATTAGAATGCTAATTACAGCTCATCATTGTTATGATTATCAAGCTCTGGAAGACCTGTCATCTTAGCAGTTCATTGAGTTTAGTTTTGACTGTCATATGTGCTGGAAAGTTCTAAGAAGCTGTTTTTGTTTCATTCAGAATATCCCTAATCTGACTCTGTGTTTCCAAGACAGAATTAATGAAGTATGATTGTACTTTTCCAACAGCAATTTTTAGGACTTTTCTACATTGTATTTTTAAAATATATCTTTGTGTTTATTAATTACTCCATAGGGTAATTATTTGGTTTTAAAAACTATAATTTTTAAATTATAAATGTAAAACGTACATTATATGATACTTACCATTTTAAGAGTACAGTTCAGTAACTGTGCGTTGCCGTTGTGGTGGGGCTGTCGCCACCTCTCTCTAGGACTTTCCCCTCATCCTGAAGTGAAGCAGTGTGCTCATTTAGTGACAAGATCCTGTTTCCACCAGTCCTTAGTTCTTGCAGCTGCCACTCTGCTGTCTGTGGATTTGACTGTCCTAGAGTTCTTTCTTCATTCACTCACTTGTTTTTGAGATGCGCAGTTCAGATCAGCACTGAACTTACTGCTTAGTCCAGGCTGGCCCCAGCTGGTGGTGACCCTCCTTTCTCAGCCTCCTAAGTGCTGGTGTTACAAGCCTGTGCCACCATGCCCAGGTTCTAGGGTACCTTATACAAGTGAATCATGCGACATTTGTCCTTTTGTGCTGGATTATTTCACATTAACATAGTAACTTCAAGATTCATCTATGTTGTAGTGTGTATCAGTTTCCTTCCCAAGGCAGAGTTGTAGTCCACTGTATGTGTGTACACGTTTTATTTTTCCATTCATCTGTCAATGACTGTTTTGGCTGTTGTAAATAATACTGCTACGATCATTGGTATACAACTATGTAAGTTCCTGTTTTTCATTCTTCTGGGTGTATACCAGAAATGCAATTGCGATTGTGGTGGTTGAGGTATGTATAGGGTGTGGGATCTGGTCCTGGGATCAGTTACAGAGTTTCTGGGTGTGTCTGGGTGGGGGCGTGACCTTGGGGTCTATACTTCTTGCCTCTGCTGCTGCTTGCCTGGTCTGCTGCTCAGTCGTCATGAACTAAGGCCCTTTGCCTCGCCATACCTTTCCACCATGACGTTTATGCCCCAGAGCCAAGTAAACGCGTACTCAGTCCCCTGAAACCATGAGCTAAATTACCTCTCCTTTTAAGTTGTGGGTTTGGGGTATTGTGTCCCAGCAATGGAAAAGCTGACTAATAAGTCTTGTACCATCGTGCCTGTATAACATTTTAAATTCTCATCTTTTACATTTATATTTTGTTTTACAGATTTTGCCTGATATTCTACCACTCTAGGTTGTATTATCTATAGAAAGAATATATTTTAAAAATTTTAACAGCTCAGGAAGCAAAACATAATACGAGTAATGTAACATTCATTTCATTTAAAACATTTGTTTTTTGTGATATTGAGGATTAAACCCAGAACTTTTGCATTGAGCTCTCTCCTCAATCCTAGAGTGGATCTGGGTAAGTTACTAATTTGCCTGAATTGGTTTGAGCTTGTGTTTCTTCTGCCTCAGCTTTCCAGGCATAAGATCCTTTGCCCAACTCAAGCATTTATTTTTACTGATCATATAGTATTCTAAAAATGTGGGAATATATTTTAAAAATGAAAAGAAAGAAAATGTTACTGGTAATCTTTTTAGGGAGATGTTTTGGCCTATTTTCTTTTTAAAATTGTAGTTATACATTATATATTGTTTTATAATGTAGGTAGTACAGCTAAAGCTTCCAGGGAATATTTTTGTTGGCTTTTGTTTGTTTTGAATTTGGGAGTGAGCACATGGTTTAGTTGTATTACACTTCTTGTTGACATGTTTCCCTGGGATGCTTCTGCGGCAGTGGCTACCATTTGGAGTGTGACTAGTTCCACAAGATGGAAAGGCACTTTCTTAGGATACTGGTTAAGCACTGCTGAGTGCTCACCAGGGTGTATGCCTCCAGATAAGGATTCTTCCTTATCACCAATTCAAGCGAATCATTCACATCCTACTATTTAAAGCATCTGGAATACTCTGCAACCTCTAGAATGGTGATTTAAATGAAAATTAGATGAAGTCAGGTGTAGTGATGCATGCCTGTAATCCCAGTGCTCGGGAGACTAAGGCAGAAGGATTTCGAGTTCGAGGCCAGCCTGTGCTACATAGTGAGTGTGAGGCTAATCTGAACTGCATAGTGAGAACTTGCCTCAAAGAAGCAACACAAAACAAAACAAATTAATGAACTTACATAGTCCTTTAACATGAAATCTAGACAGAACAAATATGTTAGTACTTCTTTTTTAGTTTTAGGTAAGTTTAATAGATGTCATAAAATATCAGCACTGTCCTAATATTGTTTTTCTTAACCTTGGATTTTTGAGTCATTGTTGAGCCCATGATTTTTAAGCCTGATGTAGATTTTATGAGATCAAATCCTAATTAACTTTTAATGATTGTACTGGGTTTAGCTTATTGACTTGGCAGTATATACTTTATAATTCTTTTTTTGGTACCAGGGATTGAACTCATGACCTTGTGCTTGCCAGGCAGGCACTTACACCACTGAACTAAATCCCCGGCTGTAATTCTTTAAATTGGTAGAATCATGATACTTAGTATGTCCTTTTGTTTGTTTTGCAGTGTTAGGGATGAATCCAAGGGCTTTGCACTGAGCCTCATCCTTCGTTATGTCTTGTGTCAGAGGTCCTCTCAAAGCTTCATGGGGTCATAGGTGGAGCTGTTTCAGAAGTGGCTGACTCTAGAGTATGTGACGGAGTGATTCGTGGTGCAGTGCTAGTTTCGAGGCCACCTGGGTTAAGGGTGTGAGTAGCCTGGATAAGATTAAGGGATGGAAAGATGCCCTGCTTGCCTGCCTTGCTACATTCTGCTGCCATGAGCTCCGTCTCCTCTGCACATGCCACCCTGCCTTGGAATCAGCCGATTATGGAGTGAAACCTCTACAAACTGAGCTGCATAACCCTTTCTCCCTTTAACCTTGGCTGTCAGGTATTTTGTCTCAGCTAAAGAACAGGAACAGCATGCCCATCCCCCGCTTTTTTTGGATTCAAAGTCTCCATAGCTTGCTGAGTTGTCCAGATTGGGCTAGAACTTGCTATCTGACCTCAGAATTCAGAGAGCTGAGATTACTGGTGTGTGCCATCATGCCCAGCTAGCACTTTTTTTGTAATACTAGCACAGATGTCACTGTCCCCTGGAAAATGTAGTTATTAAACACCTCAGCTCTGAAAGTTTTGGCCAGACAGGACACTGTAGCCGGTGGAGCCTTAGAGGCGGAACCAAGGAGCTCCTGTCTCCCCCACCCCTAGGAATTTACCTGTGACTCCATCTTCCCGCCCCTGGGAATTTACCTATGGCGCCCACAAAGACCAGTGGGCTACCCGTGCATCCCTAATGCCCCCTTAGGTTCCACCCCAAGCCGAGGCTACTTATATACCCCCCACGCCACGTGTCCGCCAGAGAGAAAGCCGCACTCCAGTGGTCGGGGGTGTTTTGGTTTTCTCTCTCCGCGTTCTCAGAATAAAGGCCTCTTGTTTTATACTTCTCATCTTTTGGATATAATCTTATCAAGCTCTGTAATCATAAAAAGGACAGTGGTAATTTTGAGTTAATCAGACTGTTGTGCTATATACATTATGCTGCATTGCCCTAAGATTAAAATACTACACAGCCAATTTAAGGACCTGACCAGGATTCTGTATATGAAACTTTGTAAACAGGTGAAGTTTAGATTTTTTTCGTGGAAACTTACTTATTTCTCTACTTGTAGGGTGCCATTTGAGCTAACTGCAACTTGTGAGAAGACTACAGTATAATCAACTCGCCACCAAGATTGAGGTGAACTACTTTATCTTTCCTCAAATGATAAATTTTGTCAATGTGAAATAAAATGTGACCAGAGAAATGAGAAACGGAATGTAATGTTTTCTCTTATGATTTCATCCAGTAAGTCTTAAATGAATGCTATTTAAAATTTTGTCCACTCTGGGCTCTCTAAGGAATGTCACACTGCTCTTAGGAGCTTGCGGCTTCACATGGCAGTGACTTTCTACAAAGGATGGGGTGTTCTGGGTGTCCTGGGCTGGAAGTGGGACTGGGGGAGGTAAGGAGAATGCTTCTGCATTTTATTTGTAAAGCTACATACACATTCCTAATCTAGAATTGACTATTTTAGACAAATTAATAACTTAGTTTGAATACCTGAGGGAAATAGCCACGAGAGAGACCCCAGTTATATCCAGGTTGCATGTCTTTAGTATCTGCTTTCTGGTTGTATTAAACACGTGTGGAACAGATAAATCTGACTAGTAAATGGACAGGACAAGTAAATGCCTGGTTGCAGTATATTGTGCTCTTATTACAGGAAAAGGCTCAGGTTTGAAAGGAGAGGAGGGATTGCTGGGGAAAGTGAGTAATCCATTTAGCCAAAGGTAAGTCGTTTATTCTGGAATTAGCTTTTTATTACGAGGCCTTTCTTTTTAAGTTAGCGTAATAGTTATTTAATTCTTCATTGGGATCCTTTTTGTTCATTTCAGCAGAGATGTCAGTTTATTTATAGGAACTGCTTCCAGTCAGAGTCATGGTGGATGTGGGGAAGTGGCCAATCTTTACCCTGCTCTCACCGCAAGAAGTTGCATCTATTCGGAAAGCGTGTGTCTTTGGCACCTCAGCCAACGAAGCACTGTATGTTACTGACAATGATGAGGTAAGACTGCAAACTGGGATTTAGTTCTGCGGCTTCTTTTTGGGGTTAGGCTTCAGATCATTCAGTTTAAAGACTGAGAAAAAGTGCCGGATAAACTCAGGACGATTGTACCTTTGATAAATTTTCTCTTACTTTAGTTGCTTGATTTGATACTCCTCTGCCCCAAGGTGTAGACAAGTAGTGCACAACTTAAGTAAAATAGGCAGAGCTTGAATTTTTCCAAGCCACTGTATCAGTTTCTTTTTACTTGCTGCACTATCAGATTGAACTTGAGTGCCTTGGAGAGAAAAGGAGGGGGGTTTTTGTTTGCTTTTTTATTTTTTGGTAGGGAAAATTGAGCTCAGGGCCTTTGCACAGAGCTATATCTCCAACCCTTCTTAAAATGTTTTATTTTGAGGCAGGATCTTGCTAAGTCACTAAGTTCTTGGGGCTGTACTTGAAATTGTGACCTTCTGGCTACAGCCTCCCAGAGTACTGGGATTATAGGTGTGCACCTTGGTGCCTGGTTGTGAAAGGAGCTTTTCATATAACTTCAGGCCAGATAACTCAGATAAACTGTTTGTTTTCTAGGTCTTTGTGTTTGGACTGAATTATAGTAACTGCCTAGGAACTGGAGATAACCAGAGTACACTTGTACCCAAGAAGCTAGAAGCCTTATGTGGAAAGAAGATTAAAAGCCTTAGTTATGGGAGTGGCCCACATGTTCTTCTCAGCACTGAAGGTAAAGAGGGAACAAATCTAGCTTGTTTGTTTGAAACCAAACAGTGGAATCTAAGCCCAGGGGGAGGTAAGGCCGTATTCAGTAATTAATTTTAGATTGTGTCTTAATTTCTGAGGGAAGTACACAGCAAAAGTCAAACAGTTCATGCTGCCTCTGCAGTAGCTACAAGATGTCTTGTACCTTGGGCAAACTTCTGCAGTTTCAGACTGCTTATGTAAAGTTGTGGGAAATTCATGTGGCAAAGAAAGTGGTCTTTCCAGCCTGATTTTTCAATAAATTTGTGATTACAAGGCAACTGGGAGAATTTCCTTGATGGATTTTTATAGCTCAGCAGCTCAAGTACCTGCCTGGCAAGTGTGAGGCCATGAGTTTGGTCTCCAGGACCAAAACAGCCCAAACAGCAACCAAAACCTCCACGAGATTACACTGGTTTGCTTTGTTTCTGTTGCAGGCTTGCTTGCTTGCTTATGCACTGTTTCTCTCTCTCCTGTTTCTTCCCCTCCCTCCCTTTTTTCTTTCTTTCTTGAAACTTTGAGAAATCTTAATTTCTTTCTAGGCATTATGTCAGTGTCCTACCGAAAGAATAGGGATGCAGGTGGATAGAGGACATCTTGGCCTGTCCTCTGTGCCTTCTGAAGATCACTGAAGGAGGAGAGTAGGCCTTTTATGGTAATCTATCTATGCTGTGAGCAACCAACCTCTCGAGCAGCTTGTTCTGTGTTGCCTCAGTCAGTGCTGTTGTGTTTTAGGCCACAGCTCCTGCCTGGTCCTTTGGTCACGCCCAGAAGTGCTTCAGCGTCATTCTCTGTGTCCTTTTGCTTTGTCCTTTCTGGTTCCTTTATTTTTGTATTGTAATGGCATCATGCTTGGATTATACCCTCATTTGAGTGAAACGTGTCCTTTAGTAGCTTCCCAAGAAAGGAATGTGAGAGTAATCCGTGAGACGCTGTCTTAAATGTCTTTATTCTTCCTTTGCTAATGTTTATCAGTGGTTGGACTTAGAATTATAGGGTAGGAATCTTATTTCCTTAGAATTTTGAAATCTTGGCACCTTTCTAGTTTCAGAGTTGCTGTGGAGAGTCTGGTGCTTTCTTGAATTTTGTTGTTTTGTATACAGCTGCTTTGGCCTCTTTGGAAGCATTAGGATTTTTTTCATTAAGTATTATGAAAAAATCATGACTATAGTCTGGTGCAGATAATTTATAATTTATTAGTCATTCTGTAAACCCTTCAGTCTGGATATTTCTTTGTTTCTAGAAATTTTTTCTAGTAACTTTTTATGGATAATTTGACATGTTTTCTATATTCTCTTTTTGGAATTTTTCTTAGAAGAAAGTTAGAAGTTCTGGCCTGATTTTCCTAACTTTTCTAGTATTTTCTGTCTGTGTTCTGGGAAATTTCAAGTTTGTCTTAAAACCCTCATACCAACTTTTAACATTTCTTTTTCTTTTAAAAACATTTCTGATGTTATATTTCCAAGTGCTCTTTGTTATGTGCTAAATGACCCCTTTTTAGAGCTTCATGGTAGTTTCATGAATTCAATATCCGTTACTTTGAGGCTCTTTATAATTATAGATTATTCTATATTTTTAAAGGAGAAAAAATTTTTTGGCTCACAATTTATAGATGTTTCTGGCCATTATCTAGCTAGCTCCAAGGCAGGGCATCACGACAGAGGAGAAACAGCTCATGGCGTAGCTGCAGGAATTAGAGAGATCGAGGGAGGAAGAAGGAGGTATAGTCCTCCAGTGACCCACACCTCAGACCAGGATTTATCTCCCTACGTCACATTTAAGTGTAAACTCATAAGTGGACCAGGCGTCAGTGGGTATCAGACCTCCATGATCTAGTCAGTCACCCCCAAAAGCTCCACCTATGAGCGCATGAGTCTTTGGGGGAAATCTAAGTATAAATCAAAACATTTTTTTTTCTGTGTGTTTCTCTTTATACAAATTGTACTTAGTCCATCTCTGAAGAGTTGCCCAAGGCCTACCAGTTTCAGCATTGCTTAAAAAGTCAAGTCCAAAGCCTCCTGAGATTCAAGTAAGGCAAACTGTTTGCTGTGAACCTCCATAAAAAATCAGGCGTGATGATGCATGCCTGTAATTCTAGCATTTGGGAGGCTGAGGCAGGAAGGTCATCGTAAGTTCAAGGCAAGGCTTGACTACATAGTGAGTTCAAGGCCAGCCAGACTTTGTTTCAAAAAACCAAGAAAAACCCAAAAAACAAACAAAACAAAACAAAACCAAAAACCCAACCAACCAAACAAACAAAAAAGGCACAGGATAAACATTCATATTCCAAAAGTAAGAAACAGATAGAAAGGAATGGAAACATAGCAAGTTCAAAACTCAGTGGGGCAAACATGAAATCCTGTAGTTTGTTCCATGTCTAGCAGCCTGCACACATTGTGATGAATGTGAAGTCCAAAGGCCGTGGCCTCTGCTGGGCTGGCTTCACTCAATTCCATGCACTACCCTCACGGGGTGTGCTCTGGCCTTCCAGGCCCTCTGAAATCCGTGTGGAGCCTCCTGTTCTCACAACTCTTGAATTCTGCATGTGCATAAAACTAGTACTGTGTGGATGATTCCAAGATCTGCTGCCAGCTGGAGCCATAGTCACCAACTGGTGGTTGCCAAGGCTTGTGAATGCCTGGGTAGCTGAACACTGTGGAAACTTGGAGAAAAATTTCTCTAGGTAGTATGGTATTATTTAGACCTAAGATGGCAAACTTACTAGAGCTCTCAGTGGAACAGCCAGCCAGCTGTGGCACACTGCCATAAGCTCCCTACCACTGATTGAGACCATTTTCTAGATAATAAACTTATTATCCTGTGTACAATAAACCCCACCCTCGTGTTTTCTTCTCACAGTAGAAGAGTAGAGTCTTCTACTTTTGCAGTTTTGAGCGACCTTTGTTTTGTTTCTTTCCTTTGGGTTTTTGGAGCAGGTTCTTGCTGTATAGTTCAGGCTGGCTTTGAATTTGCAGGAATCCTCTTGCCTCAACCTCCCAAGTACTGTACACTACGTGAGTTCTTTTTAATACTAATCATTTCAGCCGTGAAGCTCTCTTTTGCTTCATCTTTTCAGGTCTCAGCTTTAGTAGAGCTTCCTTTTTGGACATATAATTTCTTTAATAATATTTGTTGATGATAAGATTCTAGGAAAAACTGGAGAAGTTACACTTCTGTGGTGAAAATTAAAGCAAATTGGTCAAGAAGCACTTTTTCCACCACAGAGGAGAGTTTTGTCTGGTGGTTCCTCAGGCACGACAATACTTGGATTTGTATTTAGCAACTGATGGCTTGTTATGAGCATTTATTAGTATTAATATTTATTTTCTGATCTTAAGTATTTTAGATGACTGATGAGAACTAAAGCGTAGTGTAGATAACAGTTAAGCCATATATCAAACCACATACCAATGAAAAACTCTTTTTGAGAGGAAAAGAAGGTGCTCCAAACTATATAACTGCATGTATATTTAAGTGTGTAGGGTAGAAAATGATATCGCAGAGTTTTGTTGGATCAATGAACAGAACTGTTTGCAGTATCATTGATGGAATGTCCACTTTACAGGCTTTGGTTTTGTGACTTGAACAATTGTTTCTGGGATGACAGTGTGTGGTCCGTTGACTGGTGATTTCCTACTGTTCATTTTTTTTCTGTAAATCTGTGTGACTTGTACCCTTTCCCTGCTTTTTTTTTCTTTTCTCCTTAAATAAAATTTAAAAAAAAATTAAAAAAAAAAGAAAAACTCTTTTTAACTTATTCTATATAGAATACAATGGACATTGTATATATAAGACCAAATTTTTTGGATAAATCAATCTTTATTCACTAACATCTTGGATGAAAACATGTCACCAATTTTAAGGCTGTTTTTTTTTTTTTGTTAGTGTCTGATTTATTTCACTTAAGATTATGGTCTCAAGGTGCATCCATTTTTCTACAAGTAACTCAAGTTTATCCTTCTTTAGTTTAAATACCACATTTTCTGTATCCATTTATCTTTTAATGGGCATGTGGACTGTTTCCAAGATTTAACTATTATAAATGTTGCTCCTCTAAACACGAGTATGTGTGTATCACTGTTGAAAGTCGCTTTTAACTCTTTTGGAAAGATACCTAAAGGGAATCAACTGAGTCAAATAGAACCTTTAATTTTAGGTTTTTGAGGAATTTCCATACTGATTTCTGTAGTAGTTGTACCAGTTTACACTTTCACCAGCAGTGGAAAAGGGTTCATTTTTCCCCACAGCCTCACTAGCATTGGTTATTGGTTGATTTCTCTCTGTCTCTGTCTCTGTCTTCCTCTTTTGAGGCAGGGTTTCACTGTGCTATCTTTGAACTTTGTAGCCCAGGTTGGCCTTGATTACATGGCAATCCTCCTGCCTCAGCCTTCCCAGTGCTGGGATTACAGATATGTACCACCACACCTGGCCTTGATTGATTTCTTGGTCATAGCCATTCTTTTTTTTTTTTTTTTTTGGTACGGAGATCTGGACTCATGACCTTGCACTTATCAAGCAAGCGCTTGAACTGCTGAGCCAAATCCCTGGCCCTTAATCATAGCCATTCTTTCTGGACATGGAATCTTGGTGTTTTTAAAATTTGCATTCTTCAAGTGACCAGTGAAGGGCATCTTTACTCTTATCTCACAAAAAAATTAGCTCTCTGTTCAGCCATGTGAACAAAAACCATTTGGACTGTTATCCTGAGTGTTTTGTTTATTTACAAGGCAACTTAAATAGAATATATACCTGAAAGTTAACACTTGGAAATATACACATTAACCTAATCATAAGTAATCTTTATTACTTAGCAAAATTTAAGGTTTTTACCAGTAATCCTCATGTAAGCCTGGAACCAACAGCACCCATCTTGTAATGTTTTAAGTGACTTTGGCTACCCCCCAAACCAGGTTTTTTTGTGGAATGTTCCAACAGAGCCACAGATTGATGAAGACAAAAGCAAAAATAAAAATGAAATTAATGTGAGCTCAAAACAACTTTAATGAACTTTAACCAGTTATTAAAACAAATTAACAGGCAAACAGACAAGGAAACATGTAGTACACATAAAGCAATTATGTTTAATTGGAGTGTGCTCTTACATACACCGTCCATGTTGAATTATAATAGTTTTTTAAATAGTTTTAGGCTAATAACTATAAATAGACTAGTCAGAACTGCTACCCTAGGAGGTATCATAGCATTTTTTAAGTGAATCATAACAGAAATCTCTTGTAATAAGTTATACCAATAAAAGTCAGTACTTGACCAGTTTACCCACAAACAAAGAATTTACATGGAATAGCACGTTGCTCTTACCCTGTGGACAGACACTCAAGGACTTTTAAAGTTAGAACGTGAAGGCCAGAGACCAAAACGAAGACATTTTGTGGAAGGAGAAAAAAGAATTTAGAGAATAGAAATAACACTAAAATAAGCTATAGTGATTACTTCCTGTCTGCCATTCTAAAAAATATTTACTTAGTGGGCTTATAAATAGACAGTCAGTAAGGCACATGGCCTAAGATAGTCAGCTGGTTATAAAGAAAATAGTGTGGGCTGGAGATTTAGCTCAGTGGCATAAGCGCCTGCCTTGCAAGCATGTTGTGAGTTCCATCCCTAGTACCGATAAAAAAAAAGAAAAGAAAAAATAGCTGGGTTTCACTGTAGGGAAATGAAATAGCAGTTTTTTGAGGGCTACTCCCAGGATCAGGATGTGAATATCTGTATAATAGAATCCTCCAGCTTCCTGACTTGGAAATAAAAGAATTTTTCTGCCAATTTCCTAGGCAAGGATACTACTATCTTGGTATTCGGTGTGTGTAATCACTGCTGCCTCTTACTGCTGGCTCCAGGGCCTTTCTAGGTTATTTTGGGCTCCCTTGAGTCTACAGCCTTTTGATTTGTTTTCTTTGTTGTGTTATGGGAGGAAGGGAAGGAAGGTTTGGGAAGAGTAGGGGTTCAGTGCAGCTAAAAAAGGAATTCACAGCAGGTACATGCTGTAACTCACTGTGCTGTGGTTTGTGTATAGGGATCCCCCAAAGCCTCATGTGCTCACAGGTTGTGCTTTTTCAGAGGTGACTGAATCTAAAGTGTATGGTGCTGGAAATGATTCATGATGCCATGCTAGGCTCAAGGACACTAGGATTAAGGCTGTGAGGGCTCCCCGCCCTAAGTAGCCGAGATAAGATAAAAGGAGCAGAAAGGATTAGGAGGGTTTGCTTGACCCTGCAGGAAGAGGATGAGGACTTGAGGTCACACTGCTTCTATTTCTTGTTACACCTTGACTTTCATCATCTGTGGTCCTTGGGTTTTCCTGGGATCCCAGGGCTGTCATTGACATTTGCAGATGTAGGTACCATTGTTTTCTGATCTGTTCTTAGTTCCCATGTTCATTGCTTTCCATCCTACCAGATTTTGTTGACAGCTTTCCTGTTCTCCTGGTCCTTGAGTGTTCATACTTTTTTCATTTCAGTAGGATTTGGGAGGCAGTGTATCTTAGTTACTCCTCATTTCTGAGACAAAATGCTGAACAACCAAAGTTAAGGAGAAAAAAGAGTTTATTTAACTCACAGTTTGTAGAGGTTTTAGTCCATAATCAAGTGGCTCCCAAGCAGAGTGGTTTGGAAGAGGAGAACCAGTTCGTGACAAGCAGATGACAGCAAAAGCAAGCAAGGGGCCTTAATAGCATCTTTTTGCCCCTTTTATTTTGTCCAGACTACTCAGGGCAGGTAGCCCTCACACCCTTAATTCTAGTGCCCTTGATTTTAGCATTACACCATGAATCAATTCTGGCATTACACGCTCTAGATCCAGTCACTTCTAAAAAAAACCCACGATGACTACATGAGGCTTTGGGGGGACATCCGAGCATAAGCTGTAACAGAGTGAATACAAAAATACACGTTCATTTAGCCATGATTCACTGATGCGTGCAGTATTTTCTACAGGGTGTGTAGGAATATTTTTATTGAATTGAACATCTGACCTCATCTGGTGACTGCTTTGAAGTTGAATTCTTTTGGTATTAATACTTTATGTGCAGTCTTTAAGCTTGTGGAATTCTCTTTGTCCTCGGAAGGAGTATTAAAGTAGATTTCTCATAAAATTGTTTCTGGCTGCCTCTCCAACTTCATGTCTAGTCCCTGAAGGCAAAACTGACTTTCCTTTTTTTAAAAATTTTTAAAAATTAAACATAACAAAACAAGAAACAGATTTCAAAGTAAGACCACTGGAGATCTTCACTGTCTATCATATTGTCTCTTGTTTTCTTCTAAATAATTGTCCGTATCTTTTTTTTTTTTTTGTCTTTTTCGTTTTTATCGGTACCAGGGATCGAACTCATGACTGCCTGCTTGCAAGGCAGGCGCTTATGCCGCTGAGCTAAATCCCCAGCCCCAATTGTCCGTATCTTAACACTCAGTGAATACATACTGAACAAAATAGTACTAAACTGATCAGAACAGGATGATGAAGGCATTTTAGGTCTTCAAGAACAGTCAATAGGGAAGTTAGCAGTGGCTGCCATAATGTCTCTTGTTCTCTTCGAAATAGCTGTCCATATCTTTACATATGTTGAAATTAAACGAAAAAACAGACTGAACAGAGAATAATAGTATTGCTAGATTTTATATCATAACACTATAGAATTAGCACTGGGTATCTTAGTGTCTCTTCTTCAGAGTATCTGTTCATTACATCGTGCATTATATAAATCTATTCTCGTAAACTGTTTAGAAGTTCTACACATGTGTGAATCTCTACATGTATACCTATCCTTTCTGTATTATAGGGAAAAACCAGATGAAAACAAGACAACTAAACAAATTCCTAGAAAAACATGAAACGAAAATGACACATAAACCACAATACTAGGTTATCTACAGTTGTTAATAAGATTTCTCTGGTTATTTTCAATATAATTGTCTGTATCATGAGGCATAATATAACTGACCATAGCATTACATAGCAATTTTAATAAAAACAACATTGGAGACATTGGAGGACTTCAAAAGCAGTTAATAATCACACTGGAACGGGTATCTTATTGCATCTTGTCATCTTCAGAGTATTTGCCTCTACTCTTAGACTTGATACTATCAAGCATACCAAATTTGAATAAAATCAGTCAAGACAAAACAGCAGTCTAACAAACCAGATTCAAATAAGATCAGTCATTGTAAGACAATGTAAGTAATACAGGGTTTTAGTTTAAGTTAACAGGAAATTAAAGATAGTTACCGTAAAAACTGAATTTCCTTAATCGTCAGAAATTTATGTGTACTTTCTTGCCTCCCCCCCACGCTCTCCCCCCCCCCTCCCCCACCGTATTGTTAAACCCTTAGGTAAATTTTCTCTTACGTCTCAAGTGGTCTCTGAAATTTAGTCCTTGGTCTACTAGAGACAGTGTGGCCAGGGAAGGGCTGGAGAAGTAGATGTTACAGGTAGACAGTTGTTTTGAGCCCCTTGTCCATGATTTGGGATTGAGTCAGCTCATGATGGAGTTAATGTTTTCTGTACTTCACCAAGGAAAAAGAGAAGAAAGATGTGTTATATGCACTGTTTTACAATAGTGGCTGGCGGTTGGCTTGTATGGTTTACCTGACTGAGTGACGCAAACACTCCTATGTGAGGATTCTAAACCCTTGTCGCCGTGACTGCTCTGTGATTCTGTTCGCCATTGTTTTTGGACAGACGTGCACAAAAAGTTTCCAACTGCCACTTGGGTGTCAGACATTCTAGCCTGCCGTTCTCTTACAACAGTAGTCCTGCCTCTTCCTACCAGGACCGTGACTCTTCTTTCCTGTTGCTGTCTTGGTAGAGCCACTTGGAGTTCCTGGCAGCTGTGGTTCAAAGTTCAGTGGGACTTTCTTTGTGGCCTTTTGTGGAACTGAGACTTCAAAACCCGTGGAACCTCAAATTACAGTGAAAGGAAACTCAAGTCCTTCAAGGGATCCTGGTCAGCAGGCCATTTGTTATATCATTTTTGGTTCTTGGACACATTTGTTCTGCTAATAGGAAAATAGCACCATGGAGTGGTCATTGCTGTAGATCATATGTGTCACATGGCTGGACAGTATCCCGTCCTTAGACGGTACGCTCTCCTTGCCAGCGCCTGTGGCTGGTGCATCCATTCTGCTCTCTGGTTGGTAGCTTTTGGGTATGCAGCATGTGAAAGAAACATGAACCCCATGGTCACGTGTACACGCTACTGTACTTCTTTTGCTGTAGGGCTTGTCCCTTGGTCTGATGAACTGTTTGGGAGAATGCTGTGTCGGCGGTTAGGTATGCCATCGAGGCGGGTAGAGCAGGCAGGAAACACACCTGTTGGTTTTTGTCAATAGGAATGGTTGTCCCTTTCCATATCTAAAGTGTCCATTGTAATTGTAATCAACTTGGTACTACGCAACTGGCTGATCTCCTTGAGGGAGATTTCAGCATCAGTCCCTGTTAGTGGCATGCTGGACCTTGGGCTAGATCAGCTTTGGTGAATAGGAGTCAGTGTTGTGTTTTAAGATGTCATTTGCATTTTTTTCCTCCTCCATCTCCTGCTGCTGCTGCTGCTTCTGCTACTCCTCTTCCATTGTCGTCATCTTCTTCCTCTTTTCTCCTCTCTCTGTCTTCTCTGTCTCTGTCTGTCTGTCTCTCTGTTTTTTGCCCTAGTGCTGGGGATCAGTTTGACAGACATGTGCCCATTAGGCAAGAGCTCTGTCACTGAGTGATATTACCTTCAAATCCTGCATTTTTCTTCTTCTTTTATTTTTTATTTTTTGTCTTTTTGAGACAGGGTCTCACTCTGCATTGCAGGCTGGTCTTGAGCTCACTTTGTAGCCCAGGCTGGTCTCGAACTCACAACGATCCTCCACCTCAGTCCCCGAGTGCTGGGATCACAGGCGTGAGCCACCATCTGAGCCACCAGGCCCAGAATCTTGCGTGTTTCCTCTTAAGAGTGAGGTTGACAGTCTCATATGATTAAGAACCATTATATATCCATTTCTGAATTTTTAGTTCCTGTTTCTATAAGTTTTAGTCCTTTTTGGATTTTTAGCAGTTCTTTTATATATGGGATATTACCTCTTACTAAGATCAATTACAAATATTTTTCCCAATATTTGATTTTTTTGTTTGCTCATGATGTTTCTGATGTAAATTTTATTTTAAAGTAACTAGCTTTTATAAGACTTAAAAATGTAGGTTTAGCTATTTTCTTGCTCCTTTTTTTGCAGGAGTTGTCAAGTACCAGAAAGTAATGTGAAGGACTTTAGTGTTGTTCAAGTTTACAATATAGGAAAAAGTTGTATCTTTATAATACTCATTTTTCCCTGTCCGAGACGATGGTTTTTATTTCTCCTCAGAAGGTAAAACACTCATAGGCTCAGACATTTATTTCTCTTGCTGTAACTTTCACATAATATTGTGGATAATTTTCTGAGGTTTTATACTCTTTTAGTATTGAGTCTTACCCTTTTTAGGATGAAATTCCTTTCTGTGGTTCTGTCGTCCTTTCTGTGGTGGGAACACCTCTGCTGGGGCACATTAGCAGTTCTCTAGGTTGACTTTATATCTTTTGGAGAATGCTGTTTGTGAGGGCTGCTGTCATTCTAGGTAGAAAATCAGAAGCCTTGTGGAGTCTTGTACCTTTCCCCTGGTTGGTTGGGGAATACTGTCAGCTAGCACCCTGACCAGGACTCTGGATTTCTGTTGTTGCATTTGAATACTGTGTTCCACCAGATCTAGGTTGACCTTAAGAAGTCATACCATGGAAAAGAGAAGACCATACAACTTGGGAAGACCAGCCCTTGATACTCAGGCAGACTGTGGGAAGAAATGCATGAAACAGTGATGCTTCAACAGAACGCAAAACAAATAGTTCCCTCTGTCAGAATCTTGGAAACATAAAGTTATTTAACAAATTCAGACACAGGAGCTTCCATATTGGGAACACATGGAGGTCTTGGGAAGGTGACTTTGTAGAAGCTACATGTTCCTGCCTTGTCTTTGCCCTGTGATGTTCTTCTATTTGGCTGTTCCTGAGTTGTCTCTCTATGTATGTATTTCCAGTACTGGTGCTTGAAACCATGTCATCATACTAAGCTACATTGTCAGTGCTTTCAAAACATCTTTTATTTTAACATTTGGTGTTGCGAAGTTCCTACGTTGCCCACATTAAGCTTGAACTTTTGGTCCTCTTGTCTCAGCCTCCCAGTGTGCTAGGATACCAGCATGTAGCACTAGAGTTGTCTCTTTGTAACACACTGATCATACTTTCTGAAGATAGTCATTGTGTTAGCAGAGATGCCACCTGATGATGCCAGTGGCCGAGTCATCCCTAGCCTTTGCTCTTCCTGCGATCACACATGGGGAAGGAAGTAAAGACTGGCTATTGTTATTGTCCCTGGTTCAAATTCCTGACACAGAATAAATGGACATAATAAAATAGATGCTTTATAACTCCTTCAAAAAAATTCAGCTAATCTTGTGTCACTGAAATAGTCTCTCTGAGAAACCTTGTGGGTTTTGTTTCCTTTGTGAACAGCATATCTGTTTCCTCTGTGCTTTGTGAGTTATGTATACCTCCTCCAAGGTTCCCTGGTTTTTGGGAAAGTGATTGTAACAGTGTTGAGCTTTCCTGTGACATTTGCCTTAAAAAGCTTGTACCTGTAGTGGATGGATAACAGCTGGTCAACGGACGTAACTGCTGAACTGAATCAGCTTAGTGCTAGGTGTGGATGGCGCACCTGAGGGTTGTTGTCAGGATAAAAAGAGATCTGGAGAGGAAGAAAGTGTTGTTGCTTCTCAGTGTTGTTGTTGTTTGGTGCTGTTGATTGGTGCTCCTGTTGCTGTGGGTTCTCCTGAAGGAGTTTGTTGAGTTTCTTTACTGTTCTCATAATCAGGGGAGCTCGGGTCCTTGTTTTCAATGTTTTCTCTTTAAGAATGGCTGTAGTTCAGTCGGGGAGCTGTTGTCCTGACATCGAGCATCGCTTCCTGGCTCTGGAGGGGAAGATGGTGTGCTGCACAATCTCCAGGAGAAACTTGTCACACTGAATGCCTGATATGAATTTAGCTGTTCTCATTGTCAGAGGAGCTTAGGACCTCATCGTCGCTGAGGATGGCTGTGGTACTTTTTGGAGGGAGGTCTTGTTCTTTCTTGAATATTGCTTCCTGGCTCCACTGCAGAGTCCTCACCCGGCTGGCACAGATCCTTCATCCACTGGCACAGCCTTTCTAGCTTCTGCTGCTGACCTTGGGGCCTTCCCAGCACCGATCCGTGAAATAGACTTGTATGAGTCATTGTCGTGGACTTTAGACCTCCAGTTGGGCTTATGGGGGGCATTGTCATGGGCAGGAGGTCTTCAGCTGGACTCATGCAGATCACCGCTATGCGGTCCAGGCCCTTGGCTGATTTCTCTAGGTCTTTAGTGTGTGGACAGATTCTTTGTAGTTGATTCCCTGGTTGACCATTATAAATAATACTATAAATTATGTGTCCTGTATGTAATTGTTTTCCTGGTAACCCCTAACTACAACGGTACCTGACATACAAGTTGCTGTGATAAACTTTTTAGAAAGTCCAATTGTATATATACTTTGACTTCTAACCCCAAAGCTGATCTTCTATATAGTATTAAGTCCTTCTATCCATCCTGTTTGTTATTTCTTTTTGTCTCCTCTGCCTCACCCCATTGGTGGTTACTTTCTAAAGAGAAAAGGAGGCAATATGAGAGAAGTGAGAGTTAACATGATGAGTTCTACAAAGTCTGGAAAGAAACAATAGGACTTGGAATTTCCTCTCAGAGCTGATTCTTTGTTTGCACTGTGTATATAGATGGAGTGGTCTATGCCTGGGGCCACAATGGATACAGCCAGCTGGGAAATGGGACGACCAACCAAGGCATTGCCCCGATCCAGGTCTGCACCAATCTCTTAATTAAGCAGGTTGTTGAGGTAGCGTGTGGCTCACATCATTCAATGGCTCTGGCAGCTGATGGAGAGGTAAGTGTGCTGCTTTATTCTTTAAAGCATTGTGATAAAAGGTACATAAAACTGACCATCTTAACCTGTTACAGCTATGTGTTTTTTGTAGTGTCGAGGATCAGACCTGGGACCTGGCACATACTAGACAAGCACTGTACCTTTGAGCTATATTCCAAGCTCCCATCTTTTTTAATGCTATTTAATTTGGGGTACAATAATGAATAAAATAACACTGCTATTCAGTGTATAAAGTGTCACACGTAACACTATGTGTGGTGACGTGAACATTATTCGTGGTGCCTCAGTTTCCCTCTTCGATGTAATGAGGAGGACAAGCCATAGAGTCCCAGCTGCTGTTGCCACCCTCAGTGTGGCCTTTGTTATCATTCCTGTTTAAGCTCTACACTGGCCCCAGGCCTGGTCCTCTGGGGACCTGATGGTGCCACCGCGGGGCATACCTGTGAATTCACCTGCCTGTGGGTCCTGGGTCCTCTACTGACTGTGCCCTCTCCCCCAAATCCTCTAGGCTGGAGCCCAGGACCCCAGCAGCCTGACCCAGTCTTTGGTTAAGACTCCATCTTAACCATTTTTTACTAGCATAGTTCAGTGACATTAAATACTTCCACATTGTTATGCAATTACCCCCACCACCCAGGGACAGAACCTCTTTATGGTTTTGCAAGACTGAAACTATGTGTCTGTCAAACATTAACTTCCAGTTGTCTTCTCTGCAAGATCCTAGCAACGGTTCTTCTGTTTTGATTGTTTTGTTTTTCTGTTAGTATAGGTTTGCCAAATAAAATGGTCACAGTTGTCATAGGGGATTTGTACATCTTGGCTCTTTTTTCCCCATTCCCTTTCCCATCTTTAGCCCTTCATTCTCTCCCCATTTACCAAAACTTTGTTTCCATTTTTTTCCTTCCATTCTCTTGTGACCATTGTAATGGTAATATTTTGTTTCCTTGGGTTTTTTTTTTTTTTTTTTTTTTTTGAGACAGTTTCACTGTGCAGTTCAGGCTGGCTTTCAACTCACTATAACCCAGGCTGGCCCTAACTCACAGCAATCTTCCTGCCTCAGCCTCCCAAGTGCCGAGATAACAGGCACACACAACCACACTGGGCTGTCTCTGTAATTTTAACTACTCTAGGTACTTCATTTGTTACCCTAGAGGTATTTGTTATTTTATGACTGTCTTATTTCGTTTTGTATCTGCAAAGTTCATCCATTTTTGTAGTACATGACATGATACCTTTCCTTGTTAAGACTGAATAATACTCCACTGTGTGTATAATTCCACCTTTGTTTGCCATTCATCTGTTGAGGACATTTGGATAGCTTCTCCATTTCTGTTTGGAGAATTCCCTGCATTAAAAAAAAATGAACATGTTTGTATTTGGCATAGCTTGTAGGTAGGAGAATTGTGAGAACACACACCTCCAGTGTAATCTGTATTATGTGGTCAGAATTAGCCTTTTGTTGATGATATAGTTCAGTCTTTTTTTTGGTGCTGGGGATCTAACTCATGACCTCGCGTTTGCCAAACAGGCGCTTACACCTCTGAGCTAAACCCCCGACCCCTGTAGTTCAGTCTTCAGGCAGCTGAATCTCATATTCTTTGTGAAGACTACAAATCAGATGTGTATAACAGTGTTCTGTCCCTGATTTTCCTGATGACTGTTTCTTTAAGATAAAAGTTTTTTAATATATATAGTGCTTTTGGAAACAGTAACTTTTGCAACGTTTAAGAATGTATCCTACCATTTGTTCAGCCCCAAGTTCCTTGCTTCTCTTAAAGATTCCTCATCTTGTTCATTTTGCGCCTCTCCACCGCTGTTACCTTTGTGCTCTGTTTTTGCCGTTTCCTGCTTGACTATTGCTGTGGTCTCTTCTGTTTCATAACTTTTTAATTGAGGTACCTGTCCAGTCAGTCGTTTCTGTTTCCCTATGATTTTTGAAGCACAAACAAAAGAGGTTCTGTCCCCGTTTCAGAGTTCTTCAGGAGAACAAGTGATACATGAAAAGGCCAAAAGGCTCAGGAAGATAAAACTTCATAGCTGAGATAAGCTAGAGTCAGACACAGCATACAGACTTTGTGTTTCCTAGTCCATTTCTTGATTAATTAAGATTATACTCACCATTTTAAAATAAAAGAGTGGCATTTTAAGGGAATTTCAAATATTTGAGAAGTACTTAGGAATGATTGTTGAAAACGCACAGATCTTGCTCGTTTGTACAACAGGCTGGATTTTGTAACCTAAGCTTCAGAGTATGCTGCTTTGGATGATTGTGCTAAATATTTGTGTTATGAAACTAGATATTTCTAGGAAAACACTTTAGAAAAGTGTCATACCTTACTTTTGTACCTGTCAAATGAACCTTTCATGTAGGTGTCATGGTCATAACAGGTTCTCTTAAAGACATCAGCGGAGGTTGGACGCTGTTGTCTTGGGCAGCGTCACACATGTGAATTTAGGAAGCGCTCACAGAGGAGACAGTGAATTATAGAACCCACGTGGGGGTGTGTGTGGACTGTTTCCTGAAGGCAAGTGAGAGAGAGCGGGAGTGAGGTCTTAAAAGTCCTGTCGGTGCAGGAAGAAGTTGCTTCCTGTACTGCCAACACCCCCTTTCCGAATTCCTTCTCTCTAGCCACATTTGTTTAGTAAGGTCAGTTGGTAGTTAATTTACAGTGATATTTTGGGTTTTGTTCGCCATCTTTATTGCTAGATTTGTTGTTTAAAATTTATTTTTGGTTGTTGGTTTTTAGCTAAGAGATAATTATGTTTCTTTTCAGCAAACATACAGTTTTCAAATGATGTCAGACAATAATAGGTCAAAAATTGGCATGAGATTTCAGTTGAGAAAGGAAGCTGTCTAAAGTTGACAGATAACAAATGAGACTTAGAGCAGACCTTACCAACCAGAGCCGAATTCCACTGTCATTTCTGTAGGGACAGACATGTCTGCCACTTGTGAGCATTACTGCATTATGGCGAGGAACTAAGCTGATCCTTCCTGTGATGATCCTCTGCATCACAGGAAGGCTGTGAGGCCCAGAATCACTGACTAGTAAGACAGGAAAAGCACAATATGATTCAAAGGATTTCTGTGAAACACAACGAATACCACTGAGCAGATGTTTTACATCACTGACACTTGCGTGTATGAATGCCAGGATAAAGCATGTATGGTTGCTATAATAGGGCATAATGGTTAAGAGCGCAGGAAGATGCTGAGACTTAAGTTTCACTTGTCCTGTTTACTGGTTTTGGAACCCCACGCAAGAAACTTACCCTTTCTGCTTGAGTTTCCATATATAAAACTGGAATTTGTTTCCATGTATTCATCCCTGTGGGGCACTTCGCAGGGTTATTGTGAGGATGGAATAAATGGAACGTATATAAAGCATTTAGAACTACTGAACACATCTAAGTACTCATTTGTCTCTTTCTGTTCTCTTGTAGGTATTTGCTTGGGGCTATAACAACTGTGGCCAGGTGGGATCAGGATCTACAGCAAATCAGCCGACTCCCCGGAAGGTTACCAACTGTTTACATGTTAAGAGGGTGGTTGGCATTGCCTGTGGTCAGACCTCATCCATGGCTGTTCTCGACAGTGGTGAGGTGAGACCCCTCTCCCTTTGCTTCCACATCGCTCTCCTAGTGAAATGTTTGTTTTTCTTCATCAGAAGAAGGAGAACTTTATCTTGCTAGCTTTAGCTTGCTAGCACTGATGTTAATTTATCACTGACCAACCAGATGTTAATTCCTCAGAGTGATTCCTTCAAATCCCTAAGTTCGCTTGCAAATAAAGATTCTAGCACTGCTAAGTTTTATTTTTTGCAAGGTCCATGAAATGCTTAGAAGTATTTGTAGTTCAGTGTAATGGATCAAAGAATTTGACACCACCTAGCTCTTCTAATGGGAAAGTTAGCTATACATTTAAAGTAGGCCGACAAAGGTTTTGTGGCACTGCGTGTTTTGATTGTCTCTTCACAGAAGAGGCAATTTGCTATATCAGAATTTTTTGTTTTGTTTTGTTTTGTTTTTTTTTTGTGTGTGTGTTTTTCGTTTTTATCGGCACCAGGGATCGAACTCACGACTGCCTGCATGCAAGGCAGGTCCTTATGCCACTGAGCTAAATCCTCAGCCCCTATTTTGTATTTTTGAAAACTCATCCTTCAGCTACTCTCTCCTGTGGTCATTTCTGAGCTGATAGTTATTTCTTTGCATACTTGTATAAGTTTTTCTATGGAATAAATTCCCAGAAACAGAATTTTTGGGTGAAGAAGTACCCCATGAAAAATACTGAGAGTTGTTGCCAAATTCTCTTTAGAAAGTTGATTTCTCATCCATGTCTGACACTTTAACTAACTCTAGCGAGGACCCTGAAGGCCGTGCCTCCTTTGCTATGTCACATGGCCCTGAAAAGCCCCAGCAGGCATCTTCCTGTACTGCTGTGGGGCTTAGTATCATTGCAAGACTTAGGTTTCTGATTTGAGATAGACCTGGTTTTATCTTCCTGACTAGTTCTTTGCCTGTCTCTCACATTAGCTGTTCTAAACCTTCCACCCTCACAGCTGTGAAGCCCCGTCAGCTCTTCTGTCTTTGGCGATGGCCTCCTCTCCCCAGACGTCTGAGAGCCTTGCTCCTGGTCGTCCTCTCTTGTTCCCTTGTTTCAGGCCCTCATCAGAGCTCATCTGTTTGCTGATGGAAGATGAGAGGACCTGCTGAGTGTTCTTTCTTTTATGTTCCGTCACCCTTTATGTTGGGTCCAATGTGATCTTTCACAAATGTAAATTTGATTAAATTTCTCTATTTTGAAATATTTCAGTGAAAAATTTTTAGATACATTCAACTTTCCTGGTGTGTTGTCCGTTTCTTTCTCGCTTGGCTCTTTTTTTTCCCCCTTTTTGTCTTTTGTTCCCCCACTGCCCTAGGTGTGTCCAGCCAGGCCCACGTCTATCCTCTAACGCATTCTGTGTCACCTGCCTGAAATAACTTCACCCTCATTCATCCTTCAACCCTGCCCAGGTCTCTACTTTTCTAGAAAGTGAGCGTGGTTGAAGGCTATTCCTAAGCTTTCTCCCCTATTATTCCTGTAGTGAGTGCCTTGATTATCTCTGTATTGTAACTTTTAATACTTATCCAGAACAATTTTTTCATGTGTCTACTTCCTCTGTTAAACTGTGATCAAAGACTTGAAAGTACCTTGCAAGGTATCCGGACATAGCATGATGCTTAGTAATTGTTCTTGGCCCTCAGCTTCCTCATCTGTAAAGTAGGAATGAGGAACTTGTCCATAGCAGTCTAACCAGAAACATGGAGGGGGCACTGATGCCAAGTTCTTTCCTCCACTCTGAAGTACCTTCTATTTGGGTATTAATTAGAGGATCACATAGGAGTGGGATACCTGGTTGGGGTACCTGATGTGTTCAGACAGACAGAATTTTCACTTCTCACTGCAGTTCTCAGAGCTTCTTTCTTTCTTTCAGGTCTATGGCTGGGGCTACAATGGCAATGGCCAGCTGGGTTTGGGAAACAATGGCAACCAGCTCACCCCCATGAGAGTGGCAGCTTTGCACAGAGTGTGTGTGAACCAGGTGTGTGTGGCAGCATCTTGCCAGCTAGCCCTTGTCCGTTTTCCCTGCTCTGACTTGGACGGATATTGGAGGTTTACTATTTTTGTCATTTCTTTTCTTGTGCTGTCATTGTGTCTTGAATCCCATGAGGAGAAGGAAGCCAGTAGTACTGGCACATCAGTGTGGGTAAATTAAACTGATGGAGGAAACCAGTACTATAAGGCTGTACCTTTCCTAACGCTTTTCATGGTCCAGCAAATGTCAGTCCACATCTGAGGACGAGTTGGCATTTTGCAGAGGCTGACTGTACCTTTAAGTAGATGTGCCCGTGCCCTTCCTGTTTTCTTGGTAATGGTAACCATTTATGTTTACTTGCAGATTGTCTGTGGCTATGCACATACTCTAGCACTAACAGATGAGGGCTTGCTCTATGCCTGGGGAGCTAACACATACGGGCAGCTGGGAACTGGCAATAAAAATAACCTGCTGAACCCGGAACACATCATGGTGGAGAAAGAAAGGTAATTTTGGCTGTGCCGTGTCTTGGGACAGTGTGCGCATTGTGGTCTTGGAACTGTGTGTGGCAGAGCGCTGGTGTTTGGCTTTGCAATTCTACTGTTGATTAACACTCCCGTATAGAACAAAGTGGTTTGAGTAGCCGCAAGAACGGGCGCGAAGCTGGCCGCTCCCCGTGCAGCTTCGTTGCCTGCTGTAGAGGGCAGTCAGATAGTGTCTGTGACTGTGTTGAAATTCGGAGTATAGTGCAAACTTCTCTCTAGAGCCTGTTAATCCCACTTTTAAATAAACAAGACTTGCTTTTAAAAAGGACACTGTTAAACACTGATTTGACTCACTGTTCATTACTGGAGTACTTGGCTCAATGTGTATGGGAGCGTATTGTGAGGTCTCCCCCACTAAGTCCCGAGTGTTGAGTTCTGATCATAGCACTGCTGAAAGAAGCATAGCAAACAGTGCATCAGGTCTGGCTGCTGTTGCCTTCAGACTGGAGCACTCAGAGTCCGTGGGCCTGAAGCAGTGCCTGGCGGGTGCTAGAGTGTGCTGAGCTCTGGCCAGGACTGACAGGTACAAGGAGACGGCGTGTTGTAGGATAGTCCTCGTACTTTGTCCTTACTGCTTGGCCCTCTGAACAAGCAGGACATTTTGTCACTGTCCACTTGCTCCACCTACTCTGACCTGCTTTTCTGAGGTTTCCTCACTGTTCCTGCTGTTCACCCTAACTCAGAATCCACACAGGTGGAAGTGAGGACCTCGACGGGAGAGATAACTGCTTCTGCCCTCATCTTTGGCTTCCTCAGTGTGACTAAGCTGCTGATGTCCCCCATCCTAGGCTTTTTGTGTGACTTGTTCAAAGCATGAACTTTTTAATTACCATGTGTGGTGTGCTGAAGGTTTCTGTGTGAGAAAGTGACATGCACTTTACTTAAATCTTTTCAGGGTGGTAGAAATCGCAGCCTGTCACTCCACCCACATATCCGCTGCCAAGACCCAGGGGGGCCACGTGTACATGTGGGGCCAGTGCCGGGGCCAGTCGGTGACCCTCCCGCACCTCACCCACTTCTCCTGCACCGACGACGTGTTTGCCTGCTTTGCCACGCCGGCTGTCTCATGGCGCCTTTTATCTGTAGGTAAGAAGACTTTGGCTCCATGTACCCAGAAAGAGTGGTGCCATCTACTGATCAGATACCAAGTCCAGCATATTTGCCAGTTGTGGGCTCTTTTAGGTACCAAAATGTTTTAGTCTCTGCTGACTTTAATATTTTCCCCAATAATAATCATATTTTCATGTCATGAAATATTCCATGGATATTTTTCTACCCCCAGTGCTTTCATTTTAATTGAGATCAAATTTATATATGATAAAATTAATAATTTTTTTTTTGTCTTTTTTGTTTTTACCGGTACCGGGGATTGAACTCACGACTGCCTGCTTGCAAAGCAGGCACTTATGCCGCTGAGCTAAATCCCCAGCCCAAAATTAATAACTTTAAAGTGTATAATGTAATGGCATTTAGTATATTCATAAAGTTATGCATTCATCATTTATATCAGGTTTTAGAATGGTTTCATCACTCTAAAAACCCCATATAGTGACATACACACACACCCCACCCATCATCAAGTTACATAAAGAGTATGTTAGGAAGAGTTAAGTTGCTGCTAAACTTAAAGTGAATCAAACTGAGCACTTCCTTTAAATTCATCTTACCAGCTTCAGCTATAATACTATGTCTATCAGTAAACATGATTAGAAAAAATAGAGTTTACTGATTGGGACCTTTTGGCCATAATTGTGTATACTGTATGTATAGGATGCATATCGACAGTACATCTGTACAACACATCCTGAGGTTTCTGTATCCCGCTTAACCTGGACCCATGAACCCATATATAAAAGGGCTCAACTTAACATGGCACAGATATTCTCTTCAGAACAATGTCCTGACATTTTTATTGTTAAATTTGGAAAACAAAATATGGTCATTGGCTTTATTTCCTAGATGGCTTCTTCCCTTTTCCAGCCACTAAAAGCCAGAAGTGATTTTCCCTTTCAGTTATGATCTCAGCTGAGTGTTAGGAGAAGGTCAAATGGTGAATTCACGCCACTGAGGAATATTTCTTGTCTGAAAGGAGGTATTATACTCGTTTCCAGGAACCAAGAGGAGGAAAGGTTCATTTCAACCCTGTGACTAGGTACAGAGGAAGAGGCACTAACACTTGTACTTTGGATGGGTGGGAGACACATTTTGACCTCTGGACTCTGCCTGTCCTAGTCATTTCCTTTTGTCCTGCCGTAGGTCAGGCGCTAGCACAGGGAAAGGTTGATTCATGTGGATTTTTCCAGCATTCCTCCAGGGGCAGAAGAACTGTGTTGTGGGGTTTAAGGAGGGTTGTAGGTTGAGGTCACAGGGCTTTGGCAAGTGATAATTCTATTACACTCTTTTCATGCAAAGAACATGTAAAGGAAGTGTTCCATGATTTGCACAGATGTTAGAATCTACTTACATATTCCAGGTTAGGCGATCACTTTTTTACTGTTTATGCTATTTTATATACTAAGTAAATTTGCTGTCTTTCTAGATAGTGTGAAAGAGCTATTGGTTGTATATTGGTTTTTAGAATTAGATGGGTGCTTAGCTTTCAGTGCATAGGGAGAAGTGGCCCTGCTGAGGAAGCTGACCACTTAGTATTCTGCTTTGTGTTAGGGCTGTTTCTTGGGCCTCCTTGATTGAAGGAAGGTCTCCTGGAAACTAACTCAAAACACAGCCCAGGTGTTCTTAGTGTTTCAATTGAGAAAAATTAATGTTTTGACCTCTAGACCTAGAAGAGAATACTCAAGTTTTGAGTGGCTGTTTCCTTGTGGATTACCTCTCTTTTTTTAAACACTCATTTCTCATGTCTAAGCATTTAAGACTGTATTTGGCTTTTCTCAATACTTGTTTTATGTGTAATGGTTTGTTTTGCTTTTGTTGTTTGCTGTTGTTGTTTTGAAGATGGAAGATACTTTGTGAATTGATTTGTCAAATAAGACATGAACTCTTGAAGATACCTTAAGTGGAATTATTCATCATGCTGCTACCAGTCTTTTGGAACTCTTTCATGTTCTGCTCGTCCCCTGAGCATTCTGTACTAATATTGTGTCTGCTTCCCTCAGAACATGAAGACTTTTTAACAGTTGCAGAGTCGCTGAAGAAAGAATTTGATAGTCCAGAAACTGCTGATCTGAAGTTTCGAATTGATGGGAAATATGTTCATGTCCATAAAGCTGTTTTGAAAATCAGGTATTTTTGTTATAGATCACTTACGTACCTTGTACAAGCCCTGGGTTTTAGCTCCAGCACTGACAAAAGGTTGTCAGTGAATTTTTACTATTAAAAATTCATTCATTTCAAGCAGAAAGCCCGTAGTTGGGAATGCTGGGCCTCTAGCCAGCGTACTCCTCTCATTCTCAACTAAAGGAAAGTTCTTTAGATACATACAGTAAGTGGCAGGAGTTTCTTGTAGAAATACATGGGAGGGAATAACTGTTAGGACTGTTCCTCACTGAAGTTGCTGTTGTGAGAACGAGGTACATTAAATTAGTTCTAAAGCTGGATATTTAAACTTTCTTGAAAATTTAGTTAAAGCCTATTTTGCAAATAATGCTTTTTTGCTCTTTTTTTAAACTTTTTATCGGTAGTAGGGATCGAAGTCACGACCGCCTGCTTGCAAGGCAGGTGCTTATGCCGCTGAGCTAAATCCCCAGCCCCGCAAATAATGCTTTTTAAGGCAACCAGAAAGCCATCTGTCATTCATTACCTAAAATAGTAAATGTCTGAACTGCAGCAGTGTTTGCTGAGAAGATGAACTGGAAGTGTTTCTCTGTGACCCTGTGCTCAGCTGGTGTGTTTCCTGACATTATGACCAATGTTCTTTGCTTAGAAAAGTATTTTTTCTTAATTTCTCGGATGGAATAATTATATAACTGGAGCCATTCTTTTAATATTTGAATGGATTTTGAAAATGTCTTTCTTTGTACTTATTTTAAATGGATTTGGAAAGATGATTTTAAAACTACATGCTATTTGTAAAAGTTTGTTACATTTTAAAGTTTTTTCTGTGTAATTCAGGTTGGCCTTGAGCTCACTATGGAGCACTGGCTGGCCTGGAACTCACAGTGATCCCCAGTGCTGGGATTATGGGTGTGCATCACCATGCCCAGCTAGTATGTAATATTTTAAGGAAATCTGATATTTAGAATCTTTTCCTTAAGTTAGTGGGTTTGTTTATGTAAATACAGTATGAAGACCCCACTTGGGCTTTCTTGAAGTAAAGATTGTCCTAGGAAATGTGTTTTATAAAGAAGTTTGTGACAGGCCTGGTGCAGAGGAAAGGGAGCAGGCCAAGCATAGAAACAGGTGAGAGCGACGCTGCTCCAGAGAGGAGTTAGAAGGAGGGAAATACCTTGTCAGATGGCGGAATAGTATTTAGTTTAACACACTCTGGTTGACACAGTTTTAAAAATAGATTGATTACATAAAACAAGTGAATAATTTCAGTGACAATATATAGGCAAAATTTTTAACATTCACTTTTGATTTTTTCCATTTCATTGTTTTGTGGTTGCTGTTGTTTTTGTTTTTTGGTCCTAGGGGTTGAACCAAGGGTCCAGGATCTTGTGTGTGCTAGGAAAATACCCCGTTGCTGAACCATGTCCCCAGCCCTAATTTTGTTATTCAAAATGCAACTCTGTGTCCCTTCCCCTCCTCTTCTTCCTGGACCACCTCCAGCAGAGCTCCTCCTCCCTGCCCGCCCCTCTCCACCTCTCCCCTCCCTTCTCTCCCCCCCTCTCACCCTCCCTTCTCCGCTGTCACCCTGCTCCCTTCCCCTTGTCTCCTCTCACCTCCTGTCCCTTCTCTCTTTCTCCTGCTCTCCTCCTTGATCAGAATGGGGACTGTGAAATGAAATTGTAGTCTGGGTTGTATGTGGAATTCTTAATATTTATTAGGAGATACCAGAAGTGACAGGGTACGTGGAAGGTGCACTTCAAAGCCCTTGCAGAGGGGATGTTTCTGTGAAAGCCCAAATACAGTACTTCAGGGTACCTCTGTTAGCTGTTCACCTGATTTTGTCACTTTGATTAGGTAATGATTGCCTCTGTTTTAGGTGTGAGCATTTTCGATCCATGTTCCAGTCCTACTGGAATGAGGACATGAAAGAGGTGATAGAAATAGATCAGTTTTCTTACCCCGTGTACCGTGCCTTTCTCCAGTACCTCTACACAGACTCAGTGGATCTGCCGCCCGAAGACGCCATAGGTACTGCAGCCGGGAAACGTTAACACTTTCAGAGACGTTGGCTTTCGTGGGGTTTTTAAAAGTCAGTGTCTTTAAAAATAGTACAGTATTATGTATTTATCATGGTTAATAATTATGGACAAAGTTTATGACTGTAGACTTATTTTAATTTTTTAATATTAAAGTATAAATTACTAGTGGGTTTAGCATTTTAGAAACAAAATGAAGGTGGGAATTATATTTTTACCCCTTTTTATTACGGAAGAAATTGTATAAAAGTATATTTTTGTAGGTAGGGAGAAAAAAGTGTATTTATTGAAATTCAGACATTATTTGCTGAGAAACTTCTGCTCCCCCTGTGTAGCGCCCTGGTCACCCAGATGAAGTATGTGTGCTTGTGAGCTGTGGGAAGTCACTGTCACCTCATTAAAACTGCACACGTCTTACTTTCAGGTCTTTTGGATTTGGCGACATCTTACTGTGAAAACAGACTGAAAAAACTTTGCCAGCACATTATCAAGTGCGGAATTACTGTGGAGAATGCATTTTCACTATTCTCTGCTGCAGTCAGATATGACGCAGAGGTAACCTAACAGCAGCAGCGCAGCTAACCCGCCCACACCTCACTCTGCTCTCCCTCTCGCGCGTAACACAGGAACCTGATGAGCAGCTCTCTGTTTAGGGGCTCAGTGGATCGGCTAACCCTTAAAAAGTGAAATCTGGCCTTTCTTGTGTCCTCCATTCACTTTTCCAAAGTTGATTGTTCCTCTCCTTCCATTTTTCACTAAGATAAGGACCTAACTGCCTGACAGCACAGCTGCCTGCCGGCTGGACCCTAACCGCAGCCAGAGGCTTCTTTAGTTTCTGGTCTTTCTCACTGTCTGTCTCGCTGTGTCTGTCAAGATCTGCTGTGCTGCCTCCCACCTCTGTCCTGTCAGAAGCGCAGGAGGCTATGTGATTTATATTGTGTGCACTCTGGAATTTTATCACTGTCTGATTATACCTCACAGTTACTCCTGCACTAGTTAAAAGCTTCCTGTGGACTCCTTTTTTTGTTTCTCTCTTTGCGCTGGATTCTCAGATCTGTAGTTGATGAATTACTGGGATTGAATAAGATTTGGATAAGTGAATAAGTTTTGAAAGTTCTGGAGGTGTATTTTCTTGAACTTAAGAAGCAAGTCATCAGATTGTAAGCTCCTTCTGAGCAGGAACTGGACCGTGTTCATCCTCCATCTGTAGTGTTGGAATGTAGTGGGCATTTGAATGTTTGTTCAACTCAACCAAGACAGTAACACCTAAAGGTTGGAGTAAAGATGATTTATTTACTGTTATGGTTGGCTTTACAAATTCATGGAGAATAAAATATAAAGAAGATTAAGGTATCTAGCTAAGGTGTGCATGTTAAATGACACAATAGCACTACTGTAAGTATTTTGTCATTTGACAAAGGGAGCAGATTTATCAGGGAATTTATCAAAGTGCTGCTCTGTGGTCTTTGAGGTGTAATAGAGGAAGCCTTGCTGTCTGTCACACTTAAGGACTTAAGGACTCAGTTGACCATTATGTTTTGTATTTTTGAAATTGTTCTATTTTTGTTTGAGGTTATATTATGATTATAAATATTTTTTAAAACTTCATGATTATAAATATTTGATAAGGTCAAATTGAGCTGATTCTGCAGCCTGACAACGGATGGAAGATGATCACAGTAAATTGTGTCTAACAGGAAACAGAGGTTTAGTTTCTTTCTTACCTTCCTGTAACACTTTTGAAATGTAGTCTTTTTAGATTTAATTTTCACTCAAGGATGCCATTTAAATTGGGTCACTGCTTTTCTCTCCTTTGGTATTGATTCCAGAACCGTCCCTGTGCTTTTCTATAGCCCTCTGTGTTCACTGATTCCGTACCCTAACTCGGACCTCGCTGAATCACACCACTCAGAACAACTCGGGGGGCGGCAAATATCTTAACCCTATTTGCTGCAAATTTCTTCCTTACCTTCAGCTAAAATTTACTCCAGAAAGTGAATTTTAGAATTTACAGAAAAAGCCTTATGCCAGTTTTGTCTATAACAGCTGATTGTTCCTTTGCTGGTGTTTATTTTTCTTATATTAAATAATAACACATTAAAAATTTGTTACTTTTCTGTTAAATAAAAAAAAATGTTATTTTAGAGAGACTGCAAAAATACTGCATGTGATTCCTGGAGCTTGTCATATTGTGGCCAGAACACATGTTGAATTGGGCTGGAATGCAGATCAGTGGCATTTGACTGCCGTGTAGGAAGCCCTTGGGTTCAACATCCAGTACTGCAAAAATAAAGCCACAAAAGAAGCCCCATATATATGTTGAATTGAATGAATATATCTATACTACTAAAAAGGGTATTTTTAAAAAGAATATTTAAAACCTAAAATCCACAAGTACTTCACATTCAGTATTATACAATGTAGAAAAAACAGGTAACAGAAACATGAAAGCGAAAGCATTGCTGCTTCTCATGGTGTCATTTTTAGG
Organism: Cavia porcellus; assembly: GCF_034190915.1. Taxonomy (NCBI): domain Eukaryota; kingdom Metazoa; phylum Chordata; class Mammalia; order Rodentia; family Caviidae; genus Cavia; species Cavia porcellus. The sequence continues at coordinate 64,665,586 of NW_026947504.1, read as the reverse complement.
TTCTCGTATGATCTATATGAAGGGTTAATGTGCTTTTATATTTCACTTCTGTAGAATACAGTGAGTAAATAGTACTGAAGTATAAAAATCAAACCCACTTATATGCATTATTTGATTGGAAGCTACATTATAGTAAGTCACACTGCAAATTAATTGTAAAAGTTAAAATTTCAGCAGTTCAGTGTGTGAATAGTAAATGACTTTGCATCATGTAAGAGTCAGACACTAGGATGATGGAGACTACTGCTTCTCTTTTCTGTAAAGTCACTGTGGTACCTCCATGTCCCTTTTGGACATAATTTGAAGCAAATGTTCACAGAAAATTATAGGCTCAGTAGTTAAAAGATTTGTAGGGGCTCTTGCATTATGAATACATTATTAAACCTTCTTTGTTTCATAAAGAGAGACTTGGAGGAGTACTTAAATAGTCCTCCGGTAAAGACCTGAGTAAATATTGACAACCAGAGAGAAAATGGGAATAAAACTTCATCTCAGGATATATCAGCAGCATAGTATAAAACTTTTGAAATGCCTCTATTTATACTGATCCTTTTCAGTAAAATTTTGTTTCCTATATGTTTGTTTGTTTAGAGAACTTTACACAAAAATCTTACTTGCTGAAAAACTTATATCCTAATGATTTGCTTTTTTTAGAAGCGATAAGTGAGAGTTTAGGAATTGTTTGTTTTGAGACAGGGTCTCGTCGCGTGCAGCGGCAGGCTGGCCTAGAACTCACTTTTGTCACCCAGCCTGGCCTGGCGCTTACAGTGATCCCCCTGCTTTTCCCTCTTTCACAGAGCCACATTGAACATTTTCCCTGATGAACAGGCCGTGAAATCTTTGTTTAGAGAAAGCACCTTTATGTTTTCTTTCATTCTGAAAACATCAAAACCTACACTGACCTCAAATACTTACACTTGAAGTATTATAAAATGAACATGACTCTCTTGTCATCTGGGATGTATCGCAAGTGTGATACAAAGTATCCTGTCTCTAGGGGGGTGGTCCTCCAAGAAGTGTAAGGGTTCAGTTGAATTTTTGCTTTGGAATTTGAGGACTAGGTAAAGACTCCTAAGGTTGCACTGACATTTTTAAAAAGGTTATTTAAGTCCATCACTCCTCTGTGTTTTGTTACTAAAAATCTGTGGACTTTCTAGAGATGTATGTATAATGAGTGGAACACTTTAACTCTTTAAAGTTTTGGAAATGCATAGATTACTTCTTGGTGTTTTTGAGACAGGGTCTTGCTGTGTAGTTCAGGCCTGCCTTGAGCTTGCAGCAGTCCTCCTGCCTCAGCCTCCCGACTACCGGGATTACAAGCTTATGTCACCATGTCCAACTAAACTATGTCAGAATGGCAACTTTTATTGTAATCTTTCTTGCACATTATAAGTCTGATGATTTGCTTGAGAACCACTTGATAAAAATTTCACCATAGAATATCATATTCTTTCTAGTAATAAGACTTTATTCCATGGACCTTACAAAGATTTTTATTATGAACTTTTTTTCATTTTCTGATTAAATGATACTTCATCTACTTTCATTCTGTTGTGAACCTTTTTTAATTCACTGATATGACAATTTCTTTTAGTAATTGTTTTATAGTTAAAGCCTAGCAGTCTTTTTACACCTGGTCTTATTTGGGTAGAAGTTGGCATTTTGTAGTCTAATTGAAGAACTTGATCATTTGCAGAATGAGGGGAATAGCTAATATGTGTGCTTGTGTTAACAAGTGGCCTTAGTACAAGGCTGTTTGCCTAGTTGACCCATCAAAGGCAACTACTCAGGGCAACTACTGGTAAGTGAGATTGCTTGACTCTGCCACTGTCCATTTGAGAAAATGAACTGCAAACTCAGTCTCTGTCTGAATGTATTCAGTGGTTTCTTTTACATAGATTTGCAGTAGTAAAAGTTCAATTAGTTAAGTAAGCCAGATTTAGATTATTGTAAGTATTCTGTAGTGTTTGAAACTGATAAACAGTTGTTGAATCCTAAGATATACATTATCACCAGTTCAGATTAATTGGAAGGGAAGGGAAAGACGTTTGATGGAAATATTTGTATGAATGTATTGAGTGAATTATAATTAGAAGCACCATTTGTGTACCTATACTATATAGAGTTCATAAAGATTTTGCTTACAGTAATTTCTATATAATCAGATGAATAAAAACTTTTTCTTATACACTAAAATATCTGGAATTCCAGATTAGTAGACACAGAAGTGATAAAGTATTATGATTCCAGAATTTAGTGTATTTTTTCCTGTAAATTTGAAGTCATGTAATTAAAGTATAATATTTGAAGATTACTGTTTGATACATAGTTTGAAGAGTTTTCTGTGCTTATATATGGCTACTTCTAAAATTATATGTTAATTGTTTAATAGTTTTGATTACTAGAAATGATTAAATGTGATTTTTATGTCCTTGTGGGAAATTGGGCTGAGGATTTAGCTCAGTGGCTTAAGCGCCTGCCTGGCAAGCGCGAGGTCATGAGTTCAATCCCTGCCCCCCCCCCCAAAAGGGACAATTAGTCCTAAGAGCTATGTATTACATAGAAGCCTGCTTTTTCTTAAATAAGCATGAGTGGGAATGTTTTACATAGGTTTACATTTTAGTTTTTTATAATACATATAACATTAATTTCTACTTTTAGCACACTAGCAACCTCTTGAGTAAGAAACATGAATTCACACATTATGTTGACATTTTAAATGTACTTTGAATTACCCAAAATATAAAACTCTTGCAGCAGTTGGCCCATCACATTATCTCTTAATAGCTCCCTCCCTAGTAACTTTGCTGAGTTTATGGTCCTGGGCATCTTTCAGCCAGGGACGGGGAGCCTTTGCGTAAGGAAATACTGAGTGGTGAGAGAGCAGGAAAGGTGTGTTTGTGTGGGGCGCGCTCTGCCTGAATGCCCACCTCCAGGCCGGTGGCAATACGAGGTCAAGACCTACATTTTAAATACTCACTTTTAACCAGCTGGGAAGGTTATAAAAATTAAGCCACATGTGTTAAGACCTTGTAGTGTAATTTGATTTTATGTACCCCATCTTTGTATTGTATACATTCAACGTTCCTCCTAAATAAACGTGTTCAACATTTGAAGTAATACATCTATTAGGATAGATGTATAAATGTAAGTAGAAAAATGATTTTTAAATTGTTCTGGTTTATCATTTGTATATATTTTTTTCTTTCTGAATGTTGGCAGTTGGTTTTCCATGCCTGATGGAAAAAAATCTAATCGGTGAAAATACAGTTTTCTGAGGTTGCGTAGCTGGGAAACTAGTGTGATGTATGTATTCTTTCAGAAAGCAGGAGTTAGAGCACTTGCCGAATGTGTGTGAACCTCTGGGTTTGATCTGCTGTACCCCCCCCCCCATGCACACCCATTAGGACAGTGCAAAAGTGACTTTGAAGTTGTAAAGATTTTTTTCCTAGTCTGTAATTATCTCCTGACCACAAATATTCATCTTGTTTTTTTTTTAAAAGTCTCTTCTTTAATCCACACCTTACTTTTTTCTGATTTCTAAAATGTAACAAAGCCGTTGTATGGATTAAAGTGTTATTTAGCATTGTGCAGCAGTGTGTTGAGTATAACTGGACTGTATAACCAAGGAAGAATCCCCTCCCCAGGAGTCACATTTGAATTTGGGGAACCAACCATTGTTTTTACTGTGTTACAAGTAGTACATGTTGTTCTGGTCACTGCTTGCCTAATTTAAGGCATCTGGCCTCTCAGCAGTGTTTTGGGGAAAGGTAAAAGAGTTGGGGTGAGGTAACAGAGAATTCCAAATTAATTTTAAAAGCCCTCTTCTTGTTTTTATTTTTGTTGTGTGTCCAGGATTTAGAAGAATTCTGCTTTAAATTTTGCATCAATCATTTGACAGAAGTCACACAGACTGCAGCATTCTGGCAGATGGATGGCCCTCTGCTGAAGGAGTTCATTGCGAAAGCCAGTAAATGTGGAGCCTTTAAGAACTGAAGCTGCTGGGGTGCGAGTGTGTGCTCTGGGCACTGCGGGGATGTGTCCGGCTGTGCTGGACAGGCAGCGTGATTCCGCAGGTAAAGCCTATCTGGTGGTTTCTGTCACATCTCAGACAGTTTTTGTAGGAATTCGTGAAGGATGTATGGCTTTTTCTGAGCCTATTTTAAACAACCTTTTTTCAGAAACATTAAACGTAACCTGTCTTAACACTTGACCTGAACACTAAGAAAAGTATGCAAGTGTAGCTGCTGTTGTTTTGAGTTAGAGGACTGCGGAATTCAGAACTAGGAAGTTGTACAGCTCTCCTGGGTTATGTGTCAGAGCCCTTCAGTGCCAGGATTGTGTTTGTCAGTTGTGAGGTCTGTGCAGGCCTGCCATGGAGGTACCCATGCTCAGGCTCCCTCCATCCGGTGCCGGCTAGTACCCTGCTGTGAGGGAGAAGGTAGACCAGTTGGAGACTTTTGTTCCTGTGCTTTGCTAATGATGACTTCTTAACTTTGAGATGTATCAGAATAATATCCCCCTTGAGTTAAGCCTATTAAAAAGTAGTCATTCTATGCTAAGATTCCTCAAGATTAAAGTCATCAAGAATAATAATTTATAACTGTCTATTAAAGATTGACAATGAAGGAAACTTTGGATACAGGCCAATGTTTTATATATTAGAATCTCCAGCATTTATCCATTTTATGAGTTGAATTTTAGAACTAAAATTTAAGTTAACTCCACCTTTTCCCTTTGTAAGAGAAAAACAATGACATATATAGGATTCCTTTGCCTTTCTGTTATGAATGATAAACCAGGCCTGCTATGTTGACTTGAGAAATGGTCCCTAAAAAGAACTTTCTTTTACAACCTAATGAAATTTGCTTTATCTGTTTTATGCAGACCAAATTCCATCACAAACTTACTTACAAACTTCCACTTGTGGTTTCTTTTTTGTGTTAGGTAGAATCTGATAAAATTTGATGTTGAGATGGGAAATCATGGTTTCCCCAAAAAGACCTCATTTAAGTTTCTTTTTCTGGGGGGGTGTGAGGGTCTGATTATGAAATAAGACCTTGGAATTTGAATGGTTACCTCTGAGTTTTATCATGTGTTCACTGAGCTTGTTTCAAGAACAAAACTTGGTCCCCCTCTCTGGTTCGTGAAGTCATTCCCGTTTGTGTAAGTTCCCGTAATGTATTCCACCTGCTGCTGAGAAGGCCCCCTCTGGACTGACGGCCTGAATGTTTCCACAGCCACATTAACAGGAGAAAAGAAGTACTCTGTAGCCACTGTGTTTTTACAGGTGAGTAGGGAGTGAGGACCCAAAGATAGGAACTGTGGATAAGCCAAACAGCAGCAAACCTAAAGTCCCAGCCCTGTACGCCCTTCCTTGATCATATCACACAATGACTGAAGCTCCGTGGAACTGTTAGGTTAGAATTAGCTCTGTAAAAATGGTTACGTGGTGAATGAGCATCAATTCGATTATAATAGTGTTTGTCCCAGTGTTTTGTAGGTATATGGTATGAAAACTGTTTACTATTGCTTACTTGAAAAAAACCTTCAAAAGCACAAATTAAAGTAGTAGATCCATCTCCAGAGTTTATTCATTGGAAAAAAATATCGAGTTCCTAATATAGGTGAAGAACCACTTCTCAGATTACTGAGTAATTTGTGTATGTATGGTAATGAAGAGAACAAGTCCTTCAAAAAGTACTTTTTAAAGACAACACTGTCTTATTTTTTTACTTGGTTTTGTTGTTACTCATAGCAAATTAAAACTGTCCTTTAATTTTTTTCATGTGATGTAATGGAAACCAAAGCACTCACATTCTTAAAATAACCTTGAATGTACTCTTAAGCTTCTTACTGGAACAATGTTTGATACTCTTGTATATAGGCTGTATTTATGTAATATTTCAAATGATATTAATAAAGTAATCCTTTAAGGGAGGCATGTAGAGTTGTTTTTTCCCTTTAGAAGTTAGTAATAAACAGCCTTAAAAAGGAAATTGTGACATGGTGCGGCATAAATTAACTATATGTGTTTTGTTTTGTCTTTTTGAGACAGGGTTTTGCTACACAGTTCAGGTTGGCCTTGAAATTGCTTTGTGAATTGTCAGGGCTGAGGGTGTGATGCACACCTGTAATCCCAGCACTCAGGAGGCTGAGGCAGGAGGATCGCTGTGAGTTCAGCGTCAGCCTCCTGAACTACAAAGACCTTGCCTCAAAAAAAAAAAAAAAGTTGCTCGGGGAAGACAAATGCTGCAAATTCAAGATCAGAGAGACAGAAGGGTGACTACCAGGAGTTGGGAAAGAGGAATGTGGAGTTACCTAATGGGTAGTTTGTTTTACAGGATGAATAGTTGTTTTGCATACGTACTGGCTTGTACATATACTGTATATTTATAAATTGCAGCGCTGATAGGTTTTCTGTCATATTTTACCATAATATTTTAAAAAATATTTATTGGTATGGGGCTAGGACATATTACTATCAACATGTGAACTCCTTGATTCTCAACTGTACACACAAACACTTCATAAAAATCTTTGGATTTAATTCCTATTAAAAATGAAGTTTAACTGTTGTCACAGAAAAATATAACTCAGTCTTTCACTTATATGTGAAAGATAGACATACTCCTTACTCTTAAGGAACATATAAATTGTTAGAGAAAATACCAGCTTAGGAATTAATGGTTAGGAAAACATTTAGAAAGCTTTTCAAAATAGAGAAAACTGAACGGGGTTAATGTGACAAGCAATTCTTCTGAAGGTGGTTGGTGCTGTTTTGGCTGATCTCCAAAAACGGGTAAGTAGCATGAGCAGAAATTTACAGTTGGGGACTAATCTTCTAGAACGTACCATAGGCCAGTTAGTATGGTTAGAATAGAGAAAATATGTTAAGGTGGTTTTAATTTTTATTTCATATTCCCACTGTTCTTACTCAAACACTGTAGTATTAAATTTGGTATTTGTTTCAAAGATGATGAAAATCCATGTAAAGACTGTGGCTTAAAAGAAATTTCTAAAAAACACTAACACAAAGACATTCACTTAGTACATCCAAGGGCCGTTATGGGCTGGAATTAGAATCAAAAGTTAGGAACTTTTATGCACTGATTTTGTACACATTAAGAATGCTAGAGGTATGGAAATATGATAGTGAGCAAAACTCAGGCCAATAGTGAACAAAACATGAAAGTTATTTTCTGCTAGAGTTTATGATGTGATATGAGATAAAGCAGTTGAACTGAGAAGTGATTAAAGAACCTCAGATGGAATAAGTGGAAGACAATTATGAACCTTCAGGACAAGAGGACAGGAGACAGCAAACAGCAGGTAAGACTTGGTAACAGGATATGTAAACTTTTAAGTGTGCCTTTAAAAAAAGGTGTCCTCCCCTTAGCAGGTAGCTCTGTGTGTGACTGGAATCAACTCAAGATCTGGGCTAGGGCAAAGTGCACCAGGAGAAAGCCACCTACGGGGTTTTATTTGCAGAGAATGGGAAAATGGGAAGCCTGGTCCAGTTTCTTCAGGTGGACCAAAAACACTTTATTAGAGAGGAACAAGTAGAAAAAGTGAGATGATAGAGTGTGCGTGAAATGTCAGTGCAGCGTCCACAAACTGGGTCTTCAGGCTGCAGGCTGTTTCTGTTGCACTTGACTGCGGTTAGGGGGACAGGGAGGACACCGAAGTACTTGATGTGAGGTCTCCGTTGTCTTGTAAAGACGAGAGGGTTTGTTTTAAGTCTTGAAGTAGTTCAATTTCTTGTTCTAACTGCTTCAGCCTTTCTTTAGATTCATGAATTTTATTTTCTATTGCTTTGAAAAGAAAAAAAGTAACTTAAACGCTTCAGTATATAGTTAGAAATAATCTAGTAGTTTCTATCCCTTTTAGTTGTAAGTACAGAATCCACACAGTGCTTGTGCCGCACATGCAGAGAGCCTAGTCTTGTGAGCAGGAACTGCTGTACTTACACCTTTGCTTCGTGGTGTGACTTAGGACGGATTTCTAACAGTTACCACACACAAAGCTGCAAGTCTTCAATACTCTGTATATATGCTTACAGCAGAATGAGTCTCTTCTCTGTCTTTGAAAACCTGAGCACAGTGGCTGTGTAACATCCATACTACACTGTTCTAGATTTGTTGAGACAGAATGGCTAGAATAGTAACAATAATGGCAAATCTTTCATAAAAATGCATCCAGTTTTTAATGTTACATAGGCTTCAGTTTTACTTAGAAATAGGAAAGTTTTCATTGTAGAAACTCAGCAAGACAATACTTTATCATTAAACTTTATAGTGACTATTACATAATGACCATGTCATTTCTAAGACCTAAAAATTGAAAGGTTTTATATTAAAAATTAATCTTTCTGCATAATTCTGTAACTGCAATGAATTTGAAACATCAGTTAGATCACATCAGACATGAGGATAAGCTGTGGTATCACGAGTTGAGCCTTTTAAACTGGTTTCCATGCACTAAGGTACTACACTGCACATGCACCACTAAGTAGACTGTCAAATAGTTTAACTGTCACATGGTAGAATGGTGGCACACGCCTGTAATTCCAGAGCTCTGGAGGCTGAGGCAAGAGGATCACCATGAGTTTAAGGCCAGCCTAGACTGTACAGCAAGATGATCTCAAAAAAAACCAAGTCCCTTAAAAATGAAAGCTTTCTAGAACATTTAAAGTGTGCCTTTAAAAAAAAAATACAAAAACAAACAGGTAAGGATACTCCCATTAGCAGATAACAGACTATTAAAAGATGCATCATGTATTTTCTTTTTGGGGTGGAGGTATTAGGAATCAAATACAGCACCTTGTGCCACTGAGCTGTATCCCCAGCCCGATACATTATTTTTGATAGATTTTTCAGAATATTAGTTCAGTTGGTTATAAATGTAACTATATAAAATTCAAATAAAAACATGTAACTAAAATCCAAATGAGAAAGGCTGTTATGTTGAGATAAGGATATGAAATACTGCTCCCCACAGGAAAAACCTATTGTACTAATATCATAGGAAAGAACAGAGTGTGGAGCACTGTGTGTGTCCTCTCGGGGAGCCATTCACACCAAATGCTAGCAAGCAGGTGCAGTGTACAGCTATGTATGGCAGCCATGGTAGAGATCAGATCAGCATCAGAAATAAATGGAAATTTAGGTCTGAAAAGAGGACTCAAAAATGGTTGATATTTTACAGAAAGATAGTGGGTCTTACTCTCCCAACACAAACATCGGTATTTCTTGTTCTACAAAAATGTCTTTTTCCTGGTGAACTTTAGAATTAGTGACAATGCAAACCCTAACCCTAACCTACCCCTTCCCCCGCTGGATTAGATTTGAAGATTAGTGTTGGGAGAACTGAGACTTTACCCTTTGCATATGTGAGGTGTGAGGGATACGCTGCAGGACAGTTTATCAAAGCCTATATTCTCCAATTTTAGCAGTAACTTTTGTGTCTTGTTTTTTTGAGTCTTATTTCTGATTATAAAGGTATTTGTATAAGATATTTGTAAAACATAGTAATGAAAGGACAAAAGAAATCCCCATAATGCAACTACCTACACATAACTTTCCATGATACATAGTTTTTCTGTAACACTGCGTATCTTTACATTTTTTTCTGCTGTACATGTGTGTCACAGTTTTGTGATGGGCTTTTTCCATTTAATAAAACTGAACATTTTTCTAAAATGATTTTTATCATCAGTGTAGCATCATATTATTTCTTTTTTTTTAGTCTTTTTCCTTTTTATTGGTACCAGGGATCGAACTCACGACTGCCTGCTTGCAAGGCAGGTGCTTATGCCGCTGAGCTAAATCCCCAGCCCCCCATCGTATTATTTCAATCTAAACTGTTTCTAAATTATGCTTAGTTATAAATCATACCTGCATTAAATTTTGCAAATATGTCTTCAAACAATCCACAGTCAAAAAGTGAAGTCCCAATTTTTTCATAGGCTTGAAGGGAAAAAAAATTTCAATATTAACTTAAATTTATATACACAGAAACACCTCAGAAAATAATCCAAAATAGAGAGGAGTCTACTATTAGTCTCATCTCCATTAGTCATCTTTCAAATAGTCATCTACTCTACAGATTCCGTGGTAGACTGCAGTGGCAGTGGCCTAGTAGGGAATGTGTCAGAAATGTCAACTCTTGGCAGAAGTTCCTGGAGGCAGATGTGTGTGTACACGCATGCAGGAGTCTGTGTTTTGAGACCATCTCACTGGGTAGCTCAGGCAGGCCTTGAATCCTCCTGCCTTAGCTTCCCAAGTACTGTAATTAGTTGTATACCATATGACTGACTTTGTTTTACAAAGGCCTCCAGGTAATTCTTAGGCACACTTAAGTTTGAGAAGTGCTTGGTTTAGAGGAAAAAAGCACATAATAAATGAGCTTTTGCAAATGTTTCATAATTTTTTAGATTTGCCCTATAGAATATAATCTCTTTCAAATACGAACCTACTTTATAAGCTACTGTCAAGCTTTCACTTGTAACATGACTATATTCATTATAAAATTTGCAAGCTCATAAGGCTCGTAAGTTGCTGTACACTTCTACGTAAGGGGAACATAACCAGGGGTATAGCTCAGTGGCACAGTGCCTGCCTGCAAGTGTGAGGTCCTGAGTTCAATCCCCAGTACCAAAACAAAACATGTCTGATGGTATGGGCAGCTATTTTGATGGCAACAAGACGCATTATGGTAGCCATTACTAATTTCCTATTGTCTTGTTTTGAAATCCTGTATCATTTACACAGTTTTGTCTTGATTGGCTTTATTCTCTTTAATAAAAAATAAGTGAAACATAGCTTCCCCAAGAGCACTTTCAAGTTCATATTTAACTAAATCAAACTTTGATTAAAACATCAGTTACCTTTCAGTTTTAATATCATTTAAAAAGAGCAACTGGTTTATTACTGAATAGAATTTGGACAACATCAAAACTATAACCTGGTAAGTAAGAACAGATGTGCAGAGGGGTGGGAAGCAGTTATGTGGCCAAATCCAGCTCTGAACATGACTTCAACTGTGCCTCTCAGAAACTCACCTTGAAACCTGCCATCAGAACACTTGTGAATAAACTATTATCTGTACCCTACAGATTTGTAATAGATTTGGTACAGTGATTATTAAAATAATGAAAAAGGAAAAGAAAGGAGCATGAAAAGAAAATGTGTTGGTTTTTTTGGTTAGTCTGATTTACATGTAAGTCTATAAGAAGCTTCTGTACTTAGAAATATTCAGTACCTGATTCTGAAGTAGTGTCATCTAAGAGTTTTTCTTGAATCAAATGAAGTTCATCTAATATATTTTCAAATAAGTCATTAAGAAGTCCTGCTTTCTTACATTTTTTAAGAAAAGAAATCTTCATGTTTGTATCTAAGAATAAAGAAAACAGTTTTAGAAGGAAATGCTCAGAGTAGCTAATCATATCATGATACTTTTTGGTAGGAGTAACACCAAACCTATGCCTTTTCTTTTAATTGTAGTTTCATTGTACCTTTTTTTTTTTTCTAGTTGAAAGTGAATGAAGTATTAACAAAAAATGAAAAAACTTTTCTTACAATAACTGAATTAATAGTTTTCTAAAATTTATCTTCAATCCCTAAGATGACAGTACCAATCATTTTTTGGTCACTTATGTATTGTTACTGAATATCTATTTTCTTAAAGAACAGAGAACTACATATACCTGTCACAGTGTGAGGGATAGCACATCATTGAATTCTGAGCTTGGGCAAGGCTAGCTGCTTCACAGCAGTCAAAATTTTATCTTCAAATTAAGAAACGAAGGACCCTTCTAACTAGTTATTCTGATGTGTTGGGATTCTGACAGAGTGGATACTTAATGTTTATATTCTTTCTACTATTAGTTTATGTAAATAAGGATTATCATGTGATACCAGCTTCTAAATACATGGGTCAACATTTTATAACATTTTTATAAGGCCATGTTACACCCATCACTGAGACCAAACCTGAGTGACTGCCAGGTTCATCCTTTGTTTGTCTTTCACATCTATCCACCAGCACTGTCTCATTGGGCTAGGAGAGAAAAATTGAGATTACCTCACATGTTAGTAATGGCATTTATTAAATTTATTGTATATAATTAAATGGTATGCCTAAGATAAAAAGCATGCCTCATATTCCTATGCATGTTTTATATAACAAAACATGCAGAGGTATTTGAGAAGTATCTTTTATTGTTCATTCTTGTTTGTTTTCACTTGAGAGTGTGTCCATATAACGCCCAGCCTGGCCTTGAGCTTCTGTGCTCAAGTGATCCTCCTGCTTCAGCCTCCCCATTGCTGGAACAGGTGTGCACCACCATGTCTGGCCTGAGAAGCATCTCTTGAATAGAGTGAAGATTGGTGGCTCATATTAGCTTATGTGAGCTGACATAAATGCTGCTTCAAATTCCCCAAATATTTTCATACACTGTATACATATCACCCAGAAAATTATGACAGTTACATACTAGAAATTTTCTACTTATCTATTCCAGTGATTTGGAAAGTACATTTCTCCTGAAACTCAGAATGGTTAATACGGATCTGAGCCAGGTGTGGTGGGTGGTGCATACCTGTAATCCCAGCATTAGGAGGATTCCATCAGCCTGGAGAAATTAGTCAGGCCCTGGCTCAAAAAATTAAAGAGCTAGGGATGTAGCTTGGCATGAAGGCCTTGGGTTCAACCCCCAGGATTCTCACCCACACACAAAAAGATTCTGTATGAAGAAATATAAAGCTACAAGAAAGTTAAAGTCAAATTACCAGTGCAGGAATGCCTCTGGAGAGACGTTTTTTCCTTCCTCTTTTCCTTTGCACTTTTGAACAATCAGCTAAAAATATAAATCATTTAAAAGTTGGAATATATAAAGGAAAAGATCATTGTTTGAAAACATAAAAGATTGTAATATGCCAAAGAATTTTAAGACATCAAAAAATAGCACTTTCACTAAGCATCTGCAACACATAACATTAAAAGATCTTATAAGTTGATATGAAAAATGATTAGAAAATGAGCAGATGGAGAACTCTTTAGAAAGAGTGCTTATTCAACAAAATGAACAAACTGGGTCATTGAAAAACAAATTAATTGGTGAAAAAATCTGGAATGCACTCAGATTCAGTCACAGAATACACATAGTAAAGTTTTCACATACAATGATAAAGGTAACATTTGTAGAAATTTGAATAATTGTGCTGATGCTGCAGTCTCTTTGGAAGACAATCAGCCAGTAGTTATCCAGTGTTTCATTATTTATATCCCTTGATCTGTAACTTTACCTACAGTAGCTTTACTTAACAGTATAGTTACATAAAGGCCCAGAGGTCTATACAGAACAATGGTAGCTACTGTGTTAACTGGAGAGAATGTAGATGTCCTTCAAGCAGAGAACAGTCCAGTGTTATAGGTGGTATAGTATTATCCTGGTATATGTCCAGCCTTTTAAAAAATGAGGTTCATCCCACCTGTGCTGATGCAGAAGGAAGTAGAAATAGCCAAGTACAGTAGCATGTTAAAATACAGAATACTGCTGCACAGCAGTACCACCATCCCGGCAGGCAGGGAGATGGAGCTAGATGTATTCAGTGTGCCTGCAGGCTGCCACTGGAAACCCTTGCTTGCTTCTGGCAGCCAGTGCCCACCAGGAGAATCAGACAAACATACTCCTGAGTGCCTGCTACCATTGGGGCAGTACCGGTGTAGAGACACAGCCCTGCCACCAAGCACCCCTGGTGCTGCACAGGTCTGGAGAAGCCTGCCCCGCACCCTGATACCTCCCTGGGAACCTGGGGTCAGAGAAATCCAGGTACCTGTCCAATTCCCCTACACCACATAAGGGCAGCCGCTGTGGGAAGTGCCTGGGACCCCACAATGGGCTTGTTGGGAGAAATCCAGGGAAACGTCAAGATGAGGGAGCAAAATACATCTCAGACCTCTAGCCTGCACAGAACAAGTCTGGGAGATATAATCATGGAAGAAAATGGAAGTCTCATACCTGAATCTCCAAGGGGATAGCAACTAAGTAAAGAAACAATGATACTGTAAAAGTAATCAAATCAGAAATAATATCTCAGGTAAAAGAAGAAATCACAAACATAATGAAAATCACTGAGCATATTTAAAGAAGGCACAGATTAAAAAGGAACACAGGAAAATGACAAGATACCTTGAACAATATGGGGAGGAACTACAATGCATGAAACAGACTGAGAGCTATCCAGGTAATTAAAGTTGATCAAAAGCTGACAAAACTGCCTGAAAAAGACTGAAGATAGACTTTCAGACCTTAAAGACAGGATCGCAGCTACTGATCATGAAAGGAGAGATTTCTTTAAAATAACACAGAACCAAGAAGTAACAATTCAATGGCTGCAAGACGACAGAAAGAAAAATTTAAGAGTGATAGGTATCAGCAAAGAAGCAGGGGTCAACACAAATGAAATATAAAGACTATTTACAGAAGTAATAGCAGTATTGCCAAACATGGGGCAACAATCTGGCATTCAGGCAAGCAAGGCATACAGACCTCCCAACTAGCCATAACCAAAATAAATCTACACCCAGACATAGAATAATTAAGGACCCAGAAATTGAGCACAAGAACAGAATATTAAAAGCTGTTAGACAAAAGGAACAGATCGCCTATAAAGGAAAACTCATCAGAATCATGACAGACTTCTCAACACAAACCATCAAGAGCTTAAAGTATTTCAAGTCCTCAAAGAAAGCCCCCAACCCAGACTGATGTACCCTGTGAAACTATCTTTGAAAATTGATGGAGAAATAAGATACTTCCATGACAAAGAACAACTGAAGGAATTCATGACTCCCAACAAAACCCTACAAAGAGTACTGAAGGATATTCCAAAGAGATAAAAATGACCTGAGTCCCAGGAAAAGCAGCAGAGTGAGATCAGCAAGCGGGCACGCAGTTGAATGGAGGGGTTAAAGCAGGAAGCCAATGTCAGGGAAAAAGCACGGCAAAGATGACCTAGTGCATGTTGGCCAAAACCATTAATGGAGACAGCTCAATTCTCCAATAAAAAGAAACACAGGCAGAGTGGATCAAGAAATAAGATCCATCAATATGCAAGAAACAATTAACTCAAAAGGAAATTCACAGACTAAAAAAATCAAAGGAGAGAAAACAATTATTCCACCAACAGGAGACCAGAAAAAAAACAACAGTAACTTACTTATCAACTGCAGAATAAGAAATATGCGTATTTTTATACAATGGAAAGCTCCTCAGCTATAAAGTAGGATAATCTGTAGGTAAATGTAGGTAAACAGGAGATCATGGTTGTGGGTGAAATGGCTTGGACTCATACAAGTAAACACAGATTTCTCTCTAGCATAAAAAATGAAAGGAGTTAGTGGGATCCAAAAAGCACATTGGAAAACACCTAAAAAGGCAAAGTGGTAACACTGTTAACTTCCTATGATCTTGTTTTGAATTCTTGTATTGTTTTCACAATTGCTAGGTTTGGTTTTACTCTGTCTTGTTTTGTTAGATTTTACTATGTCTGATGGTATGGGCAGCTCTTTTGAAGATGACTATGTATTATGGCAATCACTGTTGATTTCCGATTATCTTGTTTTGAAGCCCTACAATGCTTTCATTCTTTTGATTGGCTTTGTTTTGTTTTGTTTTATTTTATGTGTGATAGTATGGACAGCTATTTTGAAGAAAATGAGATGGTAACCACTGTTCGATTTCCTGTTATCTTGTTTTGAAGTCCTACAATGCTTTCATTCTTTTGCCTTGATTGGTTTTATTCTATTTTGCTTTATTTGATTTTGTTATGTGTGATCATATGAACAGCTATTTTGAAGAAAACAAGAGCCATTATAATAGCCCTTGTTCCTTTCCTATTATTTTTGAAGTCCTGTAATGCTTTCATTCTTGTTTTGATTGACTGTGGTCTATTTGTATTGTTTGATTATACTATGTGTGAAGGCATAGACAGGTATTTTGAAGAGACATTATGGTAGCCATTGATTTTGTGTTATCTTGTTTTGAAATTCTTTTAATGCTCTCATTCTTCTGTTTTGATTGGTTTTATTCTGTTTTGTTTCATTTTATTGTGTGTGATGGTATGGACAGCTATTTTGAAGAAAACGAGAGACATTATGGTAGCCATTGTTGATTTCCTGTTGTCTTGTTCTGAAGTCCTGAATTGCTTGCATTGTTCTAATTTGCTTTATTCTGTTTTGTTTTGTTTTACTCTCTTTAAAATAAAAAAATAAACATAAAAAAACCAGAAGATTTGTGGCAGAATTCAAAATAAACCTCCTGGGAAATGATTCATTTTAGGACAGTATAGTAATCGTTTTTTTGGTGGTGCTAAAGATTGAACCCAAGGCTTTGCAAATGTTTAGCATGTGCCGTACTACTGAACCACACCTCAAGTCCAAAATAATCTGCTTTTTAAGATGAAATGCATGATTGTCATCATTTTCTTTGCCAGTAAACACTGACTTAGAGCAATGGTATTTTTAATGTATTTTCCAAGAGTAATGACTTAAACACTGTTTAGAGTGCTGTGTACCACCAGGAAGTACATAACACAGAACTGAAAGAGGTCCTGATTCCAGTTCACACTGTATGTTCTAGGTTGAGTGATGATAAAATACTGCTGTTCCAAAGCACACTGAGGCCACTCATGAACAGATGTATCTCCCGTTACTCCAATTAGTCAAGATCCAATCCACTTAATTAAAATGAAGTAAATACTGTATATTCTTAGGCAGTTTTCATCAGCACTTTATTAATTTTATCTCCTGAAAATTCTACTATTCCTATAGAAGGGAAGCAATCACAAAAGTCAAAGCTTCGTAGATTTGTCTAAGTTTGGTCCTATAACGAGGGTGGACTGTACCAGGAATGGCCACCCTGTACCAGGAATGGACCAGAACAGGTCTAGTTCACCAAGAAGAGAAACTAGTCAATGGAATCACGTAATGAACAAGGAGACTGATAATCTCATAGGTATGTAAAATTTTAACTCAATTTGTGTTTTAATTCCATGAGACTAATAAATCAGATATTCGATGTCTTATTTAAATGTTTAGTTTTCTTTAAACATGCTACATGAAATCTGAGAAACTTACCACTTTGAGTGATGATTGGAGTATGTTGTTGGCAGAACAGTCTGAAAATACGAAGTTTCAAAGAATCATTATATATTTTAACACACAGGGTTTTTTGATACCAGGGATTGAACTCATGACCTCATACTTGCCAGGCAGATACTTGTACCACTGAGCTATCAACTCCAACATACAGTTTTTAAGTATGTTTATTTTCTTATGATTTACAAATGTTCCCACCACCCCCACAATTGCTATAGTTTAAATATGTGTTTTAACCAGGCCTGGTAGCACATGCCTGTAATTCCAGAGGAGGCTGAGGCAATAGGATCATCTCAAGTTCAAGGCCGGCATGGGATACATAGTGAGATACTGTCTGGGGAGGGGGAATCACTGCATACATCAGCCAGGGACAGTGGCAGACACTGGTAATCCCAGCACATTGGAGGCTGAAACAGGAAGATTGCTGTCCTGAGTTTGAGACCAACCTGAGCTACACAGTTAAGTTCAAGGCTAGCCTGGACTACAGAGGAAGACCTTATCTCAAAACAACAACAAAAACTCATTTTTTTGTCTTTTTCGTTTTTATCGGTACCAGGGATCGAACTCATAACTGCCTGCTTGCAAGGCAGGTGCTTATGCCGCTGAGCTAAATCCCCAGCCCCACTGAAGGGGATTTTTAAAAATTCGTTTTAAGAATACTAACTCTTTCAAAAGTCATATTAAGAAAGGTTATTCTAACACTGATCCTATTTAGAACATTACGACAAGTAACTTTATCAGTATGATGGTGGAAATTTTATTCTACACACAAGATGGGAAAGACAGTTAAACCCATCACTGTATAAGTAAAGACCTCTTCCTGTTGTAGAGGTTAAGTTTTTAACTAGTCCCTATTTGCTTAACCTTTGGCCTACACTGGCAAACCTCTGGCACACGTCGTCAGCTGTTATCACTGAAAGCTCTAAGAGGTTTGCCCCAACTGCCTCATGCTAGCCATGCCACTATGACAAGGGGTGCTTTCTACTAGCAAGGCTAAATTGCGGGGAAATATTTCACTTGTTTGTTTTTGAGATGATGTCTCATTATGTAGTTCAGGCTGTCCTTGAACTTGCACCAGTCCTCCTGCGTCAGCCTGCCAAATACTGGGATTTACAAGCATGCACCACCATGCCCAGCTCCAGGGAAATCTTTAAAAAGGAAAACAAGATCTTGTATTATTTTAGTCCTCTGATACTCAGAGGTGTAAAGTTGGGTTCCCAACAGAGAAACCCACAAACCATGTTCTCATGTGAGAACTACATAAATTTAGCTTTAAAAGTTTCCTGGTCTTAATCTAACCATTCTGTATCTCAATCCCCCAAATATAGCTTTAAAACTGTTTTATTACTTATAAATTCCTTGAACTCCATCAGCTTGTGGAAATGCCTTGTCCATCTTGGCACAGAAAAAGTGGTAATTCTTGGCACAGGATTTTAAGTCACATCCCACGGTGGCTCCTCTTTTACCACAAAATGTACATTTCTACAGAAGAA
This sequence comes from Cavia porcellus, assembly GCF_034190915.1. NCBI lineage: Eukaryota > Metazoa > Chordata > Mammalia > Rodentia > Caviidae > Cavia > Cavia porcellus. The sequence continues at coordinate 64,646,930 of NW_026947504.1, read as the reverse complement.
CAGATTTTACTAAGTGAGCAACTGTTTTCTCATAATCTTTATTAAAATTTAAGGAGATCATTAGATGTATTTAAGCCAGCAGCCCTGTTTTTATTGGACATCAACAGCAAAATTCCATCAGTACAGAAGGTACTACTTACATTTGGCCACTTATCTGGAGATTTCAGCAAAAACTCAGCCAACGAGGTTGCTTGGCCCAGACTGTTCTGTAATGATCTGATTAAAAGCAGAAAATACGTTCTGCACACTGAGATTTCTAAAATGGGAGGCCACATCTCTAACTCCAGCCCTCTGGGAGGCTGAGATAGGTGGACTGTGAGTTCCCACTAAGACCGGATTTAGTAAGAACCTCTATCAAAATTTTTACAAAGGGCTGGAGATTTACCTCAGTGGTTTAAGTGCCTGCCTGGCAAGCATGAAGTTGTGAACTTGATCCCCGCTACCAAAACAAAACAAAACAATTTAAAAATTTTAAACATGGGCTGGGAATGTAGTTCAGTACAAAGGCCCCTGGGTTCAATTCCTAGTACTAAAACCATCAATCAATCAATCAATCAATCAATCAAAAAAGCAGAGCTGGCAAACTTGTCCAGCTCTAGGCAAGAATCCCAGCCAGAAGCACTGAGCTTGAGGTAAAAGCAGCTCCTAAACTTCGGATTGAGATCTATGAGCCAGTCATTCTCCCTTAAAACTCAAATTCCTCCCTGAGGTAACAATGAATAAAATAAGGGGAACTTTTTTGGAGGTTTGGATTTTACACCGTAGGGCCAAAAAACAAAAAAACTGAGCAAGTTATTCCCCCCCCCCTTTTTTGAGTTTTATCTCACTATATATTTCAGGCTCTCCCTGAACTATCTATGTAGCCTTGGGCTGGTCTTAAATTCCAGATGATCCCTGCCTCCATCTCTCCGTTGCTGGAATTACAGGCATGCACCACCATGCCTGGTTAGTAAGAGTTTCTTAGTTTTAACTTATTTGAAGCCTTACTTTTTTCTTTGATAACGTGCATGTGAAGATGGTATAGAGATAATTAAGCATTCACTGTGTGGCCACAGAAACCTGGCTTGTATAATCCAGCCACACTGAAGACCAATTAGCACCACGTTCTGTCTAAAGAACAATAAGACCACTTTGCAAAATGAGATTGCTTAAACAATATCCCAAGGTAAGCACAATAAGAATACAGTAGAGAAGAAAGAAGCATGGTATTGGTGGGTGCAGTGGCATTTGTCAGTAATCCCAAAACTGGGGGTGGGGTGGGTAAGGCAGGAGGATTGCTGCAAGCTTGAGGCCACTCTAAACTACATGGCAAGACCCTGTCTCAGAAAAAAAAGGCATGATATTGTGCCTAAGGAAGATAGAAAACCCAGATGCAACAAAGAAAGAGCCAGGTCTAACTATATAAAAAATATTTACTTTCATTTTATGGTGGCAAGTACCATTTGAAATTGAAAGGAAAAGATAGAAAAATGTTTGCAGTGTATTAGTGTTTTAACATTCAGATAAGCCACAGAAAAACAGTAACAGGCAAAGTGCATAAGAACTACAAATGGCTACTAGGTATTTGAAGTTTATATTAGATACAGTAGTATGCAGTAGTGATGTAGGATTGTTGAGGATAAGGGGAAATAGCAGTAAACAAAACAAAGGCACCTGCTTGCATGAAATTTATACTCCAGTAGGGAGACTGTACAACAGTCAAAAAAATTTTTATAACATCTCATGGTGCTCTGGGGTTATAGCTAAGTGGTAAAGCGTTTGCTCAGCATGCACAAGGCCTTGGCTTTGATGTCCAGCATGGCAAAAAATGGACAACAAAACCCAAATAAACACAAATAAAATCACCTCACAAATGTGCATCATGCTTTGTATAGAATTAAAATAAAGCAAAGTAGCTGGGTGTGGTAGTACATGCCAGTAATCCCAGCACTCAAGAGGCCTGCTGGCCTCTTGAATTCAAGGCCAGCTGGGATACAAAGTGAGCTCAAGGCCTGCCTAAACTGCATAGCAAGGCCCTGTTTCCAAAAAAAAAGGCTAAGTGACAGTATCACTGGTTGCCTCCTTCGGACTGGACAGTTAGTAAAGTACACCTCTAAATGATAGAAAAGCAGAGGGCACACGTAACAGCCACACCTGTAATGCTAGCACTGAGGCGGCCAAGGCACGAGGCTCATTGTGAGATAGGAGGCTGCCTGGGCTACACAGTGAGTTCAAGGCCAGCCTACACTATACAGTGAGTGCTGTCAGGCTGGCCTTGAACAACAACAAAGACCCAAGCATGCAAAAAGAGGACAATGAGCTGGGCATCAGCTATAATCCCTGCTACCTGGGAGGCTAAGGCAGGAAACTTAAAGTTTGAGGCATAGCTGGACAACTTAGCTCTCAAAAAACAGGGCTGGGGATCTAACCTGGCCGATTTAATCCTGTTGTGGTTTGTATTCCTGGGGCTGTGCCTCAAGCCTCACGCAATCATAAAGGGACCAAATCTAGCACTTGTGATTGGTTCGTTGTCTCAGGCGCCAACTGGTGGTGTGAGTGTTTCACCACCCAGGGGTGGGGCCAATGGAACTGCAGGAAGAAGGTGATCTTCTTCTCTTGCTTTGCTTTTGCTATTTGCAGGTGCCATGAACTGTGACCCTGCCATGCCATGCTGACTTGGGGCCAACTAAGAATAGACTGAAACCTCCAAAAGCTGTAAGAAATACACCTTTTCTTCCCTAACTTTGGGCGTCAGGTATTTTGTCTCAACAAATAAAAAGTAACTAAGACAAATCCCTAGTATGGCAAGGCAGCGGCAGAGAGACTGTAAGTCAAAGCCTCTCAATCCTTATGGCAAGATTGAGCTTTCCTCCGGCAAGCTGAGCAGAAGGCCACAGTCTCATTATTAGAGCCTCCACTGGGCAGAGAAGTCGCAGGTTAGGGCCTAGTAACAGGGCTGACCAGCCAGAGTAGAGATGGGCTTTTATCTGCCTCTAGACAGTATTCTGACTGCTCTAGGAGCCAGGTAGGAATACAGTAAGCTGGCTAGAATGGCAGGAGCCACAGCCATTGAGAGCTACATATCAGACTTCATTTACCGGATTAGTAATCCTGAGACAAAAGTGGGTAAGGGACACAGGGTGTGTTTAGGGAATGTCACTGATGGTTTTAATGCTGGCCTAGACACTGAAAGCAAAAGATAATCCTTAGACTGATGCTTTGCCTCGCAGGTGAGTGATGCCTGTCTGCAGGAGGGAAGGAGCAGCAGATTGGGAAGCAGTGTTACGGCAGTGGGAGTGTATTATCAGTGAGCTCACTATGAGATGTTGTAGGTGTCCTTGGACAGGTATCCAGGTTGGGAGTCTGGAATTCTAGAGAAGGGACAGAGCAGAAGATACAGACTGACTTACAAGTCCCTGACATACAGATGGTATTTAAACCAGGAAACTGGATGAGGGAAGGCTGTTCAGGTCCAGAAGAAACCCAGGACTCCTGGAGTCTTATGTGGCTACAAATCTTCAAGACTGGGCAGAAGAGGAGAAAACAGCCAAAGTATTTAGTAAGAAGTAGCCAAAAAGGTAGGAGACACCTGGAATGTGTCTCTAGGAAATTTTTAAAAAGGGACTTCCAGATGGAGGGTGAGAGCAACTGGGTGAGGAATAGTTTATGAGGTTAAATAAGGACAGCACTCAGCTTGGGGCTGGGTTGGAGGTTTTAAAGAGGTGAGAGGATGTGAAGCAGTAAATGTGGAGGGTGGAGCAAAGACACGTACAAGTGATGAAGGCCTTTCTGAAGCTGCGGCTGTGAATCTAAAATCAAGATGCACATTTGTGGTTTTCCCCATTTGTTCAACTACTCAAGTGCGGGTGCTACTCAGTGATGCAGCCAGCCAGTAACCGTGTTTACACAGGGCCGGGCTCTGCCAGGTGAGCGAGGAAGTGGTATGTGCAGTGGGAGAGGGCCAGCGTGGCTGGAAGGGGGCCTTTTTGGTTATGGGCCACACAGATGATGCGGGGCCACAGACCCCAAAAGGAGGGTCAAGAGCTGCTAGACCTGGGTGAGGCCTCAAGGGTAACACAGTTCAACCTCTCAAATGCTAGGTCAAACTTAAGTGACTCCAGGACTGCTACAGAAGCACCCACGAGGACGTATGTGCCAAGATGTTTGCTGTGGCATTACTTACAGTGAGAACCCAGAACGGATTCATTATTTGACTGCAAGGGAGTGGCTTCCCGAATCACGTTACACTTTATATGCCCCCGAGTCACATGCTGACAGCGTTATAAGTGTGTGCTGTCCTTTCCAGCCTCTCCAGCCTCTCGCACCTTGGCATGTCCCGTCCTCTTGCGGGTTTCCAGTCTTCCTCTCCTTGCGAGGAAGGCAGCCTGTGAGGGTGGTGCTGACCCCTCTTACAGCACTTGGCAAGCTGGACGCCCACAGGCCTATCTCCCCTACGAGTGTGTGTACTGTGTACCTGCCCACATATACCAGAAGTGCAGTAAACACTACGTACAAATTCCCTTCTGTGCCTTTGCACACCTCTCTTTTATCCTATACTTCCAATGCATCCCAAAGTCTCCCCAACAGGGAAGTCTGCGTCCCCCAAACTGCAAAAATCCCTCGGGTCCCCCACTTGCTTCTAATTATTATACTCCTAGTCACTTCCCTCAATCCTCAGGCTGGGTTCTTACATGTGGACAACTTTTGCAGCGGCTCTGTTACCTCATGTTATCACACCAAAGCCCTTAAATGAACTCTAGTGGCCTCCCTGTTGCCCTGTCAGTAGAAATTATGCCAGAGTCCACTCTTGCCAACGACTAACACTATAAATACGGAGGGCAGAATCTATACACTCCGTCTTATCCTTGGTTCAGGATCTACTACAGGACTACTTACACCATCAGTGGAAGCATAATTTGTAGAATTCTATCTGGGCTGTCTTCTTTCACTCTGGACTTTCCAATTCCTTCTGCTTACCAAATAAGCAGCGTTAGATCTATATAACCATAGCTTGAAGCTTACACACAGCATATAACACCCTCATACAAGATGCTGCCATTTTTTTGAAGGTTAAATAAATGTGTGCTTCTCATCTTAATCTTACTGTGATTAAGGGCACGAGGTATTTGCACTTACTGTCCTGCCTGCAGAGCTATGAATGAGCTTATACTGAGGCAGTCTGTGCACTCAGCGGACCCAGGAGGACGACCCCGCAGCATTCTTTCCTTCCGGGTGGCTCGTTACAGTCTCGGCCCCCAGGGTAGACTCTGATCACTTATGGCCACACGTGGCAACCGGTGTAGAAAGCGTGGTACGACCACGAGAGTGACGCTTCAGTTGCTGCAAGCAGCCACCCCACGGCTGTGAGGGAACAAGCTGGGGACAGGCAGAGGGAGGAACCTGGGTGTGACATCATCAGGTCACTGAAGCTGCTGCTTCTTTTAGGTAAGTGAGAAAACAAGCATTTTTTGTTAAAGCCAGTTTGAGTTCGGGTTTCTTCCTCTTAATCTACTTTACTGACTGGTAATTTAAAACACTCAAGTTTTTAATACAGTCCGTCTTTTTTTGGCTGTCCAACATGCTTCTCTATCGCTGGCTTATCAATCGAGTAACTCTTTTGAGTGTACCTCCCGAGAGTACGATCGTCCTGTAAGAGAAATAAAATCATTTCTACTTACCAACTTTCTTCCTCTCTGGATTTCTTTCTTTACTGATTCCACATCAAAATTTCTATCATTATTACGTGGCTCTTGGTCCTCACATTCCACAAGTGCTGAAGAAAATAGCTGAAGATTGGGGGGAAAAGCCAGAGTATGCATAAAGTAATACTTAGAAGTTCCAAGTCAGCAGTGGTACCAAAAAGTACACCGAGAGTAGAAGACGGACTGCAAGCAGTACAGTGACCACTTCTAGTGACAGACGAACAGGCCATAAAACTACCTCACTTCTTTCGGGGTGGCTCTGATCCCCAGGCGTATTTCATACTTTTAACTCTGACCCTCTCTGGCTAATTAGACCTACGTGGACCCTCATACTGAGGCTGGGCCATCTGATTCCCTATCTAAGGAGGGCATACCATCTCTGAACAACAGCTGAAGCTATCTGGTCTGAGCAAGCCAGTCTGCAAAGAAAGAAAAGCAAAACCAGGGACGAGGAGACAGAGTTTTGCGATGCAAGTCAGGCTGGCCTCCAACTCCCCGTGACCCCGGCTGAGGCTGACATTCAGCGTGCTCAGTGAGAAAAGACATTTTTGTGGAGTTTCCAGCTTCACTTTCTTAGACCTGCCTCCATCTTTGCTTTGGCAGCCATGAAATGGCCCTGCAACCGTATTTAAACCCCCTTCAGGCTGGCTCGAGTTTCTGGGTGCCACATGAAACTGAAAGGATCCAACTTACTTTCTCAATTGAAGGTCCATAAAACATAAAAGCACAACTAACAAAGGCATTAAGAACATGACGAGTTTTTTTGAAAAATGATACTTGCACAGGCAATGATTTCTTAGAGCAGACACTAAAAAGTTGGAACTTTATCAAAATTAACTTTTTTTTTCTTTTGGAAAGGCATTGCTAGGAAACAGAAAAGTAACATAGAGGCCAGGAGAAAACGTGCAGAACACCTACACCTGCCAAAAGGCCTACATCCAGAAAATGGTAAGTTAATTCAGTTAAAGATGGGCCGCAGTCATAGTGTGCACACCTGCAGTCCCAGCACTCTCTACAGACAGGGCATTTAGGAACTTAGTGAGGTCTTGTCTTAAAATGAAAAAAAAAAGGGCTGCGGGTGTAGCTTAGTGGGAAGGTCCTGGTTCAACACCCAATATTGGTAGAAAAACAAAATAAAACACCAGCAATCTACCTCTAGATATTTACCCAAGAGAAATAAAAGCATAAACCTATACAAAGACTCACATACAGATGTTCCTAACAGGTTCATCATTATACTCTCAAACTAGAAAAACACATAGGTCTATCAACAAGTGAATGGATAAGCAAGTTGTGATATATCCATATAATAAAATAATATGAAAAAGTAAATGACACAAATGCAGTCATAGCTGTCCCTCAGTATTCTTGGGGAAATGGTTCCAGGACCCCCTTTTGTATACCAAAATTCTCCCTTTTTTAACATATAGTATTATATAAAACCTACATACCTGATTCTATACAGTTTAAGTGATCTCTAGATTACTTTTAATACCTAATGTGACATAAATGTTATATGAATAATTGTTACACTGAATTAAGAAATAGTGACCAGAAAAAAGTCTGTACAAGTAGAAATTTTTTGAGTATTTTCAATCTGCAGTTGGTTGAATCCATAGATACGGAACCAAAGATCCAAAGGTCCACATGCACACACAACATGGATGAATCTACAAATCAGTGCTGAGTAAAGGCGTCCACAAACAAGAGTGCAAGCCATAGAATTGCTTTGGTATGATATTTGAGGGAAGATAAGACCCATTTACGGAGGCTTATGAAGGGAAGAACTGATTGCAAAGAGACATGAGAAACCTTCCTGGGACACTGGTAATGTTGTGTATCTCAATTATGGTAGTTACATGGTACATACATGTCTTAAAACTCTCCAAACTGTACACTTAAAAATAGGTGCATTTTGTTTTATGAGTATCATCCCAGTAATGTTAACTAAAAATAGCAGTCAATTAAGATTAATAGTATATTACAACTGTACATCATGGTAATCTCAGAATGGCTTAACAGCAGAAAAAAATCTAAGGGCATTATGAACTTAGTGAGGCCTTGTGTTAAAATGAAAAACCCACTAGGAACAGATTAAAAGAAAAACACTTGAGACATGAAAATTCAGTGCAACCCACTAGCTGGAATCCTTTGTTAGGAATGTTAGATATTGGTGAAGCATCAGTGATTTGAGGATTAGTTGGTAGTAACACAACACAAATTAACAGGGTAACTTCCTAATTTTGATAGTTGAATTATGATTATGTGAGATAATGTCCTTGTCTGTAGAAAATATTCTTAAGGGTTCAGGACAAAGGAAAGGATAAGCAAAATATATAGTGAATGCTTTAATTTATTACAGTAATGATACACTGCCATTAATGGCCCTAACTTTGAACATACTTCACCCATCATCCTTGACACATTCTGAAGCAGTTATAGAAGTTTTATTTCATGAGTGTCTTTACTATGTTTAATCAAAAATATGGTGAGTGCTGCTGCTGACTGCCAGCCAACAATAAAACAGACTTTAAAACAGTAAGGTGTGTTCTTATACACCTTAATCACTGATCTGACACTGCTGGTCTTCTTTTTGGCTCTTTTCCAAAGTCAAAATGAGCATGAAAGGTCAATGTATTCTAACTGATTCAGGACATTGAGAGCCACGAGAGCATAACTGAAGATACTCATAAGCTGTGACACCCGGGAAAATGGTGTAATATCTTGGTGTGTCACTTGCTTCATCTTTAGTATGCAGATAGCAGCAGCAACTACCTTTCAGGATTAATAATTTAATGTAGATAAAGTTTCCCACAACATTGCTTTGCACACAGTAAACACAAAATAATTGCTATTGTTGTTACAAATTGGTAAGAAAAACAGACTTGTCAAAAAATTGTGATAAAGGTTTCTGTTATATGAGAAACCTAAAGTATAAATAAAGAGCAAAATAAAAGAGGAAGTAGAGACAGATTTTTCTCAAAAGGGAAGAGGATCACAGATGGAGGCAGGGAAGAGAGCGGGGACGAATGGAGAAATTAAGAGCCGTTACGTATGTGTACCAGCTCCACAACAGGAATGTAACATTATATACTGCAAACATGCGCGTGTGTGCACATACATGCACACACACACACATACACACACACACACACACACACACACACACACGATGGCGATTGGAAGACAGATGGAGGGAGAAAGGGGGAAAGGAAAGGGGATAAAAAGGGATTGAGATGTGTTATATACATGAAACAACTCTCCACAAGGAATATAAATGTACATACATGTGTACTAATAAAAAATGCCAAAAAATGGAAGAAAAAGTTATTAATCGTATGGAGAAATACAAAACACAATAAAGTCAGATTTTTACTTTACACAGTAGTAAAATTCCAGTACAAACTAACTGAGATAAGCAAGATTTCAAAATTTGTGGAAAAAAGATTAAGACTCTTAGTATCAAAAAAACCTTTTTGTTGTTTTGGAGACAGTCCTGCAATGTAGCCCAGATACCTTGAACTATCAATCCTCCTGCTCTAGCCTCCTGAGTTCTGGGATTACAGGCATATACCACCATATCTAGCTAGAAAAGAACTTAGTGGAAAAAGAACACAAATGTTAAAGGAAAATAATAATGATTTTAATTATGAGTGTCTTATAAAAAATACCACAAAAAAGCCAAAGTGTATAACAGAGCATTAGTATCTATTTTTATATAAATACTTGTAAGGAAAAACAAAGACAAAGATGAAGCATAGACCATAAACACATTCACAGGAGCAGGAGCCAGAACAGCACATAAGCACAGGCATCACTGTGCAATGCCGAGTAATTGGGGAAACACAAGTAAAAGTGAGATACTATTTTATACAAATCAGACTGGAAAAATTCAAACTTGAGAACATTAACTACTGGCAATGATGAAGAGAAAAATACGGTAAAACCTTGGATTGTGAGTAACTTGTTCCGTGAGTGTTCCACAAGATGAGCAAACACTTCCGACAAATTTTAACTTGATAAATGAGCAATGCCTTACAGTATCAGTAGCACATGACACCAAGTGTCACATGCTCACAACTGAGTCAATGATTCTTGTCCACCTCCGCCCTTCTCTCTGCAGGATTGTACGTGACCCTTTCCCCATAGCAAGAGGTTACAGAGAAGCTGTTGTCTGCAGAGGAGGAAAAAAAGTGGAGGAATCTCTGACTTCAAATGGAGATGTGTGAAATGGGGTAAACTGAAAACTTTTGTAGAAAAGCAGCATCACTTAATCAGGTTGTGGCAGTGTGAGTGACAAGTCTGCTTAAGGACCACGCAACGTCACATTTCCATGAAATCCTCAAAAGGAAGCAAAAGCAGTCATTGGACAGGGTCCTTATTAAACTTGCATGGAAAGAAAAAGATTTCACTGAGGCAAACAGATAGGAGTGATCCTCTCTTGTCTCTCTTATACCAGCTACGAAGGTTTCTAAAGGTAAGTGCAGGTTAATTTATTTTTCTTTATATTTTCTATTTTATTATTTTGTATTATATTAAAGTACTGCAATCATTTGTATGTGGAATGAATCATGTGAGTTTCCATTATTTCTTATGAAGAAATTCACTTGGATATTGACGTACTCTAGAGTATAAGCGTGTTTCCAGAATAAATTCTGCTTACAAACCAAGGCTCTACTGTACTGTGAAACAGTAGAAGCCAAATCTGGTAAAACCGGAGAGCAACCTGGTGAATCTAGCTAAGTGCAAATAGCTCCTTCTGTGCCCCAGGGATTCCGCTCTTAGCTCCGTACCACAGACGAAAGAAACTCTCATGTGCAAGGGGAGTCCGTCAAGAGTGTTTTGATAACTCGCTAGTCATATTTATTAAGAAGATGGATAAAACCTAAATGCCTATTCACAGGAGACTGTGAACAATGAGCTGAGGAATGTCACAGACATGAAATTGAACACAGTATTTAAAATGAAAGATGTACAGCAACGTTTTTTTTTTTTTTTTGTCTTTTTCTTTTTTATCAGTACCAGGGATCGAACTCACAACCACACACTTGCAAGGCAGGCGCTTATGCCACTGAGCTAAATCCCCAGCCCCGCAGAGCAATGTTTATCTACATAGATACATTTAAAGAATCTGTAAAGTGTGATAAAATATCTGGGTGGAAGGTCTGTATGTTTCTATTATATCAGAAATAGTTCAAAGTATCTTTAAAGAAGTTTCTTCACCATAATTTCTTTTACTGTGTTTGACCAGTTCTGAGTAAAAGCAATCAAGGTAATAATATTTGAGATAATTTAAAGTTAGAAAACTGTCTCTCTCCACTTGAAAGCCCAAACCAGAGCCAACTCCTTACTCCTTGCATCCAAACTACTGTTCAACGCTTCTGGGATGTCTGACCCTAAAAATACTCATGTAGTTTCAAGTAACTTACCAAACAATTTTCATGAGCAGCTATGTTCTCTGACTGTGCAAAGTATAGTACACTACAGTCGGCACCTTTGGGACACAGTGCACATGTCCTTTTTTCCATCCTTTCTGCAACCTGAAAGACACCTACAAGTAACATCCTTGGTGAGAAATGGAAAAAAGAAAATTCAGGGCCTTGCTAACTCCTCCACTTTTTTTCTGGCTGCTGTGTAGCCCAGACTGGCCTCGAAGTCCAGTGCTGGGGCACAGGCAGATGCCACCATGCCTAGCTACTCCTCTGATCTAAAGTAGAAAACAAGGCACTTGTTTTTATCAGAGTCAAAACTGCCAGAAACACACGCACACAAACACAATCAAAGATTCATGTCAAAATTATTTATTTTTCTTTGAGACAGGGTTTTACTATATAGTTCAAACTGGCCTTGAACTCACTATGAAGCTGAGGCTGGCCTTGAGCTCGTGGCAATCTTCCTGCTGCATCCGCCCGAGTGCTGTGATTACAGGTGTGCACCACTATGCCCCGGTCTCAATTCTGTATTTTAAAATGGCCTTATTAATAAAAGAAGAAACAGTTCATTTAAAAATGCCTAAAAGTAAGGAAAATCTTTGAAAACTAACAGGGGGTGGGGGTGGGGGGGAATAACCAGGAATATAAACACAAGCAAGGCTCTCAAAAAAGATCACCTTGTTCAGAGCAAGCTCTTTGTCATTGTAAGTCAGCAAGCAATGAAGTATTCAAGAAATAGTGCTTTGCTTAACTATGTAACAATATTACATCTCTATGCCACACTATATGCAAAAATTAACTGCAGAAGAATTAAGTAAATGAGCAGGGTAACTTAAATGTGCTTTAATTCAGTATTATAATTAACCAGGAGAGAAAGATTCACAAAGATAGGTTTCATTTTGTTTTTTGTTTTAGGAGAGGAACAAAAAGAACCAGGAAGAAAGGGGAATAGGATAGCTGCAAAAAGCCAGATGTTAGGAAGATTCCCACCCATGTTGTCAGTGAGGAGGCAAAGTTCTCTAATCTGTTAATTTGCTATTACTCTGGCCACTGGCATCTGTTTAAGATTAAAAAAAAATTTTTTTTTGCCTATTGTAACGCTCATTCCCTTATTCCTTTGGTTCTCTATAGTAGTTCTCTACATTTAATATTCAGATTTTAGTTTTGAAGCCAATTTACTTTGCCATTATTAGTGAAAGTTCCCACCTTTCTTCCCTTCCTTGCTGAGTGGGTTATTTACAAAGTTAGAGACGACTGCATTTGAAGCTAGTATTCCACATTCTGAAGAGTTTCTTCCATAATTCATTTATTTTCTGAATTTGGTTCCTGTCCAGTGAGGATACTAACTAGTAGTCCCACATTCCCCTACAATCAAGGAAGAGTCAAAATTGCCCAGAGAATGAGACAAGAGGATTGCTTAGTTCAAGGCCAGCCTGGACTGCACAGTAAGGTCCTATCTGAGAAAAATAAATAAAACTGCTCAGATGAAATGGGCCACCTAGTTTTCATCAATCTCAAACAACCAACAGCTTGGGACCACTTCTTGTGTGTGAGTCCCTGTGTCAGGCACTCTTGAGCAGTGCTAGCCAGCAGGAACAGGGCCAGCAACAAGGTGAGCCACAGGTGTCAATGAAAACTTCCTAGAAGTCGTATCACAAACACAAAAAAAGGAACAGGTGAAATTAATTTTAATAATATATTTTAATTCCATCAACTATATCCAAAGACACCTCCCTTCAATATTTAATATTGATATTTAATAAATACGAGAATCATTTATTTATTCACTCATTGAGTCTGAAATTCAATAGTATGTGCTCACTAGTGCATCAGGGAGAGGAGAAAGAAGGAAGGAACAGGGGATGAAAAAAGAAATTGGGATGTGTTATGTACATGTACCAACTTCACACAAGGAGGGTAAATAGTATGTATTACAAACATGCAAAACACAATGACAACCCGCCTCCCCACCAGCAGAGGCATCAAGAGATAGGTGGACCCAGGGTGGGAGAGGAAGGGATGAAAAAGAATTCAGATATATTATGTACACCTGTCAACTTTCCACAGGGAACATAAACGTTATGCACTGTGCATATGTACTAATAAAAATTTTTGAAAGTACATTATAGCTCTGCATGGTGGCACACGTCTGTAATTCTAACTATTTGGGAGGCTAAGGCAGACTGCAAATTCAATCAGTCTGGGCATCTTCCTGAGACCCTGTCTCAAAAATTTACAGTGTCATCTCAATTGGACCAAGAGCCATTTTTAAGTGCTCAAAACTCTCATATGGTGATTGGCTACTGTACTGAAGAGCAAACAAGCTACCAAGAAATGTGAAACAGAGAAGTCTGTAAGAGGGTTACAAAATAAACAAGGAGACAAAGTAGCAATTAGGGAAATAAAATAACAGAAAAATGCCACCAAGTAATGTAATTGCACAGTGAACAGAAGTACAATAAACAGTATGGGGGCAGAGGAGGGGCTCCCTGTGGGCAGTCGAGCTGTCAAGGCTGTGGACCTTGAGCTGCCACCATGTGGAGGGGGAGAAGGAGGGACAATGCGGGCAGAAGCAACCTTAGGGGACAAGGGCAAGAATCTGAACAGGAGAGAGTAAGCCACTGGACTTTCTGGAGCAGGGAAGAACAAGACCCCGAAGTTACTTGAAGATGGTCAGTTTTGACCAATGGAGAGAAATTCTTTACTCCTGAAAATGAAAACTTGGATATTATAATGACATCAATTCTACCTCCCAATAAGCTTTAGGCTTAATGTAATTTTAATCAAAATCCCAAGAAGATTATTTTTAAAAATTTGAGAAAACTGATTATTTAGAAAAATTAATGGTCACAGGCAGTGAAGAAAAGTAGAAACATAGGAAGACAGGAGAGGTTATCTACCTACCTGACAAACCTATTGTCAGGGTGTAGCTAGGACAGATTAAGACGAGCAAATCAGAGGGAAGAACACAGAGCAGAAGTGGACCGTGAGCTTCCGTTGTGCATTTAATATGTGAGAAATTAGCATTTCTTCTCTGGCATCCTAATTTTACTACTGAATTTCTACTTTTTGGTTTGTGAGAGTTTGCTGTGTACTCAGGATAGAAACACTTTGACAGTAATGTATGTGGTCTTTTAACTTGTTTATAATGTTCTTTAGTATAAAGAATGTTTCAAAGTTATATTTGATGAAATTTTAAGTTTTTATCATTTCTACTCTTGGGTAAGGGGACCACCTTAGAAAACATTTATTTTCTACAATTTATTTCTTACATTGAAATATTAGTATGGAATTTTGTAAAATCTTTTGCTCCTGTTCTTCTTCTTTGTTCCATTAACCTTCCTCTATCAATACAACACACAAAAACTGTTTGACCGCTGGGTACAAGAGTACATCCTGGTAATCCCAGCAATCAGGAGGGCGAGACAGGAGGACTGCCATGAGTTTAAGGCCAACCTGGACTACACAGCAAGATCTTATCTTTTTTTTTTTTTTTTGGTACAAGGGATTGAACTCATGACCCCGAGCTTGCAAGGCAAGTGCTCATGCTGCTAAGCTAAATCCCCAGCCCCAAGACCTTATCTTAAAACAAAAAGTTTTTTTTTACTGCTTGAGAATATATTTTAATATTTGACAATACAAAGTCTCTTGACCTAGGATAAAACTGGGAGAAGGGGAAATTCCAATATTCTAATCACCTCAAGGCCCAAAGTCTACTTCAGTAAAACACTGTGGTCTTATTTAAAAGGCCGTCACATCAGACATTATTATTTACATCTTTACATTTGATCTCCAGCACCAAAGCCCCCCAAAAAACTCCTCCCCATAAAACCCCCAAGGCTTAAAAGTAAATCAGGCAGTTAAATTACTAGTGCCAACTCCTGACCCCCACGTCTACAATCACACTATCTGAAACTGACTCATACCTATTGTATAACATCAGGACGTTTTCGCTCAGTGTCTCTTTTCTACGTGCAGCCAGGGGCACTGCGGACAGGTTCGTTGTGTGGCCCATAGCTAAGCTGCAGTCCCAAGTACTGGGTTCCTAGGATCTCAGCATCTAGGAATCCACAAGTGGTGACCATACTAATGTGACCAATGGGTAGAAACCTGACGTGGGACACAGTCTTCCCCTAATGACATTTTTTAAAAAACTAAAATACTCTGTATTATAGTATCCTAAAAGATCCTGGCTCTTGTCAGGCATGGTGGTGCATGTTTGTAATCCCACCACTCTGGAAGCTGAGGCAGGAGAGTTGCTGTGAGTTGGAGGCCAGCCTGAGCTACACAGTGAGTTGAAGTATCCAGCTTGGACTGCACAGTGAAACCCTGTCTGAAAACAAAATAAAACATCCTACCTCTTTTTTTTTTTTTTTTTTTTTTTTTTTTTTTTTGGTACGGGGTATGGAACTCCCGCGGAGCTAAATTCCTCCCTCCCCCATCCTGCCTGTCAACTCATTTATTCTTCTTGACCGGAGAAAGCAAGTAACTCTGTAGTTGGATGAATCGGGGTGGGAACTTTATTAATACATCCTGAGGCAGGCCTAGCTGCGGAGGTCACACAAAAACAGCAGAAGGTGGCAAAGTCATTAAAACAGGCAAAGTCAAATCCTAAGGACAAGGGTGAACGTAAGCCAGGCTATGTATCCTGAGGTCAAAGGAAGGCAGTTATGTTCACCTCTATACCGCAAACGAATACACTTGAGGGAAATGAGAGGGTACTGGGGGTTCAGAGAAGACTGACCTTGCTTCCTGTATTTCCAAGGCCAGTTTGGCTGATGTGCACCTCTGCCCGTATGAAGGCAGCAGAAGCCAGGAGACACAGCCCAGGACTGGACGGTAGTAACGGAGCTGGAGGGTCACGCCTGACCTCTGGCACATTCGGAAGCCAAGACGGCTGGGCTGGCAGAGGGGTTTGTGACACGGGGTACTGGGAGGCAAGTGCTGAGGGTACGCTAAGGTTTGGGGCCTGATAACCGGTAAATGAAATGGGAGCGATGGTGGCTGGCAGGTTTTGACAGAGTTGGGAAAACAGGAGAGTGTTCTTTGGGATGTGCTCAGTTTGAGATCATTGCAGATGAGGAAGAAGCTGCGTGTACCATTCTGGATTTGGGTGAAGAGGACATCACCTCCCTGACTCCTCCTGATGCTGTGGTGTCTTTACGCACAAGCTGAATGCGATTGGTTGGTGTCTAGTTGCCAGATGATCTGCGGCTCGGGGCCCCGTTTGCACCACCTTCTGTCCGGAACAGCCCTACAACCCCAGCTGCTCACTCCTGCCTTTTAAAACCAAGATCGAACGCCCTCTGCTTCAAAACGCTTCCGCAGACCATCAGGCGGCATCCGCGCGGCTCTAAGCGCCGTCACTAACGCTGGCGCGGGGGTAGCTCAGAAGCCAGCCCCAGTCCGGCGGGCAGCAGGAGGCGCACCCGCCCCGACGCAGCCGGTCGGGAGGCCCGGCGGAAGGCCGCAGCGCTGCGGGCGCGCCGTCACGGCAGGCCTGGGGGCGCCGGCGCCGACCACCCGCCCCCGCAAGCGCTCTCCGCAGCGCCCGCGCCGTGGGCGGGTGGGGCGGCGCCGGAGGGCCGCGGGTGTCCTCCAAGCGGCCGGCAGCCCCGCGGCTCCGCGGCGGCAGAGGGAGCGCCGCGCGCCGCACTCGCGCCCGGGCAGGCGGAGCCGCCGGGGAGGCGCCCGCGCGGGCGGGCGGGCGGGCTGGGAGGGGCGCGCCGAACGTCGCGCGTGTACTCACCGGTGGCGAGAGGAACCTGGTCCCGCTGCAGCAGGGCGGCCTGGGCCATGCTGGCCACGGCGGAGGCCGAGCGCGGTCCGGAAGTGCTCACATCCCGGCGCGCCCCGCGCCCCTCCCGGATCCGCCCGCCCCGCCCGCCCGGGAAGTCCCGCTCGCGGAGCCCAGCACCGCTCAGGAGGAGGGACACCCCGAAGCCGGCGCCGCCGAAGCAGCGGCGGCTCTTCCGAAGGTTTCTGCTGAAAACATCACACCGAGTTCAGCCTATTGAACAGCTAATGTTCACCTTCTAAACGGAGGCAGAATTAATGGAACCTAAATGCAGTTGTGGTAGCAAGCCTTTATTTAGCACCCACGGGGTACAGAGCACCATACCAAACGAGGTTCTCAGTGCGTGTAAACAAATATACATGTAGACAAACATAGATACATACAACTAAATTGTAATCTTAGAGGCGCGGTGGTGCACGCCGTAATCCCGTTATTTAGGGAGGGAGAGTGAGGCAGAAGGATCCCAAGTCTTGGGCTCTGCCTGGACAAACAGTGACAACCTGTTTTCAAAAAAGAACAGAAAGAAGGAAGCAAGGAAAGAAAGGAGGGAGGGGGAAAGAATGAAAGGAAAAAAGAGTTGCGTAAAAGCAGTATATAATAGTTGATTTGTTCATGAACTAATCTAAGGGAAACTTCTTGTACTTTTTTTTTTTTTTTTGGCAGCCACAGTGGAACTCGGGACCTCCCACTGGCCAGGCAGACACTGTGCCGCTGACTACACCCCAGACCCTGAAGGTCTTATACTTTGAGGGAGCCTAAGGGGCAAAAATGCGAGCTATCAAAAAACAGAAACTATACTAAATCCAGCAGCTTAGTCTTGACCATCTTTAAGATGGATTAAAGGTTAGAAGTTACAAGAATAGAAATAAGCAGGCCTTAGCACACAAGTTGTCTTCCAAGTAAGAGGATGAAAGAGTAACCGTTTCGAGGACAAAAACAAAGTCCTGAACACACTAACATCAGGAAACTTCTCAACAAAACAGCTCAGATAGGCCATGATCAAGCAGCCCAAGGGCCCCTGCTCCGCTCTGAAACATCAGTAAGTCACCAATAACTGTAAATTCTGAGGAAAATCTGTAACATGAAAAAATAAAAGATCAAAGCAAATATACAAGGAAAATGAAACTACAACAGTGAATATAGCAGGAAAAATACACATATGAATGTGTGTATACACAATGGTATCTCCATTTACAAACGATTTTACGATTTGGGGGAAGATGACCGTGGTTGTGTTTGTCACCAGATGAAGAATGGAAGCAAAATTCTGCAGAATACTTTTAAGAAATTAATTATCTGCAGACATAAGCATTCGTGAACTAAGGTATTACTGTATATGCACTATGTGGTATACACACACCCATAAACACTACTTTCAGGGAGAGAAAATGTTGAAACTGTGGACCCAATAGAATGCTATTAAAGAAAATATTCGAAGAAATGCACTTAGATATTAAAATGAGGCAAGGAAAACAAAATGCAATAGATGAATTTGAAGGTTAAGTTGAGGAAAGTTTCCAGAAAAAAGGAGCAGAAAGACAGCTGGAAATGAAAATGAGAGAACCAGTCCTGCAGGAATACATTATTTACGTAACAGGAATTCTATAGTCTTCTCTTAATGAGAAATCCTTATAGAAATAGTTTGAGACAATTTTCCTGTACTGAAGGACTTAAGTTTTCAGACTGCAAGCTCTCACCAGACACCCAGTAAAAGGACCAGAACACTGTGACAGAGAAAATCCTATAAATTAGTTTTTGTGCACATAACTTCCAAAGTTTTTTTGTTTGTTTGTTTTTAGTTTAGTTTTGTTTTTTGTGGTGCTGGAGATTGAACCCAGGGCTTCATACTTGCTAAGCAAATATCTTATCTTCCCCAATCTTTTTCTTTCTTTCCTTTTTTTTTGAGACAGGGTCTCACTACCGAGTACAGACTGACTTTGACCACATGGTGATCCTCTTGCTTCAGCCTCTTAAGTGTGCCACCATGCCTAGCTATATCCCAAATATTTCAACATCTGAAGTTATATCTTTTTCATGAAACAATGTCCCATCAGCTATCTAAGTGGGGCAAAGAAACTGTTGAGTAAATTTCTATCACACTTTTTGAAATGAATTTTCTTTCAGTTTTTCCTTAAATACAAAAAGGAATAGAAACCTGAAGGAACTTTAAAAACAGCTAAATTCTATTGTGACCTTCAGTTTTCTAAATATATAATTTACAAATAAATTACCAATTGTATAGTGTAATTTCATATAAAATACACTTTTATTCATGTAAAGTTGAACAACAATAAAAACAAGAGCTACCTGATGTGTCTGAAAATGTCCTTATTTTGTTCTTGACATTTCTACACCACAAAAACAAAAAGTCAGGAAATAGAAAACCCTTGAACAGGGTGAACAGAGGAATTACCTTGGTGGACACCACCGAAATTCTACTAATAATTAAGAGTTCTTTTGTATGGCTCTGATTTCAGCCTACAACACTAATTTCAAGACGGGCATTAGGAACATAATTACAGTATTTTTTTCCTACACTTATTAGCGCCACACTGGCAGAGGATTTCCTTGTTAGGCACAGTCCCAGCTTCATAACCGTAATCCCATGTTAGTTCTGTCCGTGCTCTCACATACCTAACAAAATAGAAATTAAAAATAATCACAAATCACTCTAAATAAAAACACATGAATCAAACTTGAATATGAGAATTTCATGCTACCATCTTTAAAATATCCATTCTTTCTCCTTTGACACCTACCAGTTGAATTGAGTTTTATCCCAAATTTACCTAAGTCCTAAGTAAAAAGGATACTGCTAATATCTATAAGGAGGTGTGTTGGGCAAATGTGAAGCTTTTATATGGAAGAGGATGGGGAAGAGTCTTGACTAGAGGAGAGAGCATTCTTTTGTCATTTCCTGTCATTTATTTTATTGACTAGGAACAGTTTAGGCTGAGTGCTATATTCTAGGGTACCAGGTATTTTGAATTATACTATACATTGTCTCCTCTCATGTTTTTTCTTTTTTTTCTTTTCCCTAGTACTATGGATCAAACCCAGGGTTTTGACACTGAGCTTTTTTAAAATTGAGACAGGGTCTTACTAAGTTGTGTAGCATAGACTCAAACTTGAGATTATCTCTGCCTCAATCAACCATGCCTGGCTACAGTATTATTTTTAAAGTCATGATTTCAGAGTTAATTCATATAAGCAAAGTTATTCAAACCTGTTGGTGAAGAATGCCACCAATGGGAAATTCCTGTCATGTGTTTCTACAAAAACATTCTGTACCCAGAGATTTGGACAACAACTATGCTGTAAAAAAATTAAACACAGAGGTTAGATATAGGATAAAATACAATAACTTGTGCTTTACAGCATTAGAATACCATTCTGTTTCTAATACATCACTGCTTTCTGTGCTAATATATAAAAAAACTATAACACATAACAGCTCCATTAATACAACAGAAGCCTATTCAGAAAGCTCTGTTCTAGTTTTGCTTTTTGCTTTTGAGACAAGGTCTTGCTATATATAGTTCAGGCTGGCCTTGAACTCACTGTGTAGCCAGGCTGGCTTCAAATTCTCAGCTGTCCTCCTGCCACAATCTCTTAAGTGCTGGGATTATGGGCATCTGCTGCCATCTCCAGCTCTGAAAAGCTCTTCAGAGACTTTGATATTTTGATGGAAGAATTACAAAATGGCACCAAAAGCTGGAGACATTGTATTAATACTTCCCATTATTATAAGTGCATTTATTTTTTGATTTACCAACCCTGTACTTAAAATGCATTCTACAGATTCATCTGCATGTGTCTATAATTTATTCACAGAACACTGATTTAAACAAGGGTTTTATACAACCCTAATGTATGCCTACCTGAGGACTGCTCAAATAAACCAGCATACTTACACAGTGGAATCCTGTGCAATTATAAAATAAGACATACAAACAAACAAACAAAGAATGCGTTGTTCTCTTTGTGTACTGATATGTAAAGCTCTCCAGGATATGCCATTAATTTAAAAAAATAAAATGTAGGACAGCCAATGTAATATGCTATTTTTATATATAAAAAGGATAAAAACATACATTTACTTTGCAGAACTACTAGAAGAATACACAAGAAAGTCATAAAAGTAGAGTGAGGAGAAAGGTGGATGAGGGTGTGGTACTTCTCATTGTAGGGCTTTTAAATTATTTTTTTTTTTCACAAACAGTTTTCACAGAGAAGTTTTGTTTTGTTTTTGAAACAAGATCAATCTATGTAGTTTAGGCTAGTCTTAAACGCACTATGTAGCTCAGGCTGGTCTTAACTCATGGTGATCCAGCTGTCTTAGCCTCTCAGATCTGGGATCAAAGATGTGTACTGCCATGCTGAGCACAAAAAATACGAAAAATATACATCATATTGATGTAGGCCTGTAATTTCCAGCAATCTGGAATATTAAGGCAGGAGAATCACAAATTTGACCCCGGCCGAGGCCAAACAGTGAGATTCTGTTTCAAAATAAAAAAGGGGGGCTGGGGATTTAGCTCAGCGGCATAAGCACCTGCCTTGTAAGCAGGCAGTCGTGAGTTCGATCCCCGGTACCAATAAAAAGGAAAAAGACAAAAATAAGTAAATAAATAAATAAATAAAATAAAAAAGGGCTGGAGATATAGCTCAGTATGAAGGCCCTGACTTCAATCCCCCGTGCTGCAAAAAAAAACAAAACAAAACAGATACACTCTCTCTCTTTAATTTTTACATTCTAGTATAAAACAGAACCTCTGGAGGGAAGACATATGAACAACTGATTTCTTTGCTAAATACAGGCATTACTTATACTGATCATACTCTTTCTTCACATTACCACTATTCCAACTTCTGATACTGTTACTTACCTACCAGCTGCTGTTATGCTCTATGCTTATTGCCCTAGTAACCATGTACCTGGAGCACCTACCACATTGTTATAAATTAACTGACCGCCAAGTCATGCTGTTCTGTATGAGCTGTTCCCCCCCACCTTAGTAACCTGTTTGCTGTGTCAACTTTTGTTCCCCTTGTAAGAGACAAATGAAGCTGTGTTAACCATTGTTCCCTTAGGAGAGACAAATGTTCCTGGAATTGGCAGACCAAGGACTATGAGTTGGCTAACCACCCACTGTGAAATGTCTCTGACCTCAAGCAAAGGGGAACAAAGGCCCACCTTGTTTCTGTTTCTCATAACTATATACTTAATGATCAATGAGCTAATCATAAATGAACTATAAAAATCAGTCAAAATTCTAACTCAGTTGCACAGCTTTGCAAATTCCATCTGCACTGTGTCGCTGGGCCAGCTAAAATAAAAGCACTTCTTTTAAAAAAAGACGTCGTCTTGTCCTATTTATCATCTTGGGGGTCTTGCCCCATTTTTCATCATGGGGCCTTGCTTTTTTGGGGGGTTACAACAGCTACCATCTCAAAACACTCATCTGACACAAGACTCATTACAATGCCAAGTCTGCCATCTCAACAATTTCTTCCTGACCATATACTTTTTCAACTTGGGCAAGTAGGCTTCAAAACTTTTTAATGTACTTACATACTTTTCTTACAGAACCATCTTTTAGAGGTTTTTTTTTAAGCAATTGTTTACTAGTCAATTTCAAGCATGTTAATTCCTTACAACATCCTAAACAGTTATTCCTAAATTATAGCAGTATTAATGAGACATTAGCTGTTAAGGAACATTCCGGACACACAACTTGAACACTGAAACGCTAACTTAGGTTCTGGCTTTAGAATCAGTTAATTGTATTTTTCTTATGACATTTTAAAAGCAACACAGGGAAAAAGTTATTGTGAAATATAAATCTCAGCACCTATACTTACATTGAGAAAGCGGCCCACATTTCCTTCTTTTGTGGCATCCAGTAAAAACATGTTGCTTTCACTGGACTTCACTGGAGAAGTAGATGAAGTATTCTTTATTTCACTTAGCAACTCATCATTAGACAAGGCCCACTGCTTTTGACGTGCTGGAGATTTTTCTTCTTGGGGTGTTTTTATTTGAACCTCAAAGTCTTTTTCAATATTTTCACTGTCAGCTGTGGTTGCTGGGTTACATCTATCCCCTGGTGGACTTTCTTCTTCACATTTAGTTATATCTATCACATCTGATTCATGCAGCTGAAGGTCTTTAAAATCGCCAACTTGGTTTGAACTTGAGTCCTCTGATAGACATTGTCAGGAAGGAATTGTCAAGAAATATATATGACTGAACAACAGTGGTGAGATTAACACTAATTAGATGCTAGTTGCTTTAATTATTACGAATCTTTACAATTTGTAAAAGTGGTAATATTTCTTTAGTTTTACAAAGAAAAAAATTAATTCTCAGAGTTAAAACAGGTTTGCCTGACTTGTAACATTAGAACAGGGAAACAATCAACCACAAACTGGCTCACAAAGTGCTTTCTTTCTATATAATACTTCTATAAAGCGGTATTATTTTTTAATGAATCTCCAGGCTGCTTCGTCATTACTACATTTAATTTCTATTGTTAACAAACTTTAACTCTGAAATTTGCATCTAATTATATTCTAAATACATGCAATAGAGTGGGATTGGTTTCTGCCAGATAATCATTTAATAAGTATACTTTATAAACAACAATACTTCAAAATAGATGAAGTCTTTAAATTATTTTTCTTGCCCAATAATGAAAACAATTTTCTGAGAGTATTTAAAAACATGAATAAATGTCAGATGGGATAAGTGAAAGCTTGTGTCACCAAATGCAGGGGCACAAGGAAATTAAGAGATTAAAAAGGTAATCTCACAGAAGCTAGAACAGAATATGGTTACCTGAGACTGGGGGTACGGGGGAAAGGGGGTAAAAAGAGGATGGTTAGCAAATGCAGCTGGGCAGGGGGAATAAGTTCTAAAGATATAGATATATTAGAGTAACTTCCAATGTTCTGATATTCTATAATGTCCTATATATAGTTAACTATGGTTGGCAAAAATTAGTTATATATTTCAAAACAACGGAGACGATTTTAAATGTTGCCAACCTAAAGAAATGATCAGTGTCTGATTTGATAAATGTATCAGTTACCTTGATCTGATCATTACACACTGTACGATATACTGTCACACTGTACCCCATCCCATAAATATATGTAACTATAATTTATCAATTAAAAATAAAAAAATACTAAAACGAAATCTTTAAGGATCTTGATTTACTCAGTCCTGTTGTGGCCGTTATTTCTGCAGTAGTTGTATTTTTTTTTTTTAATGGGTACTTGGGGATTGAACTCACGACCATGCGCTTGCAAGGCAGGCACTTGTGCCGCTGAGCTAAATCCCCAGCCCCCAGTAGTTGTATTTTAATCAAGGGTTACTTGTAAGCCATTCTAGTTATACAATTACAACACTGGATTGCCTGCTATATGCATTATGGTTGTCAATGAAAATGGCAGAAGAACCAAAGCAACTTATTATGGCTCACACAGATTAAATGGTGAAATAAATATAATATAGAAGATGCCCTTTCTTAATAGAATTTTCTGTCAAGAAGCTGCCATGCTTTCCCCAGTCTCTATCATTTAGTGCGAGGTAGGGAGCCATGGTTACAGATACAAGGAGGCTCAAAGGGAAAAGAGGCAGCAACAGTTAGCTCCTCAAAAAAGGAACTCCCCTAGGACAATGTTTCTCTGTTGAGGGAGATACTGAAATGCAAAAGTATCATAAACCAGGTTTTTCCCCAGCTGTACCATTCAGTATGCCAGGGGATGGTAACTGCAAACAAGCACTCAGGGTACTAATATTTTAACCCTTCACTAGTCATGATGGGCATTCCCTTAGTGGTGATGTCTGAACTACTGCAAAAGAGTGATCTGTCTTTATTTTTTAAAGAGTTCAAAATAACAGAAAGTAGCTGCTTTGGAAAGTGCCTCCAAAGCCACAGACAACATCTGTGGATCACACAGAATCAGACATGTACACTATGAATCAGGCCAAAAGGTCAGCAAACTTCTTATGTCAAGGACCAAAGAACAAACATTTCAGGCTCGGCTACCATGTACCTTTTTTTGTAAGTATTCTGTTTTAGCTGATACTGTATAAAGTACAAACAATATGCAGATGAACAACTGTGGCAATGTTCCAATAAAAATTTATAGCCACTGGCACTGTTATTTTCATTTAATTTTTAAGTGTCATGAAATATATTCCCCTGTTTTTTTTTTCAACTATTTAAAAGTCATTCCTCCATGTGCCATACTTGTTAAAGTGCCACTTGTTAAAGTGGCAGCCCAGATTTGGCCCACAAACCATAGTTTGCCTCGCTGATCTATAACTTTTGTGACAAATGAAGTTTGTTATGAAATCTTGGAGGAAGAGCCACAAAAGGGAGCAAGAGATTGACAAGCAAGCAGCAAGCAGAAGAGGCAGGCAACCGCAGCAAAACTGAGCAAAGCCTACTTTGTTTCCTCCTGGCTTTACAATTCAGTAATCCATTGTTTTCTCCAGAGGTGACAGAATCCAAGGAAGTAAGTTCCTTAAAAAGAAGTAAAAAAGAGATTTTACTTTCTAGATCAAGACAAAATATTTAGCAGTTAGGCCTCTTTCATCAAGTGTCAGTCTTCATAGTGTGTTATGATACATCAGTTTTGAAAAGCATCAAAGCTGAATTCATAAGGAGTCTTTAGGCAAATGGAGCCAACATATCTCACTCTTTTGTCTGCGCTCTACCCTAGGCATTTTATTACACCATATCTACAAAGACTGTTAAGACATTCTTTGGGCATTAAAATCCAATACATGTCTGTATCTCAGCTGTAATCATCCTCAGTACTGAAAAAATATTGATACAAGACTATAAGCTTAGCTTCAACTGTAAATTCACAAAGATAAAAAACATTAGCTAGTTTTTATTTCAAAGAAAAGAGTAAAGAAGTTGTTTGTCTTTATGCATTGTAAATACTGCAATCACTTTCAGTGGTAAATTTAAAAGAGAGTTATATTGTATGCTTAGGATAACGTTCATCACCCAACTAATTGTTGACTAAATGGCAACCATTATTTTTTCCTTAGGTTCTTAGCATTTGAATTGAACATTTACTGAATGCTCAGCTGAGTGCCAAGCCTTTTGCTAAGCAAGGTTTTTGACGTTAATCTGTAGGAGATATCACCCAGCTAATAAGCAGAAAAGCTGGAGGCTGAACTCAGGTCTTTCTGACCTCAAGGCCCAATCTTTCATATACTATATGACACTGACAAGGTATTTACTGTTAGTAAACTGATGACAAATATTTATACGACATGTAGAGCAGTTTTTATTTTGTATGAACAAGGCCTACTGTATGCTATCATTATGTCTGTTTCTGCTTCAAGTTTGACTAGTATCAAAATGTATCCCTCATAGGTTGCCATATAAATGCTTTCTGGATAATTCCTTTATAAAGTTACATCTTTTCTTTGTCCTATCTCAATACCTTCTTCTTAATCTAAATTGCTGTACCATTTTGATTATTATATATCACTATTCATTTTGAACACTAGCACTTCCCACAAATTCTCAGACTCAGACAGTCTCAAGTCTCAGGAGAGACCACTGTCAGGACATGACTCCTTATTTATCTGAATTGGAAACATACCAACTGCTATAGAAAATACTAAGTAAATAAAACATGTCGTAACACCTTCAACAGCTTAACAATTCCAAAACAATACAAAAAAATCGTATAAACTATTAAGTCACATAAACATTTTAAACTAAGGAAAGAGAGGCTCTCAGAAGAGCTTCTATCTACGTTTTATAATTTTTACCTTCTGTTTTCCACTCTGTTGAAAAATGACTGTCTTGGATCTAGGACTTCTAACTGAATGATACTGAATTCTTGAAATATTGTGACAACTCATTTTCCTGAAAACAACAACAAAAAATTATTTGGGATAGTGCTGAAAATTCCCTTCATTGAACCCTGAAATTACAGGCAATATTACTATTAAATATATCATTACAAATTAATTTATGTAAAAACAACTATGCATACTGCTCATTACTGAAAGAAACATAATCATAGTTCAAAGTAAGTAATTTCTGAGGCATATTTAAAAAAGAGAACCTATAAACTTTAGATATAGAATCATGATATTAAATAGACAGCAAAACATGGCATCCATAAAAAATAAGTATCCTAGATTTCTCAGTGTTAAGTTTACAACATTTGAAGCAAGATGATATATAGGAGTGGGGTTTAGGGATAAAGAACCACTCGATGCGTAACTTAGACTTCACTCTAATTGTATTTCTAAACTCTTACTTACATCACGAGCTCTTCTGGATTATTACTAGACTTAAGTGGACAGTCCTCAGTTTTAGCACTTCTAAGATGTGTTTCCAGTTCTAATGGGGTAACTTCAGCCTCACAATCTGAATGTGTAACTTCTATTTTCCTCTTTTTTGAAAATATATTTTTCATAATAGTCTCTTCTTTTCCATTTTTATCAACTGCATTAGGTTTCTTGGGGTTAGCTCTGTTCAACAACCTTCCTAAAAGAAAACAGTAAGAGTCTGACCAAGGCAGAAGATAATGTAATTGCTAAAAACAAATGGACATCTCTCTTTCTGCTCTATGACAAGCCTTATGCTGTGTGAATCTTACTTCTGGAAGGCAGATAACACATTAACATCCTAGAAAACTGCTGTAAGATATCTAAACCTCAAACAAATGCCAACACACCAATGAGGGAATCTATCTTCCATGCATTAAAAAAAAATGAGTATTTCAAAGAAGCATTTGTTCATTTTGGTATAGCATAAAAAAGGAATCATGCTTTGGTAGTAATATAACTTTAAAGAACCAGAAAATATTCCAGCAGAGTTGTACATAGTCTTAAAATTGCAACTTTTGTATCTAGTTAAAAAGGTTTTATCATTTGACACTAACAGTTGTTTAGAAAATGACCATTTTGTTTTGTTTTTGAAACAGGATCTCTATGTAATACAGGCTGCCCCTGAACTTACGTATTCCAAACTGGCCTTGAACTCACAGTGAACCTCCTGCCTCAGCTTCTCAAGTACATTTGTCATTAACAGGCCAAAAATGACCCATTTCAAACAGTGGTGATAAATACCTATTGTTTTAATATCAAGTCCTGCATGACAGTAAAATCCCAGCCTAAAGTTCATGTGTTTTCCCCCGAGGAATTCAAAACTACAGTGAGCAGCTCAGAATTAGCAGTCAGATATTCTTATCCATGCTTAGTAGATCAGAGAGATATCTTAGGTACATTTTCTAGGGATGCAGATACTGCCAAAGATACTTCCCAGGACACCATTGGTATTTTATAAGCAGCTTCCATTCAAGAGTTACTTTGAGAAATAAGCATGTCTAGGTACATTGTGTAGTATATGTACACACAAGTGGTGTGCACAGAGATCCAAATTTGACTATGAATTCTGATAACTCTGTGAGCTGCTTCTTGCACTGTTTCTGGACTGAACTGAGAATTTCAGATGAGCAGATTGGTTCAGTCCTTACTCATTAGCTGCTAAGACTCCATCTAGCATATTTCTTTTAGCCATGTTTCCCAACCTTTCATACATCGCAGTAAGAAATGTGGATTTTCTTGAATCACAGAAATGTGAATTTTTTATCTGACATGATGAAGTCAATGGACGATGTAACTAGAGAATATGTATGGCATTGGAAGCATGGTTCAAAAGAATCAATAAATACATAATTGTAGCACACTGCTTTGGAATAAGCATGGATAACATCTGGAGTCCTTGAAACCAAGTGAGTCACCTAACAGTATATAAAAATCTGAACCATCAAAGGCAGACATTTATTTAAAAATTGTTAACTGGGCACTATGGTGTATAACTGAAATCCCAGAACTCTGGGAGGCTGAGGCATAAAGATTACAAGTTCAAGTCCAGCCTAGCAATTTAGGGAGATCCTGTCTCAAAATAAAAAAATAAAAAAGAGCTGGGATGCCAAGGCCCTGGTTCAATTCCCCACACCACCTCCCCAAAATTATTCTTAAGTACCAATCATTTGTCTTCTCTGATGCTTCTCCAAGATCCTATTGTTCTTTACCTTCCTATAAGATCTCAGTATCCCAGCTAAGAAAACGTATATTCAGAAATGTGTATCTTATTGGAGAGTAATTAGAAAATAAACTTTTGTTTTACCTGAATAAATGCAAACAAATGTACCTCTGTCAACATCATCTAGGCAGCGTACACCCCATCCTTTCTTCTCAGTTTTGAACACCTGTAGTCTTACTTGAGGACCATGTTGGACAACTCGATTTTGGCACATTTGTCGATTACACTTGCACAACAGGCTACATTCATAAATGCTGTCAATAAAACAATACAAGAAAGAAAATCAGACACCTCAACAAAGCAAACACCCATCTATATAGTTACTTCACTGACACAGTAATTACTGACAAAAGTACACTATGTACGAAGGCTCAGTGCTACAGTGCTAGACTGGGTTTCTATCACAACTTCCACATTTACCATCTGTGTGTTTTGTAATCTATTTTATTTAATTAATAAATTTTGTGTTTTATCTTGAGATAGGATCTCCTACAAAATTCAGGCTAGCCTTGAACTCACTATGTAGCCCAACCTAGCCTTGAACTCATGGCAATTCTCCTGCCTCAGTCTCCCAAGTCCTGGGATTATAGGTGCCATCACACTTGGCTTACCTGTTTCTTGAAAATGGAGGTTATATAATAGTAACTAGTTTATAGGGACATCCTGTGAAAGCAACTGAGCAAATATTTACAAAATTCCCAACATAATGCCTGGCACATGGTAAATATCAGCTGTTTTAAAATGTTTAGTACCCCCCCCCCCAAATTCCAGTATTCTTGGTGGTTTTTGGGATCTTTTATGTAGAGTACTATGTCATCTGCAAATTACGATAGTTTAACTTCTTTTCCTATTACTTTTCTTGTCTAATTGCTACAGCTAGTTTCTAGGACTACGTTGAATAAGAGTAGAGATAGCGGACATCCCTGTCTTGTCTTTGATTTTGGAATGGAAGCTTTCAGTTTTTGTTCACTTAGTATGATGCAGCTGTTGGCTTGTCATGAATTTTATCGAGATAAAACCATCCATCTATTCCAATTTTCTGTCATGAATAGGTGGCTGCAATTTTTCAAGAGCTTTTTCTGCATCTATTGAGATGACGATATCATTTTTGACTGTGGTTCTGTTAATACGGTGTATTACATTTATGGATTATGTTGAACCATAATCTTCTTGAAAATTTGCTGCATTGTTTGCCAGTATGTTGTTAAGCATTTTTGCATTTATATTTATTAGGGAAATTAGCCTATAATTCTCTTAGTTGAGTCCTATTCTGATTTTAGTAATGCTTGGTCGAAGGAATGAATTTGGAAGTACTGCTTTCCTTTCAATTTCATTAAAGAGTTTGAGAAGCTGTGGTGTTAGGCCTTCTCTAAATTTCTTATAAAATTCAGCAGTGAATCCATCAGGGCCTGGGCTTTTCTTTGTTGACAGGTTTTTAGCAATATCTTCAAATTCACTGATATTGGTTTATTTAGGATAATTATATCTTCCTGAGTCAGCATCGGTAATTTATATGTATCTAGGAATCTGTCCATTTCTTTTATATTTTCCATCTTATTAAAATACAAGTTTTCAAACTAGGGATAGGTAATCTGGCTTTCTGCAGGATGTTATGATTTTACCCTTTTCATTTCTAATTGTGTAATTTGTCTTGACTTTTTTTGATAAGATTGGCTAAGGGTTTGTCAATTTTATTTAATCTTTCAAAGGACCAACTCTGATTCATGATGCTTTGTGTTTTTTTTTAGTCTCTAGTGTGTTCATTTCTGCTCTGATCTTTACAGATTTTCTCCCTTGTACAAGCTCCCTTGCTCTTCTCTTCCTAGAAGTTTGAAGTTCACCATTAAGTTGTTTACAGGCACTTGCCCTGTTTTCTTGTAATGAGTATTTACTACTATCAAGTTACCTCTCAAGACAGCTTTCATTGTGTACCACACGTTCCAGTATGTTGTATTATCATTATCATTCAACTATAAAAACCGTCTAATTTCTTCTTTAATTTCATCTGTGCCCCACTGGTTGCTCAGTAGGGTGCTATTTAATTTCCATGTGTTTATGAAGTTCTTGTGGTTTCTTTTGTCATGGATTTCTGATTTCACCGCACTGTGGTCTGTTGGTGTGCATGGGATAATTTGAATTCCTTTTCATTTACTGAAGCTTGTTCTATGAGCCAGTATATAGTCTATTTTGGAAAATGACCCATGTGCAGTTGAGAAAAGTGTGTATTCTGATGTTGTGTGGGTGGGGACACTCCAGAGACAGCTATTAAGTATATTTCTTTAAGTTTTAGTTCTAATATTATTGATTTTTTTTTTTTTTTTTTTTGTCTAACTGATGAAGCACTATTTTCCCTGGTTCTCTGGCACTGTGCCACAGTATTTTCTGAGTCCCTTAGTCAATCTCAGTTATGGACCAACAGCTGTTTAGAAGAATTATGTCAATTTTGGATACAGTGGTACCAGTAGTATCAAACACAGCCTAGAAAATGAGAAACTGAGCTAACACTTAATTTGCCATTTTTAATGGCATGAACCAGATTTGTTATTATATAATAAAATGTAAAACATCAGAAAATTATATGCAGTGTATAAGCCTTTAATGTGTCAATTTTGCCCTTGTGGTTTAAAATTTAAAATGGATTAAGGAGAAAATAGAGACCTAGAAGAAGAGGAAGGGGTTATAAGTAAAATTGGAGAACAAAAGGAGATCACACCAACTTTGGGAAATTGGTGAAGAAGACTGAAGGAAAAGAGTTGGAAAAGATAAATGGAAGAAGAAAACAACACCCAGAAAGAGGCTAGGAACCATGTTCACACTCATATAACAACTATGTAGGAGAAAGAGGAAAAAAACATTAAAAGAAGAACAGGTCTCTCTGTTCCAAGATTCTCTCTGGTTTCACTAGTTAACCACTTGTGGAGGCAGCGTCTTGTATTGTGCCACTTTATCCCAGCAAGCCAGCAGTAGCTTTTTGGCGGAGTAATAAATAATCTCAGCAGGCCTGCCTGGGGACCAGACATAGTGGGCTCCCCGCTTTCTGAGCAATTTCTGCATGTCTGAGCCCAGCTGGGATCTACTAGATAGAGCCAACAGCAGTTCTGGGTTCTGAGCTCAGCCAGCCCATCTCCAAGCCAATAGATGTCCCCGGCAGCAAGACTTAAATTCTCTGCACTCGCCACCAGCCAGTGCAGTGTTCCATATCTGCTGCTCCCCTACACTGCTGTGTCTCTCTGCAGAGGCTTCTGAGGTTGCCAGCCATCAGTCACCACACCACCACCATGGCTGTGTCCACAGGTTCAAACAGCTCCTCTCCTGCAGTGACTCCCATCTCGGGGAGAAGGCACTGCTGCTTACCTTCTTCTTCATTCAAAGTTTTCTCTTCACTCTCTCTGTGGGCTTCACTTCTCACCTCAGATCCTTCCTGGGTCCAGTGAACCAGTCAAGTGGTTGCCTTCGTCTTGTCTTCCTCCTGATGCTATATTCCAATGTCTGGATGGCGACCCTCTCAGAGGTTGTTCTCTCTGCAGCTTCCTACTTCACCATCTTGGTCTCTACCCATCAAAACTAAAGTTGTAAACCTCGCAATTCAAGATTTCAGAGCAATGACCTTTTCCCACTGCTCAGTTGCTGGGCTGGAGGGCTCGGCCTGGCGGAGGCTGGGGTGCAGTGTGGTGACAGGGCAGCACTCCCATGTGAGGCCCCTGAATTCAGGCCCCCCTGGAGGGTCCTGCCTTGTAATCCAGCACTCAGCAGTATCAACTTTGAAAAGTTGAAAATTACTAAGTCTTAGGTGAGCACCAAAAAGTAGATTTCTTAATGGGACATGCTTGTCCAAAGTAAGCCAACCCTACAGGGAAGGATAAGAGTCAGATTTAAAACAGATGAGTGTTTGAATATTTTCTGCACTGTACATATATATGTGGTCTCTTAGTTCCATTCCCAAGACAACAGATTGGGAATTTTTGTATTATTATTCCTTAATAATTTGGATTTTTAGTAGTAGAAACAGATTTAAACAGTATCCATGAGACTGCCAACAATAAAGAAAGTACCCCCAAATACAAATACAAATACTGGGCAACTAATCTTCAAAGTATCTTACCCGGTAGGTATCTGTCTCTGTAGTCTTTTATACTTATATCCAGTAGTTATTTTATCACTTGACAGGGGGGAAGTTTTGGCATTTCTTGCTGTCAGCTGAAGACATGCACATTTTGTTCTAAAAGGAAGGCAACAGACAAGTCAGAGCCTTAAAAAAAAAAAAACAAAGTTAACTGATAATGTGTAAATGATGTGACAGCATTTATAACAGCTGTTCAGTTATGGACCATATGGAAACTCGTTCCCTAAAAGAATGGGCCTCTTTGAAAGACAAAATCTATTAAAAGTTTATAAATAATTATACATTGCACTGCCTCTCCTTTTTCTGGTCAGTTTTTTTTTTTTCCATTTTTTGAGGCATGTCTTGCCCTTAGTTCACCCTGGTCTTGAACTCTTAGTGGTCCTCCTACCTCTCTTTTGGCTTGCTGGGATCATAGACATGTACCACCACACACATGGCTAATTACTTTCATTTTGTATTCTGTGGAAGCTCATGAATATTCTGCTAGTTCTGCTCTTGTACAAGGACACACAGAAGCACAGTTTTATAGATGTCCTTAGTTCTCTCTCACATCAGTAGCAACAGACTGGAGAGATTGATGCTAGGTATCTGGCTACTAGAAGTTTTCCAGTTTGTTGCCAGACACTTGTAACTATAAATTAAATCTACATTTTTTTTTTTTTTTTGCTCTAATTGATGAGATGATTTTTTTTTAAACTTAATTGGGACTCACTCACACTCCATAGAAAGTAGGGACCCTGGATATCCCAGCTATTGAGATATGTTACTGTTGGTGAGCTGGTTAAAATTCCTGGATTTTTATCTCCTTAGATGAACAAATGACTTTTTACTGTTTGTTTCTTTTCTTTTCTTTCTGGTTTTTTTTTTTTGGTTCTGGGAATTGAACTCAGGACCTTGTACTTGCCAGGCAGGCGCGTATGCCACTGAGCCGTATCCCTGGCACTTACATTCCTTCCCTCTATGTGTCTCTTCTGTATTGCCTATATATACATAACACACATCAGCATGATGGCTCCTGTTCCCAATAGTAGAAAACAAACTCAATAAACACATTAATTTGTATTTTGTTTACAGACGTCAAAATCTGTAGTGGCTCCCACAATGAATGTAACCATATTCTATAAATGTGTACTAAGAAAAGAAACCTATAATTCCTTTTTTCATATCACTTTGTAAAGTTGAAAAGTAAACACAAATACTGTAACATTCTTATTTTTTTTTAATTTTTTTATCGGTACCAGGGATCAAACTCCCAACCATCTGCTCGCAAGGCAGGTGCTTATGCCACTGAGCTAAATCCCCAGCTCCAACATTCTTGTTTTTTCCACAACTCAGAATTATTTGTTAGCATTTTGTTTAGTCCATCTTTTGCTACATATATACTAATATCTATAATTTTTAAAAAGTACCTCCCTCCGAAAAAGAATGGCTGTCATCAAGAAATCAACCAATAACAAATGCTGGAGGGGCTACAGGGAAAAAGGAACCCTTCTCCATTGTTGGTGGGTATATGGACTGGTGCAACCACTTTGGAAATCAGTATGGAATTTCCTCAAAAAACTAGGATTAGAGAGGCCAAGGATTTAGCTCAGTAGCATGAGCGCCTGACTGTTAAGTGTAAAGTCAGTAAGTTTGATCCCTGGTACCAAAAAACAAAGCCAAAAAAACTAGGATTAGAGGTCCCATTTGACCCAGCTATTCCCCTTCTGGGTATCTCCCTAGAAAAATTAAAAACAACATATCACAGTGACATATATGCATCCATGGAAACAACCCAAATGCCCGTCACCTGAAGAATGGATAAAGATGATGTGGGTTTTTTTTAATACAGTGGAGTACTACTCAACCACAAAGAAGGATAAATTTGAAGTATTTCTAGGTAAATGGATGCAACTTGAAGCCATACTCTTAAGTAAAATAAATTAGACTCACATGTGTAAATAGCACATTGTCTCCCTAGTGTGAGAAACTCAAAGAATAAATAAAGACCAAAATGTAAAAACAGGTACTATGAAATGGGAAGAAACCATTCAAAAGGAAAGAAGAACTACAGTGGGGAAAGGGGAAAAGGGAGGAAGGAAAAAGGGAAAAAAACTCAATTTTTAAAAAAAGAATAAAATAAGAACAAAACTTTGTAAATAGGGAGGGAAACATGGGTTGAAAGGAAGAGAGGGAAATGGGAAAAACAGAGAAGTCAAAATGTATCATACAGGTTTGAATCCTCTATGATGAATATGATCATTATGGATATCTAAAATGCAGCAATAAACTTAATTATATATTAAAATCAATACTGATATTACCAATATAAAAAAGCACTAGAGATAAAACTGAAGATGTGGTATCCTTCATACTTTATATATATATCTCAACAACCGACAGTTTTTCCTGTATCAGCGCCATACTACAACGTGTTTTTTGTTCAGTGTAATGTGTTTCTTTGCCCACTAGTTTCTTGAGGCAGGGTCTTGCTTTGTAGTCCACACTGGCCTTAACCTCCTGATCCTTCAGCCTCAAGCTCCCAAGTGCTGGGATTACAAGTGTGCCACCACACCTCATCCAATATAATGTTTCTGAGATTCACACAAGAAATACATAAATGCAGTTAATTTCTCTGAGTTTCTTACAGCTTTTAGCCACTGTCTACTTGGTTCACAGCAGAGCTTATTCATGAGGCTGAGAACTGCTTGAGCCTACCAGCTAAATAACAGGTTTTCAATGTAACAGTGCTATAGTGAACCTCATCATTATCATCAATATTAAGCAGATGTGAAGGACAAGCTTTTGAATATTTTTTGACTATGACCCACAGTAAGATAAACATTTTTTTCATTTTTTCTTTTGCCTAGTATAGTTGACTTTGTATCAAATACAGTATACATTTAATATAACTTCATATCTACAAATCCTGCAAATAGATACTAGAACAAGATTTCATTTTTTTAATGGCATATTAAATATATTAATTGCAAACATCATTAAATTTCTAAAAAAAATTAGCCAGGAAATGATTTTTAAGTAAAAATAAAATACAATATATTATAGTGTTTAAGAACAAAGGTTTGAGCTGGCATGGCAGAGGACTCCTGTAATCCCAGCACTTGGGAGGCTGAGGCAGGAGAATCGTTTGCAAGTTCGAGTCCAGACTGTGATACAAAATGAGCCCAAGGCCAGCCTGAACTGTGTAACAATACAGTGTCTCAAAAAAAGAAAGAAAGAAAAAAAAATAACAAAGGTTTGCTGGGTGCAGTGGCACAAGCCTACAGTCCCCAGCAGTTTGGGAGGCTGAGAAAAGAGGATCTCAGTTGGAGTAGGGCAATTTAGCAAGATCCTGTCTCCAGAATTTTTTTAAGTAAAAAAAGAGATGGGTTCAATCCCAAATTCTAAGCCCCTCAAAGCAGAGTTTAAGCCACGTGTGGTGTGGCACAAGCCTGTAGTCCCAGTTATTTATGAGGCTGAGAACTGCTTGAGCCTATCAGCTAAATAACAGACTGGGCAACACAGTGGGACACTGTGTCAAAGAAAATAAAACATTCAAACTGTTTGGCCTATAAAGTATCTGACTTTTTCTCTCCAAGCCTCACTTTTAACACAGAGATAATACTATCTACTTCAGGGTTTTTCTGATGAAATAAGGAAGCATGCAAAGCAGCCATCAGAGTGTCTAGCACTATAAAATGGCATCCACTATTATAACTATGGTACTAGATTAAAGAAAATATTATTAGAATACATCTCAAATTACTGTATTTGGCAGTTTTCTTTCTTATTGCAAGTGAGATAGCACTGTTCTTCATTTTAGATTCTTAGGGATAAATTAATACACAGTAGGACTTCTTGACAGAATCCCAATATTCAGAATAGTTTTTAAAATGTCTTGTTTTGCTACTCACATGTCTATGCAGCCCTCAGAACAGTCACAGGAATCAGTAAACATGCTGGAAAAATTGTTTAGATAATATGCTGGTGGCCACATAGTCTTTCTGTACTTAAACTGTGGAAGCTTTCGATTGTCAATTTCATTACAGAAAGAAATGGGTACCAATTCTAGTCCCTTGCTAATATCTACATCAGAAACAATTTCTTCTTGCTTTTGGTAATTCCGAGTCAGCTGAACATAGGTATTAAAGGAAAAGTTATCTGTAAATAAAAAGCTGCACTCTGTCTCAAGCAGGTAACGAAAGACTTCCTCTATGTTTCGCAGACTTCTTCCACAAGGAGCTTTATAATTCACATGAAGTGCTGAAGAGTGAGTGTTTGTCTTTGCATGTCGTCTTTGGAAGTGACATCTGATTGGTAATTGCAGAGGGTTTTCTGCCTTGGTGGTTGATGGCATTTTCATCAGACAGGCACAAGAACAATGATGACTTTGGTAAGATAAATTCATGGGTGATCTTTTTCCTCTACATTCTACAACTTTATTATCCAGAGGGAGATTTTTCTTATTTTCTATATTTCTGTTAAAACAGATTATTCATTAGTATCTCATCCATCTAGTACAATTCTGTATTTTAAAAAACACTGCACAGTAAGATGACAAAATAAAGTATCACTACCTTCATGGACAACAGTAAAATAAACCTGAGTCTGAAATAAATATTTTAATATGTTCTATCACCATTTAAAGGTTATATGTAGGTAATTTCAGAATACTCCAGGCAACTTTCAGTGAGGTACTTGAAAGCACCTAAAATATTTAGAGTTTGCATTCAATAAACAGCTGAGGAAGATACTTTGCCAGGCATGCTTGGTTCAATCATTTTGCTTACAAAAACCAGTAAAGATGTGCTAGAAAATTACTAATTTTTATTATTAACTTATTACTTTTATAATAAAGTATTAATTCTGTTACCTTGTTTGGATCTAACAACTGGTTTTTAAATAATATATAATTTACCTAGTAATCATATCAACACATCTGAAAATGATGGTGAACTGACAAGTAAAAATGGGATGTCTACTGATTTTAAGAGAAAATAATTTATGAAAAAAGTCTGTATTTTTTTTTAAAAAGTCCTGGAACTCAGCTTTAAACTTCCACAAAGAACCTGAGTTTTATTTTTCTTTCTTTAAGTGCCCCTTATGTATTATAATATTTTTATATTATGTTTGTAAAGCAGTACTGTCCAACAGAACCATCTCCATTGGTCTATGCCTATAGTTAGTTAGTGCCTATACTAACTAATACCCAAAAGTCATGTATAGCAACAAAACACTTTAAATGTCACTAGTATGACATTTAGAATGAAACTTTAAGGTTTAATTTTTATTAGTTTAAATATATTTATTTTTGGTACTGGCAGTTGAACTCAGGGTCTTGTGCTTGCCAGGCAGGTACTGTACTGCTGAGCTATATCCCTGGCCCAATTACTTTAAATTTAAATAACCACATGTCGCTAATGGCTACCATATTGGACGTGCAGATATGGAAATTTTTTTCATTTTCTTTTTTTTTTTCTCACTTACACAGTAATCCTTTGAGTAATTTCCAAAGTTTACTGAAATTATGTGACGAATAAGTTTGTATATAGCAATTTCATATATGCAAACATATTAAAAAAAAACAAAACACTCCAAGGCTGGGGGTTTAGCTTTGTGGCACAAGCACCGGCTGGGCAAGAGTGAGGTCATGAGTTCAATCCCCGGTACCAAAAACAAAACAAACAAACAAAACTCCAAAAGTGGGACATGAGATAAATGCATTAGTAATTTTATTAATATTTGCAAACTATTCTCAATGGGTCAGCTGCTTCAGTAATATATGAGCATGCTTCCTCTTACAGAGCTTCATCAATCAAGCAGATCTTGATATTTTTTATTTCATAGTCTAATAGGTGAAAAGATGTATTTATAAATCTCAGTGTTAGAAAAGTTCATTCTATTTGTCTCTATGTTACTACTTTGATGAACACTAAACATTCATACATATACATGAACATCTACATCTATTCATTCTTGACTAAATTCCTGATCTTACCATAGCACATCTTCCTTAAGAGGAATTACTAGATATTTCAGCTTCCATAAACAATGCTAAAGCAAATAAAACATGTCCTAACACCTTCAACAACTTAACTATTCCAAAACAATACAAAAAATCCTAAGAAACTATTAAGTCGCATAAACATTTTATTTTATTATTATTATTTTTTTTTTGGTCTTTTTCATTTTTATTGGTACTGGGGATCGAATTCACAACTGCCTGCTTGCAAGGCAGGCGCTTATGCCACTGAGATAAACCCCCAGCCCCCAAACATTTTAAACTAAGTAAAGGAAAGAAAGTTTCTCAGAAGAGCCTCCATCTATATTTTTTAACTTTCACCATCTGAGCTACATCTCTAGTCCATTAAAGACTTCTTGAGTGGTGCTAACATACTAGGTACAGAACCCAAGGTATTCCCCCTGGGCTTCTTCCTAAGTTTTGGACAAAGTTTTTGAGAAAGAGTCTTGCTAAGTTGCCCAGGATGGGCTTAAATTTGTGATCTCCAGCATCAACCTCCAAGGGTGCTGGAATTATAGGCATGTGCCACCATGCCTACTTCCATATTCTTATAAATACATTACCCAAAATATGATCTCTCATTTTCTGGCCTCATGCTGCCTCCTGACCAAATTAATTCTGTGCCAGGATAACAGTTTTTCAAGGTAGATGAGATTTTTTTTTTATTATTTTGAAGAGAATAAAACTAAGTGAGACAAAACAAAACAGAGTCAATCAAAACAAAAGGATCAACAATGGTACATGACTTAAAAACAAAATAGAAGGAGATCAATAATGGCCACTATAATGCCTCCTGTTACCTTCAAAAGAATTGTTCACATCATCAGGCATAATAACACTGAACAAAACAGTTCAGAACAAAACCAATAAAAACAAAACATTAAAGACATTATAAGACTTCAAAAGATAACAGTCAAACCAGAATGGTTATCATAGTGTATCTTGTCTTCAAAGTAGTTGCCTATACCATCATACTTGATACTATCAAACAAAACAGAATAGAATAAAATCAGTTAAAACAAAACGGTGAAAGCAATACAAGGCTTCAAATCAAGCTAACAGAAAATCAAAAATGGTTATCATAATATATCCTGCTATCTTTGGAATAGCTGTCTATGCCATCAAATTAATACAAGCAGACAAACTGAAACAGAATAAAACCAAACTAAATAAAACAATGAAAACACATGGGTTTCAAATCATGATAATAGATTAACAGTGGCAATGCCTTCCCTTTTCCCACAGTTCTTCCCCTTTCACTTTCACAGGATGTACTGTACATTTTGGATCCCACTAACTTCTTTAATTTTTATATTAGGAGGCAACCCGCTATTCACCTAAGTGATTCTGAACCTTTTTACCCCTGGGCATGATCTCAAGTTGTATCCATTTGCTTACAAGAGCCTCAAGGGTTTTTTTTTTCTTTATAGCTGAGTAGTTTTCCACTGTATAAAAGTGTCACTTCTAACCAATCTGCAGCTGATGGGCAAGCTACCCCACTTTTTTCTGGTTCCCTGTCACGTAGAGCATTGTTTTCTCCTCTTTGACTTTCAGTCTATAAATGCCCTTTGGGGTTAAATGTATTTCTTATATAAAGCATATTGATAAGACAATCTCCTGATCCACTCTGCCTGTGTTTCTTTTTGTTAGTGTATCAAGGCCGTCTGTGTTAGAGATGATAGCCAACCTTCTCTGCCTCATCTCTGCCATGCTATTGTTCTGCTGTTGGTTGTCTACTTTTCCCCTTCACTCCACTATCTGCCCCATTTAGTGAGCCCCCTCTGCTGCTGTTCCTGAAACCATGGTCTTTTTTCTCTCTATCTCTAGAATGTCCTTCAGTATTTTTTGTAGGGTTGGATTGGTGGTCATGAATTCCCCCAATTCCTCTTTATCATGGAAGCATCTTTTTTCTCCATTTATTTTGAGACACAGTTTTTCAGGGTACATCAATCTGGGTTGGAAGTTATTTTCTTTCAGGACCTGTAACACTTCATTCCAAGCCCTTCTTGATTTGATGGTTTGTGTCGAGAAGTCTGTTGATTCTGAATCGTTTTCCTTCATAGGTGATCTGTTTCTTTTCTCTGACAGCTTTTAATATTCTGTTCTTGTGTTGAATTTCTGGGATCTTGATTATTATACATGTGGGTGTAGATCTATTTTGTTTATAGCTGGCTGGAGCTCACTTACCTGAATATCATTTCCTTTTCCTATGCTTAGGAAGTTCTCTTTAATTATTTCTATAAATAGCCTTTGTATTTCATTTGTGCTTACCCTGCTTCTTCACTCACATTTTTTTATTCTTAAGTTATAGATTCTCTTGTCATCTTCTAGCTTTGTATTGTTACTTCCTGGTTCCTTGTTAATTTTGAGATCTTTCCTTTCATGATCACAAGCTGCAAACCTGTCTTCAAGGTCTGATAGTCTGTCTTTAGTTTCTTTCAAGCAGTTCTGCCAGCTTTCAGTGGAGTTTTTAATTTCTTGGTAATCTCTTTGAATTTGTTTCATGTATTCTAAATCTTTTTTATATTCTTCATTGAAGGTTTCCCTCCTTTTTCTATGCTCCTCCATTCTTCCATCTGTGTCTTCTTTAGAGGTGCTTAGCAATTCTTTTATTATGTTTCTCATTTCTTTTTTTACCTGAAGTAGTATTTCTAAGTTCTTCTATAGCCTCTTGAAGTTGTTTATTTTAGTTGCTGTTGCTTCAGAAATTTCAGGTGTCTCGATCTCTTCCATGTTTACATCTCCTGGACCAGTACTGCTTGGGTTGGAGGCCTGAGATGGCCTTTTGCTGCTGCTTCTTGTCATGTTCCTAGTTTCTTCCAGACAAGTAGGTAGTGGGGTCCCTGGCACTTCCCTATGTTGGTTATAATTTTTCTGAAGTGTGCTGGCTAGGGATATCCGATTGTGACCACTGGATGCGCTGGTGTAGGGCTTTCGGTGGCTTGTGGAATGCAAGCAGAGACAGGGCAGGCTGGTGCCTCCCTCCTGAGCTATTAACTGCGGGAGCCCTCACTACATTCCTATGTGCAAGGTGGGTGGAGCTGGTTAGGGATAGCTTTAGGGAAACCTCTGGTGGCTGTTGGATTGTGTCCAGAGGTGGGACTCAGTCTAAGCAATTTCCACCAGTCTGCACTGAGCTAAGAGTGGCTGAATGAAGTCACCCACAGTCACCACCAACAGTGTAGTTCTTGGGTCTGCTGCTTGCCTCTGCTACCATGTCTCCCCAGAGAGGCCTTCGGGCTTGCCAGCCATCAGCTTCACTGTGACCATGCGTCCCTAGGTTCCAACAGTGCTTTTTGCACGGTGGTTTCGGCTCCAGGTAAAAGTGCTGCCAGCTACCACCTTCTTCTGTTAAGTTTTTTCTTTTCTTTTTTTTTTTTCTCTTCCCTCTGGGCTTCAATTCTTACTCTGGGTGCTTCTTGGGTTGAGGGGATCCACTTCCTTTTTGTCTTCTCCAGAATGCTATATTCCAGCATCTGGACTGTTTTTTCCCAGAGAGGCTCTTTACTCTGCTGCTTACTCTTCCATCATCTTTCCAGGATTCCCAAGGTAGTTGAGATTATCTATAAATAATTATTACTTTGTACATTTCAATACTTATGTTTTCTTTGACATTCTATTGTATTTACTAAAATTCTATGGAGAGAGTGAAAAAGGAAAGAAGGAAAATACTATTTCTAAAAGTAGGTATTGATATTTTTAAAATGTCTTGTGGCAGTCGTAAAGATAAGCTTTTTTCTTATGTCTCTGTAGTGAAATAGATTTCCTGCATTGCCATTTCTTAAGTACTATGTCTTCTTCAACTTTAAATTCTATATTTGACTCATCTCAGAGCCTGTAACAGGATATCTGAGAAAGTTTTCTAGAACAGTATATGGATAACATATTTTCTGAGCTTTTGCAGAAGTTGAATTTCAGATTAACCATGTTGTTACTTTTGTTGGTTTTTGAGTTGATATTTTGAAGATATTTATATGTTAGTCATAATACTAAAATTTTATTTTAAAAATTTTTTGTTAAGCTGGTTATGGTGGCACAAGCTGTAATTCTAGCACTCTGGAATGCTGAGACAGGAGAATTGCCAAGTTCAAACCAAGCTTTGGCAACTCAGCAAGATCATTTCCAGAAAAAAAAAAAAAAAAAAAGCCTAGGGAAGTAGCTTAGTGCAAAGGCCTTAGTTCAATCCTCAGTACTCCCCTAAAAAGCTGTCTACTAGTATTTTCCCATATTGTGGTACCCTTACCTCCAGAGTTCATATTCTTCTACACTCAGAAGTTATTTTTTTTGATCATGGCTTCTATGTAATTTATTCTAAGTCCTGGTGTTCTTACTTGTTTGCTTTACTTTTTAGTTCACAATAAATACATCAGGTTTTCCCACAATCAGTACTTTTGCAGTACGCATTTAATAATCAGTTCTTTAAATATGTTGAAAATACCTGTACTTCATATTTATATAAATACCAACTCAGAAATCCTCTGGCTCTTTTCTTTTGCATTCTGGATATGCTTATTAATCCCAGGTTAGCATGTTCCTGCTGGCCTGAGCCACGGGTGGTGCAAATGATCTAATCTGTTTTATTAGTCTTTTTACTAATATAATTAATTAAAAAGCCTATAAATGGACCAAATGTAGTTAATTGCTTGAATCTAATTACTGCTCAAATACAAATATGAATACAATTATTAAAATTATAATAAACAAATTTATTTACATTCATGAGTAGTTTATTAATAAATAATTCTCTAAATTTTAACATAGAAACCTTACAAGTACCCCATTGCTGGTATATATAACATGCATTTACAACTGCTCTTCCACAAATTAGCTGTATTATAACTTTTATATCATTTTAATGATTTTCTCAAAGAACTATAATATGATAACATCTGATCTGC
Source organism: Cavia porcellus (assembly GCF_034190915.1). NCBI lineage: Eukaryota > Metazoa > Chordata > Mammalia > Rodentia > Caviidae > Cavia > Cavia porcellus. Next base: position 64,602,897 of record NW_026947504.1, on the reverse strand, counting down.
TAAATCTGTGCCTTTCTTTGCATTATTATAATCAAATGTACCCCTGATAAGTGGTACATGCTGCTTGACAGTCATGTATGTATCACTGGTAGTTCAAGCCACCTGATGGGACAGTCAATTCAAATCACAGCTGCCTGGCAGCAAAACATATGGATTACAGTCCCATCATCAACATGTTAGCCTCGTTAAAAGGTAACTTTCATAATGAGTCCTTTTTTATTTTTTTTTAATAATTTTTTTTTGTCTTTTTCATTTTTATTGGTACCAGGGATCGAACTCATGACCGCACACTTGCAAGGCTGGCGCTTATGCCGCTGAGCTAAATCCCCAACCCCATGAGTCCTTTTTTAAAAAAGTTGAAACCCCCTAAATACCCATCCATAAAGAGGCAGACAAATAAAATGTACTTTCAGATTATAGAAAACCAAACTAGAGTTATACAAAATGAAACAATTCTAAAAACAGAAAAATGAGAAAACAAGAGACGTTATGGTAGCCACTGTTGATTTCCTGCTGTCTTTTTCTGAAATCCTGTGTTATTTGCATTGTTTTACTCTGCTCTACTTTGTTCCATTTTGGTTTGCTTTGTTTTATCTCTTTAAAATAAAAGTAAAAATAAAAATAGAAAAATGACTGGGTCTCAAGATCAGTGCTGAAGCTGGGGATTTAGCTCAGCAGTATAAGCACCTGCCTGGCAAGTGCAAGGTCGTGGGTTCAATCCCTTGTACAAAAAAAAAAAAGAAAAAAGAAAAAAAATCTATGCTGGGTGAAGTAACCAAGTATATGCATGACTATTTATGTTAACTTAAAAAACAACAGGCAAATAGATTCTATAATCTACTTTTGTTTCATTCTCCCAATTAACTCCTATCTTCATTAGCCCACTCCACTTTTGTAATTACTTTAATCCTTTCACTTATTTTAGTATCCAATATTTCCTTAATTTTTAAAGCCAGGACCTGAAAGTACTTGTTCCCTATTATTAGCTGCCAACTTCCTTTTTACTGTTTTCCTTATAAAGCAGTATACTACGCAGTGAATTCTGAGCACTTCTAAGTCTTCTTTTTTGGCGTGGGGGGGGTGGATGGGTGGGTGGGGGTTCTTTTTAAGACAGGGTTTCACTATGCAGTTCAGCCTGGCCTCCAAACTCAGTGATCCTCCTGCCTCAGCCTCCCAAGTGCTGAGATTACAGGCACGCCCCACCGTGCCTCCCTTGTTTGTCTTTCTGAGATTTACTATTTTTTGGTTTCATTTCATTCAGAATTCACTGTAATAAATTCTCTTAGACTCCCCTGACATTCTTCTCTGTTTTGACATAGGCTGCTCACTTTCAAGTTAGTAGTGCTCTGTGTTAAATAGTAAACCAAATGTCTCATTCTCCTTTTCAGCTTGACTTCACCAAATTATGTTTCAAATCAGATTCTGTGCCATTCTTTTCTCCATATATCATTACTTGATTTCCTCCATTCCAGCTATTTCTTTGATTTCCTTTTTGCTTTTGGAGGAAAGTGAACATGAAATATTAATGTATCTCACTCTATAAAGTAGTCATTAATTTTAGTGTACTCAAAGCTACTGATCTCGTCAGTGTTTCTAAAAAAGAGAATCAAACATAAAATTTAGAATTTAAAAAGTCAATACTATTTGTTGAGTCAACAGTTAGGTGAGTGAAGTCCAAATTAAGAGAATTTTCCTTTTTGATAAAGTTCTGATAAACTCTGATATTGTTATAGAATACTACAGCAGATTTCTCAAGACAGCTTTACAAAAGAAAACATAACTATGCCAGGCATGATGATGCAAGCCTTTAATTCCAGCCTCAGGAGGCTGAGGCAGGAGTATCACTGAGTTTGAGGCCAGCCTATACTACATGGTAAGATCCTGTCTCAAAAAACAAACAAACAAACAAAAACAAGAAGGAAGAAAGAAAGAAAAAGAAAAAGAGAGAAGAGAGAGGAGAGAGAGGAAAACTAGGCTGGTCAAACATTCTTTCTGAAGAGTAATGAAGCGCTTGCTTTTGCAGCACATATATGTAAGAGTAATGAAAAGAGATCTCTCGTGTCACAAGTCTGTCTTTAGTTATGCTACATTTAATATTGTTTTCAGTGACAATAAAGGCCAGCAAGCTTGCTGGGCATGGTACTGCACACCTATAATCCCAGTTACCCAGGAAGCTAAGGCAGGTAGATTCAAGGCCACCTTGGGCAACTTTGTACAACTCTCTTAAAAAGGGCTGAGGATATAGCTCAGGGTAGAACTGTTACCAAAAAGCAAGTGGTGCTTCTAGGTTTAATACCCAATACCAAAGACAAAAGAAGAACAAATAGAACAAAAATTACCAAAAAATGAGGGAACTTATTATACACAATAAGCTAGAAAATACACAAAACATTATACAAAAGAGATCCACAATTCAAAAAGACTCTGCTAAGCTATCTAATGCATTTAAGCCAAAAGGAGACACTTACATTTAGGTTTAAAATGTAAACTGTCTAAACTTAAGATGGGGAAGAGCTTGTTGAGTAGAAGTTTATTTGAAAATGAATCATATTTTAGTGACTTAGAATGGTTTCATCTGTATAAAAATGAAATTTTAGTTTTACATTATAAAGTGCTCAGAATTTCTAGGAAAAAAATTGTTCATGAGCTATAAAATGGGGAATAAGGGCAGGGATTCACATATATGATACCCCTGCCTCAGCCTCTTAGATCTCAAGTGCAAGGATTATAGGTGCAGTTCAACTTTTGTAACTCCTTAATTTCAAGAATTTTTAGGGAGTCATTTGAATACTTCATTGAAAGGACAAATAAAATTAAAGCAAAAGCTAAACATTAATTCTAAAGATGCTGTGTTTTGTTTTTCAGAACTTCCTGCTTTGGCAGAAAACTTTCAAGAAATTTTCCTTGAATTAGTAGTTAAAGGTTTTAGTGGAGATATTACCTACTAAAAATAAACAAAGACAAAGTATCAGGGGGGCTGGGGATTTAGCTCAGCGGCGTAAGCGCCTGCCTTGCAAGCAGGCAGTCGTGAGTTCGATCCCTGGTACCGACAAAAACCACAAAAAGACAAAAAAAAAAAAACAAAGTATCAGAAGGTCAAAGTTGCTCTTGTATAATTCTCCTTTATGCAAAGGAATGTGTAGTAAAATTAGAGATAAATAGTGAAAGGGAGGTCAGGAAAATTATTACTTTCTACTACTTGAGAACAATTACACATTTCACAAACTGAATACTGAAAGATACTTACAAATTTCTTTTAATATTCTACATCTACAAATTCTTTAAGGAAGCTAACTTGGTAAATTTTACTGTACTAATGAAATACAGAAATACCTTAAGCAAAATATAGTAATGCCTCAGATCACTAAATGCTTTGGTTCAGAAATGAAAACATTTATTTTGCTTCCTTTTGCAAACCCTGTATCCAGTAACAAACATGACCATGGTCATCTTCTACATGCAAACACAAATGCACCCATCTTCCCCAAAATCGTAAAACAAATTAAGTTCATAAACTGAGGTACCACTGTATTACAAAATGACTTACTTACTTAGGGATATTAAATAAATAATCTATTAAGGGACTCATGAACCTTTATAAAATACCAGACTTTGTAACTTGTAAAGCTTTAATGGGAAAAAGCCTTTTTATATCGTTTATCTAATATCAAAGGATTTTGAAAGACTAAATCTCTAAGAGCAAAAACATTAACATAAATATGTATATACATACAGAAATGTAAAGCCTTTTGGAAAGGAGTCTTCAGATGATGTAGAAGGGAATACATTTGACTTGTTTTCCTGTTCTCTTGGAGTCACAGTTATATGATCTACATGGACAAAATTGCAAATGTGAGTAATAAGTGTACCAAGTTAAAAGCTAAAACCTCTAAATACTATCTTTTAGAAATTCTGCCTATAAGGAATCATAAAATTTGCAAAAATATTAAGATTTCAATATACAGCCAAAAGATTAGGTGTCAATAGTTTCAAAAATATTTATAATGACTCAGATAAATTAAAATGCTTGCAAGAGAGTGCTACTAGGAAACCTGTAGTTTGGGCTGAATGTGAACTGTATTTTAACCAACTATAAGGTGAGCATTAAGTATCCCTCTTTCTGCTATACTTTACAGAAAATTATCAGTTTTTCAAGGTTTATGCAAAATCGTAAGATAGAACGTGTATCTTTCGTTTGGTCACGGTTCCATAACCATCCATTTTGGAGGAGGAATTTGGTTACCTCTCTTGGTCTATGTATCATGCCGTACTTCATGTTATCTTTTTACACGTAACATCCTCCACCGCCCCTTACTCCCCTCTCTTTGTTCTTTGTTACAGTGCTGGGTATCAAATCAAGAGTCTTGGCCATGCTAGAAATACATTCTACTTTTTTCTTGTTTTTATACTGCCCTTGAACTATTCTTATCCTCTAACATATCTATAATACAGAAATGAAGTGGTCTATTTAAGGAAAAATTTATAGATTATAGGAATATTCTGTTTGGTTTAAAAACTTTCCTTAATGTATACTAATGGACTTTAAGGAAAAAAGTGATTCTTATCCTGCCTTATTATATTGCTGGGATTTGTTTGTTTGTTTGACTTTTTGAGACAGCGTCTCATTGTGTAGTTCAGATTGGCCTTGAACTATGTAGCTCAGGCGGGCCTCAAACTCACAGCAGTCCTCTCAGTCTCCTGAGTGCTGAGATTTTACACAGGTGCCACCACAGCTGGCTATATTGCTGCTAAAATTTTTTTTTCAATGACACCTGCTAAGACATATAAAGCAGACTTTATTCAGTTCTACTTCAATAAGTATGGAGAACACTGCAAGGAGATAGTGCAGTGACCCAAGAGACTGAACTCAAATCTGAAATAGCACAAGCAAGTGGAAATTGGTATTCAAGAGCAGGGTGGTGGTAAATGGATGACAAATGGTTAGGAGGGAATATAAAAGGAAAAGGGGATTCTGGCTAACCATTCTAACAGGACTTTTGCTTTAGAGAATAATCAGACAATCACAGGAAGATGGGAGGGGGTAAGGAATCTAATCAGATATTTATCAGATATTGAGAAAAAAGAGGTTCTTGATAAAATTGCGTTTTTCAAGGAAGTACTTGAAAGTTCAGAAGCCTCACTAAAGTTTGCTCAAGTGAAATGTTTTAGTTTTACTAAAAACAGCAATGAAAGTTTAATAAGGAACATTTAAAATTACAACCAAGGCTGTGCCTTGGCTCACTGGAAAACAAATATTCCCCCTTAGTTACCTAGGTAACAAAAGAAGATTTAAAATCTTATGGTGAAGAAAACTATAATAATTGTAAGAAATCATATAAATTAAGAACTTCTTATTTTCCCGAGGTTACTTCTTGGCCACAATCATAAAAAATCTACATTAACAAATATGAGCAAAACAAATGTACCCAAAGAGTTGGAAATAAGGTTATGGGAAAACATGGGTATCTACAATTGTAAGACAGAAAACAGATGCAATGTCTGTCAAGAAAAAGTAACCCATCTTGTATGGGGACAGTTAAGTATTTACAGTTGTTAACTAAGAGAGGTGAGTAAAGGTAATCAGTGTTTGATGAGACTCTAGGGAGTGTAGTCTGCTTCCCAAGGGCTTGTTTTCACCTCACACTAAGTGCATTTTTTCCTCTTTTTTTTTGACACATGGTTTCACTGTGCAATTCAGGCTGGTCTTGAACTCACTTTGTAGTCCTGGCCTTGAACTCACAGTGATCTCCTGCCTCAGCTTCCTCAGTGCTAGGACTGTAGGTGTGCACCACCATGCCCAGCTTTTTCCTCAGTCTTAGTATTCCATTTTTTTTTTTTTTAAGAGCAGAATATATGTATTGAGAGAAAAGAAAGCTTCTGTCTAAGAGAGAGAGAGAGAAGGGGGTCCCGAGTCGATTGCCCAGTCTTAGTATTCTTTTAAAAATAAATACTAGAAGTTTATAACTACAATTTCTAATCTTCATACTTGCTAACATAATGTCAATTATGTGTAGCTTTCCCCTAATTACTTAAACACTGGCAAATAGATATTCTTTTATTTCATAAGTTTGTTAGTTTCAGATGAACTACATAAAATGTAAAATTATATAGCATTTCTATTAATGAAATTATTCTTTAAAAGTCCCAAAACAAAAACCCAATTTACTGTTAGTGGTAAATACCCTCACTTCGACAGCACGTACACTTTTAGTGGTAAGTAAGTTGGTTCAGAAAAAAAAGTGTTGCTTTCAATTATATTCTTGTTACTACTACCTGCATTTAAAAGCCTGTCTGGGGAAACATATAGTCCCTTAAAGCTGTGTTGATTCTGAAGGGGTCCAGATATGTCACAGTAGCATAATGATTATTTTGAGCTAAAGTATATTAACTCTCAACTAATGTAGGAAAAGACCTCCTCTGAACTCTTCTTAACTACCTAAAAGCAGATCCTTACCAAATTCAAAGCACAAAATACACAAAATATCTCAAACCTGTCATAAACTGCCTCCTCTAGGAGTTTCAAACAGGAATAATTGACATCACAGGCGAAGAGAGGAAGTTAGCACCATATCCAGACATTGTCACAAACTATCATTCCTGTCATCTGTCCCTTCAGGACTAATTTAACTCTCAGAAGCCAACTGTGCTTCCCTAACTGCCTTTTTCCTCACCTCCTTCTAAAAGTCATTTGTTCTTCCACAAATGCCCTCCGCTCCTATCCTTCCTCTGTAAGGACGGTATAATAAGCTCTCAAATCCCATCACTGCTTTGGGTATTCACTTTTTTTATATGATTCTCCTGTGCATGTAAAATTACAAGTTAATTAGCCTGTATGCCTTTTCTCCTGTTAAATCTGTCTTCTGTCAGATTAATTCACAGCCCTTCCCAATGCTAGCCACTGAGATAAAGATTTCACTCCTACAATTCCAGATGTTACTGAAGGATACTGTAAAAGGGAGGTTATTTTATTCAAGAACATATTCTTTTCAAACTATATTTACTGAAATTGAGAATACTCCTGACAAACAAAAGGTTTCTTTAAAATAGAATGAAGATGCTAGGATGTAGTTCAGAGATTTAAAAGTTGTAAACCTCCAAATTATGGCAGTAAAACAAAATTGAAATCTCTTGCCAGTATCCCAACTGTACTAATTAAAATCAGTACTCCCTCAACAAGAGGAAATTTGTGATACGAAGATTTATGGAATTTTGATTCCGATAAAATAACTTCAAGTTTTCCAGTCTTGGTACAAATAAAAAGAAGTATGTGTCAGTCCTGCCCCAGTTTCAGACAGAGTACTAAAACACTTACTCTGCTAACTGATGAAGTAATAGGAACACCTACTGTTACAGTACTTGGTCTTACTTCCTCGTTCCTGACCTAAGAGCTTCTAAGACCCTTGCAATCTCCGTAGGGGTGAGTGCTTGTCTTCTGTATGCTAAAATGATAACTGGTAACTGGGATCACACAGATGGGGCTAGTCACTGGAAAGCACAACTACAGGATTAGAATCTTAAGCCCTAACCACTCCTGTCCCCTATCGCCTGGAAGAAGAGAAGGGCAGGCAACTGACTCAATCACAAATCATTGGTCATTTGTGACTATGTGATGAATATTTAAAAAAAAAATCCTAAATGATGGCATTCAGAGCACTTTTAGGTTAGTGAAAGCATCCATATGCTAGGAGGGTGACACATATCCAAAACTTAACAAGTAGAGAAACTCCTTAACCTAGAGATCCTCCAGACTGACTTTCGTTACTTTTCATCTGGTTGTTCATTTATATCCTTTGTAATAAACTGCTAATAATAAATGAAGCATTCCTCTGAGTTTTTTAAGCCATTATAGTAAAATTACGAAACCTGGTAAGGGTGTTACGAGAACTCTCTGATTTGAAGGCAACTCAGAAGTAGCAGAGGCCTAGGGCTTATGACTGGCATCAGAAGCAGAAGACAAGTCCTAGGGGACTCAGTCCTTGACTTATGGAGTCAGCACTGAGTAGCTAATGTCACAATCAAACTAAACTATAGAAGATGAAGGTGTTCACAAAAATTGGACTACTGCTTGGTATGGTATCAGAAGTGTTGTGAATAGAGAAACAGTTTTTTATTGCCATCTTTGAACCTTCTAAATTGAGTTTGTTTAGAGCCTGGAAGACCGATGATCTAAAAAAAAAAAAAAATTTAGAAATGAAAAATTATCTACCAACCTCACTAAAACAAAACACATACCTTTCTACTAGTGTTCTTCACAGAAAGCAGGTTTATTTTAGTCTTAGAATTCTTTTGCATTCTATATATAAAGAAGACTGTAGATGGGCAAGATTTTTCATTTAATAGATGAAACTGGCATAACTTAGCAATGTGGATCTTACATTTGGTTTCAAATTATAATTAATTAATATAACATATGAAGGATGGCTTGTTTTGGGGCAAGGAAATGTAAGAGAATGCTCCAGGATTGGGGTAAGAAATGTACATACATTTTTTCAATGTTGAATTTTTACTAATAGTTGCATCATTCACTAGAATCATTGCCTGGATATACTCTGTTAAGAAAAAATAAAAAGAAAAAAAATGAAGGCAATTAGTTATCACCATCTTTATAGAACCAGCTACTATGCTAAACAATTTATATATTTTATCTTACTTGAACTGGACTCAAACTTACTTAAAGGCTGAGACACAGTATTAAAATGAAAACTAGTACTTTAAAAAAAAAATGAATACAAGGCTGGGCATGGTGGCGCATGCCTGTAATCCTAGCATTTGGGAGGCTGAGGCAGTTCCACATAGTGATACACTCTCTCAAAAAGCCAAAATTAATTAATTAATTAATACACAACAGGGCTGGGGATTTAGTTCAGGGGCATAAGCACTTGCTTGGCAAGCGCGAGGTCATGAGTTCGATTCCCAGTACCAAAAAAAAAATTAATACGTAATAGATTAATGTCATAAAAACAGAAATATTACCAGAAAGCATTAAGAATAGTTCAGGGGAAATCTTGCTTTAAAACTGTATATCCAGGGCCAGGGATTTAGCTCAGCAGCATAAGTGCTAGCCTTGCAAGCATGTGGCTGTGAGTTTGATCCCCAGTACCAAAACAAAACAAAACAAAACAAAAAAACCCTGTACATCCAGCTGGATGTAGTGGTGCATGCCTGTAATTCCAGCACTCAGGAGGCTGAGGCAGGGGGATCACTGCAAGTTTGAGACCAGCCTGGACTACAAAGTGAGCTCAAGGCCAGCTTGAATTGCATAGTGAGACCCTGTCTCAAAAACACACACACATACACACAAAACAAAAACCCTGTGTATGTCCAGATACACCAAAGGATGATTTTTCATTGACGCTGATACCCTGCAACCAAGTGGGGCTAAAGACCAAAAAAAAAAGAAAAAGAGAAAAAGAAAAAAACTGGATGACTTAACTGTCTTGTGTAAAACACAAGCGTTCCCTTCTGAAGACTAACAGAACAAGTTCTGTTCAAATCAGGCAAAATATAGTTATATGTACATTCAGGGTATTTAAATTTGTATTGGTGCAATCAAACCCAAGGCCTCCTGCATGCTAAGCACATGCTCTACCACTGAGCTTATTCATACACAAAGCCTGCCAAAACATGTATGCACACTTCAGCAGGTCACTGTACTGATGAATGTCTGGAAGCTAATGCCTACCACTTTGAGCATCTCTTGTAATTATAGAGGCCAAAGGTAATTTGTATTAATTTCATGATGCCTCAATAAATCTAGTATTAACATATTCATAAAAGTTTTTCTTTTCCTGATGAGTATGTTTTGGCAGATTATGTGTAAGACAAACTGTCTGATTCATGAGGTAATAGATAATTTTCTTTGTTAATGTTTTTATATATGCAAAATACTATACAATAAGAAGATATTACTTTGGCAACATCCTTCCTCCTACCCATCCCCTAAAAAGACGTAAGGGTTAAAAAAATAGGCTGACAAAAAAAGAAGTAAAAGAGTAACTATTATTCACCAGCAATCAGATTCATCACTTTTTTATAAGACGGAAGCAAAGCAGAAAAACGGCAAAGAGATTAGATGTTTAGAAAACAGAAATTATCTGACTTTTAAAACAATGTTAAAAGTACAGTACTATATTGCTATACCTAAGATTAAGCTTATTGAAAAGTGGTTTTATTCCTTCATACCTTTATTTGTGGCAGACCCATCTTTGATCTTTTGTTTCAGTGACTGCAGCACATTTTGTACTTTTTCAAATATGAAGTCCACTTTTCCATCATCTTCTAGCTCCATCCAGAAACTTTTTGCATCAACTATAATGAGAAGAAATGAATGGTCTAAGAGTTTTATAGAAACAGACTAATTTCCCCAAGGCACATGTTACACAGAAAGATTTTCTTAGTTCTCAATAAAATCAATATTCAATTTGTCACTTTCCTTCAAGGAAAAAGATTTTAATCATGTTTCCTTAAGGAACTGTAAAGAATATGATTCAAGTATCTCCTTTATTTCTCCTATCCTAAAAAATAAAACTGTGGTTTGGGAAGGTCACTCAGTGGTACAGTGCTCAGCTACAAAGCACCACAGCCTGGTTCCATCCTTGGCATTACAAAAACAAAGCACACAAATACACGCATGCATACACACATAGACTTCAATGACACTACAAAGAGGTAACTTTAATATGAAGTATTGAGGCATATGCATACATAACATGCAATTTTAAAGTTTCAAGGATAAAACCTATAGTGAATATAGAAATAGATAGTTTTAGAATAAAGCATCTCAATGACTACTGAATATAACTAAATGTCCAAAAATACTGCTTGCTTTTTTTAGTCCTGGGGATTCAACCTGAGGGTGCTCTACTGAGGTGTATCCTCAGCCCTTCTTTTTCTTTTTTCGACTTTTTGAGAGAGTCTTCTTAAGTTTCCCAGACTGTTCTTGAATTTGTGATTCTCCTGTCTCTGCCAGTCTCTGCCACATGACTGCCTGGATTCATTGGTACCAGTATGTGCCAGCATGCCTGCCAATATTGCTTCTAGAAAAACTTTTATGTAAAAAATTTTAATTAAGTGAAACCAAATAGTGTTTTGTTTTTATATAAAGGAGCCAACATTTCTGGTGCCCATCAAGACAACTTTTTTTTGCAAGCAACACCATGCACAGCTAATACGCATTTAATAAAATTTTCTCAGAGAAGCAATCCTTTAAAATTGAAAATCAATGAGAAAGGCAATTAAAATCAGCAAAACTCGAATCCCACACCCCAAATTTAAATCTAACAAAAATATCTAACATGTTAAGTACACTTATGTTAAAATTAATGTATAAAATTATTTCAAATCAATAGAGCTTTAAACAAAAAGGCACATAATAATTGTATTTTAGAAAGGTCACTTGAGAGAGCTGTAGCTCAGTGATACAATACTTGCCTAGGAAGGTCACTTGAGTACCAACTGATTAATTAATGAGAAAAGAAGTTGTTACGTGTATACATCACATACAAATGTAACTACAGAGAACACCAAAAAATGTATACATCAGGGGAAAAAAAGCTTGAAAAAATGTTTTAATACTAAATTTATTGAGGCATCATGAGATTGTTACCTTTGGCTTCTACAGTTACAAGATGGCTCAAAATGGCAGCCACTAGTTCCAATATATTTATTATTACAGTGAACTGCTAAAGGGTGTATACATTTTTTGGCAGTCTCTCTCTCTCTCTCTCTCTCTCTCTCTCTCTATATATATATATATATATATATATATATATATAAGAATATATATATACATATTCTCTATATATAAAAGAAGAATATATATATTTCCTTTTCCTTTATAACGTTTTCCTTTTCCTTTATAAACGTTAAACCCTAAACTTCCAATCTTGTAACAGAGGCAGAATCTTCATAAGGAAAAAAGCCTAGTCCTTAAAGAATCCTAATTCACACTGGGAAAGTCATCTTTCCCAAAGGGATTCATCACCTAAATTAGGGCTGCTACCACCAGGTAGCCTCAGGAGGGGTGATGTTTCCCTATTAACATTCTGACCCCTTGTGTACTACATAAGACAAAGCCTACTTTTAATTCTCCATAGCATAGCTCAGACAAGGTTTCTAAATTTGAAATAAATGCAATTCTGAGAGGACAGAATGTATGACAAGTGGTAGACAGCTATGACATGAAGGGCTTTATGCGCCATACTAAGTAACTTTACTTTTACGTAGAAGACTACTCAAGAGGTGTAAGTACTTATGACGTGATTGGGGTGTTTCTTAGATCAGTCTGTGCCAGAAGTGATGGCACAGACCTATAATCCTAACACTTTTGGAGGCGGAGACAAGAGGATCGTAAGTGTGAGCCCCAAGCGGGCAACTTAGTGAGACCCTGTCTCAAACACAGTAACAGTAATAATAAGAGTGTGGGGTGTGGCTCAGTGCAGAAGTCCTAGGTTCAACTGCCAGTAACTCAGGCAAAACCAAAACAACACACTCTGATGGTGGTAGGAGGAATTCAGAGTGATTTTCATCTTTCTGTCTCAGGGAACCATACAGCTAGTAGTGCTATTCGATAAGCTACAGAATTAAAGGGACAAGTGAGAATAAGGTGGGAAGGAAGGAGGGAGATAGAAAAAAGGAGGGAGGAAAGACAGGCAGACACACAGAGAGAATACTACTCAGCCATAAAAGGGATGGAATTCTATTTGTGACTATATATGAATGTAAACAGGATATTACAACACGTGAACTAAATCAGGTAGAGAAAGATATTACTGTATGATCTAAAAATGTTGATCTCAAAGAAACTGACAGTAGAATATTGGTTATCAGGACTGGGGAGACTAGAGAGGAAGGGATGAGGAAAGGTTGGTGAACATATTCTAACTTACAGTTATGGTGTTTTACTGTACAGTAGGAGCCTAAGATAATATAGTGTACATTCAAAAAAAAGCTACAAGAACATTTTCTGAAAGTTTTTGCTGCAAATAAATACATACATATAATATTACAGAATATACTATACTACATACATATACATACATACACACACAGGATCTCGCTACATGGCTCAGGCTGAACTTGAACTTATGATAACCCTACCTCAGCCACAAGTGCTAGGACTACAAGCTTAAGCCACCATGCCCAGCCCAAATACATACAATTTTTATGTTAATTAAAAATTAACTAATTGGGCTGCATTGTACGACAATGGCATGAGGCCCAGGGTTTAAGCCACAGCGCCATACACACAAAACTTCCAGACTCATCTGACACTGTCCTACCTGGAGAAAGATACTAAAGCATAGCCATTAAGCCTAATTCTTTCTTGTCTAACTTTTATTTAAAACTATCTTTGAAATGATCATGCATATTATACTGATTTATTTTGATAAAAGTATGACAAGCGGCGTGTGGTGACGTGTATCTGCAATGCCAGCACTGAGAGCTGAGGCAGCAAGACGACTCCAAGTTTGAGGTCAGCCTGAACTGTATATGGAGAACCTGTGTCAAAATAGAAAGAAAAAGAAAAAAGAAACACAGCAAACTCACTGCTTAGTCTTAGAACCACCTTATAAAAGAACAAGGCAATATAATTTGAACAAAAAAGAGGCTAGGGCTATAGCTTGCTGGGGTTACGGTTCACACTGCTAGGTTTCACATTTGTTCTTCAAGAGACCCTGTTAATGGTGACACAGGTATCACTTTTTTTTTTTTTTAAATCGGTACCAGGGATTGAACTCATGACTGTGTGCTTGCAAGGCAGGTGCTTATGCCACTGAGCTAAATCCCTAGCCCTACAGGTATCACTTTTAATCTCAGTACTCTGGGAGGCTGAGGCAGAAGGACCACAAGCTTGAACCTAGCCTGGGTAACTTAGGGACTTGGCAAAAAAAAAAAAAAAAAAAAAAAATGTAGCTCAATATGAAGACCCTGGGTTTAATTTCCAGTACTGCTACAAGGAAGGAAGAAAGAAACAAGAAAGAAAAAAAAAGAAAGAAAGAAAGAAAGATAGATGGTGGATAAAGTGACTTTCACATCTGCTGTAGCCTACACATGATTATTACAATGTAAAGAATTGTAGTGTCTTGGGCTGGGCGTGTAGCTCAGAAGTAAACCCAGTGGAAGAGGCCCTGGGTTTGATCCTCAGTGTCCCCCAGTACACACAAAAAATTGTAATTTTTTTGTTCCTGATCTTATTCATATACTACATAGAATTACATCCTAAAATAAAATAAAAATCTCCCAGAAGCTATTTATAAGGATTATAGGAACAGGAACCTAAAAACTGACACAAATATACACTCAAACTACTACTACTACTAGTAATAATAACGATAAATTTGCATTTTGTTTTATCGACATTGACAGTTCAAAAGCACTGGTGATGTGCTTGCTTTGGAAGCACATATACAAAAGCACTGGCGAGTAAACTGATGCTTTAGTATACACCAAGGCATTAGCACCAAACTACCAGTGAGCTATAGTGATTGTTACCAATTTCATTTAATGTACTTGATGAAGCAACATAACTTATTATCATTTGTACAGCCATTATGGTACAAGGGCTGTCTCAAGGATAAAGGTATTATTTGACCAAACAAGCTAAATTAGCCTTTTAAAACTAGAAACCATTTTTACTTTTTAAACAATCACTTCACAAGACTGGCTTTTCAGATGTGGGTGTTTGCCACACATTTTCCTGAAAATAAAGTAATCCCTATCACTTTGAAGAATAAACAATATTTGTTGCTAATGACCAAATTCCAGCTACCATGTGAAAATTATAATATTTGCCCTGGGAAGACTGAAAGTTTGTCAATAATTAATCATCCTTTAAATGAGATCAGTAAGAATTTGACAAATGTGACTTTTTATATTGTATGAGGGAACCTGTCAACAATTCATTAAACCAGTATTTATTAAGTGTCTATCACAAGATGTTGTTAATGGGCGGCTCAGTGGTATCTGTGGAACCCTGCATGCACAAGGCCCTGGTTCAATCCCCAACACCCCCCAGCCAAAATCATAAGATATTGTTAATCATAGATGTGGAAAGAATCCAAGTGCAAAATAAACCAATGGATTTTAATGTAACTGTAAAAACTGAGTTCAGATTGCATATTCCAACTAATCTTTAAGAAATGAATACTTGTTGAGTTTTGGAATCAAACAGAAAAGTATCAACAATTATATAAAAGCTATTAAAATGCTTTTGCCCTTTCCAACTTTCTGTGTAAAACTTCATTGTTTTTATGTATGTCATCCAAGGTAAGATAACCTAGTAGTTTGAACAAAGAAGCACATATCAGATTTTCTCTTCTATTAAGCCAGGTATTAAAAGATATTTGTAATGATATAAAACAATATTGTCCTTCACTGAAGTTACTTTTTCCTACTTTAAATATATTGTTATTTTCTTTGAAATGAGTCAATTACTGTATTTGAAACATTTTAGTTAAGCATTAAAGACATTACACAAACAAAAACTCTTTAGGGTTTTAAATATTCTAAAGAATGTAAAATTCCTAAGACCAAGAAAAGCTTGAGGACTACTGTTCTAGATCACTCAACTGAAATCAGTATGATTATCTGTATAGTACTCCATGTATTATGAGCATGCTCTATGGCAATGAAACTATTCTGCATGATACTATAATGTTACACGTTTGTTAAAACCCATATAATTTTAAAGAGTAAAGAATGAACCTTAACGTATACAAATTAAAAAAACAATTTAGGAAGTCAGTAAGGAATGCAGTAAGGAGAATGTAACTACTACAAATATATAAATGATCTCACTAAAGCGTTGGGCAGAAAAGGTGTTGACCTTAATCATAAATCTTTGGGAAAGGATTTATGATTCTGAAAATGCTGTACATATAGATTGGAATTGAAAAGTTAATCACAGGTAGTGAGAACTGAATTTGTCACTATTGGAGTGGAGTTGACAGACAAAGCAAGGAAAGGTGAACAGAATGATCCATGTGGCAATAGACTAGAGTTGGAAATATATAAATTCCTACTGAGTTTAAAATAGTGACATTTACAAATATTTATAAATCTGTGCATTTATACATGTTATAAGCAAATATTTCTCTCCTCTGAGGTGAGAGGGCCTACAAGGTGAGAGGGTCTAGAAGTAAGAAACCCAGTGACACCCTGCTGAGCTCTTGGTTTCTAATAAAAGGAACCAGAGCTCATTCAAGAAATGGCTGATTAAAAGACTGGTATAAGAAACACAGAACCTGTGCCTTGAGTATTTTCTAGTATTAGAAAATAAAAACAAGTAAAAAAAAATACCTATACAGATGTATATCTACATTATCAAGTATGTACCCTTGATATGATGTGATGAAATGACATTTTCCCTCTGTGACCTTACTCCTCCAAAGTCATATTGATGGGAGTATGTCAGAGGGACACAAAAGTCACCTTAAGTGGCCTAGTGACCAAACTGGGGCAATTTAAGCAAGAAAATCAGGAAAGTAGTACGTGATTATAATGCAAAGTATAAAACACATATCCACTGATATAAATGTATCTACTATTACAAATATATAAATGTCTGAACAGATAATTGAGGGAAGACAAATCTCTCTTACAGAAGGATTCTAAATAATTCATATAAATATCCTACTCTCAAGGAGGGGAAGCACTTCTGAAGTTTGGGGTATAAATAGTAGTGTATTTCCAAAGAATACAGGAACAAATGGGAAGAAAATAAAAAGACTAAGTTTACAATGAAGAAAACTGATTATAAAAACTATATAAATCAGGTGATAAAGCTTACTACGAGTTGATAAAGATGGCATTTTACTTCTGTGACCTTACTGCTCAAAATCCATAACCCCTGGCTAATCACAAGAAAAATCACACAGTAATTCTAATAGAGGGCCACAAAATACCTAGATACAAAAATCCACAGAATTAATAAGAGTCAAAGAGACATAAAAAGTAAATATTCTGGACAGAATATTGGAATAGAGTAAAATATTACGTAAATACAAATAAATTACAGATTTTAGTTAATAATGTATCAATATGGGTTTGTTAATTTAACATGTACTATCTAAATGTAAGATGTTACTCACAGTTGAAGCTCACTCAGCGCTGGGCATATAGTGACTCTGAACTATCCTTACTATAAAATTTAAAAACTGTTTTTTCTAAAAAGTAAAAACTCTATTTCTTAAAAACATACATTAGAAGCAGGGTATAGATGCACATAGGTATAATACTGGCACTTGAGAGGCTGAGGCAGAAGGACTGTACTGCCTGTCCTGCCTGAACAATTTAGTGAGACTCCATCTCAAAATAAAAAAATAAAAAGGGCCTGGGATCTAGCTCTGTGTGAAGCCCAAGTTCAATCTCCAGTACCATTACAAAATAAAAAATTTTAAAGTACATTAGAGCTCTTATTTAACATTACTGGTTATCAATTAATTATAAAGACAGTCAAAACTGGAACTCTATTCCCTTTAATTCAGAAAAGTCACTTACAAAGAAAAGCCTTGAAAATTTCACAATATAGCTTGCTATAAATTTTAAACATTAAATTTAACATATATTCTTCAACCTACCATTTTTTTCTCCCATCTTTTGATGTTGCTTATAGATATAAAATTCTTCAAAATTAAATTTATCAGGACTGAATGACATGAATCACTCTGATAACTGGAATCCAACAATTGTCTCCATAACAGATAAAATCATTATTCCATTTCAAATATCACAGTGTTGTATTTAACACATAGTGTACTTGAATTTTCAAATAGAAACTGGCTGAAGAACTTCAGATGGGCTACTAGTCCCAACCAAAGTTGTTGGTCTATGTATTTTCATCAAGTGAGTATTAATAGGTATATCACATCACTGACAGTATCTTTTTAAAACCAACTCCATTTTTGATCCACAATGCATGAAACATTCTGTAAAGAAAACAATAAAGAATGATATAAGTTTGTAAAGCACAAAACATACAAAGAAAAACAGATACTGTTATAAACAACTCTATCTTTTAAAACAACATGAATCATTACAAAAGAATACAAATTAAATGGAAAAAATATGCAAAATATCAAAATTACCAAGAATTAACCGTAATTCTACCAAACATTTAATGCAATTAACACATACAATTAATCAACAATTAAACAATTCCTATATTACAAGGACTTTAAAACCGTCTAAACAGGGATATAATATTGCCTCATAAGTTGTGGTGAGGAACATAACTTTTTTTTTTTTTTTTTTTGTACTGGGGATTGAACTCATGACGCTTGCACGGCAGGTGCTTAAGCCACTAAGCTAAACCTTTGGCCCTACAAATTGTGGTGAGATATGACTTAACTGTTTAGAATATTGCCTGACAGATGTGAAGGATTCAACAAATGCCAGCAATTAACATTCTTTCAGTATATAATCTCAAAATAAAATTTGAATTTTAGTGAATATAAATTTTCATACTTTCACCAATAACATTCTATACTTTCATTAATATTTTTATGACTAAATGGCTACATAATATATTTTGGCCAATAATCCACTCATTAAAGATTTTTATGAATAAATTTTAATAAGGAGTAACATAAATAAACCCCTATATTGGACACTTAGATTCTTTTAACTTTTTGAAATTTTTTTCAGTATAATGAATAATCCTGATTAAAGATACTTTATGTATGTCTTGATTATTTCCATAAGATATACACCTAGTGGCAGAACTAAACGGTCAAAAAGGGATCAAGGGGGCTGGGGATTTAGCTCAGCGACATAAGCGCCTGCCTTGCAAGCAGGCAGTCGTGAGTTTAGTCCCTGGTACCGATAAAAACGAAAATTACCAGAAAAAAAAAAAAAAGGGATCAAAAACCTACACTCTCAAAATATTAAGTCACCACATGATAAGTTCTACCACTTCCACATCAGTCTATAAAAATAATACAAGAGTTTTAAACATATACGGCCATGGTAGGCCAGGGATTTAGCTCAGTGGCATGAGCGCCTGCCTGGCAAGTGCAAGGTTGTGAGTTCGATCCCTGATACCAAGGGGGATATATATACATATGGTATATATATATATGGTGATGGTCAACATAAAAATATCTTATCTACAAAATCTGTAAAGCCTATCTAGGGAAAGTAAGCAGATAAAAGCTACAAAAGGAAGGCTGGGGATTTAGCTCAGTGCCATAAGCACCAGCCTGGCAAGCAGGCAGTCATGAGTTCGATCCCCGGTAGTAAAAAAAAAATTAAAAAGGAAAGCTACAAAAGTAATGCCAATCTTAATAATAATGAAAAAGGATGGGCAGGAAACCACACAAAGGAGACAAAGGCACAACCAAGAGTACCTGAAATCTGAAGAAAGTACAGCATAAAAAGAAACACAACAAGCTTACCAGATTGATGAGATTTAATAAGAGTAAACTAGAGAATTCTGCAAATAATTTTAAGTAATTATTGTATTTGATATCCTCAAAGATCTAAAGAAGGAAACCTCATCTATGAAATAATATACAATTCCAAAAAATAAGTAATTAAACACCATAGATAATAGTTGTTTCAATAAATTTAGTATGACAGAATAGACCTTCCTGAAGAATCACATAACCTAAAAAATTAATAACCTGGAAGATTTAGTTCAATAATTCCTGGAGAACACAAAGAAAACAAGAGGAAATACAAAACATCATGATCAAAAATGTCTCGAAACTAGAAAACATAAGCCCTCTAAGTCCAAGATGATTAACATATGCCACTAGACAATCTGTGATGTACTGGAAAGTAGCAAAAATAAGAATCTTCCAAACTTCGGTAAAAATCTATATTATCTAAAAGGAACATATATCAGACTGGTAATGAAGCTTCTCACCAGAAATGCCAAATGCAAAATGTTACAGGAAAATAAGTATGAACCTGTGATTCCATTTCTAGCCAAGGTATTTTTCGATACTATAAAACTAGATTTCTACTGATACTCAAAGCGTCACCCAGAGACAGAAATAGGATAAGTACTTCATAAAGAAAATCAACCAGAGTGTGTTTGCATATCCCTATAATCTCAGAATTCCACAATGCTAAGGCAGGAAAACCGCAAATTCAAACCCAGCCTAGGCAATTTAGAAATGTATAGAAACCATTCAAGTAGGAAGTGGGGGAAAAACAGCTGAGGGGGATACTGCATGCCTACATTATCAGCACTTTGGAAAGTTGAGGCAGGAGGATCCAAAGTTCAAGTCTATCCAGGGCAAGGGAGCAAGACCTGGGGGCACAGAAAGTACTGGGGCCTTGGACACAGTCCTTAGTACTGGGGGAAGTGGGGGTGAGGGGAGAAACTGGTGAAAAATCCACAGGATAACATACAAAAGATATGAGAAAACAACAAAAATAACAAGTGAACGATAATGAGATTTTTAAATATGTTAAGGTTCAAACAGTTTTATGGCAATACTTAGATAAAACTGAACAATTTTCTAGGAAAATACAAACTATTAAGTAGATTTAAGAAGTAAAGATCTCTTGGGCCAGGGATTTAGCTCAGTGGTGTAAGTGCCTGCCTGGCAAGCATGAGGTTGTGAATTTGATCCATAAAGATTCCAAGATGAATTAAGTATGTAAAAAATTGAGACAATATCTTACCAGAGGGACATGTCAATACATCTCACCCCTCATTCCCAATACACCAGCTTTAAGGTTTAAAGATGAATTGTATGTAAAACTTAAAGGAATGTATAATTTCTATTAAAATTATATAGGACACACATGTAAAGATCTTATATTAAGATGACTGAATTGAAAAACAGGTTTTTTAAAAGAAATTATAGAAATTTATATAAACAAAACTATTACAAAGCAGGAAAAATATGAGATGCTACACATCTTTTTCTGCAAGATTAGTATAACCTTGACAAACAAGTGAAAAAACAACCTCAAGGGCAAAGTTACTTCTGGCTATAAATGCAAAAATATTAAAAATTATCTAGCAATACTATATAAATGGGGTTATCCCAGGAATAGCCAAAAAGTTTATTGATACTAATTGCAATATTACTAGACGAATTTGTATAAAGTTGTGACTTAAAACAATTCAATAAATATCACTATATTGGGGAGGAAAAACAATGCTTAGCAAAATAGGACTACAAAAGAACTTGCTTAATTTGATATGGGCTATCTAGCAAAACCTGGCACCAAAAAGGAAAAGAATATAAAAGAAAAGAGAAAAAAAGGAAAGGGAAGAGAGAAAAGAGAAAAGAAAAAAGAAAAAAATGGACTAGATGCATTTTCATTAGTCAGAGACAGCATGAGGGCAATCAGCATCACTGCAGTTATTCAATATGGTGTTGATAGTCTTGGAGAAATACAGTAAAGATTTTTTTTTAAGGCTGAAAACTCAAAGAGAAAAATCTATTTGTAGAATAAATAAAAACTAAAGTCAAAGGCCATGCAAGAGATTAAGTCTAACATGTTTTAGCAGTAAAATCCAAGAAAAGGGATAATCACACTGAACAGATTTTTGGGTTTTTTTTGTTTTTTTTTTTGTTTTTTTGGTACAGGGGATCAAACTCACAACCTTGTGCTTGCCAGGCAGGCGCTTATGCCACTGAGCTAAATTTCCAGTCCCAGATTTTTAAAATGATACAAGTCACATATGTAAAGCACTTAAATTGGGATGACTCTATAGAAAAACAAGGTTTTAAGAGAAATTCTATGAATTTATATAAATTATCAGTTAGAGAATGTATGAACAGGCATTTCAACCTTAAGTAAGAGAAGATTTTGAATTTAGCCATCAAATGGGCAAAAACAACTAAAAAATTTGATGTTGGTCTAGTGCGTTACTTTAAAAATTTTTCACAAGCGTTCATATTTTCTGAGATTTGACCCACATAAGAAAATTAAGCATAAAGAAAATGTAAATCATTCACAAACATCGTTCAGAGACAGACGGTGCTATTATTTCAGAGTGAGATTTTTCAAATTTGTTTTTTCTCATTTTTTAATTTTGGAAGAAATAATTCACTATGCTTTGCTTCAATGTTGAGTTGCTTTTTGGTTTAAAAAAGGGGGAGGGTAAGACACCCTGAGCATTTATCGGTTCCTTCTTTTTAGTCATAATAGTAATGCACATTTATTGAGTAAAAATCACGGGTCAGGCACCTTCTAAATTCTTATGCTCTTGTTTAATTCATATAGCAGTCAGTAGGAAAATTGGTTTTCCCAGTGAGGAAGGTAAGGGATGTCACCCTTTAAGTAGCAGACTTGATTTCAAAAGCTTGTGTTTTGAATACTCCAACATTCTATCACCTCAAAGTCTCCACTCTCCGCTCGGTCCTCCTTCCGCCCCTACAGTAACGAACACTGCAGGTGGCCACATGCCAAAGAGCAGTGGATTCCTATATTTCTGTATTTTAAATACTTGAGTTGTGGGTGACGTAAGATAGGAACTCTTATGATCTAATTGCAACTCCAGGATAAATGATTTCACTTATTCGGCGCTCGTGTAATCTTACCTAATGGGTCAATGGTTAAAGCTTCAAGTTGGCCTCTGGAGCTTACACTGCAGTCCATTTCTTGCAGTTCCCTCTGCAGCTTCAGGTTCCCTCCCAGCTGCTTAGGAATAACCAGGAGATACAGAATGAACCAGGGATTGCTAGCTCAGGGCGCTCGCGGCTCCTCCAGTCCCGGACCGCGAGTGACAGAGCATGGAAAGGGGAAGCTGCACCGGCAGGCGCGCGGTCCCTGCTCAGGCCATCGAGGGCCCGGCGGCGCTCCCAGATCCTCCCAATCCCTGGCTAAAGGAATCGTCGAGGAATCCGAGTTGGCAACGCGGACTCCACAGGGTTTTCCACGCCGCCCGCCACACCTGAGGGTGGCGCTCTGCCACTCCGTTAACTAGCTGATTTCGCCCGCGAGTCGAGTTCTTCTCCGACTCCGGCCGCGGAGACCTCAGGCCTCTCGTGCCCTCTGGCCGAGAAGCACTTCACCACTTGTTAGATCTCACCTCAGCCCAATAGAGGGCAGAGCACAACCTCTACCCTTCAGGCTCCCAGTGATACGTTCTCTAAATGGAACGAGCAGAAAGCGAAACCTGAGTAGAAAGCGAAACCGTCCCCATCACGATCTCTCTGGAACCCAATAGTAACACTCCCTAATCCAGCCGCGCCTCCGTGACTCACCCGACGGATACCCGACACTGCCGCAGAGTACCGAGCGCGCCACCTTCTGATTGGTTGTCAATGCTCTCTTCTTATCTCGCGTTCTTTAGATGGACCAATCGGGTTACTCGGAGTCTAGAAGCCCGCTTTGCTGGAGTGGCGCACTTGTTTCTTTCGGTAGGTATGTGGCTGCCATCTTGTGTGTGGCTTGGGTTTCTTTGGTGATTGGAAAAAACATATAATGGCCAGTACTTGTGAGGGAGATTTTAGGGGAGAGGAAAGAGGTACAGGAGGAACCAGGGGGAGGAGATACTGCGCCTTTTCGCTTCCTGGAAAAGACGAGTCTCCTGAGCCTGAGTTTCATCCTGGCTAGGGAGAACTAGGCGATTGTGGTTTTGGCTTTGGTTTGTTGATCGTTTTGGGGCTTGGAGGGGGCTTTGATGCCACACCCTTGATTCTGTGGTTTCGGACAGGTATTTCAGTAATCTTTGGCTCCGAAAGCGTCTGTCAACCCCCGTTATGGGTAAAGTGGGCTGGCCGATGGGCTGCAAGATTCAGAAAGGTATCAAAGCTGGTAATGGAAGGGAAGAGGAGATTCCTCCCCGACTATCTAGTTTGAGAGAAATCTAGTCATTTGCTGGGAAATTGCTGTTAAACTTTTGTTCTCGGGAGTTGCCTTTTGACAGAGGCCATCCTTTGATATTAATGATTGTCAGGTTCTGCATTGGAGCCACTTTATCATGCAGCCAGCATTCCTCCAGCGTTTGTGGTGGTGATGGTGTGTGTGTGTGTTTTGATGAAAAGTGGTACAGAAGTGAACGAAGAATTTCGTCAAATTTTGATTTTCTGAATTTTTGTTGTAAGATGTGTAAATTTCTGGATCTGCTGTGCCATGCTTGGTTGCATCTTCTAGAGCCTCTGTAAGGGGAAATGCCTTAATTTCTGAATTCTTGTTGGATAAAGGGAAAGAGATAAGAATTATCTCGTGGTTTTATTTTGTTTGTTTACATCAAAATAGAAAGTGCGTGTCAACTTTTGTTTGAGAGGAAAATTTATTGGATCTGAAGCCACACGAATGAAAAAGTAGTAGTATTTTGTGAGCCAGAGGATTGTTCAGGACTAGTGAGACCTGTAGTACAAGGCAAGCTTGCATTACACAGCAAGACTCTTATCTCAAAATATTAAAAATCCAAAACCTAAACAATAAAATTACATTGTTTTAAAATTTATTGTTTTATTCATGAATCTTATAAAACCTAAGCTGCAAAACTTCAAATATCAGTAATTTACTACCGAATTAATTAATGGCTAAAGTCCTATTAATACAAGATACCAGGTAAATGAATGGGTAAGAAACACCAGTGACTGGTTGTAGCTACTTGGTGGTAGAGCGTGTGCCAGTGAAACTTTATTCTGTACAAATGGAGCCCACGGTTTTCAAGAAGTTGTTAATCAAAAGGAGGAAGTTAGTTTTAGTGGAAAGAAGAAGAAAAAGGTGTTGGCAGATGTCTACCATGCAGCGATTCTGAATGAAAGCCTAAATTATGTTGCTTTTTTCCTTTAATAACTGAAAAACCAAATTCAATTTTATTTAGTTACTGAAGGTTAAATCCAGTGCCTTCAGCGTACTAAATCTATGCTCTTAGAATGAACTACACCCAATCCTTTAAAATTCCTTTTAAAGTATAAACATATCTTGCTGCAGATTGTAATAATTTTTATCATACAAAATGTCGTTTGAGGGAAACATTTTGAGATGATTATCCAGAAATACTCTTATATTCCTCTTTACTCCAGTTCATCATCACCTTTGTAGTATTTAATGAATACAGTTTATTATGGGGATAAGTTGAACAAGAAAAATACGAATAAAAATAGAAAAATTTAAAGTTGAAAAGGTCAAAATGGTCATTGCAGTTTTGTATCATCTAATCAATGAAATTGATTGAATACCCAAGCCAATAAGATTTCCATTAATCACTGACAATGTGTGTTAGGTAAATACAATGTGACAGTCATATTGTTTCCCTTAAAAAAAGAACATTTAAAATAGTTATTTTCTCATTGCTGGGACAAAATAACCAACACCCACAAATTAAAATAAGGAAATGTTTATTTTGGCTCACAGTTTCAGGCCACAGTCCACTGCTTCTAAGGAAGGGCAGCATGGCAAAAGAAAAACAGTTCATGGCATGGCAGGCTGTAGGCAGATGTACTCAAGGAGAAGGGATATATATGCCCTCCACCTCCTCCCACCAGGCTTTACCACCCAGCATCACACCTAGCCATGAACCTACCAATGACCTAATCTAGCAGTGCATGTTCTAGTACTATATACCCAGTATCCAATCACCTCCCACAAGCCCCACTTATGAGAGTGCACAAGACTGGGGTGAGGGGTGGGAGTGGAGGCAACTAAATATAAGGCATAACATTCCACCCCAGCCCTCAAAAGACATGTACATCCCTTTGTGCAAAATAAATTTAGTCCATTCTAAAAGCTGCCAAAGTCTTAAGAGAATTGCAGAAAAGTCCAGGTCCAAAGTCCCTTCTTGGATTTAAGGCAATTCTTAGCTCTGAGGCCTTTTACAAATAAAAAGGAAGGTAAATACTTCCAATATATAATGGCACAACATACACATCTCATTCTAAAAAGGAGAATTAGGAGGATAGAAAGGAACGGGACGAAAGTAAGACCAAAATCCAGTAGGGCAAACAAAATCCTACAGTTCTCTGTCCAACGCCTGGGATAATCTGTGGCAATTTTTATACAATTTGATCTCCATTTGTATACAGCTCTTCTGTTTCCTGACATGATTATTGGTATAGGCATTTTCTATGTGGCTTAGATTTAAACCAAATATTCATCTCTCCATTTTCCAAAATGGCTTTCCTATTCATCTTTCTTCACTTATCCTTGAATGGATTCTGAAAAGGTCCCTCCAAAAGGGATGTGGGATCTCAACTCAGCCCTGGGCAGGTTCTTGTGGTGTTATTGCTAAAAAGTGTTTCAGGAAACTTCATAGAGTGATAGGCTGATTAGTCAGAGTTACAAAGTAAGAGAAAATGGGACCACTGTTAACAGCGAGCCTTGGACGCAGGCTTTATGTGAGCTAAAGACTGGATTTATTCTGAGGGGTGCAGACCAGCTGAGGTGGTAAATGAGTTCAGCAGCTGGCCAGAGGAGAAGTTAAATTTTTGTTTCAGGATGGAGTTATAATCACAAGGAATGTTTAAGGTCAAAATTCGCAGGATGGTCAGTGCAGGTGATACAGGCAAATGAAACTCTTGACCTACTGTATGTCTAGTATGAGTTCATGTTCTCTAAAATTGAAGAATGAATTTTAGGAACAGTGGAGGTTAAGAGCAGAAGTATTTATTGAGAGAAAGCAAGCTTCTGTCTTAAGAGAGAGATGACAGAAGGTCCTGAATGGGTTGCCAAAAATTCTGTCTTTTCTAGGGACTTTATTATAGAGTAAATCCATGAGGTAAGACAGGTCCAAGCGGGGAAAACTGGGAACTCGAAAGACAGAGGGACATGAAGGGGGACAGAATTATGGTCAACCAATAAGATTAATTGTTCAGGTAAAATAGATCAGGGACGAATGGGGAAGCAGTCACTTAGCAAGTGGCATTGTTATAACCTAAGGCCCCCTAACTATCGCGCCGTAAAGTCTGTTCTGTATAAGCCCACCTGCTGTCTTCCCTCCCCTTTTCCCTTCCCATCTAACTAGGTTAAGTTTTAACGTCCTGAAAGGCCTTAACACAAAGGCCTGAGGTAATAGCTCCTGACAACCCCCTTCCCTACCCGGTGGCCCCATCACAAATTGTGTTAATTGCATTAGATTGTATTAGATTGTACTATTCTTCACAAAAATAGCTTTGTTTGTATCATAGCAATACCTGTAACTTGGCCTTGCTGTATATGTGTGTTTTCCTTTTCCCTCTGGGAAAAGAATTGATGTGTTAATCAATTCTCTCCTGTGTAAAGAATTGTAAAATCTTACCTAATTGATATGTTAACCATTGTTGCCCTCTACAAATAGAACAGTTGTGGTGCTAAAGAAAGGTAACTAAGGTTGTTAATTGCTGTTAGACTTCTCTATTCTTTGCTAAGAAAAACAAGATTTCTTCTTATCTAAACTTGCTAGTACGCAGGGAGACTTGCAATCACTGTTTCTGTTTTGTAGTGCGCCACACCCCCAACCCCCCTCCTTACATTGTGTGGCCAGCAGCTGTTTGTGGATTTACAAGGTAAAAGCCCTGATTTTTAGCTGTCAGGTGCGCAGTCTTCAAATTGGCTCCTGGAGGCTGTGTCACCAGGCCTGGAAATAAAGCCTTTGCTTCCCAAATTTTAATTTCTTGCTTCCTTAGATTTTATACCGGGGTCCGAGTTATCGCAGCATTCTTACAGAGCAGTGACTTTCTATAGGGCATTGGGATGGTAGTTTCTGGCTTTTTTAAGGGATCCATACCTATTTAGAATATCCATCCCTAATGTATAAATTATACTTAGGATGTGGCTGCATTTGTTTTGCCTTTTGGCTTGGGATCTGGCCCACAGCAGATGTGTATCTCCTCCAAGGTCAAAAGACATCTGGTCCTCTGTGCTAGCTCCCTGGAGGGCCTAGCCCTATCTGATTTGCTATAAAGTTTCTGTTTATCTCAGCTGCCTATAACATAGGTATGTAGTAATATGAGAATTCTCAGTGCCTGGGAGATTGTATATCCTGTCCTAAATTTTCTTTAGAGTGATCTGTTCAATTTGCCAGAGGCAACATGGCCATTTAATAGTTTCCTGTTTGGGGAAGGGTGCATTTTTGCTGTGAGGATCTCTCTCAGGTAAGGCATGACAGTCTCGACACTAGAGTACCTTAAAGAGCAATCTTTTTTTTTACACCTCTGAGCTAAATCCCTGTCCCTTGAGGAACAATCTTAAGGATTTCAGCTTAAAGAGTTTAAGGGAGCGTAACTCTCATGAAAAGGATCAGACTGGCTTGTTAACAAAGGAACCAGACTAGTTTTAATAATTTTACCATGGTAAGCTAGGGGCTGGTAAATCATTATCTCAACTCTGGTTTTGCATGGTAACTCTGTGCTAGGATTATTTCCAAAAGATGAAAAATATTTACAAAAGATGAGAAGTATAAAATAAAAAGCGGCCTTTATTCTGAGAACATGGAAAGGGATGACCGGCACCCCCACTGCTGGCGTCCTGCGATCTCTCCAGCGGACACGTGGCATGGGGGCATATAAATAGCCTCGGTTTGGGGTGGAACCTAAGGCGGGCATTAGGGATGTACTGGTAGCCCACTGGTCCTAGGTTTGGCGCCATATGTAAATTTCCAGGGGCAGGAAGATGGCATCACAGGTAACTTCTTAGGAGCAGGGGAGATTGGGGCTTCCTGCTTCCGGTTGTGGCTTTCCTGACTACAGTATCCTATCTGGGCCAAAACCCTTTCATATCCCGTCTTATGATTATTATTATGAAATGGGGCAAAGATTTCTCTCTTTAACTACTTCCTGCTGGCAGAGGGCGCTGTACTGCCACCTAGGGGAGTTGATGGGATGAGGGTTGATGCCCAGGTAGACGCTGGTGCCAGGTGTTTTAGCCAGGACAACTTCACTGGTGAATGCACGTATGTCAGACTGGAAAAACAAAGAGACAAGATGTTATGAGGAGACATGGCACTGTTATATTTAAGGACCCAGGTGAGGTAGAGGGAAAGGTGTCTTTGATTTAGACATGTTCCACAGTAAGGCACAATTCTGAAAATTAAACGTGGGGTTAGGAGGAGTGGAGTTATGAGAGGTGCTTACTCCCCCATCTGAAAGCATAAAAGTTAAGATGGTAGGTTGGTAAGGCTTGTCTCTGGTATACATGATGTTGGAGTCTGTAGGCAATACTGTTAAAAGAGTCCTGCTGTAAAAATGATCATTAATAGAATGTAAGAAATTAGGAACCAAAGTGGATAACAAAACATGACTTAGCCTGTTAACTGTGGCTGCGAGGCCTTTGTGAGACGGAGACGGGTAGGCAACAGAAGATGAGGTGACCACTCAGAATGATCAGATTTAGGGCTGGAAGGGCACCTCTTAGCCTGAGTGATGTGAAACCAGGATGGCAGTCCAGCAACTTTTATTTAGGCATGGGTCGCTGTAACCTGGTTGTAGTCCTTGGAATGATTTGCTGTAACAGAACTTTAGCAAGTATGAGAAAGGCTTTTATGTATCCTGAAAAAGTATAAACCAAGTGAGAAGACAAAAATGTATCTGAGTCTTGACTAGGGTTACCTGAGAAATTGGTGCATAAGAAAGGAAGGGGGTGGTCTATATCACTGAGGAAGGGTCCACCAGCAACAACAGGTGGAAGCTGTTGAGGCCTCAGTGTGTCTAAGTCAGCCTGTATAAAAGGCATTTTAAGATTTAGGACTGGGACCTGCACAAAATAGGCCCTGTTTGTAAATGGCTAGGTTGACCAATACCCTGTCATAGAGATTGAGGACTTAATATAGCAGCCTGAATACTCAGGAAGAACTCTGTATATATGGCCTCTATGTCCACAAATATAGAGAATGTCTTACCTGAGACTTTAGTGCGACTTGGAATCTGAGACGGACACCTTAAAGGGGGCTGTTGTTGCCCTGAACCCCCTCAGTCTTCAGCAGCAATTTTCTGTCGGTGACGAATCTGGCAGTGTCGACATTTCCTGTGAGGGCTAGAAGTTAGGATGGCTTACCCACACTTTGGTGGCTAGGACAGTCCAGCAGCCCTGAAGTAAGGTCTCAAAGAACGCCAGGAAGGGGCATTTTGTTGTCCAATGTCTTCTGCTGCATTTGAGCGTGGTCCATGGAGGGGGCAGGCAGCTCCACCTTGTGTAGGTTTACCTGCCTCAGAACTCCAAGTGTCACAAGTGTTAAAAATATAAAAAACCATATTAAGATCTCTCTAAGGTTTGAAGGTCAAGTTTTGCCTTTTTGTTTGGGATTTAGACTATAGTAGAATTAAGTAAGTATGCAAGAATTTAATTTTGTCATTTTAGATTAGAGAGCAGGCTTTATCGGGATGGCACATCACTTTTTTATAGGGTGACACATAGAATTAACAAAAAAAGCTTTAGTCTGCCAAACAAGGCTTTAATGGAAACATTTTGCAGTAAAGGTTTAGCAATCTTATGAATAAATCTATCAAAACTGATCTAATACTGTCAAATTCTGAACACATTTACTTTTAAAGTTGTTATTTGCGGTAGTATGAACCAAGACAAATAAAATAAAACTTTGAAGAAAACTCTTGTCTTGAAATAGAGCTAGCTTTTTCCCAGCAAAAAGGAATTTATAACCTTAGTTGTTAAGCAGAAGATTGGTGAAGGCTTTGATTGATAAACAAGGCTGGTAAAATTATCAGGTGGCCAATAACCTTGATTAAATAGTTTGAGAATTGTAATAAAAAAAATAGCATCTCTTGAGTGGAGCCAAATTGTGAAAAAAAGCATGCCTGAGCAGAGCTGCTGAGCTGTTTCGCAGCACGCCGGGAGAGCACGCCCAGCGTGGGGCTGGGGCAAGTGCCGGGACATGGCATGCAGGGGCGGGCTGGGACTGCCCCCGGAAACACGTAAGGTGGCAGTGACGACGACAACGATGGTGCACGGAGGAGGGAAGGGCTGGGACGGCACATGGGGGAGGGACTGGGAGGCGGCCCAACGCAGTGCACGAAGCTGGAACTGTTCGTGGGGCACGAGGGTTAGAAAGCCAATTTAGGAACACAGCTAGGTTTTTATTAGCCTCCTGGACCTGTTTTAAAAGTTTGTTATAGTTAGTATGCTTGTCCTGCTCTGGTACAGGTATAGGCCCAGAGTCATTATCAGTAGTGTTTACCTTATGTCTGTGATCAGCTTCTTTTTGAGCTGCTTGCCACAGCTGATTCTGTTCTTGTGAGCTGAGAGTGGTATTTAGAATCACATCCTTAAAATGTAAATCATAAAAATTAGTAATAAATCTAAATTGTCTGATATAATTCTGTGGGTCAACAGAGACGCTACCTAATTTATGGGTAATCTGAGATAGATCAGAAAGGGAAAAAGGCACATGGATATTAACAAGTTCCTTGGGGCCAGCTTGCTCCCGAAGTGGTAGCAGAGCCTGAGGAGAAGATTCCAGAGCAGAGGGCCATTGAGCAGCCATCCGTCCAGTAGGCACATGTGAGCAATCATCTGTAGAGGGGCTACAGAGCTACTGCTGGTCACCCTGGGAAACATGAGCAGATGGCGTCTCACTGTGTGCCTTGCAGTGAGAGGACTGCTGTCGGCAGCACAGTGAAGCATCATGTGCACTGCAACAGGGCGGCTGTTGTAGTTCACAAGAAGAGCCACAAGGAGACGCCTGTTGGCAGGGAGGGTCCTGGGAACATGGCGGCACCTTGTCACGTGACCCAAAACATGGCGGTGACCTGCCACGTGGCAGAGGGTTGCAACATGGCGACTGTTCCTGGCGCAAGCTGGAACAATCACGCGGCCTGCTGGAAGGACATAGCGACCGAGACCTAGTATGGTGGGCGGGCGGTGAGAATGCTGTAGGGGATAGAGAATTCTCAGGAGAAGAAGTCAGAGACGGCGAGGAAGTGCTAACAGAGCTATCAGAGCCGCTGGGAGAGTTATGGGTCCCTGGAGACGGAGGGGGAGAGGATCGAACATCGGGAGATAACTGTGACACAGAGGGATTAGAGCTGCTGGGAGAGTTATGGGTCCTGGAAGGCGGAGAGGGAGAGGATCGCACAGTGGGAGGTATCCGCAACAGAGAGGGATTAGAGTTGCTGAGAGAATCAGGCATAGGTGGAGGAGAGAGCGGTCCAGTGGGAGGTAACGGCACGGAATGAGTTCGGGGGTACGCAGGCGGCAGCCGGGAAAACAACGGAGGGCAGGACGGAAAAGTTTGCAGTGCTGTAGACTTAGCTAAAAGTATCTGAGTGGGAGCACAAGACTTAATGAGAGATGGGCGTGTTCTCAGAATAAGAAAGGCCTGAATATAAGGGAGTTCTAATAACTTGTTGCCAGCTTGACAGAAATCATACAAGTTCCTGAGAATGCAGGGGTCAAATGTTCCTTCTTTGGGCCAATGCTTGCCGATAAGCGGGTAGGTTGGCCAGGCTTTCTGGAAGTAAAAAGTTAATTGTTTAGTTTTTATGATACTTTTAATTTTTAGAGTATGTAAATTGGAAATTAGGCATTGTAAAGGCGTCTTTTGGGAGTTTGAAAATACGTTCCCCATGACTGATTCAGGCAAGAAAAAAGCCGGAGGTCCAGAACAAGCCATCACTTGTTTGTGGCACCACATGGCGGCTACAGTTCCAAAAACTCGTATATTCCAGTCGTCACTGAGAAATTTATGAGTGGAGCCCGCATGGGGTCAGTAACAGTTTTGTCCGTGAAAGCGCAAGGCTTTAAGGGAAGTGAGGCATTCTTTCAGTGTGGGTGGTCCCAAAAATCTTTGCTTTGGGCTATCCGAACCCAAAGAACGTGAGAGATTTTGTGGACACAGGTTTGTCCAGAAAGAACCCTGCCCTGGGCTGTCCTAAGGACGTGAAAATGCACAGACCCACACAGAACATTCTACTGGGGCTGCCCAGTGCCAAAAGTTCCCCGGGGAGTGCTCACCTGAAATCAATCTGGCCGATGCTGAGTGCAGGCGGCTGGTGACAGGGACGTCTCGGGAGAGGAAAAAGCTCAGAATTAATCCAGGATGTTATCTGGTTATCAGCTAGGGGACTCAACTGGGTGTGTCCCAGGAGTCAGTCACCTGCCGATCGAGTCACGGCACCAAATGCTAGGATTATTTCCAAAAGATGAAAAATATTTACAAAAGATGAGAAGTATAAAATAAAAAGCAGCCTTTATTCTGAGAACATGGAGAGATGACTGGCACCCCCACTGCTGGCGTCCGGTGATCTCTCCAGTGGACACGTGGCGTGGGAGCCTGTAAATAGCCTCAGTTTGGGGTGGAACTTAAGGCGGGCATTAGGGATGTACTGGTAACCCATTGGTCCTAGGTTTGGCACCATATGTAAATTTCCAGGGGTGGGAAGATGGCGTCACAGGTAACTTCCTAGGGGCGGGGGAGATAGGGGCTTCCTGCTTCCGGTTGAGGCTTTCCTGGCTACAGTGTCCTGTCTGGGCCAAAACCCTTTCACTCTGGAGAAGTTCTTATTGCTTGAAGGGAGAATCTGGTTCCCATGAGATGCTTGGGGCAGTTTTAATTTTGTGAGAATTTGCTGGAATCCAAAGTAATCACTATAGGTTTAGGGCAATGAGGGAACTCCTTGTAAATCTCTTTCTTTGATGCTGTGTCTTGAAGGGAATACATAAATTTAGGATTAATCAACCTGTGTTGCCAGTTTTTAGAAAGATACTCCCTAAACATTACTATATGGATCTAAGCAAGGATCTGACCCCCGATTTTGTTTTGTTTTTTAATTTAAATTTGTTGGTATATTTTAGGTATACATAATTGTTAGAGTATTCTACCGCAATAGGGAAACAAAAAGTACAAAATGGACAGGTTTATTGGATGTGGAGGATGTGGAAAGGCGCACACAACCCATGGCAGTGGGGTGTCTCCTTCGACCAGATAAGGAGAGGCAGAGGGTTATATGACCTCTGATTGGAAGTGGCACATGGGCGGATATTGATGATGTGTGAGGAACTGATTGGAATTCTCTGTGGTGCAAACAGGAAGGAGAGTTGCAATTAGGGCTGAAGAAGAAGAAGCAGGAAGTGGTAAACATTCCCATAATGGTACAGTAATTTATACTAGGCAAGAAGCTTTCAATAATCATCACATTCATCATAGCTACCTGAAGTTTTAAGGTAATAAGGGAACAAATAGAGTTCCAGAGCTTTGTTTTGTTTTTAGTTGCTGTTAGAGCATTTGTAGGCCCCAGAGATAAGACAGGTGATTTTTAAGTCCCTGAGTGCCTCAGAGAAAAACACAAATCAACACAAATTCAGCATATTTTTTTTTCAGTTCTAGGAATTTAATGTAGGCTTCACACTGAGCTGCATTTCTGGGCCTTTATTTTTGATTTTCAAACAGGGCGTGTTAGTTTTTTCCTTGCTAAGACAAATATGCAACACTCACTGTTAAAGGAGAGGTTTATTTTAGCTTACCGTTTGTAGAGGTTTCAGTCCATGGCCAGCTGGTCCCAAAGCAAGGCAGCGTGACAGAGGGGCATTGCCGAAGAGAAATAGTCAGGGCAAAACAGGCAGGAGACAGTGAAGCAGCAGCAGCAGCAGCAGCAAGCCTACTTCCCTCTCACATTATATTTCATCCAGGTAATCAGCCTGTTGATTGGTGCCACCTACATCTAGGGTGGAACCTCCATTATCCATATCCAAAACTGTGCTAAGCCAGTTTAGTTATTATACATCCTTAACCCCAGTATTACATACACTAGATCCAGCCACTTCCAAAAATCTCCACCTCTGAACACATGAGACTTTGGGGGAACATCTGGATATAGGCCATAACACAAGGTTTTAAATTAAATTGTTAAATTGTCTGGATTGGGCTTGAATTTGTAATGCTTCTGCCTTGGCCTTCCATAGTGCTGAGATTACAGTTGTGTACCAGTATACCCAGCCAAATCAAGGATATTTTTTGTTTTTGTTCATTTATTTGCTTTGTGTGTGTGTATGTGTTTTGTAATGCTGAATATAAAACCCCAGGCCTTCCTGCTGAGCCTTATCCCCAATCCTTTCATCATATATATATATATATATATATATATATATATATATATATATATTTCTTTTTTTAAGACTGGGTCTCACCCTGCTGACTCCCATTGCAAAAAAAGAATTTTCAGGATACATCAGAAAGAGGCATGAGTAGGGTTTATTAGGCAAAGGCAGAAATTATAGGACATACTCCAGGGATGAGTGCCTGTACTCAAAGAAGTGTGACACATTACAATTTGGAACTGAGTACATTTATAATTTTCTTGAGGAAAAAAGCCCAGAAAGAAAGTTCCCACCCCACTTCTGTCTTCCAAAGGCATGAGCAGTTTTGTTTTGTTTTTTGGATAGTTATTTAAATATTCTGTGAATTCACTGAGTCTTTTACTTACTTTCTTAAATTGGGCCAATTTATGGCCTTCTGATGCTGGATCTGGTAGGGAAGGAGTGTACATCTGGCCAAGGACTGCTGACATTGGAGCCGTTATTATCTCAGAGACAGGCTCCTATTCCTTAACTTTCTTTCTTTTTTTTTGTCTTTTTCCTTTTTATCAGTATCGGGGATCAAACTCACGACTGCCTGCTTCCAAGGCAGGCGCTTATGCCTCTGAGCTAAATCCCCAGCCCCCATCCTTAACTTTCTTAATTGAGCCAATTTATGGCCTTTTAGTGATGGCTCTGGTAGGAAAGAGGTGTAAATCTAGCCAAGGAATGTTGGCATGGGAGACTTTGGCCAAGTCCTGGAAGTTACAGCTTCTTAAAAAGTACAATTTTTAGTTATGTTTTCCTTGTCTCTTTTCTACCTGTCTTTCCTTGTCACTGGGCTGGGTTTGTAAGGTCTCCAAGGCTGAAATATGGTACCTATCCAGCCCTTTTGTTCTTTGACTCCTGTGACAGGAAAGAAATTATCGAGACATCAGTAAAAGAAACAGAAGAGTTTATTAGCACACACTCTAAGAATGGAGTCTGGGTGCTCTGAGAAATGGGACATATTTCAAACTGGAGTGGGGTACATTTAAGAGGTATCTTCAAAATGAGTAATCTAGGATGTGTATTTCCACTGTCAAGTTACAATGCTAGCCATCTACGTGTGGGAAGATGAATGTGCTCTTAGTTACTTTTCTCATTGCTGAGACAAAATATACACCACCTAAAGTTAAAAAAGGATGGTTTATTTTGGTTCACATTGAATCCATAAACAGATGGCTCTAAGGCAGGGTGTCATGAAGGAGGGCCTCACAGAGGAGAAAAGACAATTCACGATAAAGAAGATAGACTATAAGGGAAGGCAGCAATTCTCTTCAGGCTACACAGCTGTAGGGCAGGTCGTACTCACACCCACGTGGGCTTCCCATCATCCATACCCACAACTATGCCAGACCGAGCAGTGGACTAATTTAGTAATCACACACCCTAGACCAGCCACTTTTGAAAAGCCCCACCTTTGATCACATGAGGCATTATCTAGACATAAACCATAACAGCTGCCCTTTAAAATTGCTGCCTCCTTGCACAATTTGTGATAGCTAAATCTTGGAAACAACCAAAATGCCCATCAACCACAGAGTGGATGAAAAAGATGTGATTTTTTTAATAATGGACTATTACTCAGCTATAAAAAAGGATGATCTTGAGGCCTTTATAGGTAAATGGAGGCAACTTGAGACTATCCTCATAAGTGAAATAAACAAGACTCACATTAGTAAATATCACATTGTCTCTCTAGTGTAAAAAATAATAAAAACTGAAAGATCCAAAATGTGTAATAGATATTGTAAAAGTGAAAGAGGAGGAAAGTGCTCTAAAGGATATAATTAGTATATATAAGTGTGTAAGATAGATGACCATATTACCAAATTTCTGTTAGATCAATGAAAAGAATGTTTTGCACTGTCAATGTTTTGAGTGTCTATCCACTTTTTATGCTTTGATTTTGTAACTTGAACAAGCTATTTCTAAGATGACAATATGTAATGTATCAACTAGCAATTTCCTAGTGTTAATTTTTTTGATTCTGTATTATTCTACCTTTTTCTTTTTTCTATTTTGTTTTTTTTTCTTCAAATAAAAAACAAAATAAAATAAAATAAAATAAAATTGCTGCTTCCTTGAGGGGAGGAAGCAAAGTATACAGGTAAAAAAGGACAGATCTAGTGCATGATTCACAGCCTTATTGTTAAAAGACTTCAGGGATTTTTTTGAGTGAGTTTCCTGGAAGGGAAAACAGATTGTCTTGAAGCTGAGGTTTTTCTTAAATGTAGGTTTAAAAATCTTGATTTCAGCCAGGTGTGGCAGCACACTCCTGTAATCCCAGCATTCCGGAGGCTGAGGCAGGAGGATTGCTGCAAGTTCGAGACCATCCTGGGCCACAAAGTAAGCCCAACTCCAGCCGGAACTGCATAGTGAGACCTTGTCTCAAAAAGACAAAAAAAAAAAAAAAAAATCTTGATTTCCTATCTCCTTTCTACCTAGTTATTCCCCTCTACTTCATTATTTCCTCTGTCCTATCTCAAAACCATCTGGAATGCCCTTTGATAGTTTGTTAAAAATTGGACCTTTCTTTATTAACCTCACAATGCCATTTCTACGTTAAAATTAAATACAAAACATGAGAGAACCGGTAGCTTCTCATCCTAGCAAGCACTATCAGTTTTTTATTTTTAAATTTTTAATTTTATTTTTAATTTTTAATTTTTATATGAAATATGGAATGGTGCATCATTGTGATTTTAATTTGTATTTCATTAGTGATTATCCAATGCTTCTCTAATGAAACGTAAAATGAAAACCTTTATCACCGGACCCCTGTAGATACTTATAGCAGTTTTACTTATAATCATCAAAACTTAAAAACAACTCACATGTCAACTGGATAATGACTTTTTAAAATTTTGGTACATCCATGAAATATAATGCAGGAATTTCTTCTTTACTTAGGAAAACATAACTGTATAGGGAAAGGGAATAGTGTTACAGCTGTTAGTGTTATAGCGGTTATAGCTGAGCTAGTTAAAAGTAATTATAGGCAATCAAACAGGGCCTGGCTCTCGAAGAAGCCGGCCACAGAGACCAAAATGTCTTATGACCTTGGAGGAGACACGCACCTTTTGCTGTGGGCCAGACCTCAAAGCAGAAGGCAAAACAAATGCAACCACACCCTTCAGTATAATCCTTAGGGATTAAATCTGGATCACCTTGAGAAGCCAGAAGTCACCATCCCAACCCCCTTAGAAGAGTCACTGCAAGAATGCTGCTTGCTAAGTGACTCGCTTCCCCATTTGTCCCTAATTTGGTCAATTTTACCTGAACAGTTAAACTTATTGGTTGACCATAGTTCTTCCCACCTCATGCACATCTACCTGGGAGTTCCCAGTTTTCCCCACTTTAAACCCACCTCACTTCATGACTTTATAAAAATCCCTGGAAAATACAGAATCTTTGGCAACCGATTTAGGCCCCCTTCTGTCGCTCTCTCTCAGAGAGAAGCTTGCTTTCTCTCAATAAATATTTTTTGCTCTTAACCTCCATTGTTCCTAAAATTCATTCTTTGATTTTAGAGAACATGAGCACATACTGGTCGGAAATTTCATTCCCTAATATCAGTATGATATTACTATGATGGTTTTATGAGGAAAAAGCCATAAAATAAGCCCCCAAACACTACATTGTTAATGGAAATGTGCCAGAAAAATATGACTACACTCTGTGAAAATGGTAATCAAATATTGAAAGAAGCACATAAATTAGCAATAAAAGAGCTCAGAAATTAGGTGACTGGATCATAGAAGGTTATGAAATGAGAACTGATAGGACTCAGGAAATGTTAAAGGAGATTTTTTAAACGATGAGTCGAAATCAGGAGAGAGTGTATATCACACAAAGCACAGTAAGAGAAATAGAATGCAGAAAGAAATGCAAAAAAAGCAAAGACATTTTGACAAAATGGAATAAGGTGACAGTGTAAGCAAAGAAAGCCAAGTATACATACTTCCACAATCATAAATGAAAGCACAGTGATGACAATTATGTAACACAGGGAATGTATTTAACATGAACTTTAAATGGTTAAAACTAGTTTGTGAACAGTGACATGGTTAAAATTATAAATTTTATTTTAGCACAGTGAAAAATGTAAACCTGCCATGCATGGTTTAAGAGGCTGTCATTAAGCCCAATCCGGCAGTTTAGCAATTTAGTGAGACCGTGTCCCAAGGAAACAAATAAATAAATAAAACCTATGGCTGTTGCTCAGTGTGAAGACTCTTGGTTCAATCCCCCGTACTATAAGAAGAAAACAGAAGAAGAAAGGAAAGGAGAAAGAGGAAAGGAAAAGGGGACTTTACAGATATTGACAGCCATGCTTTCCATCTGGGAAGTCAACCTGGAACAGTTAACACTGAGCTTATACAGCTGTTGGATTTTTAAAATAGGAAAAATTGTTTTTATATTATGGAAAAATGGAGCAAGTCATTTGGAAGGAAAATCACATTGGATTAGATTTTTGGGTAGCAGCATTTTATGGAAGATAACAGAGCAGTGGTTTTAAAAATATTTAAGGAAAAATAATTTATATCTCATTAAATCTTTACGAAATCAAGCCATTGACAAACATAAAAATATGAAATGATTCAGGGAAGATTGTTTTAATCTTTCCTGAAGATTATACCAGAGAACAAATTTCAGATAACCAACAAATGCTTGAAAAGCACTCAACAAAACAAGTGGTGGACAGAAGATGGCATACAACATCCGTATGAGGTTACTCTAAGGGGAAAGCCCAATGAGAGTCAAGTTATTTCAGCTGACGAAAAACTCCCCAAAACATTCAGCCACAGCGCTTAAAAAAATAAAAACCTACTTTACAACACTACTGAGTTGAATCTAAGCATTTGTACAGATGAAAAGCCTCAAATCCAAATTCAAAATGCCAAAACAAATGAACAGAGAGGAATATATGAAAAATGAATTTCCTGGACTCAGGAAATAGGTAAAAATGGAGTTTCTAGAAAGAAATAATAACTAAGGTAATATTTAAATTTTTATCTGTGGAAACATTCTGGAGATAAAGGAAGATACACATGTACATTTAGAAAAGGCTCACGCTGGCCACGGATCTCAGTGATACCACACTATGTAGCATGCTAGGCCCTTGGCTTCACAACCAGCACCACCATCACCACACACACACAGATGGCTCATTGTGAATCGAGACTGTTGATCAGAATGGTTACCTCCAAGTCTATAAAACTGTTAGACTTTCAAGATAATGAAGAAAAATTCCTCTGGGCTTCCAGGCAGAAAGAAATTAGCAATAGACTCGTCACTAGTGAATACAGAGTAAAACACCCATGAATAAACATAGTAAAAGCAAAAACCATGATAAATTCCACTATATTAAACAGAATTATGTGATGAATGCCATGAGCAAAGACAAGCGACAAAATAAGGAGAAATACTTAGACATATCACAAAAAGCTTATCTCCTTAATGAAAATAATTTCCTGAAAAATCTAGACCAATAAGACCATCAACCCAATAAAAAATGGACCAACGATATGAAAAGAAGACTTGCAGGAAAAGAAATGCAAATGACAGACATAGAAAAGATGTTCAAGCTTTAGTTATATAATGAGAAATACAAATTACAGCTATACTAAAGAAAACTATTCTAAAGCATTTCTTACCAAAATCCAAAAGTTACACAATATACTGTGTAGACTGGAGAAGTAGTCATTTTAATATATTTCTGGGAGACATGCTTACATAAGCATAAACTGCATAGGGGAGGATATGTTAGTATCCAACAAAATTACATGTACATTTATCCTTTGGCACAGGCATTTAACTTTTAGGAGTCTTTTCTAGAAATACATTGAAATAAAATACATTTGTCAGCTGGAAATGGTGACACACACCTGTAGTTCTAGTATTCTGAGAACCCTGAGGCAGGAGGATCACAAGTTCAAGCCCAGTTCGGACAATTTAGTGACTTAGCAAGAATGTGCCTTAAAATAAAAATAGGCTGGGGATGCAGCTTAGTGCCAAGGCCATGGATGGCTTCAATCCCCAGTATCACAATGAATAAAAATGAACTATTTTTATATAGTCACTGCAGCTTTACTAGCAAAAGATTGAAGCAACTAAAATGCCCACGAATGGGGGATTCGTTGGATACAGTATAGCACATCTTAACAGTGAACCATCTCCAGGTACATGGTGCCCCTTCCACGCCACCCTTTCCCCAGAGAAACAGCATGTAGAACAATTTAGAAGCAGAAGGCGGCAGCAACAAAAAAGGTGCCAAGGGAAGAGAGACTTCTTTAGATGTAACTTTATGAGAGTTCTGCAACTATAATTTGTTTTTAGTTTGGCCATAAATTCATATATATATATATATATATATATATGTACATATATGTATACACACATTGAAAAATAAATTTTAAAATGTGGAATGAAAAAAATCTGAAAAGGAATTGGAACAAATTTACACAACTATATATATTGTGGTTACATAACCAACAGGAAAAAACTTATAGTTGTAAGAGATTTTGGTCTGTACCTTCAAAAAATTTAGTGAGAAAACTCCTTGGACAAATACATGCATATATTCTCAGTCATTTCGTTTTTGCAGCGATGCATTGAACCAGTGATACTATTTTCCTTACGGGTTCAGGGAGTTTAAGTCCCTTGCTTTAGATTACTAATTAAGAGTTACTAAATAGGGGATTCAGATTTAAACCCGGAGCTATGTGATTCTAATATTTGTGCTTTTCTTACTACATTATTTCAGGTTATACATCAAATTTTAAGAAGAAAGAACATCAGGACCTGAAGGTTCGGTTTAAACCTATAGTTGCGCTGCTCAGAAAATAAGCGTGAAGGCTCTAATATGGTGTTTATATATTCTTCATGCAGAAGCAGTGTACTAAAGGAGAGAATTGTAAGTGTTCTTTTATTTATAGTGGGGAAATGTCACACATTTCCCTTATATTGTTGTTGGAAATAAGTTTTATAAAGTGGTAGAGGACTTTGAGTATGGGACAGTGGTACCCCACTTGCTAGCATTTTCAAGGTCCTGGGTATAATCCTTAATACTGCCAAAAACATTTTTGCAAAGTTGTCACTGATAACTGAAATTAGAAAAAAATGAATAAAAAATATGATGTAGCAGAAAATTAATAAACTTAGCAGGCATAGATTTTCACAATGCTCTTTTTATTGTGTATTTTTTGGCTTTTTGAGACGGTTTTATCATGCAGTTCAGGCTGGCCTTGAACTCACAGAGATCCTCCTGCCTTTTCCTCCCAAATTCTGGGATTACAGGCGTGCGCTACCATGCCTGGGCCACAGTACTTTTAATTAAGAGCAAAAATCCCCAAACCAAGCAGAGTGGTACTTCTCTATAACCCCAGCACTCTTGCAGGCTGAGGCAGGACAGTCATAAATTAAAACTTAGTGTTTTAGAAGACAGTGTCTCAAAAAAGAAAATAAAAACTAAAAACAAATAAAGCCCACCACCACCAACAACAACATAGTCCAAGAGCTCTTCTAAGTTTTTGCTGTAAAGTAATAGAAAGATGAAAAGGGAAAATTTTACCAAGCATGTAACAGGAAGAATGTGTCCCTTAAATAAGGAAAAGTTTTGTACATCTCTTTTATACAAAATGCTAGTTCAGATAAATTGTTTCCTCCTATTGGAGATAGAGATTTCAGAGGTACTAAAGCTCCATCTACCCAAGTCAGGCCTTCATATTTCTACTGGTTTCCCTTGACTATAAATGTGTTTTTCATCCAGTTCAATGCTGTGTGTGTGTGTGTGTGTGTGTGTGTGTGTGTGTGTGTGTGTTGTTGTTGATGTTTGTTTTTTGGTATTGGGAATCAAATCAGACCTCGTGCTTGCCAGGCAGGCGCTTGTACTGCTGAGCTATTTTCCTGGCCCCTGTTCCTGTTAACAGTGCCAGAAGCGTGTTTACAAAGTGCAGGGTGAATGGTTATGGAAGAAACCAGTACCACAGAGTGAACTTGGGTGAACAAAAAAAAGAAGGTAAAAGCAAAAATACCAGTGATGTAGGGGAATGAAATTCCTGACCTACTATCTGTCCAGTACAAGTTCGTGTTCTCTAAAATGGAAGAATGAGTTTTAGGAACAATGGAGGTTGAGAGCAGAATATATTTATTGAGAGAAAACTCCTGTCTAACAGAGAAACAGAAGGGGCCCTGAGTAGGCTGCCAAAGATTCTGTGTTTTCCCGGGATTTTTATAGAGTAAAATCCTGAGGTGAGGACTCTAAAGTGGGGGAAACTGCAAACTCGGAGGTGGACAGGCATGAGGTGGGACAGAGCTATCTGTGGCCAATCAGTAAGTTTAACTGTTCAGGTAAAACTGACCAAATTCGGGACAAATGGGGAAGCAAAGTGGCATTCTTACAGAGCAGTGACTCCTCTGTGGGGGCTGGGAGGGTGATTCCGGCTTTCTCCAGGTGGTCAGACTTCATGCCTAAGGATTATACTAAGGGTGTGGGTGCATTTGTTTTGCCTTCTGTCCTGAGATCTGGTCCACAGCAAGAGGTGTGTGTCTCTCCAAGGTCATAAGACATTTTGGTCCTCTGTGCCAGCTTCTTCTTTGAGAGCCCATCCCTGTCTGACTGCCTATAATATTTCTAAATAGCTGAGGTGCCTGTAACAAAAGTACATGCTGCGTCTGAAAAATGCGCGGGTTATCATGCATGATAACACAATGCTACTTTTGAAAATGTCTGCCTCTTGAAGAAATTGGGGAAGGAATTTATCTGTTTGTTTTTATCTGTAACTCATTATGATGGAAATCTTATTTGTGATTGACTTATAGCAGTGAGAGAATATGTTGGGTTTACTGTAAAGACTTTAAAAAAATAAATTTTGAAAATTTTTCTGTTGTTCAGAGGCTGTGCTGATCAAAAGAAAAAAGTTGAAACAAATTTGCAAATGAAATATAACTTCCAAGGTAAGATATAGTATAGCTCAAGATCAAGATTATCACTCCTCTTGACAGATTTGTAGCTTATGCTGAGCGCACTATATGCTGAGTATACTAAAATTTTATCAAGAATAAGTACAATATTCTGATTTAAATTTTTCAAAGCAATTGCAGAAGAATTCAACTTCCACCTGCCAAGATATGCTAGATAAAAGCCCTTGAATCTCTTCCTCTACCAAACATGTAAAAGCTAGATTCAGTGTAAAACTAGATTCATATAAAAATGTCCTTTAAAATGAATGTAAGAAAATAAGGGAAACTTGTCACTAGGAACAAAACCAGTGTGTTTCGCAAAGTCAGCACGTGCTGAAGTCACTGAATACTTTAGTGCAGTCGTAGCTTTATTGACAGGGAAGCTCTGTGCATGGAGAAGATGACGGGGCAGCTCTGTGCATGGAGAAGGATGACGGGGCAGCTCTGTGCATGGAGAAGGATGACGGGGCAGCTCTGTGCATGGAGAAGGATGACGGGGCAGCTCTGTGCATGGAGAAGGATGACGGGGCAGCTCTGTGCATGGAGAAGGATGACGGGGAAGCTGTGCATGGAGAAGGATGACGGGGCAGCTCTGTGCATGGAGAAGGATGACGGGGCAGCTGTGCATGGAGAAGGATGACGGGGCAGCTCTGTGCATGGAGAAGGATGACGGGGCAGCTCTGTGCATGGAGAAGGATGACGGGGCAGCTCTGTGCATGGAGAAGGATGACGGGGCAGCTCTGTGCATGGAGAAGGATGACGGGGCAGCTCTGTGCATGGAGAAGGATGACGGGGCAGCTCTGTGCATGGAGAAGGATGACGGGGCAGCTCTGTGCAT
Organism: Cavia porcellus; assembly: GCF_034190915.1. NCBI lineage: Eukaryota > Metazoa > Chordata > Mammalia > Rodentia > Caviidae > Cavia > Cavia porcellus. Next base: position 64,558,187 of record NW_026947504.1, on the reverse strand, counting down.
GGAGAAGGATGACGGGGCAGCTCTGTGCATGGAGAAGGATGACGGGGCAGCTCTGTGCATGGAGAAGGATGACGGGGCAGCTCTGTGCATGGAGAAGGATGACGGGGCAGCTCTGTGCATGGAGAAGGATGACGGGGCAGCTCTGTGCATGGAGAAGGATGACGGGGCAGCTCTGTGCATGGAGAAGGATGACGGGGCAGCTCTGTGCATGGAGAAGGATGACGGGGCAGCTCTGTGCATGGAGAAGGATGACGGGGCAGCTCTGTGCATGGAGAAGGATGACGGGGCAGCTCTGTGCATGGAGAAGGATGACGGGGCAGCTCTGTGCATGGAGAAGGATGACGGGGCAGCTCTGTGCATGGAGAAGGATGACGGGGCAGCTCTGTGCATGGAGAAGGATGACGGGGCAGCTCTGTGCATGGAGAAGGATGACGGGGCAGCTCTGTGCATGGAGAAGGATGACGGGGCAGCTCTGTGCATGGAGAAGGATGACGGGGCAGCTCTGTGCATGGAGAAGGATGACGGGGCAGCTCTGTGCATGGAGAAGGATGACGGGGCAGCTCTGTGCATGGAGAAGGATGACGGGGCAGCTCTGTGCATGGAGAAGGATGACGGGGCAGCTCTGTGCATGGAGAAGGATGACGGGGAAGCTGTGCATGGAGAAGGATGACGGGGAAGCTCTGTGCATGGAGAAGGATGACGGGGCAGCTCTGTGCATGGAGAAGGATGACGGGGAAGCTCTGTGCATGGAGAAGGATGGGAAAGAGAGAAAAATCCTTGAATCCTTCAGAAAGGTAAGAAGGCTCATCAGAGACCCTACAGAGGTCTCTATTTCTGGGGATAAAGTCTTCCCTAATAATTCCTGGTTACTGATCACATTCTTTTAAGGTTAGAGCCTTAGTTTAGTCTATTTTCATTGTTCTAAAACTCCCCAAGTGGTGGAAGGTCTGTAATATTCTTAGGTATCTGATTGAAAAAAATTATAAATCCTCCATGAAAGGTTGTACAGTTATAAAATTGTTACAGTTAAAATTGTAACAAATAGGGGCTGGGGATTTAGCTCAGCAGCATAAGTACCTGCCTTGCAAGCAGGGGGTCGTGAGTTCGATCCCCGGTACCGATAAAAATGAAAAAGACAAAAAAAAAATTGTAACAAATAAATGCATACTTTTTTAAAATCACAAAACATAACAGAATAAATAAAAACATTAGTAAGAGTCAACATAAACAGCAAAAAGATCCATAGAGATTTCACTGTCAGAAGTATCCATTTCATAAAATAAATGTTCAATATGTTTAATAAATAAAAGAGATTCTGCCAGGCTTGGTGGTGCATGCCTATAATCCCAACACTCAGTAAATGCGGTGGTGGTGGTGGTGGGGGAATCACCATGAGTTCAAGGCCAGCCTAGGTTACATAGTAAGTTTAAAGCCACCTGAGCTACATAGCAAGACCCTGTATCAAAAAAATAAATAAATAAAATAAAGGGACTCTAAAACATAAAATATCAGAGACTGTGAAAAGCACATTTAAAAATGAATCAGTACAAGTCAGAAATAAAAAATAGATCACCAAAAATTAATTGGGTTAATGTAGCATATAGGTACAGCTAAAAAAGAAAGAAACTAGATGGATCCTAATATGGTACAGAGAATAACATATATAGGAAATGTAAGAGATAATGAGGTATCTAATTATAGAAAAAAGTATGAAATGTACCCATTGAAAATTTGCCAGAATTGATGAAACACACATATCTTCAGATTTAAAGAGACCAAAGAATTGTAAATAAAAAACATATATAGACATGCTGATAAACTGCAGAATGCCAAACACAAAGAGACTTGTAAACTATAATTCACACTAAAAGAGTATTGTTTTATCTAGTGTTATCCCTCTGGAAGGAAAATGGTTCTAAAAGGAAATGAAAGAAGCAATAATAAAGAAAGTGGGTAACGTGAATATATATATAAGATGATATTGTGATTAACAAAAGATAAAACTACGATGTTGAACTGACCTACGATGACATGTAAGCCAGTAGCAGTTGATTGGAATTTTGATATTCTAATGTGTGTGTACTTTGTTAACTAAAGATAAAGTACTATTGGAAGTATAATCACTAACAGATGAAAAATAAGAGACAGACATGGTGGCAGTTGAATTACACTCCTGCAGAAGAGCTCATTTTTTTTGTTTTGCTTCTTTTATGCAGCTTATTTTGAGATACAACCAAAATGTATCTATTAGTAGTTTATTCCTTTTGTTACTAAGTAGTGTGGGTATATTAAAGTTTGTTTATCTATGCAGTTGTAGATAAAAATGGGTTGTATTTCATTAATATAATGATACTATGCAAATTATTAGTATGCAGGACTTCATATGGGTGTATGCTTTCTTTTTTCTTCGATAAAAAAATCTATACTATCTGATTACAACTATTGCAAATTATAGAAAATACAGCTAATCTATGTTGACAGAAAGGATATTTAATCAGATGTAGAAGGTACAGCAGGGTAAGGGAAAGAAGGATTAGCAAGGGGCTAGGAGAAGAAGGCGGTATGTTCGCTATCTAGACCTGATGATGGTGTCACACCAAAACTTTTTATGTGATACTCTTCAGTCTGTGTGACTTAAGTCTTTTTTTTTTTTTCTGACAGTATTGGAGGTTGAACCCAGGATCTTCACACTGAGCTACATCCTCAACCCCCTTACTTGTTTTGTTTTTGAGACAGGGTCTCACTAGTCACTAGGTTGCCCAGGCTGTGCTCATACTTGGGACCCTCCCACCTCGGTTTCCCAGAGTGTGAGGGTTACAGCCATGCACCAGCATAGCCGGCTCAATTCTTTCTTAGTAAAAACTTTTTTTAAAAAAAGAAATAGTTCAAGAAAATAGATTGACAACTGAATAGAAAAAGATGTCTTAGTAACACTTAATGGGGCTGGGGATTTAGCTCAGTGGCCTAAGCACCTGCCTTGCAAGCAGGCGGTCGTGAGTTCGATCCCCGGTACCGGAAAAAAAAAAAGTAACACTTAATAGCCTGCAGATTCAGTTCCTATTTGTATTCTGTGATCTTTAAGCCTCTCAATGTGGTTCGTGAAAATATAAAGGCAACAGGTATGAGATTCTCAATAATAAACAACAGGACTTATTAATCGGAATTCAAATATTCAATAACAGCAGACTAAGATAACCTCAAGTAGCCGTAAGTATACCAGCCTCATTTCTATAACAGAGATATGTACACCCAGACGGTCCTAAAGGGTGTGTGAATGGGCTTGCCAGTCTAACCTTTTCCCACCATAGCTCCAGTGGCTGACCAGTGCACTGCTGAATGTTTAATATACATGTGTTTACGCTTTCAACTTAGATCATCACCAATGTGGATAGGCTGGGAGCCATTTTATCTCTTTGGTAACGTTATACGTGTGCACTGCTTTTCTATAGAAAAGTTTTGGTTCAATTTACAGCATTTGTATTATGTGTACTAGTTTCATATTATCTGAATTACTGCCCCCACCTATCTGTACTCTACTTCACATTAGCTAACAGCATGAAAAAGGGTGTCTGTAAGTACAAATGTCAAATTCTGCAGCTAAATATAAATGTTGTAGATCAAAATAAACTCTAGACTGATGAAAAGGGACGTACGTATCACTCCTGTGAGCACGTTTATCAACTGTGTTGGCAGCAGGTAGCTTCTCAGCTTTGCAGTAGAAGAATGTATTGAAGGCCGTTGTAGAGATTACCAAATATTCTGTAATTGTTTTGTAAAGACAAATGTTAGTAAATCCAAAATAAAAATAAAAAATGAAACTGATGAAGAGAAATATTTGAACTGAATAAAATAATATTTATAAGAAAGAACTTATTAAATTTTGTAAGAGAAATCTCAAGGTTGGTGGATAAGTGAAGCAGGGTCATATGGACCAGTAGCTTACATAAGAAATTCAAAAACAAACAAGAAGATGAGCATTCAGTGTCACAAGCAATCAAATAAATGCAAATTGGAAGTGTGAAAAAAATTATATGACTTCGTAAATAAGAATTTTAAAAAGGACTTGAAGATGGTGAGAATTAGGTGAGAATCCTAGTATACTCATGCTGTAGCATCTAATGAATGTAATTTAAATTTAATTACTTTGGGAAATCAATAATATGTACCAAAGTTCTGAAATACATTGAGTTACCATAAATTTTGAACCAACACACCTATTTGTGGAAACTTATCTTAACAGAATAACCAAAATGTGAAGCAAACAAATATGTGCTTGCTTTCTTCTTTCTTTTCCTTTTTGTTTTGAGACAGGGTCACACTGTGTAATTCAGGTTTCCAAGACTTATTATGCAGCCCAGTCTGGCCTTGAGCTCACAGTGATCCTCCTGCTTCAGCCTCCCAAGTGCTGGAATTACAGTCTTGTGGCACCACACCTAGTAATGTATTACATTTATTGAATTATTTATGTTGAACCATCCCTGCATCCCTGGGCTGAATCCTGGCTTTAACTCAGTGTGTAACCCAGCAGTTTGAACTCCCAACAGTACTGTGTTAGCCTCCCAAGTGCTGGGATAATAGATGTGAGCCACCATTCCCAACTGTAAAAGTTTTGTAAAATTTCTTTTAAGGGTGACAAATGGAAAAGTAACTTGGATGTCAGTGATAATGGATGAAGTAAATTACTGTAGATTAATACTGTTTTGTAAGAAATGATAGGTTTTTAAAATAGCTTTAAAAAACATGGCTAATATTTTATAGTGAAATTTCATACTATGTAAAATTTTATACTATAACTGTGTAGAATATAAATGCATATATTTAAAAAATATTGGGAAATGCTATGAGATAAAAATAGCTTTGCTGTTAACAGAGAAAGATATTGTATTACTGTCCCTAAGTTTAAAAATTGAATTTTCAAGTGGAAAAAAAATATCATCTAAAAGAATTAATTGGGTGAATGCTTTTTAATTTAGACATACAAGACGTAATTTTCTTAGAATTTATCAAAGTTCTGAGTAAATTATTTCACAAATATTTGTGTGCTTTGAAATGAAATCACTTTTCATTTGTCTTAGCTTTCTGTTCCTTGCATGCAGGAATGTCATTGATTTGATTAGGGTAAGTGGTCTATTTTTTTTTTTCTTTTGGTATTAGGGATCAAACTGATGACCTCACACTTGCCAGGCAGGTGCTTGTGCCACTGAGCTATATCCCGGCCTTCGGTGGTCTATTTTGTAAATTTGCTGAAAAAATTATATTTTACTCAGAGCATTGTGCTTAAGTTATCACCCACCCATATAAAATCATGTTCATGTTTACTCAGAGAACTGAAGACATCTGTTCATGCTGAGTTTTTTCATTACTTTTCTTTATTTATTAGAACTAATTATTGTGTTTTTTATGCTTTCATATTAAGAATTGTGTGTTAGAAGGGGCTGGGGATCAGTGGGGATCACTTGTGTAACATCTGTCACTTCTCATCACTGGGACAAAATACACAAACCTGCAAGTTGGCGAAGACGAGGTTTGTTTTGGCTCACATTTCAGAAGTTTCAGTTTCTGTATGATTGGTATGGAAGATGGTGCTTACATCGTGGTGGCCAAGAAGCAGACAGAATTGATTGAAGAGTCAGAGAAGGATGTACACCCTGCTGGTCACAGTGATCAGCCTCTCCCATCCAGTCTCTACTCCTAACAGCAAGTCAACTAGCTGTGCAGGCCCCATAATTCAATCACCTTGTAAACACATGAGTCTTTGGGGGCCATTTAAGTCTAAACCATATCAGCTATAGTGTGCAAGGTCCGGGGCTTCATGCTGTGGTAGTGGCCCCCCAACAAAAGAGAAAGAAAAGGAAAGAGAAAAACAATTTTGTAGTAAGGCTAGGTGTGTAGCTCAGTGATAAAGTGTGAGCTTAGCATGCACGAAACCCTGCGTTCGATCTCCACCCACTGAAAACAAACAAAAATAGTGTGTATTTCAGTGCAATGCATATTATAAATTCTTCTTATGGGGGAAAGGGGTATTTCAGACTGATTCTGTCATTTCCCAGGTACATAATGCAAGTTCAGAGAATTGAATATATGGTGAACTGTGGTCCATAGGGAGGTTGGGAGAAAACTTACATGCAGAGGTAGTCTATTAGTCAGTTTGCTATCATGGGAATAAAATAATTTCCTATCACTGGGACAAAATACTTAACACTCACAGCTTAAAGGAGGAGAGGTTTATTGGCTTATGGTGTCCAGTGGGTTCAATCCCAAGTCAGTTGGCTCTAACACAGAAAAGGGCATGGAAGAGGAAAGCTGGTCACTGCATGGCAGCTGGGAGAAAAAAAGAGAAGACAAGGTCTCAGAGAAGAACATCTGCTTACAAGTCATCGCCCAGTGGTCCACCTCTTCTACTAGACCCTCCTCTGACCACAAGATTAGGGGGGACATTTTAGATCTAAACCATCACATTCTACCCCTGGTCCCTAAAAGGGCAAATGTCGTAGAAAATGCGTTTAGTACATCTCTAAGCATTGTCAAAATCTTAATAGCTACAATTTGTTGAAAAGTACAAATCCGAAGTCTCCTCAGGATTCAAGGCAAACTCTTACCTGTGAGCCCCTGGAAAAGTGGAAAAGAAAGTTAAACACTTGCAGCACACAATGGTGTAGGGATAAACATTCACTTCCAAAAGAGAGCTGGGTGATAAAAAGGAACAAGACCAAAGCAAGACTGAAACCCAACTAGAAACCATTAAATGCTGTAGTGCTGTGTTCAGCGTGGGCCAGTGGCAACGAGTTGTAAGCTCCAAAGAGCTGGACAGCCGTGTGGCCTCGGGTCTCCCGACCTCTGGCCGCTCCAACTTCCTGGTGCTTCCGTTATGCTTTGGATTCCTCTTATAGCTTCACACGCAGCCCTCTGAAGGACATTGCCTGGTTTTGTAGGCTTTCCTTTGAAATTAGGGTGGAAACCTTTATGACTACATAACTTTTGCATTCTGTGTTCCTGAGAAACCAGCACAATGTGAGTGAGCCACAGCTTGAGCGGTAGCTGGGTTTTGTTGGACCCTGGCTGCAGTGGCCTCTTGACTCCCTGGATGTTTGAACACAGTGAAGTGAGTCCCTAGGTGGCCTTTCCAGAGCAGGGTATCCAGGACCATTCTTCTCAACTTAAAGTTTTTGCACCTTTGAGCTTATGATGGGTAGGGGTCTTGCTGATTCCTGAGATGCCATCTTTCCATTTGTCCTGATGCAAAATATTTCACTTCTTTTTAATGCTAATCTTTTCAGTAACTACCTTCCTTGTGGACGCAATTTTGCAGGTACTTCCTTTGTAGTAAAACTGTAAACTTTTTTATCTTTTGGCTCTGCCTTTTCTTCTTGATTCTCACAGTACATCTGATAAAAGCAGCTAGCAGAACTCATGTTATTTCCTGAATGTTGAGCCTCCTTAAAATTTCTTCTATTGGACTAGTCTACTGCTATAATCTCAGTCTCCTGCAGTGTCTCAGGACTTGGGCAAAATGGAGACAAATTTTCTGCCAGAATGTTACATCAATGACCTCTAGTCCGACTACCAATGGAGTCCTTGTTCTCCATCTGAAACCTCATGAACGTGGTCTTTACTCTCCACATTCCTGTCAGTGTCCAGGTCTTCTGAGTTCCCACCAGAATCACACATCAATATCAGCTCACAACATTCTGGAACTTCTTTAGCCGGCTCCTCTAAAGCTTTCCAAACTCCAGTTCTAAAGGCTTCTGAACCACATGGACAGATACTGTCACAACAACAACCTTACTTCTCTGGAACAAGTGGTCTAACTTTTCTGGTAGGCATACTACAAAAATGTTTTTATGGTTGTTATCATTACTTAATTAAAATGTTTATAATTCTTAGTACTTGATAGTTGATAATAAAAGTCCTGGAGAGAAATAGAAGGAAAGCAAATGATTATTGAGAAATATATAGAAATTCATGGGCATTTATATTTTATGACTCCTTATATCATTTTTCTTTTAAAGGGATGTTTGATCAGCTATATTTAGGCACTTGAATTCTAAAAAAGCTCTTCATAGCTAGGAATGCAATGAGAACATTAGAAAGGAAAAAATAGAACCTTTGTAGGTTATGAAAAGAAATATGTCTCTTTGAGAACAATAAATATTTAATAAAGGAATTAAATGATGTCTCCAAATGACGAGAATTAATACGTTATTCATGCCTTAACATACTACTAATGGATTTTAGAGTAACAATATATTGCAGAGGCTACGGGAGTAGCTCCGAAGAACACATGTTTAATATACATGAGACCCTTGGCTCCATCCCTAGGGCCATATATACCCACACACACACACACACACAGTACTGTATATATGTATATGTACATATATATGACTTTGGAATTGGAAATCACAAGATATTATAGAGCTCAATAATTATACTTAGACCTTTGTTTTTTGAGATACTGGGGATTAAATCCAGGGCCTTGTGCATGGTAGGCAAACACTTTACTACTACTGAGCTGTGTCCCCAGCCTCAAACTTTTAAGTAATTTTTTTTCATATAATTTTTAGCCTCTGCTAAGTCATTTAGAGCTATGGTTACATGTCACATTTCTATTATGAAATTGACTGTTAAATACTGGAGTTGCAGTAAAACTGTTAATTCAATTGCTAATAATGAATCTTGTGTTTAAATTAAAATATTTTTTGAGATAGCTTCTCTCTACGTAGTTTAGGTTGGCCTAGAACACACTTTGTAGCCCAGGCTGCCCTCAAACTTATGGCAGCCCTTCTGTCTCTGCCTCCTCAGTGCTGGGATTATAGGCATGTGTTACCACTTCTGGCTGATTCTATGTGTATTTTGATATCACACTGTCTTTCTAAGGTTTCCAAAACTCAAAAGGTTAAGGCAGGAGAGACACTGAGACAGAAACTCTGTAAATTCTTGATAGCAAAGCCCTGTAGTCTAGATGGAGAGCAATATTAAAACTGTGAACCTAGAATCCCTGTCTCTTGCATAGCTATGTTGCTATGTAGTTCAGGCTGGCCTTGAAGCTGCTACGTAGCACAGTCTGGCTTCATTCTCACAATCCTCCTGCCTCAGCATCCCAAGTGCTGGGGCTACAACCTTATGTCACTGCACCAAGCTTGAAAAATGATTTTTATCCAGTGAGATGCCCAAATCTTTCTTTCTTCTTTTTTAAGTGAACCAAAGGTGTTAGTATCTTATGCTATCTACATCTAGTTCACTAAGAAACTAAGAAAAAAAAAGAAATTTTATGGAACGATAGAAGGTACATCCAAAATATGAAGAGCTTTGAGGTTGTTATTTTATGAGTATACACGTTGGAAATGTTCAGAATCATATATGAACATGCAATTTAATAAGTAACTAGGAAAATTAAAAGTTTAAAAAAGGACTTACTTTGGGAAGACAAGAAATTCTCTTTTGTAATTAGAGAAGTAATTGTTAAGCTGTCTCTTAAAGTAATAATTATGCCAAAGTTTTTGAATGTGGAAGTTAACCAAAAATTAATTAAAGCTATTCATAAACTCATCTATTCAGAAAGTACCTGTTGTGTTATATACCTTTGCAAAATAAACTTTTCCAGTGAGGTTAAGTAGAAAAGCTCAAATTTTGAAATTATAATTAATCAAATGGTATTTTATAATTTGCCCAAGTTTTTTTTTTTTTTTTTTTTTTTTGTGGTACCAGGGATCAAATTCATGACCTCACCCTTGTCAGGCAAGTGCCTATGCCCCAGAGCTAAATCCCTGGCCCCAGTTTGCCCAAGTTTATCCAAGATCCAAGTTGGAAAGCAAGAATATGAAGTCAGGCAGAAGGCTTCAGAGTCAGTTTTCTTAATAACCAAATACAATGGACTCTATTATTATCATTAAAAATAACGGAGATTTATGAAATAATGGATTTTTGTGAAAATAATGGAGGCCTGTGGTTATGAAGTGTTTTTGTCCACCAAGTACAAGGTGCTGGGTTTGGTCTTCATAATAATAATGATAGGGTCCATTGTAATTACTGTATTAATTCCATAGAATTTTTCCTTCATTGTATTTCCTGAACATTTCATTGTAACTGTTAGGTTTCTTTGCTATAATTGGCTTTGTTTGAATCTGAAAACTAAATGCAAACTAAAAGATTTCCATTATTATAACAAGTTTCCTAACCGCATAGCAAGAGATACCATGACAAAGTTCCCCTTGACATTTTAAAGGTGAGTGGTTTATGGCTTTCTGTCCCTTCACTCAGCCTGCTTCTTTCCTTGTTCCTTTTTATTATGTTCTTTTTAGATCCTGTTTTTCTTCTTGACTCCAGAGCACAGCTCATGTCATACTTTTTGTGTTATACACATTTGCAAAATTAACTTTTCCAGTGAGGTTACGTATAAAAGCTCAAATTTTGGAATTATAATTAATCAAATGTTATTTTATAATTTGCCCGAGGGTTTGTTTTGTTTTGTTTTGTTTTGTTTTTATGATACCAAGGATCAAATTCATGACCCAACCCTTGTCAGGCAGGTGCTTATGCCCTAGAGCCAAATCTCAGCCCGAGTTTGCCCAAGTTTATCCAGTATGCAAGTTGCAAAGCAAGCAGGCAGATTTATTACAGTAGAGTGATTTTCCAACAGAGAGTTTTGTGTAGCTTGAGAATCTTACTATCCCTAACTGTCCACTTTTCATCTGTCGTTTCCTATCTGTCTCTCTCAATCTACTAAGAGTTCAAAATTAAACAAACAAGGGCTGACGATTTAGTGTGAGGTTGTGAGTTTGATCCCCAGTACCAAAAAAAAAAAAAAGAAAAAAGTCACATCCAACATTAAACAAACAAACAAAAAAGACAAAAACTCCTTCTCTTGGTCCTTCGAAGAGCCCTTCCATTCATTCCTATGCAGTGCTTGGGGACAGTGGTAGTTGCTCATGCTTCCATTACCCCACCCGTAACTCTAATAATCCTAATTTTGTCTTGATCTCTATGTTGCATCAGATAACACTTTCGTACCTTGCTCTCAGCATGACCTGGCAGTTAAACCACCCTCCCGGGGACACAGCCAGTGCTAGCAGTTCCCAGAAGGACTGGGCCAGATCTGCTGCACACCCTTTACCCGCAGTCCCTGGCATGTGCTGCTCCCCTCCACCACCACACCTCTGTGCAGAGGCCCCCTGCTCACCGGCTGTCACTGCCACTCTGGGTCCGCAGGTTTGGCCTGCTTCTCCTGGGCAGTGAGTCCTGCCTCAGGGAGAGGTGCCACCAGCTACCTCCTTCTTCATTGGAATTTCTCTCTTCACTCTCTGTGGGCTTCTTCCTGTCCAGTGGGCCCACTTTCTCCCTGCTTGTCTTCCTCACGATGCTATTTTGCAGTGTGTGGACAGTGACTCTCAGAGAGGCTGTTTTCTCTGCTGCTTACTGCTCTACTATCTGCTCTCCACAGTGACAAAACATCCCACGCTTTGTTGTTTTGGTATATGTCTTATAACCGCTATTAGAATATAAATTCCTTATATTGGGGAGCCAAGGAGATCCTAAGTCCAGCCAAGGTCGTGGTCCACCAGAATAAAGGCCGTGACCCAGGGCCCAACCTAGGTTTTATTAACTCTCCATGAGGGCAGTGGCTTGGGGATGAGTGACGGTGAGAGGTGGGAAATACATGACTCCGTGAGCTCGCCGAGGTGGGAGGCCTGAGATCACCTCTGCGGCATGCGGAGGGCAAGAGATGGAGAGAAAGTATTCCGTGTGACACAATGAGGTAGTATGTAATACTTTGTGATCGTGCTTTAGCTCTGATGTGTAATCTTTTCTGCCCTGGGAAGTCATAGCCTCTTTCTCGAGGCTCGGTCCCAGCTGACAGCCTGGGATATGGCTCTCCATCCTGCCCCGCTCAACCATGTTTTTCTGGGAGTCACTGGGCAGGGAAATCCCAACTGTTACCTTGCTTCAAAGATTACACATCAGTTCCTCAGCCAGCCCAATTCATGTTGCTTAGAACCAATTGAAGGGGTACAGCAAGAGGCTCGCCAGCTCTGTATATATCAATACATGGAGATAGGTCCAAGTTTACCCACAGTGGAGATAGTCCTCTTCTTTCAAGAATTGTGCAGGTGGTCCCCCACACTAGGCTCACACACAGCTATTACATCTGCCTGAAGAAAGGGATGCTTTTCTTTTCCCGTGTACCATTTGTTAGTCAATTTATCCATCTGCTATAATGCACCAATCTCTCTCTGATTTTTACCAAAATACCATATAAGCTAGTAACAGCCCTAAAAGTGTTAGCAGTATTAATAGAAGTTCATTATAAAAACTTTTCTGTCAAAAATTATGCAATAGTGCTTATTCAAATTAAAGTTATGACCAACAGAATACAAAATAAAGATTATGGATCACTTCCTTTGTACTTTGTTATTAATTTCAAATTAATAAATATCATGGGCCTCAAAGCATTTCTAGAACATTTGAGGTTGTTCGTACTTATGACTTAAATTAAATGACTAGTAGTCTTTTTTTTTTTGGTATGGGAGATCAAACTCATGACATTCTTACCAGGCAAGCGCTCGAGCCACTGAGCGAAATCCCCAGCCCTAAACGGCTAATAGTCTTATTTTCCTTGCCCCTACTTATGACTCTAGTTTTTGGATAGAATAATCTGATCTAAGATTATATATATATATAATATAAGATTATATATATATATATATATATAAATTATTTTTAACCATGTTCCTTGATTTCCATTTTTATCTAATGATCATAGTTTCTGGAGGTTTTTTGAGGGTTAGAACATTGGAAAAATCTATTTATTTAAACTCATCTCATTATACTAGTTTTCTAGTTTGCTTTTGAATCTAATTGTATATGTATAGGTATAAATACCCATAGTGGTGCTGAAAGTGAGATGAAGCATTTCTGTTTATATGCATACAGACCAAGGTTTAGACAGGATAACTAACTTCTGTGACTGCACATGTCAAATAAATGGTGAAGCTAGACTAAAATCTAAGCTTTCTGTATCTCTTTTCTTTTTTGTTTTGTTCTGTTTTGTTTTTCAGTACCCCGGGGATTAGACTCATGACCTCATGCTTGCCCAGCAGATGCTTATGCCACTGAGCTAAATCCCAGGCCGTATGTCTTAGTTACTTTTTACTCATCGCTGAGACAAAATACCTGACACCCAAAATTGGGAAAGAAAAGGTTTATTTCTTACAGTTTTGGAGGTTTCAGTCCACACTCAGTTGGCTCCAAGGCAGGCGGGCATGGCTGGGCCGCAGTTCATGGCGGCTGCAAACAGCAAGCCGGAACCAGCAAAGAGCAAGACACGCCTTCTTCCTGCCATTACATCACATGCTGGCTCCACCCCTTTGAGGGTGGAGCACTGACACCAGCAATCCAAGCACTAGACAATGAACCATCACAAATACACAATGCAAACTCATGAGGCCTGAGGGACACAGACATAAACCATGACACCGTATATCCCTTTTCTATACATTTTTAAAATGCTACATCCATGGTAACACTGCTTTTAATGAAATTACTTTGGTGTGATTGGCATAGTACAAACTCAAAAGTTCTTAAACACATGGTTAATGGTGTGTTGACAGGTGAATGTGTGTATCCCTGTTGCACCAAGTGTAGCACTTTGTGTCTGCCATGGGTTTAATAACATGATGTGAGTTTTGCATTGCGTGTATTCCATTCCAGAGTAGTGACAAGTCAACCACAAGCAGACTTACATACTTTTATTTTTTATTTTTGCTTTAATTACTCAGTTTATTTTACTGCTTCATAACAGTTTTCCCAGCTCTTATTTTGGTTTCTAACATTCATTTTAAGTCTACAGATTTGTACAGTTTTGTCTTCTGCTTGGCTTCAAAAGTTTTGTGGATGTCTAATCAGTTTAAACCCATGCTTATGTTATTAGAATGGAAAGGACTTTCTTAGGCCTGGGATTTGGCTCAGCAGCATAAGTACCTGCCTGGCAAGTGCAAGGTCATGAGTTTGATCCCTGGTACCAAAAGACAAAAAAAAAGAAAAGAAAAGAAAAGAAAAAGGACTTTCTTTACTAGCCATGGTATACTTCCAGACTTACATTCTTTCAATACATAATTTTTTTCAAGGAAGAGAGCAATAATGAATATTTAGTACTTACTAGGTGGCAGGCATTATGTGTATTATTTCATATGATTCCATAACAAGTCCTAGAAGTGTATATTGTTATTTCCAATTTAAAGATATGTTACACTGAAATCCAGGTTTGCTTAATTTTAGAGACTCTGTGGCCAGAATTACCAACCACTTCGTTGTGAATAATGTTCACAACAGCTTATCACAAAATGACCTTAGAGGCTAGACTACATCCTTAGTTCTGTCTGAAATAGAAATGATACTAAGAGCTAGAAATATCTGTGGCACATGGGTGGTGTGACAAGTTTCTAGGAAAAAACCAGGAGCAGTTTTTTAGTTTGGGGCTCCCTTCTTAGTTTAAGGTTATTAAAGAATAAATCAAATGCTATTCTTGGGCCATGTGAAGGTATAACTGATATTTTATATCTACACTATTGTCTTTAGAAACAAGATAAAAGAAACAAATGCATGAATGAGAAAAAAGCCAATGAAGACCCTAAGGCAGTTATATTTCCAAAGAAGTCCCATCCCTTCACATCTCCCAGGCACTAAAGTTGACCAAAAAACAAGTACACTGTTTCAGCAGGAAAGACGCTGGATAGGAACCTCCCATGGAACCTTCTTAAATGTAATTTCAGAGTTCAGTGGTGAGGGAGACTCTCCTAGAGACCAAAATTGGAGGCATCCAGTTTGGTACCTCAGGAACTCATCTCCATCTGGGAAGAGCCCAGGTGGGGTTGCTTGCTCTTCCTGTCTAGCAAAGTACTGTATGTACTGATGGTGCTTCACATTTTCATTGAAAGTATATTTTCAATTTTCATGTGAAATTATATTTCTGATGTTCTCCTTTTCCATTGCCTTGCTTTTTGGAGTGGAGTGATAAATTTATAATCAAGCTGCAAGGTGCTTAAACCATGAGAAGCTTCTTCCAGTGTGATTGAGAGCATGTAAACAACAGAGATTTTGGAACTAGATGCAAGAGCTAACCAAGTGTGAACAAGGATGAATGCACTATTAATCTCATTTGGAAAACTTGCCTAATGTTAGGCAGCACCATTCTTGAAATTATAGATTTGGGAAAGGGTAGGTGTGGATCCTGGCAACCAGGTTGCTTTGTACAGTAGTATATAATACACAACCAAGTGGCATTAGAGAGCGGTGTGTAATACACTAATGACCCTGAGTGTGTAGTCTTTGCAGGTATATCGCTGCACAGATCATTTCACCCAACACTGCCCGTGATGCCTCAAAGTGACCTGACAGAAAGCTTACGTTGCTCCTACTGCAGTCATTCACTAGGGCCACATAGTGTGAGCCTCTCGCCGTGCCTCTGCCCTCCCTCCTGGTACTGTCAGTCACTTAGCTCTCGGTCTCAGTTGCCAAGCTGCCCAAGGAGAGCATCTCACTCTGTGATTTCTGCTGGTCCACTGTTACTTGCCTGATCCTAACAGAACCAGAGTCATTTTTCAGAGACTGAGATGGCTAACAAGAACCTATTGAGATCATAAGGACTACAACAGCATAATCTATTAGGTACCATCTTTGCCACCATGTAGAGAAAGACCAGCTGTGAATGAAGACAACACAGGAGAAACATGATAAGAAGAGAGATGTCTCTAATAGGGCAGTCTACGCTTGGGCTGAGGTTGGCTTAACCAAGGTTCCTCATCCTTGGCACTGTGGACTGTTTTGGATGGATAATTCTTTGTTGGGGGCATATGTTTTCTGATTGTAGCATGTTTAGCTGTATTGACTAATAGTCGACTAATAATTGTGACAGTCAGAAACATTATTACATGTTTCCTCAGCTAGATATAAAATCTTCCTTAGCTTAAAAAAAAATCTTCCTTAGCTTAAAAAAAAATCTTCCTTAGCTAAGAAACATTACTGAAGAGTTTTTGGTTGTGTGATCTTTAAATCTCCTTTTTGTTGAACTTATTCACATTGTCTGTCACTCCCAGCTCAAAACAGTTTTAGTTAATGCTTTATTTCTCATGACTATTATATATTAAGTAAAAACAAATTTATTAATTAAAATAAAGTAAAATCAGCATTAATCCACAGTTGGCACTAAATTTCAGGTGTAACAATTAATAGGAATATTGTTTGTTTGCTACTTTCCATGTTAGAGTCTTGATTATTTATTTATTTATTTAGGTTTTTTTGAGATAAGTGCTCACTATGCAGTGCAAGCTGGCCTTAAACTCACTGTGTAGCTCAGGTTGGCTTTGAATTTGTAATGACTCTCCTGCTTCAAGTGCTGGCGTTATGAGTACACCACCAGACCTGATATATGTGTGTTCGGATGTGTGTGTATGACAAGCCACATTTTGAGCCCTTATTATTACTGACTATTCATTATGTAAAGCAGTACAACCACTATGAAAATCTGTGTAGAGATTTCTCAACAAAACTAAAAATAGAAATTCTGTTCCACCTATTTGTCTTCCAGGAATCTTCCCAAAAGAGTTAAAATAATCATATCACAGTAACACATGTATATCCATGTTTATAACAGCACAATTCATAATGGCTAAATCTTGGAAGTGCCTGATAAAATCAATCAACAGGCGAATGCTTAAAGAAAGATGTGGTATTTATACACAATAGAGTACTGCTTCACCATAAAGAAGAGTAAACTTGACTCAATTGTAATAAAATGAATGTACCTTGAGACCACATTAGGTGAAATAAACCAAACTTAAATATTGCATGTATATGAGAAACCCAAAATATAAATAAAGAGCAATACAAAAGGTAAATAATAGGAAATAAGGAAATAGATCTTTTGCAAATAGAAAGGGGGCCTCAAGATGAAGAGTAGTGGGGAAAGGTAATAAACAAAAGAATTAAAATGTTCATGTACATTTACCAACCCCCCATGAAAATGTAATCATTATGTATTGCAAGCAGATACTAATAAAAAACAAAAATTAAAACAATCTCAGCACTTGGGAGACGGAGGCAGGAGGATCCCTGCAAGTTTGTGGCCAGCCTGGTCTACATAGTGAATTGAAGGTTAGCCTGAACTAGATGGTAAGACCCTATCCTAATAAATAAATAATGTAAAAGCCCATACATAAAATTCTCAAGAGTTTTATAAGAAGTTCTCTTGTTTTTTTTTAATTAGAGTCAAATTCAATGAGTATTCTTAATTATGTCTGGTTTGAAAAAAATCACTATATCTTCTCCACACAAAGTTTGAATATTCACTTGTATTTTCTCTTTCACGGTTTAGTGCTTCCATCTTGATATTGGTTGTCTTTATTCTTTATGTCACTTACGCTAAGTATTTATAAATTTTATTGATTTTTTCAAATTTATTTTTGTTTCATTATTATTTTCACTTTATTTCTGCTCTCTTTGCTTCTTTGGTTCTTTTAATTTTGGGCTTATCTTTTTTTCTAGTTTCCTCAGGTGAAAACTGAGGTCAGTAAAGGCTTATCTTTTTCATAATGTAAGTAATTCTTTTTTGTGTGTGTGTAGCAGGGATCAAACTCACAGCCTCATGCTTGCCAGGCAGGCACTTATGCCGCTGAGCTAAATCCCCAGCTCCATAACGTAATTGATATGAACCATATCTCTCTATTACCAGTGGCCCACAGATTTTGATATGTCATCTTTTTCATTCAGTTCAAAATACTTTCTACTTTCCTTTTTTATTTCTTTATTGACATTGATGATTTGATAGTGTGCTGTTTATTTTCAAAATATTAGGAGATTTCCCAGGTATATTTTATTAGTAATTTCTGAGTTACTGTGATCAAAGAACATTGTTAAATACTCTTAAACTTTTTCAAGCTTGCTTTAGACTCAGAATATGATCGGAGATGGTAATCACACCATGGATACATAAAGGAATTTGTATGTTATGGCTTGTGTCTAGCTGTCCCCCAAAAACCTCATGAGGTCATAGATGGGGCTTTTTCGGAAGTGGCTGGATCTACCATGTGTGATGCTGGGATTGATGCATGGTACAATACTAGGATCAAGGACATTGAGAGTATGATTTGCTACTCACTCTAAGTACCCTGCATAGGATATAAGGAATAGAAAGAGCCGTGATCATCCCTTGCTTACTTCTGTTGTCTTCTGTTGGCCATAAACCGTTTCTCCTCTGTGATGCCTCTCTGCCAAGCCACCCTGCCTTGGAGCCAGCCAATTATGTACTAAAACTTCCACAAACTGTAAACCAAATAAATATCTCCTCCCTTAACTTCCAGATTTAGCTCAGTGGTATAAGTGCCTGCATGGCAAGTGTGAGATTGTGAGTTTGATCCCTGGTACCAAAAACAAAAAAAGAAAACACTACATTCTCTTCTAAAGAGATTTTTTAAAATAAAGAAAAGAATCATATTTGCAGATCTGTGTGGCCACTGTTTCTGGTGTTATTCACGCCTTTGGAAGATTTCCATTTAGTATAACATTTTTTCTGCCTAAAGCGTACTTTAGTATTTCTTGTGATTCCGATCTCTTAGTGATTAATTCAGCTTTTCATTGCATTCATTTCTGAAAGATACTGAGTTTTCTTTTCATTATTGTGATAACATTGCTCTGCTGCTTTCTTATGTGCATTTAAAATCCTTTGTGGTTTTTTTAAACAGTATCATGCTATGCAGCCTTGGCTGGCTTTGAACACTCTAGGTAGCCCACAGTGACCTCAAATTTGCAAATCCTCCTGGCTCAACCTCCCGAGTGTTGGGATTAAGGTATTACATCTGTGGCTGGTTAATGTGCATTGTTTTGGAAGTCTGCTCTCATTTCCTTGTGTGTAATAGACCTTTTCTCTATTATGACAGGCTTTTATTTTCCAGTACTGGGGTTAAATCCGGGGCCTTCTTTACACATGGCTGCATTCCCAACCCTTTTCAAATTTTTATAGTCACTAAGTTGCCTGGGCTGGGCTGGAACTTGTGATCCTCTTGTCTCAGCCTCCCAGAATACTAAGATTTCAGGCATGTCCTGCCACACCCAGTTTGGAGTTTGTTCTCTTAAATTTATGAGCTTACAATTTTCATTAAATTCAAAACATTTTCAGCCATTATTTCCCCAAGCATTGTTTTTTGTTCCCCCTGCTTCTTTCTTGTTGGAATATAAATGGTATATTTACATACCTGTGTGAGGTTTTCTCATGGTTCAAGGATGTGCCATTCTTTTCTTTTCCTTCTTTTCTTAAAATCTTTTTTTCTTTCATGTATCTTTGAGCTTACTAAACATTTCTTCTGCAGTATACAGTCTGCTGTTCATTCTGTTTAGTGTAATTTTTTCTTTTAGAAATTTAGCCTTAATTTCTAGAAAAAATTTGGATCTTTTTTACATTTCCCTTAGCATACTTATCTTTAATGTACTTAATTTTCTTATGTTTTCTTGGATCTATGGAATTATGTTTATATTAGACATTTTAATGTCTTTTTGTAGAAATTCTATCATTTGTGTAACTTGTGAGTCTGTTTTTATTGACTAGGTTTTTTCCATAATTATGCACTGTGTTTTCTTCCATCTTTGCATGTCTGATTTTGTTGCTTTGTTTTGTCTTTTGTAATACAAATTTAGGGCCTTGCAGCACTCTTATTATTGAGGTACATGCCCAGCTCTAACTTGATACTTTCTTAGTAGATGCCAGATATTGTCAATGTTATATTGGTTAGGTGTTTTTTTAAGATCCCTAGAAACATTCTTAAATTCTATTCTATGAATGGACAAGTTATTAGGGAAGTACTTGATCCTTTCAAGGCTTATTACTAAGCTCTATTAGAAGGAACTGGAGTAATTTTTAAAATGGACCTTATTTGGTCCCTCTACTAAGGACATAACATTCTGAGGACTCAACTGATTTCCTGTATATTATGAGATTCTTTCTTTTGGAAGCATGAACTGTTCCCAGTCCTGTGTGAGTACTGGGAAGTTTTCTGTCTGTTCCTTTCAGGGATTTTACTTTGACTTGGGGGATTTTCTCACAGACGTAGTGATTGACAGTTCAATGAAGATTTGAGGGGAACCCTCTTCGTATTTCCAGGGCTGTCTTTGCAGCTCTCTTCTCCATGATAGAAATTTGTGAATTCTTGTCCCATTGGCTTTCCTGAATTCTTAACTCTGGCTCTTCAACTCAGGGACACATCCCTCTGTCTGGGTCTTCCTCTTGAGCCTGGAGCTATTTTAAAGCATAATTTGTTTATTTCTTTTGCCTTAGGGATTACTGTGCTGACCTGGCTTGCAGCCAGTGTCTGAAAACTATTGTTTTGTGTATTTTGTCCTTATTTAGTTGTGTAAGGCCAAAAAGTAAATCCAGCCCATTACTCCATCATTTCCTGAATTAAAGGTTCCCAAAAATTGTGTCATTGTTCTCTGTCTAAATAATTTTTAAAATGTTCTTTTTTGTTTAAATTTCAAGTATTAATAAATGTTTTAAAGGAATATTGGCTTACCTGTTGAAAATTTTAAAGTAACTTGTGTTTTTATCATGCTTTTATTTAGTCAGGGAACGAAGCTTGTCCCATTTCTTTTTTTGAAATAGTAAATAAATTTCTTTGTGGCCTAATAAGGTCTTGTTTTGTGATTTCCTTATATGCATTGTTTTGAAAAAATTTACTACATGTTTGTAGTACATACTGTTTACATGCCTGTGTGCAGTGCAGTCATGCACCTAACACACCCCAATTCCTTTTCTCATCCCCTTTCCCCCCTCTCCTCCTCTCTCCCTCCATCTTTTGATCCCTTTCTTATTTGAGAAAGCTCTATCTCCCTGTTTTCTATTATCTTTTTTTTTTTTTGTCTTTTTCCTTTTTATCGGTACCGAGGATCGAACTCACAACTGCCTGCTTGCAAGGCAGGCGCTTATGCCGCTGAGCTAAATCCCCAGCCCCTTTTATTTTGTTCTTTATAACTTGATTTTTTCTTTTTTTTTTTTTTGGTACCGGGAATTGAACGACCTTGTGCTTGCCAGGCAGGTGCTTACACCGGGGTTTATTGAGCTAAATCTCCAGCCTGATAACTTGAGTTTTCATATAAGATAAACCATGGGATATTCAAGCTTGTATGTTTGATTTATTTCATTTAGCACTATGGCCTCAAGTTCATCCATTTTCTTACAAGTCCCTCAAGTTTATTCTTTCTGGCAGAGTGGGACTCTATTGTGTATATATGCCACATTTTATCCATTCATCTGTTGGTGGACACAGGTCACTTTCAAGATTTAGCTATTATGAGTTGTGCTGCTATAAACATAGGTATACACTATCATTAGATTATGACTTTGTTTCCACAAGATCTGTAGAAGGGAAATAGCTGGATTGAATGGAATTTCAATTTTTAGTTTTTTTAAGAATCTCCATACTAATTTTCATCGTGGTTTTGCTGGTTTACATTTATACTGCCAGTGGAGAAGCCCCCACTCCTAACCACCTGAAACCTCACCAGTATTTGTTATTATTTGATTTCTCGAAGTGGCCATTCTTTCTAGGGTGAAATAGAATCTCAATATTGTTTTAATTTGCAATATTGAGCATTTCTTCATGTATTTATTGGTCATTAATACTCCTGTGTAGTGTCTAATACCCATATTATCCGATTTATTTTTGAGTTCTTTATGTATTCTGGGTATTAGTCCTCTGAGGAATATCTGGCAAAACTTTTTCACGTTCTGTAGGCTGTTTTTAGTCATTTTTATTTTAGTTTAGGATATGGTGAGAAATATGTGTCTAGATGCAGTTTTGCATGTGGATAGCCACTTTTTCTAAATCATTCATCAAAGAGGCTATCTCTTCTCCAATGTATGTTTTTGGTCCTTTGTCAAGGTGAAATCGTTTCTGCATTCTCCATTCTGTTCCCTTGATTCTCATGTCTGTTTTTGTGCTAATATCATGCTGCTTTTACCACAGTAACTTGTAGTATAACTCTGAGTCTGCCTCTTGCTTTGTTCCTTTAACTCAGGATTGCTCCTGTTATCCTGTGTCCCCTCTGGTTCTATATGAACTTTATGATGGTTTTCTCCAGTCCTAAAATGAAGAATAAAGAACACTGTTGATATTTTGATTGGAACTGTGTTGAAGTATGGTTATATTTTGGAAGTATGGTTATATTGACTGTGTTGGTTCTGCCTGTCCAAGAACAGGAATATCTTTCCATTTTCTGATGTCCTATTCAACTTCCTCTTGCAAAGTTCTAGAGTTTTTTGTCATAGATTTTTTTCACTTCCTCAGGTTAATTCCTAACTATTTGATTTTTTTCCCTGTAGTTCTACTGTAGATGGTATTTTCCCCCTATAATGGGGGAAACCAATGGGGTTATTATTAATGTACAAGGAGTGCCATTGATTTTTGTGTGCTGATTTTTATATCCTGCAATATTACTAAAATTGACTATTACTTCTAAGAATTTTAGTGGATTTTAGGGAGAAGGTCTTATATATATAGGATCATATCACCTGTAAATAATAATTTGACCTTTTGTTTTCCTATCTCTTTCTCTTTTTTTTTTCTTTCCTAATTGCTCTTGCTAATGTTTCAAGTACTATGTTGAACAGGAGTGGTGATAATGGCCATCCTTGTCATGTTTCTAATTTTAGAAGGAAAGTTTTCAAGTCCCCCCCCCTTTTTTTCAAAAATACATGGATATACATGGGGATGGTTAAACCTCAAGGCTTTGCAGATGCCTGATTAAGTAAACGTTCTATCACTGAGCTACACTGAGCTACATCCCTAGCTCCTATATATTTTAAATTCTTTGACTTTACTTAATGACTTTGAATCTATTTTAAAGTGACTAAAAAGTTTTTTAATTAGTATTAGTAGTATTATTCTAATAATCACTCTTATAAAATTTGAATTTCTTTGATTCTACCAGAACTCTGTGGAATATAACCCAAGGTACTAGCCACTTAATACCCCTTACTTACTTAGGATAGTTTCTATTTAATATCTCTTTAAAAATAGAAAATAAAACTAACATTCTTATGGAACTACTAATTGAAAGAATAATTGGCAGACCAATGCAGTCCTTTTTATATTTTAAGACAGAATGTCATCAAATTGCATCAGAAGTTGCCCTTGAATTTATAATCCTTTTGCCTTAGCTTCTTGGGTAGTTGGGATTATAGACCTGATATTTATTTAAGTGTTAAGGAATAACTAAGGTACCTTATAATATATATATAAAACTGTACTTTTGTGTATGAGTGGTGTGGGGGATCGAACTCAAGACCTTGTGCATTAAAACTCTATTTTAAATGAACCAGGTTAAGAAATTTATATCTTAAAGCAAAGTTTTATTTGTTTATGTTTTTAAAGTTTATGAACAACTATTATATATATTTACTTTTTATCTCACTTAAATGCATATTCTTAGTGATATTACAGTTTGACAAATAGTAATATTGATATGTTACTTAATAACAGACTAACAATTAGTTTTGTTAGCTCTGTAATTGAGAAATATATCACAAGAAGGGCCTAAAACTTTAGTTTGGAAACCAATAATAGGAAACAGTCTCTGCCAAGGAGACTGAAATAGAATTCTGGATCAATTCTGACTAGTTTCTATACAGAGCCAGCTGTTTTTACAAGCTGTGTACATTACCTCCTAATTCCAAAAATTGTACAAATGCTTCTACACCTGTCAGCCCCCATCCCATTCGGCTTTCCACCTAATTCCTTATCTCCAAGTTTCACAGAAAGATCTATAATTTTAAGATATTTTTGCTCTGTGATTATAGGTGTATGATAATCTTTAAAACATTTTTGGTATTTTTTAGCCCTTATAATTTTTATTAAAGAAATATAATACATCCTGACTAGAATGCATATTGAGGAAAAACTTTATTTCCAGATGAAATAATTATATCCTCTAATACATGATTAAGCTGTTTAGCTTTTTTGTGTCAGTGTTTTCCATGTTCTTTATAATTTTCCCTTTATAACTATAAATGTTGGTCTAGGTTTAAAATACACCATATTAAAACTTCACTAACTTTTCATAAAATTATACTGTTTAAATTATAAACATTTTAATCCAAATCTTCCTTATTTTTTACATCTCAAGAGTAAGTTCTTAGTACTTGCACCACTTTATTATAATTGGGAAAAGTATCTTCCCTGAGGAGTTAACACATTAGCAGGTGAATCTCTTAACACTATCTGCATGCCTTTGTCAGAAATCTCTATTTACATTTTAAGCAAAGATGGTGAAGACAGTTTAATCAGTTGACAAAGCATTATGCATTAAGTTAAAAATTTAAGGGAGAAAAAGTAATGAAAAAAATGTTTGCTTCTCTTTAGGCTTTTTCATTTTTCACCCAAGAATTAATTTCGCCCCAGCTTTACTGCCTTACACACATTCTTGTGACATTACACACTGGGAGGGAGGGAAAGAGAGAGCCGTGACTGTGGTGTGTGTCTAAAAGCGCATGTTAGGAGAGGAGGAGAAGAATAAGCAAGCTGGTTTGACCAGAAACAGAACTGCCTGTGACAGATTAAGAGACAAGGCTTGGAATCTGAGAGCAAGCAGAGTGGAAATTTACAGCTGCTCTGTGTGAGCGTTCAAGTGATCATTTTCTACTAACGTTTTCCGGTGGTGACTGTTACTCTTCAAAGACAGACCAGAAAGTGGAGACGCAATTGTGCAAACTCTTTTTCTCTGCCATGCTTTGGTAGCAGGAGGCTTTCTCTATTAAATGGAAGATAAAGACTACTTCCTCCAAAGTGTTTTGAGCCCGGGAAAGAGCTGTCTTCAGCACCTCACCATGGATCTCCTTTAGACAAGCCTTGGTGTTTCTGTACCATTCGGTGAGTATCGACCAAGTTATGTCTACCGGTTTGGGCTGTAGACAAGGAATTAATGTGGTACACTTCATTTTTTATTGGGGTTCTAGGGTTATGCTAATATAGTTAAGAGTTAGCTGTTACCTTGTTTTTTAATACATGATGAACGCTGTTACTAGGAAAGGCTTGAAAAAACAACAACTACAAAACAATGCTTCTCTGTTGCCTAAGGCACTTGAACCATTACCAACTATTCTGTGTCCACGGAATATCTTATTTTGGAAATGGGTTTTTATTTACATAGAGTTTCCAAAAATAAAATAGTGACAGTATACTATTTTTCATGCCTGTCTTTTAACTGCATGAAAATTCTGAAGTTATCTTTTTCTGTACATTGTCCATAAATTTAAAGTTAACAATGTGATGTTTGACGTTATAAGTTATTGTAAATTGCATAATTTTCTTATACCTCAAATTAAAATATTGATGCTATTAATTTAAAAGGATATACAATTTTAATGTTGACAGCTACTTTGATATTCATTAGGTAAATCCTGATTTTTTCAAGGTTCTAAAATGAAAATAAAAATTAGACAATTTATCTGTAAAATTTGCCATTTGATATAAAATGAATGCATACAGATTTCTAAGTGAAGGAATAAAGTAATTATTTTGTGCTTAGGGCTGATACTAAGCTTTCATATAATCATACTGTTCTGTTAAAGAGCTATTATAACCAAGTAGGGGTCCGTGTGTGTGTGTGTGTGTGTGTGTGCGCATGCATGTATGTGTGTAAGCACAAGAGCAGAGAAAAGAAAAATAATTTTTTAATTATATTTGAATTATATCCCAGTGCCTTCATTTATATCATCTTTGCATAGGAGATTACATGATAAATATACATACTAAATGATATATATATGCTTAAAGACATGGACAGAAAGCATACTGTTTTTATCTTCTTAGAAGGAAAGAAGGAAATGTGTATTGGTAACTGCTAATTTAACTCCCTGAATACCATATTGAGCAAAGTTTTCAACCTATCCTGTGCTAGTTTCAAGAAACATGCCCTTTGTCATTGATTCCAGTGACCAAGTAAATAGGCTAACATGAAAACTTTTGCAGCATCAGTAAACATATTAAAAGGGTTTGTACTCTGGATATAAAATGGCTATGCTTTCTCTAGTATTTCCTCTGTGTACCCAGGAGCCTGTAGAACAGGTTCTGTTTTGTAGAGTCACATCTGTGGGATCTTGTTTGCTTGTTTGTTTGTTTTGTTTTTGCCTATTGACCTGTGTATTAGAAGCAACTTAGCTGGTTTGTAGAAGTCTTTTTCTGGACCTGTACCTTATACTTAAAGTCCAAAGTAAATGTAATAGAGATAATATCACCAACCAACTTCTAATTCTTCACATAATTTCCCATATTCAGTCCTTAAATGGATGAAAAATTTGCATTCAACTTAACATTCTTTGGGAAATAAATTTCTTTTATTTTAAACTACTCATTTGCTGGTGTTACCTTAGCGATGGTACCATTTCTTAAGCCCACAGGAATGTAAATATAGAAACCAAGAGTAAGTCATTTGCAATTTACAAGTGTTTTGTATTTTAGAAGTTTGTTTCAGTGGGTTGTTGGAAACTTAGAATCCATTTTCTTTGGGAAACAGTGTATCAAGTGACTTCTGGGCTTTTACTATAACTTAAGGATATATTTTACTCACACAACAAAAAAGCTATCATCACTTGAGAGATATTAGAAAATCTATTCTAGTATGAAACTAAGCATAAAACAATTATGTTGAAGAAGACATTATTTTTATTTATCCTAAATGTTAATGCTTGAAGAAAAGGATTAATACTAATATTAATAGTAAGTGAATGGTATTTGTAAAGATGCTTATAATACAGGATTTTTAGTTACTTCCACAAGCTTAATGGTTAATTTACTCCTTACGAAATCTCATCTAAAGTTGAAATTAGTAATCTTTCCTTACTACAGGAATATATATAAGCCATTACTTTTATGTTAGCCATTCCTGAGCTCTGGTCCATATAGTAGGCACCTGAAATAGCTATTATAGCATGACTGAACTGTGTCTTTGGTTCACAGAAATGGGATGGTAGGTAGTCAGAAAGAAAAAGAGAAAGAGGTTTCAGGGCATGCGTTTCAGTTTTTGGCATTACTTTTAATTTTATACATAAAATTTAATTTTATAAATTTTATGCATTTCTTATAAGAAAGAGATGACTTGACAAGAACTGATCGATTTGTGAGCTGTGGATTAGGTAGGTAGGCCTAATTTAATGGGGGAAAAGAAAGACCTTGGTGTAGCTTGGTGGCAATCCTGAGTGAGGGAGGATAGTAGTGACAGGGAAACAGTTGAAAACCTAAGTATCTTGAGTACGTGAGACATTCTGGAGTCAGTCCCAACACAAACTCAGAAGCGTTATCTATCTGCATTTGTTTACTAGGTCCAGTATGAAGAAATATGACTCATTTGAAAAACTTAGATTAAGTCCTTTTGAGTTAATTTTATTTTTGTTAGCTCTGAAAGTTGCTCTTAAAGTAGCAACGTATAAAACTTAAAAGTAATGCAATAAACTTATACAATAAAAGAAACAATATAATGCATTCAAGTTATATTTATCTTTGATGATTTTTTTATGATAGGACAAGTTTTCTGTTTAATCAAGAGACATTTTCTTCTTTGTATTCCAAATTGTGTTTAAAAGAAAGTAATGAGTTTGAGTAGACCTAAATGACATATAATAGCTTCTTAATAAATTTTTGTTGAATGAATTCATGTGTATTTGGACAATTTCCTGTTGTATGCATATACCTGTATATTTATAATTGTGGCTTAAAGATAATAGTTAACTGATAGTCCCTTAGCAATAGAAAAAGTCTACTAAAACTACATTAACATGCCTGTTGGTTATGATCATACTTAATGTTCCACTGGTAACTAAAGTAATTGACTTAAACTGAAATCTTTACTGCCTATGAATGAGTAATATACTCTCTAATTTTGTAACTTACATGTCTTAAAATTCCAGCAGAAGCTCATTAAGCCTCTTCCAATTTGGAAGTAATACAGGATTATATTATTTTCCAGCCAGAAAAACTGAATCAACTGTGGATGCCTCTAGGATAAGAAATAACTTCAATTAAATCACATTTCATCTCTATAATCCCATGTTAAGATTTTTATTGATTGACTATTGATAGTCACAGAGGCCTATAGAAGCTATGAAATAGTTATATTTCAGAGTATACTTAGAAAATTTCAACAATAACAATATCTAACCAAAAATTTAATGGATATATACTATGTATGTGTTTATAGGAAAGACTCAAAAAACTGAATTATGAATGTCTCTTCATAATTCTGTTGCAAAGAGTAACCATTTGTGAGTTTTGGTGAGATTTGGTGCTTTGATTATAGTTTGTACTTTTTAAGAATACTGATCTGGCTTCAGATCTCTGCCCTAAAATGAAATTCTTATATTAAAATTATCATGATAATGGGCTGGAGATTTAGCTCAGCGGCATAAGCGCCTGCCTTGCAAGCAGATGGTTGTGAGTTCGATCCCTGGTACCGATAAAAACGAAAAAGACAAAAAAAAATTATCATGATATTATCATTATTAACAATCACTAATAGTTAATAAATGTAGAATTTTTTTAGCTCCAACAAATGCTTGGAACTATAAACAGAAACATTACCTAGGGAGAGAAGTGACTAATGAATGAACCTAATGGCTGAGTAACTAGTTTTTTCTGGAACAGTCATAAGGCCCTTGTATCAGTAGATGCATATCTAACTTCATACATTAATTCTGTTTTAAAGTTTACTTCAGTGTTACAGTGCATTAGAACTAAACATTAATGATTAAGGGACATGGTTTTCTCTTATAAAAGAGCATTAATTTGATATGTCTGGCCAAGACTTCCAGATGAATGAGCATACATAAAAAGCTTCTCACAGATTTTCCATTTCTGTATAAATTGTCCATTTTTAGAAAACTCCTTCAAACTTTACCAACAAAATAAAGCTTATAAAACTAAAGTCATTCTTAGTCATTTTGAACTGAGAAGGAGGATCGTCAGGGAAAGTATACTTTATTGTCTGTATTTGCTAGATTTCACTTAGGTCTGTAGGAGTTCAAGTACAGAATTCAGTTGTGGTGGCCTCCAGGTACATTTAGGGTGAATACTGAAAAATAGAAAAATTGGAAGAAGATACTGATTAAGAGATATTTTGAAATCAATATGCTTTGTAATAAATGTGATATCATAATTTATATAACTATAATATACTTTTTAATTTGTTATATGAAGACAGTTCACAATTACAGTTTTGGTATAGGAGTCTTCTTGGATAGAGCAAATACAATAGAACATTTAGGGTTACATTTTTATTTTAAAACTTACATATGAACAATGTATCCATTTTAAGAGACTAGTTCAGTTAGTGTTGACATGTATATTCGCGTGACCTCCATCCAACCAGGACTTTAAAAATTAATCTTAAAGGATAAGTTATGTGCCATTGATGCATTTTTATTGCTTTTATTTCTGTGAGTTCTATTTCAAATACAGATAAAAGAATGTTAATCAAGGCCAGGGATTAGCTCAGTGGCCTAAGCGCCTGCCTGGCAAGCACAAGGTTGTAAGTTTGATTCTGGTACAAAAAAAAAAGTTAATCTTGAAACCTTTCTGAAGTTTTTTGTAACATGGTGGTAGGTTTATTTTAATTTTTTGTTGCTGTCATTTTTGTTTGTTTAAAAGAAGATTCATGTGTCTTAAGTTTAAATTAACAAACTGTAAGATACAATTTTAGAAATGTTTTGTTGTTGAATTTGAAATAAACTTATGTGAAAGAAATTGAGGTTTCTTTTTGAATTGATTTTCTTACAGGGAGTTAGCGGTTTGGGTTTATATGTTTTTTAAAAATATAGTTTATCTATGGAAATTTTGAGATTCCTGTTGATTTTAAAGCTAAATTTTTTACTTCCTTAAATTTTCTGAGGAAACCTTTAAAATTGGAGCTATTGGTGAGCAGCACATTTGGAAGTTAGACATAAAGGTCTAGCAATACTCGTTAGCGACCTAGGGAGAGACATTTATTCCACTTTGAAATGTTTTAAATGGAATAATGAGGCATTTAGTGCCCTGTGACCGCTTTTCCTAGGAAGTCCTTTCTACACTCTCTCCAGTTAAATTACCCACTTGAGTGATTGAGTGTAAGCCATTTTTAACAGTGCTTGCATACAAGTTAGGAATATGAAATCTTACTGTGTACCAGGAAGGGAATGCTGCCAAAGTCTACTATAAAATCTCCAGGGCCTGAATTCCCTGAGAGGAAAGCTAAGTGATCTTTTTTGGCTTTCTCTCCAGAATCTAAGCCAAGTACTACTCTTCATGAAACTTCATAGCCAAAGAAATCATATATGACTAATGCTTTGAAAAGACCTGATGATCAGATATATTCCACAGTTTAAACTTTAAAAAGTGGTTGTTTGTCCATTTAAAATATCATTTGAGAGAAGGTGTTCCCCTTGTAAAAGCATTTGCGTGGTCTACTATACAGTTTGGAAAAAAAAAAAAAGAACATTTGGAAGAAAAGGAAAATTAATCATTCATGGCAGACTACACTGCCCAGAGGCAATCACTATTAACGTTTTAAAAATATTTCTTCTATGTGTAGATTTTCTGGTTTGTATTTGTTTGCTTTACATAGTTGTAATTATCTCCTATAACTGAGATACTACTTCTGACTATTTCTACTATTAACATTTCTATGCAGGGGCTGGGGATTTAGCTCAGCGGCATAAGCACCTGCCTTGCAAGCAGGCGGTCGTGAGTTCGATCCCCAGTACCGATAAAAAAAAAAAAATGAATATATGTCACAATTTGTTTTATTATTCTCCTTTTATAAATTTAGATTGTTCTCAGTTTTTCACCATTAAAATGAATATTGCAGTAAATATTTTTCCACATGAAGAAAATTCTTTATTTTAATTTTCTTAAAACAGGCTGCCAGAAATGAAGCTACTTCAGTCAGAGGTTGTAAGCACTGTAAGGTTCTAGAACCACAGGGCCAAATTATTGTCCAGTTTATATTTCCACCAGTACGTGATGAGAAAATTTGTTGCACTGCATTATCAACAGAGTTGAGTTTGTTAAAACAATAACAAAAAGCTTTGTTATATAGTGGGTAAAACAGTATTTCACTGGGAGTTTACATTTTTTAAAATTATAGAGAATGTTTAAACATTTACTATTTGTTAGCTATAATTCCTCCTTTGTGATTTTTCTATTATCTATGTATGCCTTCCTTAATGTTTTTTGTTCATGTTAAAGAGTTTTCTTTCTTTCTTTCTTTCTTTCTTTCTTTCTTTCTTTCTTTCTTTCTTTCTTCTTTCTTTCCTTCCTTCCTTCCTTCCTTTCTTCCTTCCTTCCTTCCTTCCTTCTCAGTACTGAGATTGAACTCAGGCAGGGCCTCACACATGCTAGGCAAGCACTCTACTACTGAACTACATCTTTATTCCTTGTCTATTTCTTTATTTTCTTCATTTTTATTGGTGCATATTGGTTGTACAGGTAAGCAGGATTTATTTTGGCGGGTCTGTGCATCATGCAGCATACTGTGATCATATTCCTCTCCTCATTACCCCCCTTACATGCCTTCCCTCCCCTATTCCCTTTGTCTTACCTAATAATAGTCTCCCTTCTACTTTCTTTTTTTCTTTCTTTGTCTTATTAGATTTCACATATTAGGGAGAATATTGTTATATTTGTCTTTCTGAGCGTAGCTTATTTGGCTCAGCATGATGATCTCCAGGTCCCTCCATTTTCTGCAAATGACAAGATTTCATCCGTGTGTGTGTGTGTGTGTGTGTGTGTGTGTGTACAGTCTGTCTGTCCTTCATTGTTTAGGTTGTTTTTCTTTAGTTTTTGTTGCCTTTTCTGGTTTTCTGGGGAAACCCTGGGTGTTTTGTCTCACTGTACCCAGTGAGCCCTTTGAAGCAGTTTCCCAGTCCACTGCCTAGCACAGCATGGTGCTCAGGAAATGTATTTTTATTTTAATGGTACATTTTAGTACCGGGTTATGTTTTGTTTTTTGGGTTTTTTGGGGGCCGGGGATGAACTCAGGACCTTGCACTTGCCAAGCAGGCACTTATGCCGCTGAGCTAAACCCCCGGCTCCTTGGTACATTTTCTGTGCACACAATGATAACATCCATCCTAGGAAATTTGTTCCTGGACGTGATATATCCTGCCTCTTTTTTCTCACGTCGGGAATATTTTTAGAAGGAGTAAATGTAGACCGACTGTCCCTGCCAGTTGCCCTCAGTCAGTGTTTCGTCATCCTTTCTGCTCGGTGCTGAGTTGGGTAGCACGGTGCTCCTGGGCGTGTCTTCAGCCGTTGGCTGGCCTGCTGTCTGCATCAGGTCCCCCCTTAGGATGTCTGTTATAGCTTTATAGACATTTAATTTTAGAAACACCTTTTCTGTCCAACTATGCAGGACGTTTCTCTCCTTTTCCTGGGCTGCTTTTTAAAACAGAAGGACAAACTGTTGTTGGCTGCTTACCCGCTTAGTGGATCTTGACGTTGGAAGAGTGCATGCAGCAGGACCCGCACCAGTCAGTGTGTGTTATGGCCGGGTCAGATCGCACCCTGCAGAGGACAGTGGGGGAGCGTGGCCTGGGCTGTGCTTGGCCCGGGAGCTCTCGGTGTCAGCCGTCTAACATCTCCAGGCCGCTGGGCTGAAGTGCAGTTAGTGCCCACACTGGATGTCAGCGTTATGTAGCGTGAACATAATGGCATAATGATGATAACAGTTGATAGAGTTATTTCCAAAAGATGAAAAATATTAACAAAAGATGAGAAATATAAAATAAAAAGCGGCCTTTATTCTGAGAACACGGAGAGAGATGACCGGCAACTCCCACCGCTGGCGTCCGGCGATCTCTCCGGCGGACACGCGGCGTGGGGGCCTGTAAATAGCCTCGGTTTGGGGTGGAACCTAAGGCGGGCATTAGGGATACACAGGTAGCCCATTGGTCCTAGGTTTGGCGCCATATGTAAATTCCCTGGGGCGGGAAGATGGCGTCACAGGTAACTTCCTAGGGGCAGGGCAAGATGGGGCTTTCTGCTTCCGGTTGTGGCTTTCCTGGCTACAGTGTCCTGCCTGGGCCAAACCTTTCATATCCCGTCTTATGGTTATTATTATGAAAAGGGGTGAAGATTTCTCTCTTTAACTACTTCCTGCTGGCAAAGGGCGCTGTACTGGAGCCTAGGGGAGTCGACGGGATGAAGGTTGATGCCCAGGTAGACACTGGTGCCAGGTGTTTTGGCCAGGACAGCTTCACTGGTGAATGCACATATGTCAGACTGGAAAAACAAAGAGACAAAATGTTATGAGGAGACATGGCACTGTCATATTTAAGGACCCAGGTGAGGTAAAGGGAAAGGTGCCTTTGATTTAGACATATCATTCTATCAGGACCATGTTGAGGTAGAAACATTTCCATGGTGAGGCAGAATTCTGAAAATTAAACATGGGGTTAGGAGGAGTGGAGTTATGAGAGGTGATTACTCCCCCATCTGAAAGCATAAAAGTTAAGACGGTAGGTTGATGAGGCTTGTCTCTGGTATGCATGATGTTGGAGTCTGTAGGCAATACTGTTAAAGAGTCCTGCTGTAAAAATGATCATTAATAAAATGTAAGAAATTAGGAACCAAAGTGGATAACAAAACATGACTTAGCCTGTTAACTGTGGCTGCGAGGCCTTCGTGAAACGGAGATTGGGTAGGCGACAGAAGATGAGATGACCACTCAGAATGATCAGATTTAGGGCTGGGAGGGCATCTCTTAGCCTGAGTGATGTGGAATCAGGATGGCAGTCTAGCAACTTTGATTTAGGCATGGGTCACTGTAACCTGGTTGTAGTCCTTGGAATGATTTGCTGTAACAGAACTTTAGCAAGTATGAGAAAGGCTTTTATGTATCCTGAAAAAGTATAAACCAAGTGAGAAGACAAAAATGTATCTGTCAGTCTTGACCAGGGTACCTGAGAAATTGGTGAATAAGATAGGAAGGGGGTGGTCTTATATCACTGAGGAGAGGTCCACCAGCAACAACAGGTAGGAGCTGTTGAGGCCTCAGTGTGTCTAAGTCAGCCTGTATAAAAGGCATTTTAAGATTTAGGACTGGGACCTGCACAAAATAGGCCCTGTTTGTAATGTAAATGGCATAGGTTGACCATCAATACCCTGTCATAGAGATTGATGACTTAATATAGCAGCCTGAATACTCAGGAAGAACTCTGTATATATGGCCTCTATGTCCACAAATAAAGAGAATGTCTTACCTGAGACTTTAGTGCGACTTGGAATCCGAGACAGACACCTTAAAGGGGGCTGTTGTTGCCCTGAACTTCCTCAGTCTTCAGCAGCAATTTTCTGTCAGTGACGAATCTAGCAGTGTCAACATTTTCTGTGAGGGCTAGGATGACTTACCCACTCTCTGGTGGCTAGGACAGTCCAGTAGCCCTAGAGTAAGGTCTCAAAGAATGCCAGGATGGGGCATTTTCTTGCCCAGTATCTTCTGCTGCATTTGAGCGTGGTCCATGGAGGGGGCAGGCAGCTCCACCTTGTATAGGTTTACCTGTCTCAGAACTCCAAGTGTCACAAGTGTTAAAAATATGAAAAAACATATTAAGATCTCTATAAGGTTTGAAGGTCAAGTTTTGCCTTTTTGTTTGGGATTTGGACTACAGTACAATTAAGTAAGTATGCAGGAATTTAATATTGGCATTTTGGATTAAAGAGCAGGCTTTATCTGGATGGCACATTGCTTTTTATAGGGTGACACGTAGAATTAACAAAGCTTTAGTCTGCCAAACAAGGCTTTAATGGAAACATTTTGCAGTAAAGGTTTAGCAATCTTATGAATAAATCAATCAAAACTGATCTAATACTGTCAAATTCTGAACACATTTACTTTTAAAGTTGTTATTTGCAGTAGTATGAACCAAGACAAATAAAATAAAACTTTGAAGAAAACCCTTGTCTTGAAATAGAGCTAGTGGTTCCCAGCAAAAAGGAATTTATAACCTTAGTTGTTAAACAGGAGATTGGTGAAGGCTTTGATTGATAAACAAGGTTGGTAAAATTATCAGGTGGCCAATAACCTTGATTAAATGGTTTGAGAACTGTAATAAAAAAGCATCTTTTGAGCGGAGCCAAATTATAAAAAAAAAGCATGCCTGAGCAGAGCCGCTGAGCTGCTGTTTCTCGGCGCTCCGGCAGAGCACGCCCAGTGGGTGGGGCAAGCGCTGGGATGTAGCGCGCAGGGGCGGGCTCGGACTGCCCCCGGAAACGTGTAAGGTGGCAGCGGCGGCGACGGCGACGCACAGGGGAGGGAGGGGCTGGGACGGCGCATGGGGGAGGGGCTGGGAGGCGGCCCGACACAGTCCGCAAAGCTGGAACTGTTTGAAGGGCGCAAGGATTAGAAAGCCAATTTAGGAACACAGCTGGGTTTTGATTAGCCTCCTGGACCTGTTTTAAAAGTTTGTTATAGTTAGTATGCTTGTCCTGCTCTGGCACAGCTATAGGCCTAGAGTCATTACCAGCGGTGTTTACCTCAGGTCTGCGATCAGCTTTTTCTCGAACTGCTTGCCACAGCTGATTCCGTTCTTGTGAGATGAGAGAGGTATCTAGAATCACATAAACATCCTTAAAACGTAAATCATAACAATTAGTAATGAATTCAAATTGCCTGATATAATTCTGTGGATCAACAGAAAAGCTACCTAATTTATGGACAGTCTGGGATAGATCAGAAAGGGAAAAAGGCACATGGATGTTAACAAGTTCCTTGGGGCCAGCTTGCTCCCGAAGTGGAAGCAGAGCCTGAGGAGATTCCGGAGCAGAGGGCCACTGAGCAGCCTTCCTTCTGGTAGGCGCATGTGAGCAATCATCTGTAGAGCGGCTACAGAGCTGCTGCCGGTCACCCTGGGAAACAGGAGCAGATGGCGTCTCACTGTGTGCCTTGCAGCTAGAGGACTGCTGTCGGCAGCACAATGAAGCGTCATGTGCACTGCAACAGGGCGGCTGTTGTAGTTCACAAGAGGAGCCACAAGGAGATGCCTGTTGACAGTGAAGGCCCTGGAAACATGGCGGCGCCCTGTCACGTGGCCCGAAACATGGCGGCGCCCTGTCGCCATGTGGCCCTCCGGAACATGGCGGCGCCATGCCACGTGGCAGAGGGTTGCAACATGGCGACTGTTCCCCGCGCAAGCTGGAACAATCACGCGACCTGCTGGAAGAACATAGCGACCGAGACCTAGTATGGTGGGCGGGCGGCGAGACTGCTGTAGGGGATAGAGAATTCTCAGGAGAGGAAGTCAGAGACTGCGGGGAAGCGCTAACAGAGAGATCAGAGCTGCTGGGAGAGATATGGGTCCCTGGAGACGGAGGGCGAGAGGATCGAACATCGGGAGATAACTGCGACACAAAGGGATTAGAGCTGCTGGGAGAATCAGGCATAGGGGGAGGAGAGAGCGGTCCGGCAGGAGATAACGGCAGGGAACGAGTTTGGTGGTAGGCAGGCGGTGGCTGGGAAAAGAACGGAGGGCAGGACGGAAAAGTTTGCGGCGCAGTAGACTTAGCTAAAAGTATCTCAGCAGGAGCACAAGACTTAATGAGAGATGGGCGTGTTCTCAGAATAAGAAAGGCTTGGACATAAGGGAGTTCTAATAACTTGTTGCCAGCTTGACAAAAATCATACAAGTTCCTGAGAATGCAGGGGTCAAATGTTCCTTGTTTGGGCCAAGGCTTGCCGATAAGCGGGTAGGTTGGCCAGACCTCCTGGCAGTAAAAAGTTAGTTGTTTAGTTTTTATGGTACCTTTAATTTTTAGAGTACGTAAATTGGAAATTAGGCATCGTAAAGGCGTCTTTTGGGAGTTAGAAAATACGTTCCCCATGACTGATTCAGGCAAGAAAAAAAACCGGAGGTCCAGAAAAAAGTCGTCACTTATTTGTGGTACCACGCGGCGGCTACGGTTCCAAACTGTAAACTCCAGTCGTCACTGAGAGATTTACCAATGGAGTCTACGTGGGGTCAGTAACAGTTTTGCCCGTGAAAGCGCAAGGCTTTAAGGGAAGTGAGGCATTCTTTCCGTGTGGGCGGTCCCAAAAATCTCTGCTTTGGGCTATCCGAACCCAAAGAACGTGAGAGATTTTGTGGGCGCAGGTTTGCCCAGAAAGAACCCTGCCCTGGGCGGTCCTAAGGACGTGAAAATGCACAGACCCACGCAGACGGGGAGAACATTCCACTGGGGCTGCCCAGTGCGAAAACTTCCCCGGGGAGTGCTCACCTGAAATCAGTCTGGCCGATGCGGAGTGCAGGCGGCTGGCGACAGGAACGTCTCGGGAGAGGAAAAAGCTCGGGATTAATCCAGGATGTTATCTGATTATCGGCGAGGAAACTCTGGGTATGTGGCCCAAGAGTTAGTTGCCTGCCGATCGAGTCACGGCAACAAATGATAGAGTTATTTCCAAAAGATGAAAAATATTAACAAAAGATGAGAAATATAAAATAAAAAGCGGCCTTTATTCTGAGAACACGGAGAGAGATGACCGGCAACTCCCACCGCTGGCGTCCGGCGATCTCTCCGGCGGACACGCGGCGTGGGGGCCTGTAAATAGCCTCGGTTTGGGGTGGAACCTAAGGCGGGCATTAGGGATACACAGGTAGCCCATTGGTCCTAGGTTTGGTGCCATATGTAAATTCCCTGGGGCGGGAAGATGGCGTCACAGGTAACTTCCTAGGGGCAGGGCAAGATGGGGCTTTCTGCTTCCGGTTGTGGCTTTCCTGGCTACAGTGTCCTGCCTGGGCCAAACCTTTCAACAGTGATAATGAAAACCAGGAAAGGGGCTCTAGAGATGGAAGGAGGGGTGGGAAGGGGAATAAAAAAGAATCCAGGTATGTTCTGCACCTGTACCTGCTCCCAATGATGAATGCAAACTTCATTTACTGGAAACAGGTACCAGTAAAATAAAATTTTAAAAAACAATATTTGCATGTAAAAATAATGGTGTTAAAACTCTGGGATAGGTATTATGGGAAAATCACTGTAACCTTCTTATTCCAAGAAGGCACGGTTTGCAGAACCCCTCATTTTTTTTTTAAGACAGGGCTTTGCTATTTGGTCCAGGCTGGCTTTGAGCCCACCGTGCAGCCAGGCTGGCCAGAACACGGGCAGTGCCCAGCTCAGCCCCCGAGTGCTGGTTACAGGTGTGCCTCCACGCCCGGCCCCTCCCGTCTTTTGTCCTTATTTGCAGCACTCTGTCTTTGGCGGTGATGAATGCTGGGAATTAAAGGCTCAAAACGAACATGAAATGGTGCCAAGGAGTCTAGAGGCCAAAATATGCTGCTTTGCTTCCAGAATGTCTTCATTTTACAGATACTCTTCTCGATGAAGTCTGTCAATCAAGACTAGGCAGGTGCTGGACGTGGTGGTGCACACCTGTAATCCCAGCAGTTGGGAGGCGAGGCAGGGGGGAGTGATGCGAGTTCAAGGCCATCCTGGGCTACAAAGTGAGCTCAAGGCCAGCCTGAGCTGCATGGTGAAAGCTTGCCTCCAAAAACAAAAGCCTAGGTGGATGCTTGTGTAGAGGATTGGAAACGACCTGTTCTCAGTGGGGGCCCCTAGGAGTTGATGGCCACGTGCCACGGTGGGCTTTTTGTTTTTTAGTCATGGAAAGTTCTGAAAGGTTCGCTGTCACGGGAGGAGGAGGTGGGGTAATGTCACTGGGAGGATGCAATGTGGTAACCTGAACAGCGGCCTGGAGAGTAACAGCAGGCTCCCGGCTGTGAGAGATGGGAGCAGTGGGGCTCTACCCAGGAGCCGAGAGGGGCTGCTGATGGCAGGCCCAGAACTGGGCAGCCAGGGAAGTAATGCCTTAACTTCCTGCACTTACGGCGACTCTGGGGGCCGGAACGCTATGGATTGAGAGTATGAGTTTTGCTTTCTTACAAAGAATGAGTTCCAAACTGGAAGATTAATCATTGTATAAAAGTTTAAAATGAGAGCCAAGCATGGTGGTGCACTTCTATAATCCCAGCACTTGGAAAGCTGAGGCAGGAGGATCACTGCAAGTTTGAGGCCAGCCTGGGTTACATAATGAGTCCAAGGCCAGCCTGAACTTCATAGCAATTTCACAGCACAAAAAACCAAAGAAACAAAAAATTTAAAATGGAGGGAGGGCAGAGAGAGGAGAGAATTGAGAAGTATACATGTATGTAGCTGCTCCCCAGGATGGCTGTAATCATCATGTGGTGTAAGCATGTACTAATACAAATTAAAATTTTTAAAAATACAAATTACATTTCAGAGAAAGTTTAGTACATTCTAAATATGAAAAAAGGATACTTTACTAAGAGATACTCTATAGTATACTGTTACATATTCCCATTATCTCTAAAATTTTTTTCCCCACATAATAGAAAGCTCCATGCTAGGTGTGATGGGCCATGCCTGTAACCCCAGCAAACAAACAAACACCTCCAAAAAGCAAGGATTGTGTTTTTCATATTTGTGTCCCTAAACCTAAAACTAAGCAAGATACTTCTGCAGAGTACTTAAGTAGGATTATTTATTCAACCAATAAATGAATGTACCAACAAACAAATGAACTGCTGGAAGAGAATGAACTAGGAAATCCTGGCCAGACATGAAAATGCTTGTAATCTCAGCAAATTGGCATTAGAATTAGACTGACAGAATGAGGACCAAGCGGAGTAAGCAATGGTCAGAAAACACACTATGTCATTTGTGCTGTTTTGATGGCAGGAATAATTTAGTTGAAATCCTACAATTACATTTCTTTCCTTTGATATGATACACACAGAGAGAACAATTACACAAATGCACTTAAGTTCTTTATAAAATTCTGTTTTAATGTCAAATATTTGAATAAATTGTGTATTAAATAGTCAGAAGAATAAATTTCTAATTTGAAAAAAATAGCAAAACAGAGTAATGCAGTCAAGGAGCCAGAAATATCTAAGCACATTTAAGACAGAATCATATTTCAATTACTATACCTTTCTCTTTGGTGAAACAATTTATTAATTATGTCACGGCACACTTTGTATGATAGCAGCTAAACATAGGATGCCTTAGTTGTACAAAACCCTATTCCAGGTGCTGCTCATATCTTTACCCCTGACAAAGCTGCTATTCTTGTTCGCAGGTGAGCCCCAGTGAGATCACATAAATGGGGGTCACCCAGGGAGTAAGCGACAGATTGATAGGTCCGCCCAGCTATCCAGGGACCCAGCACACGTCCTACCCACTACACAAACTTCTAAATCTGATCTACATTTACTTACGGTCAGGTCTGTTTATTAGAAGGAAAATCTATAGAGAAAAACCTAAGTACATCTTTATAATTTCATTCCTGAGTTTCACAGAGACAAAGACACAATGTACATCTAAAAAAACCAGAGTCTCTTTTTGTGCAGTCTGTACCATCTGAGAGTCACAGTAGAGGCCTGACTATCTCCAGATTCTCTGGCAACTTTGTGTTGATTTTATATCCTGATTGGATTTCCTATTGTGGTTTTCAGATGTTTCCTTGGGTTTAAGAGTGAACAGTCTCTTCTTTCACATGCCAGCCCACACTGAGGAGTCCCTGCTGAGAACAGGAAATGTTTTTTAAGTTTTCTGTTTTATCATAAAAAAAAAATCATGCCAATGATTTTGCCCAGTTACCACTGGAATTCTGATCACAAGCAACAGATACTGATTTTATTACCTGAAGGAATTTATTGGATGGATAGCAAGCAGCTCACAGATCTTGCAGAAATCCTTTAAAAACAGATTTAGGAAATAAATAAAAATCTAGAATGATGGGCGATTGGAGCTATAGCCACAGTTATAACAGAAGGAGATGGTTAGGGCCCTGCTGACACCTGCTCTACACATTTGCATATAATATTCTCTCTTTGTTGATTGATTACACTATTACTAATAAGAAAAATCAAAATAACGAAATGTCCACCATGGGCTTCTGGTAAAATAAATTGTGTTTATATAATGGAATACTGTTATCATCACTAAAGACATTGTAGTAGACCTAAACATATACAAAGTGCAGAAAGTCATCAAATGTTATGATTAATGTTATTTTAGTTTTGTTTTAGAAATGTAGTTTTTATGTATAGAAAAAAATTTGAAAAAGGTATAAGCCAGACTGGTACCTATTATTGTCTCTAAGCACTTGAGTTACAGATTTTTTTATATCAGATTTCTGTAATATCTGAAGAATTCTTTGCTAATGCATGTAAGCTAGGGAACGTTCCACTTTCTAGCTGGAGGCTGTATCAGATCTTTTCCCTAATACTTACGTGAAGGCAGTGAAGCCTTATTGGTGTTCTGGCCTGTATATACTAGTGTCCTTATCAGTCAGAACTGATGCCTCTCTCCCCACTCTCCTCCAGCGGGTCCTCACCCTCCATTGTATCTTTTTTTATCCGTGAATATTTGAAGAGTAAATAATTAGTTCTACATTGTAATTTTGTGATTGCTATGGAGTAGTTGGTGGTAAGCTTTTGAATATTGCTTTATGACAGCATATGAATCCTAATCTCACTTACGTTTTACATGTTTTAGCATTTATTTTTATTATTACTACTACCACTTTCTTTGGTCAAAATATATCATTTTATATTCATTAAAAGTGCTTATATATCAACTTGCAAAATTCTTGTATCTCTAAAGCAAGAAAACGTTCAGACTTTGAATAAAAAATTTTAGGTAAAGCTTTTGAAATATCTTTCTTAAACTACTTTATATGTATTTAAATTTTGATATAAAACTTAAAACTCATTTTAGTTTGATCACTTTTAATATTTTAAAGTGTGGAACTGATGTCTAAAACTTGTAAGATATTTTGCTACAAGCACAGTAAGAATAAAAGTTACAGTTTTTGTTGCCTTGTTTGATTTTAGCATTCCATACTGAAAGAAGAGATTTTCATACACGAAAAAATGCCTTTGTTTAGTAAATCACATAAAAATCCAGCAGAAATTGTGAAAATTCTGAAGGACAACATGGCCATTTTGGAAAAACAAGACAAAAAGACAGATAAGGTATGAGCTCCAAAAATAACATTTCAGATCCAAACTATAGCAATTTTCATGAAAGTTATAAAAGTATTTACATCTAGACTGAAAATGAAGCATTCAAAGGTGATGAAAATGTTGTTTCTTGACTTGGTGATGATCACAAACATGTTTGCTTCATAATTATATTTAGCTTTCTTCATATGTTTAAAGTATTCATTTGTGGATTCATCTCAAAATTTAAGAATCTTAATCCCTTGATAAATTAAGATTGTTTCAGTTGGACATAAGTATATGTAAGATTCCTTTTTAAAACGCTGTATCCATCAAAAAAAGGTTGGGTTTTCATTGTTTGGCTTTTTGGTATTTTTTTTCATGCCTCTATATCTTGTAGTCTGAACAGCTACTTTGAAAATAACAATATACAATATATTAACCAGTGTTTATTACCTATTATTTTGTTTCAAAACTCTGTATCATTGTTTTTATTCTTTTTTCATTTTTAAAATAAATAAAATGTAGTATCAGGTCAGGGTTGTAGCTCAGCCGTGCAGCACCTGTTTGGCAACAAGAAGGCCCTGGGTTCAATTCCCAGCTTAAAAAAAAATAAGAAAGAAAGAAAAAGTAGTGTCTTTGGTCTGCTGAGCATGCCAGTGCATTCCTCTAATCCCAGGACTCAAGAGGTGGAGAGAAGAGAATCTTGAGTTTAAGACCAGCCTGAACTGTGTAGCAAGATTCTATCTCAGAAAATAGAAGCAAAAACAACAAAAAAAGTAGCATCTTGTTACTGTGATTTTTTAAATGTAATCTGTCCCATTCTACTCATTTCTTATTGTAATGGTTTGCATATTATGAAGTCATAAAACTATAGTTGCTCTAACATTGAGAAAATCAGACCATAATGTCAAGTGAAATAAGATACATAAATTTAAATATTGTTTAGTTTCTCTTATATGAGAATCCAAAGTATAAATAATTTAAAGAGAAAATAAAAGATGGATACTATGAAAGAGGGAAATAGATCTTTTGCAAGTGGAAATGGAGAAAGGGGAAAGGGAATAAATAGGATTCAGATGTCTCGTGTACATGTATCAATTTCCTGCATTAAATGTCATCATTCTATGCTGCAAACGTACTAATAAAAAATTTAAGACTATTGAGGAAGTGTAATTGTTAACTAAGTCAATTTGCTTTTTGCCACCTGTACGAGTTTATAGGTTTTTATTGAGATTTACTTCACATGCCATATAGTTCTCCACTTGCAGCATACAATTCAGTGACGTTTGGTGCATCCATAAGATGTGTCATGATCACGGCTGCCTAGTTCTAGATCATTTTCATCATCCCAGATAGAAGCCTGCACCCACCTCAGTCACTTTTCATTGCCCCCTCTCGGGCCCCAGCACCTGCCGTCCTGGTTTCTGTCTCTGTAGATTTGCCTGTCCCTCCTTAAATGCAATGACTTGTTTATTTTTACGTGTCACATTTAGAAAAAGATAGTGATAATGTATGAGGAATAAGTGGGTTGGCAAAGTTTATGATTTCGTATTTGGCACATTAAAAAATCAGGAAAATAGGGACTTCCCAAAAAACCTTAACATAATGCTTTTAGTAAAGACCAATAGTTGCAGATAAGTCTTCAAAACAGATTCAATCTAATTTTCAAGAGTGACATTTCTGTTTGGTTAC
Organism: Cavia porcellus; assembly: GCF_034190915.1. Lineage (NCBI taxonomy): Eukaryota > Metazoa > Chordata > Mammalia > Rodentia > Caviidae > Cavia > Cavia porcellus. The sequence continues at coordinate 64,514,467 of NW_026947504.1, read as the reverse complement.
TAGCAAATTTAGAATATGAGTATTATTTAAAGAATTATTTTCATTATGTCTACTAAATAGAAATTAAAGATCTTTTTCATATAAATTTTAGTAGCATTTTCCAAAATAAAAAGCTGTGTTTTCTAATGGTTTCATGCTCATTTATAACTGCACAGTGCTCTTAATTCTAAACAAACGGGGCTTAAGAAGTAGTTTTCTAGTTTAATGCCCTGAATATTTTTATTCTTTTAAACGGTTAGTGGGGCTGGGGTTGTAGCTCAGTGGTATAGTACTTGCCACTGAGGTCCCCAGTACCACAAAAACAAATGACAAAAACAAAAAATTGTTAGTATGCTTTCTGGTCACCAGGCTTCAGAAGAAGTGTCAAAATCTCTGCAAGCAATGAAAGAAATTCTGTGCGGTACAAATGACAAGGAACCCCCAACGGAAGCAGTGGCTCAGCTGGCACAAGAACTCTACAAGAGCGGGTTGCTAGTGACCCTGATCGCCGACCTGCAGCTCATAGACTTTGAGGTGAGCAATGTGTGAGAAGGTACTTTGCTTTTCAGTATTAGTGTATATGGTTATCAGTATTTTAAATTGTCTGTATATTTTTTACATTTTTCTAAAACTTTTGCATTTGCCTTCATTTTTTAAAAAATGAAAAAAGATTTATACGTCACTAAATTTTGTGTACCTACGTAGCACAGTTAATGACTAAGAAGAAAAATAGATAACATTTGTTGAGTGCTTACTATATTTCAGCACAGTTTCAAACCTTCTATCTCCCATCTTAATACTGTGATTGAGCCAGAATGTTCACACTGAGCAATGTCCTTAACTCTTTTTATTTTTTAGTTTAGACTTCAGTAAGACATTAAATTGGTAGAACTTGAAATCTTCCTGCCTCAGCCTCCTAGAGCACTGGGACTATAGCCATGTGCCACCACGCCAGGCCTTAATTCCTAAAACTATCTTTGTGGCTAAGCCTGTCTTATTAATCCTAGGTTCAAACTTAGTAAGTAATCTGCCCAGAATCACTTAGTTACTAAGAGCTTCAACTGGGATTCAAACGCAGACAGTATATACCAAGCCAGTGCATTCCATTAAAATATTGTCTCAATGATTTGTTAGATGCTAGTAATGTAAAATATGCATCTCTTTTTTATAATTTTATTAGTATATATTTCCAATGCATAGTAATTATATTCATCCCGGGGAACTGGTACATACCCACATCACATCTTACTCAGTTTTGTTTCTCCTCCCTGCCCTGTCCTCCCGTCTCCTGTTGTATGTCTAATTTAGAATAGTTGTTTTCAGTGAAAATCGCATGCACAGGCAAGTTTGGACATTTATTGTTTTAGGTGACAGACATCCTGGTTTTATTTTGTTTCTAACGGAGTACTTTTGATGGTATTAGATAAGTGCTTTGTGTCCTTGGGTTCTGAGACAGAAGAGATAGGCAGGTTTCTCAAGTGAACTGCTTTTAGTTTGTTCCTGAGCAGTGGAAGGAAACCTAATTACAGTGATGATGGCGGTTCAGCATGGTAGGGTCAGGGCTCTGGGGAACCCGAGGAGACAGTGGCTACTGCTTTCCAGACAGACTGGATGGGGAAGAGGAAGAGTCCAGGTGAGCAGATCCAGCTAGAGGAACGCGGAGCAGGACTGCTGGGCGCGGGCGCGGGCCTCCCTCACCCTCCTGCAGATGCTCCTGCGGTCTGTCTCTGGTCTCTGGCCTGCTGCTCCACCTTTGACACGTTTCGCCCGTAGCCCTTGGCTCATTCTGTGTCCCAATCTATGTCGCATCTTTTTCAACCTTGCTATATGTGGAATTGAAGTATATTTTTGCTGTATTTATAGACTTTTGTATTTATTTAGTTTAAATTTACATATTATGCACATTGGTAGAAGCTGTGGCATAATGGAAACACCTGATTCGGAGTTAGACTGGTGTAGACTGTGCTCTGCCACTTAGTGCTTAGGGACTTGCCCTCTTTGAGCCTGTTGAGTAATAATATAAACTTGAGTTGCATTAAATATATGTGTTATGTCGTGAGAAGACTAAATACAAATGTAAACTATATGCAAATATCAGATAGGGTATTTTCATTTCCTCTCTCCATCTAAAGTGAAATCTAAGCTAGGTGGTTTTTGTTGCTGTTATAACCCTTGATTTTTTGTTTGTTTTGTTTTAGATTTGGCTGTCAGTAATCATAAATAAGAAAGAGTTTATACTCTCAGGTTATAATTATGGTTCTATAAATTTCTCTTGTGTTGCATGTTGTCTGAGAATAGCTATGTGTTAAGCTGTGGCCATTGTGCTGCGTGTTCAAGTCCAGTGGATGTTAGAAGGAATATAAGCGAGGATTTCTATGGTTTGAAGAATGACTTAGAGATGAGATGTCATCAAGTTCAGTCTTGGAGAAGCACTGAGTAGTCACAGAGCATCAGGCTCCTCCAAGGGCTGGGAAAATAGGAGGAGGAAACTTTAGGTACGTCACAGCTTTGTTTAGCTGGCTCAGAGTAACAAAAGTGGAACAGTAAGAAACCATTACACATTTCCCTTCTTTTATGTGATATTCCAGAAATAAATGTAAAATCTAGAGAGGAAGTTCACTTGAAAACTGTTTGGATATTGAGACATTCATTTGCCTAAAACTGATGTACATTGTCTGGTAAACTTTCTCTCTGAAATCCTTGGAGAAAAGAGGTATCTTTTTAAATATTTGAGTTTTCTATAAAGCATTCGAATGCAGAGAGTTAATTACTTTTTAACTTTATAGAAAGAAGTACTTGGTTCCCTCCAGAATAATGTACTATATATAGTAACGTTTCCCTGGTGACACAGAACAATAATTATGAAGATCTGTTATTTCAACAAAACAGTAGACAAGTCTTAATTTTGTTTATTCAACCGATATAATAACAGTACCTGGAATTTCAGTAGCTGCAGCTGCCTCCTCCTCTGGCCCAAAACATATAAATATTTCTTGTTTGAATGAATGAATGAGAAGCAGTTAAAATTTTAACAATTCCATTTTAAACATTTTACCACTACATATTTCCAAGAAAAAGGCACAATACTACTATTATTAACTCACTTGCTAAAGTGTGCGGTGTGTCTTTTTGAACTGGAGGAAGGTGGTCGGCCTGCCTGAAACAACTTTCTTTCGTCAGCCCCAAGTGTTCTGATAAGCTAATGAAAGCTTAATACAATTCTTCCTGTGTTCAAAATATGTTCTAGCCATACCAGACTCCAGCCCTCCTCTCTTGGTCCATCGGCAGCTCTGGGAACCCCTTTTGTACCGAGAGTACCCTGAAGACTAAGACTGGTTCCCACATTCAGGTTGGCTGGTTGTTAGAATGTATTTAGGAATGAGAATGCCAGATCAAAGCAGAGGTAGAGGGACGGAATCAAAAGAAGCTAAGACATAATACTGAGCTGCTCCTGAGGAATTAGTACATTGTTCAGAATGTAATTCACCTTTCTTAACTGATAATTGTATCATTTCAATAAGGAAATATTTTCTCACTGTGCTTCAAAAACAGTTACTTGATTCTAAAATTGTGATATGTTTTTATAACAGGGAGGGAGAATTATTTTATGAATAGGCTACAGTTCTTGCTGGATAATTTAGGAGGGTGGAACATCCCTTACGGAGAAAAAAATGTAACTTCTGCTTGGGCTTTTTTATTAGTTACAAGGTTGTTAGACAGTGTCTGGAAAGATAAGACTGAGAGAAAAGGGCTTAGATTCTTTTTGTAGAGTGAAGTAACAAAAATTTGAGAAAATCCCTCTTTGACTAAGGCTAATAAAGAGAGAAAATAGAAGAGAGACAGAGGGCCAGCGATTTAGCTCAGCAGTATAAGCACCTGCCTGGCAAGCACAAGGTCCTGGGTTCAATCTCTGGTACCAAAAAGGAAAAAAAAAAAAAAAAAAAAATAGAAGAGGGACAGAAGAGTTTGGAGTAAGGAAAAGTTTGCAGAACAATGACAAACAGAAGGAGCTTCAGGAAAAAGATAATAGGGTAGACTAAAGAACCCTAGTGATGGGGGCTGGGGGTTTAGCTCAGTGGCATGAGGGCCTGCCTTGCAAGCAGGCAGTCGTGAGTTCGATCCCTGGTACCGATAAAAAGGAAAAAGGAAAAAACAAAAAAGAACCCTAGTGATGGCTAGAATTCAGTTTGGAGTTAGTGCTGCATGCTCCGCTTCCTTGTTATCCTTACACTGTTGGTAAAAGAACAATGTATTAATAGCGATGTTGAGTGACGGAGGAGGGCTGTCTTCTGCACCTGGAAGGCACAGTGGTGTTAGAGCATAACCAGCTGTAAGAACCAGACAGCGATTAGAGTCTGAAAGAGCTGGGCCTGGGTTTGGACCTCACTCTGACAGTAGCTGTGGTCACTCAGTGATTTTGGATCAGGTAGCAGGGACTAATTCTGTGCAAACTCATTTCTTCAAGAATCCAGAGGAAAGTGGCCTTTGGGGTTGAGAGACAGTATTAGAGAATCCTTCAGACCCCTGGTTAAAAAATTATTTAGCCATGGTAATCGTTGTTGATCACCTAGTAACCCTTTTTTTTTTTTCATTATGTACCATGTCCATCCTCCTGATCTAACTGACTCTGTTTTGCTTTGTCACATTGGGTTTTTCTTTGGTCCGTCTTGTTTTGTTTTGTTTTGTTTTTTGGCTTTTTTGTTTTTTTAATCTTTTTTCTTTTCCTCTTCAAAGAAAAAGTTATAAAAACTGTGGAAGTAATGGAAACTAAAATGTGTGATTGTTAGTGTAAAAAAGAGAGGAAGGAAAGTGATCTAAAGGATATAACTGCAAGTATATTTAAATGTGTAGGATAGAGAACCATATTGCTGAGTTTTTCTTGGATCACTGAACAGAACTGACTGCAATCTCACTGTATTAATCTCCACTTTGTATGCTTTAATTTTGTAATCTGTTTGTAAGATGACAAAGTGTGATCTATTAACTGGTAAACTCTTACTGTATATTTTTTCTCTTGAAATTCTGTATTACTTCTAGCCTTTTATTGTTTTTGCTTCGTTTAGTTTTGCTTTTCTCTCTAAATAAAAAAAATTTATTTAGCCATCAAGTCTTAACATTACTAAAAGAAAAAAACCCTGCCAGCATCTTACGTATATCATTAAAAAATGATTTATGACTCATACTGGAAGGCTTATGATTTTGTGAACTCGAGGTTAAGTTCAGAGCTGTATCTTTTGAGGTTTGACTACTCTTCAAGACAGCTTTAGACTCTATTTAAAAAAAACACAATGTGATAAGAGATTAAGGAATAAAGAATTTATTGCAGATAAAATTTGATGCACTCATTTTAAAAGCAAATGTAGCTTGTAAAACTAGAGTGGATACAAAGTCAGTGTTGGGGCTCAGTAGAAAGAAGCTCCAAAAATCAGAAAACTCTACTGTTACTTAATTTCTAAAGATTATTTCTTGCCACTATCAACCTAAAACACAGAATGTCACACAAGACTGAGTAAGAAAAGGCTTTTATTTGAGGTAAGGGTGAGGCTAGCTACCCAGAAAACAAGTGTTCCAGTTCTCCACTAACTTGGCTCCGAGGAGTCTGGTTTTACAGATAGAGAGAACCAAATAAGGGTTACAGCAACCCGATGGTTACAGTTGCATTAGGCCACAGTAACAGTAATAGTCACTGATTGCCTGTTTCTCACTTACGCCTTCCAGGAATGCTTAGAGATCAGCAGGAACCAGTCATTCCAGTCCTATGTTACCGTAACAGTGTCAGCACTCTACAGCACACTAAGTTGAAGTGGTTAGAGATTAAAATTAGCTAGATTATGAGACTTCAACTCTCAGAGGGCAGGATGGCTGTCCGGGAACCCATGTCTGTTAGGCCCAGTAGAAGTTTCAGGCCCCCTTCCTGTATGTTTTTATCACCTTAAACACGCATGCATATACACACAGAGAAAACCAAACGCTGCTAGATCAGCTTCTCTTTGAGCTATTTTATAGACCTCAAGTTTTTGGAAAGTTTTATTCTCTAAATATCTTTTTCTGTTTTCTGCACTGATTAATGTAGTCCTTTTATCTTTGGACTTCTTACCATAAAAATGAGACAAAAATCAGAAAGCCTTAACATACAAGCTGTGACAAGCATATAGCAATTTGAAATGCTATGTGTGTAAGCCCAGTCTATTTGACTGTCCATATATTGTGTAATCATAATTAGACAAATAATTACAATTTTGGGAGTGGAAATACTATATCAAAAATAAAGGCAGGCCAGGGATTATGCTCAGTGGCTTAAGCACCTGCGTGGCAAGTGTGAGGTCGTGAGTTCGATCCCTGGTACCAATAAATAAATAAATGCAATTTTATGTTGTTAACCTATTGCCTTCTTTAAACTAATGAATTCAAGCTTCAGAAGCCTTACCCTAAAAGATAGATCATTTATGTGTAATTCAAAATGATATTTGGTGTCAGACTGTTGGCTGAAAGTGAAACCGGTGCGCTTAATAAATTTAAGACAATGGTCATCTTAACTTGACCTTAGCGAGCTTGTTTTTCTCCACTAAAAACTGTGGCCTGCCAGACCATACTTTTAAAGGATTGTGATCTGCCATAAGAATAAAGACTGTTCTTGTGACATAACGTACAAAATGTTTTGTCCGCAGTCCCTCTGCTTTCTGGGGAACACTCCTTTCTTCATCTAGTGGTTACAGTCAGAGCAAGCTTTAGGCGCCCTGACACTGCCCAAAACACGGCCTGCCAGTAACAGCTCAGCAAAGCAGGGTCCCCATCTTTCTGCAAGAATTACAGACCTAGAACTGAGACAGAACCCCAGTATCCAGCCAGCGGATACTTTTTTTTTTTTTAATCTGTGGTCATGTTTTCTACTATGTAGACTGAAGAAACAGAGGAAGCCAATTTGCAGAAAAGATGAAAATAATATGCAGGGATCAAAATGAATTCCCTTTGCACACTGATAGAATTCAAGTAATGTAAATTTAACTGCACTGAA